>NC_072737.1:47922814-48634374 GCF_026930045.1 Uloborus diversus
AAGTTATTGGTTTCCGCTGAAAAAAATATATAACTCCAACATTTTCTTATTGTTAGTACTACTGAATCCAACACACATTTCTTCAAATATCTCGAAAACTCATTTCTGCAGATACTGCCGCTTACCTGCCCACGGCAGTACACACAAGAGACATACAGGTCTGAAGCTCATTCATTGTGAGCTTTTTTTTTTTTTTTTTGTAATACCCAACTCAGAATCAAAAAATCTTGGAGTGAACAACTAATCAGCCCCTCTCCCCCCCTTAGGGTAGGAATTTTTCCCTCAAGTTTATAGGGATATTACTTCAGGCTATACCCTTTCTAATAAAAAATAATATTCAAAATCTTACTATTCTGTAAAAAGTTATGTGTGGTCATACATTAAAAAATATATATATATACGTGTCGACTTGAGAACCTCCTCCGTTTTTTCGTCGGTTAAAAATAGTATGTCACCATTACTAAACTTCGCCCTATTTTTTCACACAAATCCTGAATATAAAAAATGTTTGACGACTGGCACTGAAAACTAACCCTAATCACAAGTACTAGAGATTGAGAGGTCTACACTGCCGTGTGCAGGTAAAGGGCTATAACTGCAATTTTATCTTTTTTTTTTTTTTTTGCATTTTGTCATCATTGTTTGTACGTTAGCTTTGTTGTACAAACTAACTTATTTGGTTTCCGCTAAAAAAAATATAATTCCAACATTTCCCAGTTGATAGTACTGAATCCAGCGCACAATTCTTCAAATATCTCGAAAACTCATTTCTGCAGATACTGTCGTTTACCTGCTCAAGACAGTACACACGAGAGACATACAAGTCTGCATCTCATTCATCGTGAGGTTTTTTTTTTTTTTTTTTTTTTTGTTATACCCAATTCAGCATCAAAAAATCTTTGAGTGAACTACTAATCGCCCCCCTTTTCCCACCCTTAGGGTAGGATTTTTTCCCTCAAATTTATATAGGAACAACTTCAGGCTATACCCTTTCCAATAAAAAAAAAGAATATTCTAAATCGGACTATTCTGTAAAAAGTTATGTGTGGTCATATATAAAAAAAAATCTGTGAGTGAACAACAAATCTCCCCTTTTTCCCACCCTTAGGGTAGGAATTTTTTCTCCAAATTTTATATGAGACCAACTTCAGGGTATAACCTTTCCAATAAAAAAAGAATTATCAAAATCGGACTATTTTGTAAAAAGTTATGTGTGGTCATACATTAAAAATCTGTGAGTGAACAACAAATCAACCCCCTTTTCCCACCCTTAGGGTAGGAATTTTTTTTCAAAATTTTTATGGGACCACCTTCGGGATATACCCTTTCCAATAAAAAAAGAATTATCAAAATCAGACTGTTCTGTAAAAAGTTATGCGTGGTCATACATTAAAAAAAAAATATACGTGTCGAATTGAGAACCTCCTCCGTTTTTTCGTCGGTTAATTAATAATTATCAAAGCCCAACTTTGGGCATATTTGCCTGACTTATATTATTAGCAAAATAGTTTCTCGAAGAAAAATCCTGTTTTGTAAGAGTAAAACGGTTTACATTTACATTTTATTGCGATATTTTGATTATTGACGTCATTGCGTAGAGATCGCCTATTTAAGGCAGTAATCTTTTCATTTTTACTACATTAACACAAGCAGAAAAATATTCAAGCCTTCACTCCCATTAGGCCATATTGCTTGTTTACCCGTAACAGAAGAGGTTCGGTAGACCTCTCCAAAGTTCATTTCTCTGCCCCTATTTTATTTTCAGTCAAATTGAATGGTTTTTTCTCAATAGCTTTTTGTTTGATGACCTTAAACACTTCCCTTGCTTATATCTTTTGGCAAGTGCATCTGGTTTAAATTTCATTGCGTTTTTTAGAAGCCGTCTCTGGGACCACACCTCCCCTTCAGAGTTACGACTTTCGACAGTAGTAGACCAATTGAGAAGGAATACTAATGGAGGGAGCGACAGCAATTGTCTCAGTCAGATAAGCTTCAAAAACATTTCTCCCAGGTCAGGTGACTAGTTTGGCTGGGAAGTTGTCGCGTTTTTGGCACGCAATCGCTCTTTTGGCACTAAATATTTTTCAGACGACGGCACTAATTATGAAGTCGGGGCTACAAATCAGAGCTGCAGAGTTGTAGCGAAAATGACAGACTGTGGCTCCAACTCCTTTATCTAAAACATAGTCCGACTCCGATTTCAACACGGAGTTTATAAACCGTCGGACTCGGACTCTTAGCATCGAAATCAGTCCGGATCCGAGTCCGACTCCGCAGCCCTGCTACAAATTAAAGTTGCGTTTGTCGGAAGTAAAATGACCGACTCCGAGAATTTTTGAGTATTCGACTCCGACTTTTTTTCTTCAAAATCAGTTCGACTCTGACTCCGCAGCTCTGCTACAAATTTGGGTTGCAGAGTCATATGAAAAATGACCGACTCTAACTTCGAGAATTTTAGATCCTTTGACTCCAACTCCTTTACCCAGAAACGCAGTCCGACTCCGACCTCTTGCAGTTTATAAGGACTTAGACTCCTGATGCCGACTCTTTTACGCCAAAATCAGTCCAACTTCAACTCCGCAAGCCTGCTACAAACTAGGTTTGTGAAGTCGGAAGAAGAAAATGACTGACTCTAAAACGGGGAAATTTCAGAGCCTTCGACTCCGACTCATTTACCCCAAAATTAGTCGAACTCCGATTTCGTCTCAGAGTTTCAAAACCTACGACCTCCGACTAGTTTACTTAAAAATCAGTCCGACTCCGACTCTGCAGCTCTGCCAGAAATTAGGGTTGTGTAGTCAGAAGAAACTGGTCAACTCCGACCCAGGGAATTTTAGAGCCTTCGACTCCGACTCCTTTATCCCTAAAGCAGTCCGAGTCAGATTTTGACTTAGAATTTCAAAAACTTGGAACTTTGACTCCAACTCTTGAACTTCAAAATCAGTTCGGCTTCGACTCCCCAGCACTGCAACAAATTTGGGTTGCGGAGTCGGAAGGAAAAGGAACCGACTCCAACTCACAGGGAATTTTAGAGCCTTTGACTCCTACTCCGACTTTTTTTTTACCCCAAAAGCAGTCAGACTCCGATTTTGACTCGGAGTTTTCAAAACCTTCGAACTCCGACTCTGACCATTTTGCTTCAAAATCAGTCCTACTCCAACTCCGACTCTGCAACGTTGCAACAATTTAGGGTTGCAAAGTCGGGAGAAAAAAAGCAGACTTCGACTCCGGGAATTTTAGAGCCTAAGACTCTGATTCCGAACTCGCAAGACTAGCGATCAGTAATTATACACCAAGCTTACAAAAGTAGCAGATAACATACAGTACAAATCTTTTAATAAGGATTGATTTCGGATGAATTAGATTTTGAATTGTTTCAGCACATAATGTCAATATTTATTTGATTTGTTGATATTATTATTCTGAATTTCAACTCTTAAACATTGATTGTTTACCAGAAGGTTTTTAGAATGAAGGTCTTTCTTCCTGTTTTAACTATCTACGTAAATAACTATTCGACAGTTATTAACATTACTAATTTATGTATAATTTTTGCACACATTTCTGGTAGATCGAGACAATTCGTGAAAATTAAAAGTATCCCTTTTTTTTGGTAAAGTCTGCCCATCTCTGTTCAATTCAAATGAATATGTATTCTGAAAAAATATCGTCTGCTTTCGAAAAACAGTATTATTAAAACAGAAGATTAAAGCCAAGCGAAGTAAGAAGAAAACAAAGTAGAATAATTCAACCGCCCTATTTTTTAATTTATCGTCTGCGTAAATTTATTTTTATGATATTTTGGAAACAATTAAGAGTTGTTATTTTTTCTGAGAATATTAGATCGACCTGAGAATATTAGATAGTGTTGTGAGTAAGCGAAAGTTTTCAGCCTGAATTATTGTGATAAGTTTTTATGTTGTGAATCGGTGCAGTTAAATTGAGCGCGTGTAAAATAGTATTGAAACTTTCTCTATGATTGTTATTAGAAGATTAACAGAGTTTTGAGCAATGTTGAAAGATCAGTTCTAAAAAGTATCGTTACTGATTATTGTTACTAGCAAAGGCAACGCTGCTAACCTTTTGCCAGTTTTAAATAAATAACGGTTACCAGGCCTGTCATTCAAACTCCCCCTCCCCACTTCTTCCTGGATTTTAAAATATGTAACTGCATTTTTCATGTATTTTGATTTTTATTCCTTGTAATGACGGTCATGTACAAATATATGTTTAAAGAGTTCTCCCATTGACTGAAAATTTATGGATTCTTGTGTCTTGTAATCAATGTTTTGAAATTATTTCATACGCAGGCACACTAGTATTTAAATTAAAGCATAAAAGTAACAAATATTTATTTTCAAATCTAAAACGTGTTCTAAACGCATCTGCTGTTCACAGGAGCTTGGCGAGAAGCTACTCGCCAACAAAGCAAACGTACACAAATTACTCGAGAGCCGTTAAAATAATTACTAGTTAAGTAAAAAGTGTTTTTATGGAACTAAAATGTTATTTGCGCTCATGATATACAATGTTTTATTACATTAATAGGTAAAATCAGTACAAAAATTTAAAAATTATAGGCAACTGTGGGAAATGTACTCGTTGAATGCACATATATGTTATTTTTTTCTTTATTTAGAAGTAAAAAACATTTTTAGATACCTAAGAAAAGTTACTGGATTTCCCGGTATGGCTTTTTCTTCGCAGTTTATAATGCTACAATACTGCTTTATTGCTATAAATCTAATTTTTCCCTTCTACAGTTAAATGTTTTTATCATTCATGGCTTCAGCTAATGAAAACTTCTTCAGCGGTTACGGTCAACTAGAAATTGCTCCCCAGGTCACATGGTACGGTTGCCGTTTCGCGATAGTAGGGTTGCACTCTCTCCATCTATTCCTTCTCAATGCACATGGCTCTTAACACTAGAACCGCAGATATAGGTTCATTTATCTTATCCGCGTTATGCGAAAGAAATGCAAAATGTTTTAGATGAGGTTAAGAATTGTCTGAAACGGTTACAAAAGTTACGCAATAATGTTCTAAGGACAATAAAGGCTGAATTATTCCGGAAAATAAGACGTGAAATACTAATAGTTATATATAGGCTGTCAAAATTTTCCCGTAGAGTGATATAATCAATTTTGTGGTATTAAAATGTCCTGTATATTTTAACAACTAAAATATAATCAATAATGTATTCATTTTATTACGGATAGTAAATTATTTACTGCAGCGTATGATTTCACTCGAAAAATCTTTAGGCACTTGTTAAATTTCTTCGGAAAAGGTATATTTCAACTCAAAATTAAAAAAAAAAAAAAAAAAAAAAAAAAAAAAAAACCCGGAGCTAACAAAAGTGCAAAGAATATTAAAGGGGATTAACAGGAATGCATCTTAATTGCACGATTGAAAAAAAAGTAATATAGAGCGATCTCTCAGACCTCACGTCCCCAGTTATATCCTATCGTTTCACTTCCCTTGTTACTGGTTAACTAAGCTTTGCCTTAGACAGATGAGTTAAACTGTACGGTTGCTGCGGACTCTCGCTGGTGTGCTATTTTTGTTTTAGCTACCAGTTTGTTGGCACTCTCAGCTTTAATGTGATGACATTTTACTTTATTTCGGTTATTGTCGATTCCAAACTGAAGAGTTTATAATGAGGGCAAAACTGCAGTTTCTGGATGTCGTAAATGAACAGTCGGAATATTGCATGTAGTTCTTCCTTAGCTCTGGCTTAATGGTGGTAACTTACTGTTGATTTAAAAGCTAGTTTATTGCGGGAAAACTTTTTTCGACTGTTAAATAAACTGCCAGGAGTTTCAGTTACGGAAATTTTCATAATTTTGTGTTTAAGGTGTATTAGGACTTAACAGGTACACTACATTTATATTATAGTACTACTCGCACGGCTTTGACCATAATAGAAAAACTAAAAGGTCTTTTTGTTCGCCTGTATATTTACAAATAATGTATTTCATGTTTTTTCGTGCTTTATTTTCAAAGGAGTTTTGTAAAGTAAAGCTTAAGTACAATAGATGCCACAAAAGGCCAAAAAAGAAAAAGAAGAATTTGCAGATACTCCCCTTTAGCATCCAAAAGCAGAATTATATGCCCTGTTTTGGTTCTAAAATACAAACTCAAGCTGAAGGGAAACCTGTTAACTTACAAAAAGCACTGTACAACATATCTAGGGGAAAAAATACATTCCTTCTAAATCAAAGACTATGTGATCAAAATTGTATTTGGGACATTTATTTATAAGCCGCATAGTACATACATTCCTTCATTATGTTTTATTTATATAGATCATTGTCGTTCTCTCGGCTAATAACTTCAAAATAAGTAAGCGAATAAGTATTAAAATCTCATTAAAGTAAAGACAAAATTTTATATAAAAGATCCAATAGAAACTTAAACAACAAGGAAATAAAATTAACATGCAAATAGAAATTTAATTTTTTTTTAAATTTGAAGTCACTTTTATAGCAATATAATTAAAGAGATACTAAGTGGTTGCAGATTAAATAAGACTAACATTAATACATTCATTATAACTCTCCCCGACGTTTTACCTAGCAAAACATACATTTCAGATTTTTTACAAGAGTGAAACATTAGTTTTTAATTGAAGTAAAACCCAATAAATATCTTAATTTAGCTGAGTTCCAAATGGTAACATTTATTTCGTCAAAAAATGCAAATTGCCCAGCATTTGATGAATGTTTAAGTGATCCATTAGCTTAAGCATTTTTTTTTTTTTTTTGGCTTTCGGAAATTATAATGTTTTTTTTTTTTTTTTTTGGCCAAAGTGCTCTTTTTACTATTACATTGAAATTTCGAACAGTTTTTGTATTTAAAAATACTTGAAGTAAACCAAAAAAAGTAATGTTAAGTGGAATCGGTATTTTATGCATTTTAACGTTTTTAGTTAAAATTCTAAAAATTTAATCATTGGAGTGAAACACAAATTCTGATATTATGCACGGTCTAAGTTTTCATTAACATATATATAGTGAAACTAAACGGTAAAATATATCACCCGTTTTGTCAGATTTTTGTGAAATGCATTGCCGTTAAAATGTTCATTATTTTTGTAAAATGTATCGCATTTCGAAAGATTTTTGTAAAACGTACAACTTTGTCTTAGTAAACACAAATAGTTTACAAATAACTGTAGAGTAAAAAAAAACATAAAATCCTTATCAATTTATTGAGGTAAAAAGTAACGTACAAGTTGCACTAATATGTAAGAAGTACCGTCTAAAAATAAACAATCCGTTTATAACTGTGATTTTCTAATGTGACCACAACTTCTCTACTTTTAGAATAAATCAGTCCAATATTTCAGATGTACTTTCTCCGCATGTGGGATGAATGTGTGTTTAAAACACGTGTCTATTTTATTTAGTTTAAAAATTAGCTAGTAAAAAGACAGAATTTTTTTCTTAAAACTGCTAGAATTTTTATATATATTTATAAACAAAACTTGCCTTATAAATGGAAATTGCGAGACTAAACTAATAATTTTAGATTGACAATATCGGATATATTTTGTGAAACTTTCCCTGGTTACACTTTCTTGACATTTGCTATTGCAAATCTTTGTGAAATTCCTTCCAGCTAAAAGTTATCAAAACATCATCTCCTTCACTAGACATGGTGAAGGATCGGATGACTTTTGATGGTATCTCGCTGAAATAGGCACAAAAATTAACAATGCAAATCCAGTATGATCATATTGTTATCAGTGACGTTTATCTAAAGCGTAATTCAGATATCGTTACACGTCACGTTAACCACGTTGTAGTAGACAGATGTATGTTTTCCGAAAGGGGAGAAACATTAATTTTTTGTAAAAGCCCGTAAAGTATTCACACAATACAGATAATCTTGTGGAGACCGATGAAATGCGCCTCGCCACTGTACGGACGTCAAATAAGTACGATAGGACATCAAATATTACGGACACTGTCTGAATTACCTTTCGGTCGGCGTTGCCATGACAGCAAGCCGTATTGTACGGAACCCGTCAACGTGACGAGAAGCGAGATTTTTGACGTCCTTACATTGGTCTCCACAAGATTCTCTATTGTGTGAGTACTTTACGGGCGTTCGCAATAAAGAATGTTTCTCCCCTTTCGGAAAACGTACATCTGTCTGTTTAATGTGTTTAACGTGGCGTGTGGACGACATCTGAGTTAAGTTGTTGCCGAAACTCGTGTTAAATCATAGGAAGGACCGTGGTGGCCTGATGTGTAAGAAGTATGAATTCGTAACTGAAGAATCCAGCGTTTCAATGCCAGCTGGTCGAAGATCCCCTATGTTCGTTAATGGTGGCTGGGCACGTGTTGTGGTCACCAAATGAATCAATATATCTGAGAGTGCTGGACGAGGGATTGCTCGGCTACTGGTCTGGATCAAAAAGTTCGCGCTTTCTTCTGGGCCCCAGTCAACCGGTTAAACCACAAAACAGGGGAAGGTGCGAGGGACTTCTTATTGAATATATCCAAAAGTCATTCTTACCAATAAAAGAGTTGAAACTACTTGATTCGAAATTTTTGTCTGCTTCCTAAACCCCCCGTTCGTGCAAATGCTGTAAACTTGTTTACATTTGCTCAGATCAAAAAGTTAACTGTGAAAATAAAGTACCGTACCCAAGATCGATCGAACAAAAATAAAATAACCCCCAAAACCAAGATTAAATTCAACTATTTGTTAAAGCGTTTTGATTGAAGACATACAGACCGTCAGACAGGCATTTCCCCATCATAACACACAACTTTCAATTGCTTTAAAAAAAATTTCAACTTTTCTTTTTGGTTTTTAGGATATTTTTAATGCATTGGGGGGGGACATACTTTTGAAATTAAATGCCGTACCTAAGATTGTTCGAACAACAATAAAATTAACCCCAAAACCATGTTAAAATGCGATTGATTTTTAAAACCTTTTGATAGAAGATAGACAGACTGTAAGATTTGCATCTCCCCATCACAACCCACCATTTAAAATGTATAAAATCTTGTAAAGATACTTTTTCTATACATGTAGCCATCTTTTATGAATTTGTTTCTGATCGTATACTTTTAATGAAAAGTACGCTAACGAAGAGCAGCACAAAGCTTCACAAAGTGTTTCGCACAAAAACCTGCTACAGTAAAACCTGTAAAGTTGACCTCCCTTGTAAGAGGACCACCTGTCTAAGCTAACTGCTTTTTTCAGGCACGGAATTATCTTGTATCATATAAATCAACCTCTGGAAGTTGGCCAACTGCTTGAGTTGACCACTAAACTAGTACACCGCAGGTGGTCAACTTAAACAAGTTTCACTGTATTTAACTAAAAACAGTATTTATTCAAAGGTATTAGTTAATATTATTTACGTACCAAAAAATTAATCGCGTTAAATTTTATACACGTAATACATATTAAGGGGGGGGGGAGTCCTTACACTGTTCGCCTACCTTAAATTCAACTACGCAAATGCAATTCATTTACACGATTCTCAATATCTGGTGATAACCAAAACCTTCATTCCATTCTGTGCATGCGTGATTCCCCATACATTTTGTAATAAGTATTCGAGCAATATCTCATATAACATAAGCAGTAAATCTCGAATTATGTTGATGTATTCACTCCCATATCCATCATCTCAGTAAACAAACTTATTCGCGTTAGTCCAAGTTCCCTGATTCTTAATGTCCCCCTAGGAGAAAATCCAATAGAAGAGCGTCCCGACGCATTTTGCGGCAGTCATTGTGTTTACGATAAATATTGATTACGTCCGGAATTCTTGATGGTAGCAGTAAAGTCTCTTCATTCATAAATCATTGCAGCCATGCGTGCGCGTTCAATTCAAAACCTTAGCCGATGGAGTTTTCTTCGATTTTTATTTATGTTTCTTTTTTTCTTTTGTGTGATGAAACTGCATTGCAGATTTTTGAAAGATTTTATTTTTTATAATGATATGTGAAGTAATATATATTGAAAATATGTAATGCTGATTGAAGCAGAAAAGCACGGTTTGTATTAAAAAATGAAGACGTCAACATCTATCCATTGTACAAGGCAAAAGAAATGTACAAACTACAAATACGTTTATACTAAGTACAAACTGCAAATGAATCTGAAAGTAAAATAAAGTAGTAAGGTAAAATAAAGTCGGTACTATTAAAGTACTCAATTGCACAAATGGGAGCATTAAAAGCCCATGTTTTTTTTTAAATTAATTTCTTCATGGTAACAGTACAGTCTCTTCATTCATAAATAATTGCATCCATGCGTGCGCGTTCAATTTAAAACCTTAGTTGATGGAGGTTTCTTCGAAGGTTTCTAAGGTTATTTGTGTCTTTTTTTTTTCATTTGTTAGCTGAAACATTTGTTAGCTGCATTACAGATATTCTAAAGATTTTATTTTTTATAAAGATATGTGAAGAAATATATATATTGAAAATGTGTGTAATGCTTGTTAAAGTAGAAAAGCACGGTTTGTATTAAGAAATACAGACGTCAACCTCTATTCATTGTACAGGGCAAAATCAATGTACAAACAGCAAATACATTTGTACTAAGTACAAACTGCAAATGAACTTGAAAGTAAAATAAAGAAGATGGGTAAGATAAATTTAATACAACTTAAGTACACAATTGCAGAAATGGGTACAATAAAGTTTCATGTGTGTTTTAATATATAACTTTTATTTTTGTACATATTAATATCCTTAAAATTATTTTTTACTTGTTTCAAATACAAGTTTTGATAATTTCCGTGAGAATGTTACAGATTCTACCTCGAAAAAATAAATAAATAAATAAATAAAAATGAATAAAATTAAATAAATAAAAATAAAAGTAACATTGAATAAATAAAAATTAAAGTAAAAGAAAAAATAAATTGTAAAGTAAAATATGTATATACTTCTCTAGACTTTCAATAAGCTCCCTTGTGAATCCTTGTTGACATGAAACTTAACATTTGTGTACATTTCTGACAGTTTATTTTAAATTTTACTCAGTTGTACATTCGGTGAAGTAGAAAGTTTTTCAGAAGGCATGGATGTTAGTGTTTGGAAAACCACTTTAATCAAAAATTTTCTAGTGGCTAATATTCTACTTTGAGCTGCAGGTCCCTTTAAATCACGAGAGAACTTTGTGTTTTTATATGATAATTCGTTTGGTTAATAAGACAAGAGTTTACCAGACCACCCCCCTCCCCCTCCAAATATTCCTCTAACTTTGAATTAAGTAGATAACAGCTCTATACGAGAGAACTCTAAAAATAAAAACAATATTTCAAATATATGTTTACCCATAATCAAAGTTCCTTTAGTAAAGTGATACGTGGAAGCAGTTAAAGTAAGGAAACATTTCTTTATTTCGTGTGCTTTGAATGCAATATAGAAATAAGCAATTTAAATAAAAATGACGAAACCAACTTAACGAAAACATTACGAGATGTTCCAAGAGTTTAAAGAATAAGAATGCAGTTCACTTATTTGTACTTGAAATAAATGCGTTATTATGTATTACTTCCTAATGAATAGATCCTTACAAGCAGTAAAACAAATTTTGATAAAAGTAGAGATTTATATAAATGCAATAAAATTATTTTCTAATGGTTGTAAAATAAATTGTTCTGAATGTAAGTATTTTAAAGACGTGATTTTTCCATTTTCATAACTTTATAATAAGTTATTTTAAAGAATAAAAATGCAGAAATTTCTTTAAAAGTAATATGAAAGTGTAATATCTTCAGATTAGAAAGTTCTTATGTTTTATGTTATTTTAAAATATGATAAAAAGAAGAGAAGAAATATTTAAAACGCACAATTTCCCATTTGTTAGTTGCTGCGTCTTACTTAAAGAAATACGTGTGACTCGCCTTATACCTGTAATATTCGGACACATAAAATGCACCAGACAATACCTCTACGTTGTTCAGAGTCTGCAAAACAAATTAAAAAGCACAGTTATCAGATGTCATATTTTTAATTATCCGTAAATTATTAACGATAATCGGTTCTCTGGCGTAAAACTTTCAATGAATACAGCAACGGAAACAAACGAGCTGATGTGTGCATCAAATGACTTCCTTTTACACCAATTTAATATTATTTCCCTATTAATGGCAATTTTAATGTGATTCAATAGTTTACTCTCTAAATATCACCAACAGTGGCCAAATTGAAATCAGATTTTAAAAAAATAAAAAAAAAATCGCCACATTTTTCGCCAAGTTCACTTTAAAATTTGGTGACCAAAAGACAGGCGATATATCGCCCAGTGTCTGCCAAATAATAACACCACTTGATTTTGCAGCGAAATTGACAATGGTTTTCCCCCAAAAAGATGCAAAAGACTTCTTTAGAAACACCTGAATGCAATCAAAAGAGAAGGTGCACAACTAGACTCCACTAAGAGTCTACGTACAAAATTTCAACTTTCTAGGGCATATCGTTCTTGAGTTATGCGATATACATACGTACATACAGACGCCACGAGAAAACCCGTTGTAATTAACTCGGGAATCGTCAAAATGGATATTTCGGACCTCTGTACGTTCTTAGCTTTAAATGCATGTATATTTGGGTCAAAAAAAAAAAAAAAAAACATTCATTCGGGGGTGAGCGGAATGGAAATTAAGGTCTATTTTTGAATGAAATTTTTTTCGCGAAGAAAATAATTCAATTTTTGTTAAAGGAAGTAAAAAGTTAAGAAGGCAGAGAGAGAGCTGACACCTGATCATCCAGATTAGTATAATCAGCAAATCACAAGTACATTGCACTGGCCTTTGCACAAAAGGCTCCAAAAGCTCACTTTCCTTTTTGGAAAATAATATTTCTTGAAATCATGAAGCATATACATTTTAAACTTCTTGCAACATATGTGCATTACGTCTTTTCTTGCGGTTACTTTGTTTCCCCAAGATGTTTATTCATTTCACAGGATATACTTATTTCAGTTCACTGAAGTGGCATTATCCGCAGATATGAGTATTCAAGTTACGTGAAGAAGTGCGTTTTGTCTTTTATTCTAACAATTGTAAAATGTTTCCTTTAGACCATTTCTGCGATATTTTTTGGTGGAAACAAAATAAGCAAGCTTGTACTAGAAAGTAAACGTACAATATATGACAAATATGAAAAAATTAAAATTTTGCGGTTACGACCCTTTACCTACCTGCGACTATATATAGTAAGATTAAACATTTAATGTTTTAGAATTAAACTAAATATCATGGATGACTTTTTAATATTGACTTTAAGCGTCAATTTGGTGTCAATGTGGTCCAACAAACGAAAAATTAGCGAGAATTATTGCAAATAAAAAGCGGTGCAATTTCTCATTTTGAAAAACTAGATTATATTATCATCATATCCCATTTTACTCAAAACACAGTTTGATTAGGATATTTTTTCTCATGTACATATGAGGCAGTGAGAAGCAAAGGGATCTAAATGACAAAACTCAAAGTTTGAAGATAACTTGTTCAAATGGTAGGTGAACCTCTCTTTTGTCTTGGGGCAAAATAACTAGTAGCCCTGGTAATTACTGATGTAGCATGATTTAGAAAAAAAAATCAAGGAAATCCCTGCCTAGGAAGATTTTTTGAACGCGTTTTACCAGAAACTTAATGTCCACTTACATCCCTTTGCTTCTCACTGCCTCATACGTTGATTTAAATTTACTGATGAACAAATCAGTGTGCAAACCGTAGGTTGTTGAATCTTTATTGCTGAAGATAAAACGATATAAACGTCGCGTAAGACAACTCTATGAAACTGTTGAATTTTCTCTTCAATGTTAGTTTCACTTTCAATATAATCTGCTTCTTAGCCAGTAACATATATACAAAAAGAGTAATAAAGTATTGAGCATATCGCATGCCAACATTATTCCTCAATTTTTATTTAGTTTGTGTAAATTAACTGGACTTTCTTCTTAAAGTGACCAATTTAATTTTCTACTTTTGTTAAGATCCTTCAATTCGTCTGATTTTTTAACTCGTCTCATCCACATGATTAATGCAAATGAAAGTCAAGTAGTATCTAGGGATGCGAATGAGCAAAATTTAATTTTTAAGTCAGCTGAAGCCATTATCTTTATTAGAACATTTCCTCCACAACGTTTCTGTGCTCAAAGATAAATTTTAATGAGGAAAGAGGAAGTGTAAAATGTTGCCTATATAAAAAAGAAATCCCAAGATAGTTTTAATTATCGCAGCTCTCATTAATAGACTTTACGTTTTCGGAATTGTGTAAAAAATATATTCCTATCCATTTTATATGGAACAAAACTTAAATTGGTCTTTAAAAAGTTCCTCCCATTTTCGCATAACTACCTTGATTTAAAACGTACTTTTTTTTTCTTGGTTTTGCAGTAAAACCTTAAGTAAACACCTTTAAGGATATAACTCCACGAGTAAAGTAACAAAATGGGAATCGATGAAACCCTATTTAAAATGAACCCTATTAAATATTATGTTAACCGACGATAAGAAAAGTACAAAAAAGGGGGGATATGAAATAAGAAACGTAATGAATAAAAACATTTATTAAAATATATTTCAAACCTTATTTCAATATCTTATAGCTCATTGTGCTGACTTTTTTTTCACATCCGCAATATGAAAGTTATCATTATCCGAAGTGTAATAATTTGCTGAGTTCCAGTTATACATTAACATACAATTCTACTTGGAACAGTACCTAGTGTAACTACGTAAATACATAAATACATATATTTATTTGAGTAGGTGTTTGACATTACATTGCTTGCAAATATCTCCCAAAAGGAATAAGAAAAATATAGTTAAAAAAACAAGACTTTTTGAAATAAATTCATTCACTTCATTTTCTAATAACGAAATAAGTTTCTAAACGTTATGTTTGTATAGTTATTTTTTATTTATTTTCTTTTTTTAAAATTGTATGAGTAAATTTCTTTACAATAGTTAAATTAAAATCACTAGTGAAATACATAATTACTTTTCTTTTTCTTACATTGTACTGTATTAGATAAAATTCATGTCTGAATGTATAGTTTGGTTTAAGGTTTGTCAATATTTGTCTCTTATCTTTTGTATGGAATAAACATACTTTATCGTTCGTTATTGTAACAGTTAGGCAGCTACCATAGTTCTAGAGTCTCGTATCTAATATTTTTCTAAAGAAATATTCTATCGTGAACATAGAAATACGTGATTAAACGGAGCATTTTTGAAAGAATCGAATCCAATTTCAAATAGAGAGACATTTTTAGAATGTAGTTCAGTTTCTAGCAAAGATTTTAAAGCGAGAAGAATAAGAGTATATTCTGAACTATTGCTGCTAAGAAAATATATAATCAAGGAATATGGATGCGTTTAAGGTATTAAATATTTCTAGAAGATTTTGTTTTATCCTTGATTACATAACTTTAATAATACGGCTTCTATGTAAAAACAAAATTGAAATTTTAATTCCTTGACATAAATGATGTCTTGGAAGTTTTGAAGACTTCCTAATGACATACAAAACACATGACAGCTTGGAGACCTCTTACGATAGCACTGGAAGTGAATGACGTCATCGGACACGTAAAGAAGTCTGTAATGGGACATGATTGACAGTGCCTTCACCAAGGTGGCACTGTGTGTCAATAGATTAACATTGTTGGAAAATTGTAGTAATTGTGAGTGGATTTGTTTGTAGTTCACATGAACTCTTTTATGGCTTGTCCTTGTTCATTTCAGCGAGTTTTGCATTTGTATTAACATTTAAAACAAAATAAAAGTGTATTTGGTTTGTTAATTGTTATAAAATATCTGAGCCTTTTTAAGTCTAAGTGATGCGGGTCCAATACACTCTGTTTAGCGTTAAACTATTAAACAATTTCTAGACCTAACTATAATTTAAAGTCATTACTTAGACTACAAAAATTTGCACTGTTCGGCTCTTAAGAATCTAGGAAAAATATGATACTTTCATACCAAAATATTTACATACCAAGCGTCTTGGTTAAGTTACGTATTTTTTCAGTACAATAATCAACTAGACCGTATTTTTCTCTCTCTATCTCACTATTAAAATTTTGGGAAGTAGGAAAATATTTCCCAAAAGACGTTTTTTGTTTCTTTCTAATACGAGGTATGCAAACGATAATGAAAAAAGCGGAACATTTTTTTTGGTAAATATATTTCTTATTTTGGGAAACCAAAAACCAACGGGACGATGCTAGAAAATGCTTTGCATTATATATGTTTTACATAAAAGTTTTAAATTTATCTTGAATGCTCACTAATTGTTCATTTATTTTTCAAAAATGCCCTTAAAATATCCTAATTTAAAATGATGCATTGCTCTTGCACGCTGTACGTGCTTTGAATGAAATATTTTTTAAGCAAATCCGCCTTTTAGTTAAGTTTTCAATTTTATCCTTAGATATGCTTTTATGAACTACGACAAATATATTTCAATTTAAAACAGAGCATAAAAATATTTTTTTTTCGTATAAGTAAAAAATGATTTTTTTTTTCATTTATCAGAAGGACAGACATATATTTTATTGCATATCATTTCTTTAAATTCCAATTTGATTTTTTAGAAATGTATTTAATTAATTAACCATTTTCATGTTTTTTTTGAGCAATCACGATTGCTTATTGCTTTTATTTGGCTGTTTTTGGCGTCCTATAATTTTATTTTCCCACCGCCACACTCCGCCCCATCGTCGTCGACCGGCTCCTCACGATGCTGCTTCTATAGCGAAAGCCGCCTCCTGGTTGCGTCAATGTCCTACACGCATACACACACATACACCTACACACACATACACAAACAAACACAAACACATACACACACGCATACATACAGCCACCTACACATACACACGCACAAAAACATACATACACACACATACACACAACTACCCACACATTCATGCCTGCCCCCAGACACAAACACATATGTCTAAACACACATACACATACCCCGCCCCTTGCACACACAACTACCCACACACTTGTGCCAGCACACAGACACAAACACACATGCCTACATACACATACCCCCTACACACAAACACACATACCCCCCACACACAAACACACACGCCTACATACACACAGCCGTAATTGCGAAAAACATAATTTGAATTCAAGATGTCAAAATTCAAATTATTTTTTTTTCTCTTCACTCTTTTTGTGGAATCAAATATCTAGATTAATGATTTCATTAGCTTTTATTTTACTTGCTGTGTCGTTGATAGGTAGAAGAAGCTTTTTAAATTTTTACCAAAAAACAAAAAAAAAAAAAAATAGTAATTATAAAATTTGATTTTTCAATAAAGTTTGTAACTAATCCCAAGGATTAACTTAAGCAAGCACGGAATTGTGAATTTTGAGTCTCTGAAGCTCCTCAAATTGTGCAGGTTTCCAAGGTATTCATTGATTAAATCCCTTACCAAGAAACCATAACACAGGGTAATAATGAAAACAAACAAAAAAAATTGCAATGGAGCAAGCATAATGATACATATTTATAAAAGCATATGTTATCTGCTCTCTGGGTCTTATTATCAAAATATACGGTCTTAAAGTCTGCAAAAAAAAATTTAAAAAGTCGCCAAATTTAGCGAATTTCGGTGAGTAAAATCTTTTCACATGATTTGTACATGGATGCAGACAGTGAAGTTGCGTGATAACATTCCTCACCAGGTCTTTAAATTTGGCACTTTTTCTGAAATTTCTATAGATTTTAATTATTTTTTTCTCAATTACGTGTGGGCCAAGGCAAACATTTTTTGCGTCCAAAACATGTCTTATAGGGCTCTTTCGATTGCTACCCATTTCAACTTTTTCATTACTAGCGGCGCTGCCCGTAGTAGAAAATATAAAAGATCATTTGGTTTGCCTGTTTATTTACCAATAATTGATGACGAATTTCTAGCTAATATGATATGCCAATTTGCTCGCCCATGTTATGGTAATTTACTCGTCCATGTTATGGTAATTCGCTCGACGCAGAGGAATTAAATCCACCAATGGTGGTAAAAATAAAATCATAGAAAAATGAATTGAATTTTCAGAAAATCGCACGAAAGTGCTTCCCTTCATTTTTTTTTTAAACCAAAGCTTTCCCCCATGCTACGAACGAACTAATCTTGTGCAAAATTTCATGAAAATCAGCAGAACGGTCTACGTGCTATGCGCGTAACATACATTTAGAGATCCTAAGACTTTCAGCATTATTATTAATTATTATTACCCTGTTCGTGTCGTTCTCTGGTCAGCTTAAAATGTTTAAAAAAAAACAAAACAAAAAACCGCAATAAATGTTAATTTTCACGAAAATGTCCTTAAATGTTTCGTTAAAATTTTGCTTGTTAATCTAGACTAGAAAAACTAGAAAGGGAAAATTATGTTTCTTTTGTATAACTTCACAGAATAAGTTTTAATTTATATTCACCATAAATTACTCTTTTCACACACACATAAAACTCGGTTTTCATAACTCTTGCTTCAAAAGTGTAACGCTTTATCAGGAATATTTAAATATAAACGTTTTGTCAAAAGATTTTCCCAAAGCTACACAATTAGTATTCAAATATAGTGTTCCCTGTGTGTGTTAATTAAAACCTGTAACTTTACGACATTAAATTTCACGGAACATTTGCTAAAGGTGGGTGAAATTTTCCACCGGCGATTGTAGTGGCTAAATGGGAAGCAGAATTCAAGCACTACACATTTCACATAATCCAGCGAAGTGCTAATTGCCTGGAGAAAAGTCCTCAAATCAAGAGTTTCCAAGGAATGTGAAGACTTGTGCAAATTTATGTGTTACGCTCTTGTAAGTTGTCTTCCAACAAATTGGGATGCTGAAGCCAACATTTATTCAAAGTAATTGTTGACTTAATAATTCAAATGTATTAGTTTCTTAAGCATAGAATTTTGTCTCTACTTGGACAAAAAAACCTTCTTTGATATTAAACTGCGTTTCAAAGTTTGCGGATTTTTAAATGTAAGTCAAATTGTAAGCACGCAAAGTTAGATGCTAGCTAAATTGTTGCGATGCGTCATTTTGTAGCTAGTCTATACTAATAATATAAATCAGTAGATTTTGTTTGAACGCGGTAAACTCAGGACTATTGGTTCGAATTGAAAAAATATTTTTGTATTAAATAGTCCATTCATTGACGAAGGCTATATAACATCACGCTATGACTAATAGGAGTGGAACAGCAATAAAAAATGTTATGAAAATGGGAAAATTTACATTATAATATAAAATGCGTGGAACGCAGAATACGCGTAGCAGCGGTGGCTCGACCTGAAGATTCGAGCTTCACGATCCAATAGGCTTAGGTTCAAGTCACCCATGAGTCAAATCTCGAGGGAACTTCTCAGAGAAAATCCTAAACAATGCTCAAAATGATTTGTAAAAAAAAATATATTATATATGCGTATCATTGTCTTATTTTTTATTATTAACAAATAATATAAAGGTAAAGAGTTTGATTACTTCAACGCACTAATCTCAGGAACTGCTGGTTGGAATTGAAAAATACTTTTTGTGTTGAAGAAAATTTATAGCTTACTAATACTATAGAGTTGATACGAATTCGAATTGAATTTTTTATTGTGTTGAATAGTCCATTTATTGAAGAAGGATATAGGTTATTTTTTTAAATCAGATTGACCGAAATGTTTATAATTGCAAATTAAATGTTTAATTAATTGTTTAGTTCTATGAATTCCTAATAGATGGCGCGGTAAGTTAACTGTTCGAGAGGGTGCTGGCCGACAGTGTCGCTGCGAGGAACCATGCTCATGTTACGCTGTTGGGATCAGCGAACAGGGTTTTTTTTGTTTTCGATGTTCAGGTACATAATTTGAGTTTGTAGGATTTTCTATTGTGTTTTGTTTTCCTTGTTTCTTCAAAGTTTGTTTTTTTTTTTCTTATAATTGAAGACAGTTACTTATCTAAGTAAATAATTTGATTTATCGGATTATTCAAGTGTGATTGTTCTTTATAACGTTTTTATCACAGCATCGTTTAAATGGCGAAACACTTTAATATGCAGGGAAAAAACCGCTTCACTTGCTAAAGGGCAGGGTTACTGTAGCGTGGTTGCTTGGCGCGTTAAGCGATGAATTATGTAGTTGAAGGAATATTTTGAGTTTTAAAGCTACCGTTATTTTTTTTTTTTTTTTTTTTTTTTTTTTTTGTGTTTCGGCGAATAGATTTAATTACCAAAGAGACTTTAACAGGTCTTTTGAAAAGATGTGTACATATTTTAGTTGAAGAAAAATGATTATTTCTATATCAGAAGGGGGACGGGGGCGTGGATTTTTTTTTCAACGGACGTCCTTTAACTTCTTAGCACGAGCATCGCCGTGCGGGTACTGCTAGTGATAAAGTAATAGTAGTTATAAAGACGTTTTAAATCAATTGAAAGTTATTGGAACCCCCCCCCCTTTTTTTTTAAAGATAATATTAACTCACAGAATATCACAAATGATGCATATTCATAAGATATTTCAGTAATTTTCTGTAATTTTATGTAGGAAATAAAGTCACGTGACTACTCTTACATCTGTGACGAAAGTGTTGGAAAACATTTTTGTTTTTGCCAAGGATGTAGATTTGTTGATTTTAAAATTTATTGCTGATAGCCACGGTAAATATTTTTGTAAAGGTAACCTAATTTTCTGCAAGACTCTAAATTTAACAGAAAATGGTTTACAATAGCACATTTCAAGTTTTAAAATTTATAAGCAATACATAGTTAATTTTTTAACACATCATGCATTAAAAAAAATCTTACTATTTCGGATAAATACGGTGAAAACAGTAATTTAACCTGTTGATAAATTTTATTAAAAATTTGAAAAAACGGAAACTTTCTAAACCTTTTACGCAATTGTGGCAAGGAAAGTAATTAAATCACAGACCTCAAACTTCTTATGGGATTTTAGGGCCACCAATCGCAACTTTTCCGCACCATTCATCTTTGAAAATGGAAAAGATTTTTTTTTTTTTTTTTAATTTTGCTCAAAACATCAATTAACTGCATTTCTTCAAAACTTCAAAGCCATTGCCGCAGACCGAGAAATGGTTCAAAAAATTCCAAACATTTTTTGTGCATTTAGTTCCACCAATAGCACCTTTTCCTCACTACTCATAATCAAAATTAGAAAAATAAGTTTTTTTTTGGCAACCACACTAGTTAGTGCAATTATTTAATGGCAGCCCATAATTTACACTAACTCTCTCTCTTTTTCTTTAAACAACAAAGATTTTCTCAAGTGATGCAACTTGCATCTTTTGTGATACAAAGTTCTCCAAAGAAACTGGGGGAAGGTGCGGGTGAAATGCGTTCTGTGCCAAGTGTGGGCGCATTTACATTGTGCCGGAACTGAAAGAGCCAAGTGTGTGAAAATATTTTTAAACTGAAATAAATAAGTTTTTTACCATTTTGTGTTACTTTATCCTCTTTTTAACCTCTTTCCGGTGACTTTTTTTAAGTGAGCCCATGTACATACACATATTTTTTTGGTGTTTTTTTAAAAGCTTTTTTTAAATCGTCGTTTTTGAAACGAAGAAAATTATGTTATCCAATGTTTTGCATTCTCACTTAAAAAAAACTGGTTACATTTGTTAATGAAAGAAAAAGAAATTCAATTTTTCAAATTGAATCAAAAACAAGAGGGTGGCAACATTTATATAGTGTCCTCTCATTGTCTCTATGCAAATATATACAGTCCCTCAAAAATGTATTGAGATACTTGGCATGCAAATCTGAAAAGATATTTATAAAAATAATTATCACAATAAAAAATAAATAAATAAATAAATGAAGAATTTTTTCAACGTTCGGCATTCAGTATAGAACGATACTTTTATGGTATTTTAGACTTATAACGCTTTTCGAATGTAAAGCAAAGTCATAAAAGGGTCAAAAAAGTAATAAAACATTTTTAAAAACATAAAATTTAACAAATATATAGAGCATCAATTGATATGAATTTACTATCACTATGTCAGACTACAATTTAAAACATAAACCCATCAACAGGTAAGATTCCGAAGTCCCTTTGAATTGTAACTTGCATAAAGTAAAATAACAGTTACTTCATTTTCTTGTAACTTGTGTATTTAAGATAAGTGTTTTGAAAAAAAAAAAAAAAAAAACCTTGTAGACTGCCTCAATACTTCTTTGACTGACTTAAAAAATGTACTGATTACTTTTCTCTGCGTAACTAGATTAATTCACATTATTTCAAATTATATACTAGTATTTTTCTAGATGAGCTTTCAATTGTAATATTTTACTCAACGGAGTAATGCTGGTTTCATCGATATATCCAAGCCCTTAAGGTAATGTCACAATAGATTTAATTCCCTGTATGTCCTTCCGAAGAAGTAAAAAGATTATTTTTCGCTGAGGGTGGAAATGATTCTTTCTGGCTTAGTTATTAGCTTATTTGCGTTGACAAAAGTATTTGGAACGGAACAAGAAAAGGAAAGAATTACGTGATGAAGTTCGTCAATTTGATACTAATGAATACTATCATTACTTCTATCTAAAGCAAAAGTATTGAGACGAATGCAGTGGATTTGTGATTAATTTAGATCTACAAAGTTCAGTTTAATAAACTACATGGTTCACAGAAAGCTTGCTATAGTTCAACTATTTCTAGAAAATGTCAGTCCCACTATGCATGATAGCTAAAACTTTTTGCAGTGCTGTAACTAAAAAATTAATAAACGTACATGAGGAACTTTCTAATCAAAAATTGACAAACACAAGAATGCATGTTAAAACAGATTAGGTTTCAGCTCAGTTACTTAAATACAGACGGAACTGTCGAGTATTTTTTGTAAGTGGTGGAATGATTGCTGTATTTTAAGATAGTTAGCAAGGCACGAAAGGAAAACTGGTACTTTGATAAACTTTTGCAAGAGCTACACTGCAATTAATCAACCATTTTTGAACGCTTTTTGCACAAGTATGATTGTCTCCTTTTTGAGAGCACTATTTTTGTAATAGTTATTCGAACCGTTTTCAGAACACATGTCATAATACTTTTTTAGAACACTTTTTTCGGTTCGTTTTCAAAACACTTCTAGAAACACTGTTCGGAACATGTATTTCCTTATTAGACACTTCACGGATAGTGTAAAAGTGGTTTTTTAACACTTGCTCTAAACATTTTGTGGCACACGTTTTGGTACAGTTTTTAGGATATGTTTCGGAACAATTATGGATTACTAATATCCTCCCGGAATGCAACACAAGTGTAAAAGAAAGCTTATAAAAGGAAAAAATACGCACTAAATTCATTTTTGTTGAAACCTCAGGCTTGATGATGGGCTTAGGCTTTGACTGAATAGATTATTAAAGTGCATTATTACTATGAAAATTTAAAATCTAATGACATCTCAAAATTAATTGAATAGTTTAAAGAAAAAAAAAGTAGCAGGAAATTGTAGTACAAAATCATATTTACTACAGAAATGACATCTAAATTTGAAATATAAATTTCCATAATAACGTTTTCAAAGCCATTCAATGTTAAAAAAAAAAAAAATGTGTCAGAAACAAATGGTTACATAAATTAATTAAAAAAAAGTAGTTCCTTTAGATCAAGAACTTTTTTATTACTGTCTATAAACCTTATTTGTTTACGTTCCTACTACTTAGCCACTTAGTACAGTCTACTGCTCGGTTTATGATCAATGACCATTAAAGTAAGTAGTTTTCTTTTAAACAAGTAAAATACATTGAAGTTCTTGAATAACTAATCATTTTTGTGAAACTTCACTGCAAAGATGGAACTACCAATTAGTTAGTCTTTAGTTTTTCTTCCTTGTGCGAAGTACAGGATGAAATGAATTAAATTAAAAAAAAAATAATAATTTGAATTAGGCATAAAAATTCCATTTTACTCATTCCCAGATGTATGTTTAGTGTTTTCGAACCGTCTGGCAAGTGCATATGAACGTACGAGAATTCAAAATGCCCATTTTTGATAATTACGGAATTTATTATTACGAATTATACGTCAGTATGTACATATGTATCATAGATGAATTCGTAAATGTTCCAGTACCAGAAAGGACAATGAGAAATAATTGAATAAAGATTCCTATCCAGTTTTGTGTGAAAGCAGAATTTAATTTTCTTAGAAAGTAACGGCGTTTCGGTAAGTTCAAGCACGATTTCACACCTGAGTCATTCCATTTCAAATCAGGCAGGCAGGTATGAAAAGTGTCATATGACCATCACCGATTTTTTTTTTTAAATACAGTAGTTACAACTAAGGTACATATGAACTATCCCAAAAGGATTTTGCAAGAAATTTTTTTTTTCTTCAGTTACAGCCTATTAAAATTCTGCACAAAATCCGCCATTTTGGAAAAAAACCAGCAAAACACTCTATTTGAAATGGACATTATTTCAAAAGTATTTAACCTATTCGAATAATTCTTTTTTCTAAAAATAAATAAGGACCCATATATCCTCTAGAGATCGTTTTTGAAAGTTTAGTTATGTTTTTTGATAAAGAAAAAAATTCATTTTTGCCGCCAAAAAACTGCATTTTTACCAATTTTATGATTTTTTTTCTCCATGAAAAAAAATTTTTTTTTACTAAACGGAGATGGCAGTCTAAAGCCCTTATATGATAGTTTCATAACATATTTTATTAGAATCCTTGAGTGCATACAGCCTTGTAAATAAAATTTGAAATTTTGAAAATTTTCAAAAATTAGCGATTTTTGAAGTTATTTTACTCAAAAAACCCATTTTTTTTAAATTTAAAAATTGGCTCATTTGAACCCCATATAATGCTTAACTAGTGGATAGACACCGCATCCGGTATTTTTTCCCATAAAATGTTTTATGATTTTTTGAAAGTGACCTTATCGCCCATGGCATGCATGTAAAATAAAAATGTTTAATAATTTCAGTCACTGAAAATCTGATTATATTAATGCCTAATAGCTACAAAAACGGTGCACTTTATCAGGAACAACTAAAATCTTACTGACTTCTAATAATATATCAGTAACAAACTGCTTTTGATGATCCAGTCAATTCGTCTTTTTGTAAGACTCTGTGTGTAGTTTATAGATAGAAGAGCCTTTGGTGATTATATTAATGACTAGCTATGATAATGATGTACTTTATCAGTAACAGTTAAAATCTTTCCTTTTTTTAAAATAAATATTAGTTTATTTCGTCTCCAAAGCTATGCATTCACCGTTACTTTCATATGCAGCAACAAATCATATTTTTTCTCTTTCAATAGTCATTCTCTTCAACTCAATTACACGACAGGGAAAATCATCAAAGGGAAGAACAATACAATGCATTTAAAACGATTAATTTTAATTTCGTGCTTTGGTTGTCATTGGCGAATGTTGTCACATAATTTTTGGATCCTACCTCGTATGATTACTTTTATACGTAAGAATATTTATACTAAATTCAAACCGTAAAACTCACTTGTAGTTTAAGAATTTAAAAAGCCCACCTGTTTTATGAGAGAATTAATCAATTGAACATGGTTGTAAGTTGAGGTAACCAAACAGATCTCACTAAAGGTGACTATTATAGCCAGGGATCCAATTTCTAACAAAAGAAGTGCAGGATCCCTATAGTCTTCAGAACTTGTTTTAATGCTTAAGTGGCCTGAATTCGGTCAAAAATACAAAAATTCGAGTAAAACAAATAAGGAAGTATGGGAGCTCAGCTCCCATAACAATTAGGCGCTGATCAACAGAAAAATATATTTATATAACGAAATACAAAAAGGCGAATTGACTGAGTCATCAGATATTTTGAAAAAAAAAAAAAAAAAACTGCTGGGTTTTATTCAGAATGGCATAGGAATGATGTGAAAAAAAATTGGACTTCATATTCGAATTCAGTTTTGCGTTATTTTGGTTTTACTACAAAATTTCAAGGTGTACGAAAGGTTTTGGGAGCCACTGAATTAGTCATTAATATAATCACCAAAGGCTCTTCTATCTAAAGGCTACACACAGAGTCTTACAAAAAGGCGAATTGACTGGTTCATCAAAAGCGGTTTGATATTGCTATATTATTAAAAGTCAGTAAAATTTTATTTGTTGCTGATAAAGTGCACCATCATTGTAGCTATTAGGCATTAATCCATCAATATGATCAGATTTTCAGTGACTGAAATTATTAGAAATTTTTATTTTACATGCATGCCATGGGCGATAAGGTCACATTCAAAAAATCATAAAACATTTTATGGGAAAAAATACTGGATGCGGTGTCTATCCACTTGTTAAGCATTATATGGGGTTCAAATGAGCCAATTTTTAGATTTTTAAAAAATGGGTTTTTTGAGTAAAATCACTTCAAAAATCGCTAATTTTTGAAAATTTTCAAAATTTCAAATTTTATTTCCGAGGCTGTATGCATCCAAGGATTCTAATAAAATATGTTATGAAACTATCATATAAGGACTTTAGACTGCCATCTCCGTTTAGTAAAAAAAACTTTTTTTTCATGGAGAAAAAAAATCATGAAATCGGTAAAAATGCAGTTTTTTCGCGGCAAAAATGAATTTTTTTCTTTATCAAAAAATCTAACTAAACTTTCAAAAATGATGTCTAGAGGATATATGGGTCCTTATTTATTTTTAGAAAAAAGAATTATTCGAATAGGTTAAATACTTTTGAAATAGTGTCCATTTCAAATGGAGTGTTTTGCCGGTTTTTTCCAAAATGGCGGATTTTGTGCAGAATTTTAATAGGCTGTAACTAAAGAAAAAAATTTTTCTTGCAAAATCCTTTTGGGATATTTCATATGTCCCTTAGTTGTAACTACTGTAATTTTTTCAAAAAAATCGGTGATGGTCATGTGACAGACCCTGCCTGATCTGAAATGGAATGGCTCACCTGGTTTTAATGTTATATCACATAACTGAAAATCTGTACGCGGTAATAAGTTAAAATTTTGTATGTAGACTGAGTATTGTGGTTGTGCACTTCCTTTTTGGTTGTGCACAAAGGTTCCAAGAGAAGCGTTTACACCATTTTTTTTTTTTTTTGTTTCAATCCGTTGTAATTTTCGATGACGACTGAGAATCATATTTTTCTCTATTATGTTCGACTCAATCGAATTCTATCTACCAGTCACGTAGCGAGAAATTTTCTTCTGGGTTTAGTAAAGGAAATTTCTGGCTGTACGTTTGGTTGATGGAGTTCGTTCGAATCGAATAATCAATTATGATAGAACTGAATATGCCCCTGAAATGATGTTATGAATGTACCACCACTTTGTGAGAAATTGAGCGAAAAATATTTCCGTAGGTACTGTCTCGAATTTGTTATTTGAGTATGATTTTCCGAGAAAATTACTTATGGAATAAAATTTTGTAAAAATCCGATTATTAGGTTGATTAAACGTTATTCAATGTATTTTAATTTCTTTTAATGGCATATTCAACTTGATTGTGTTCAATTTGATGGAATGCTATCTACCAGGAGCGTAGTGAGAAATTTCAAGTGGATGAGGCAATGCAAATTTTTGGCTGCACTATTGGTAGATACACTCGTATTCTATTAGATCGAATTATGTTTGAGTTGAATGTGCCTCTTCAATTTAAAAAGTTTCAGTTTTACTTGGAATTTTTTCAAAAGTGCGGTTTTCTTTAAATAAAAACACGAGTTCAGAGAAATACCTGGTCAAACTGACTTAATTATACTTTGAAATACAGAGTGCTTATTGAAAAATTAAATCATCTCGAGGAATAAATAAGTTCCTTAATGCAACTAAAAATTTAAAAAAATAATAATAATTTACATTTTTAACTGTCTCACTTAGAACCTCTGAATTCTTATTTTTGCAATTTGTTAAACACATCTTGTCGTAAAACAAAATATTTTTTTAATGAACCTATTTGACATAAGTACACATTTTAAAACTTACATCACATTGCTGGAAGACGTACTTCTGAATCATCATCGTCTTTGGGTAAAAGTTTAATTAATTGAGTGTTGGTCATCTTATTTTGTTTCGGTCGAACGTCCAATTTAATTTAGTGTGGAGGGTTCATTGGTTCAAGGCTTTTCAAAATACGAAAAAAAAAATGAATTTCGGTTTGAAATGTCTGGAAATTTAAATACAAACGTCATCAGGAAAAACAGTCTTGCAAAACTCGAGCTTGAACAGAAGTATGTTTATTTCTTTTCATTAAAAGGTAATCTTAAAACGCATCTGCAGAAATCGTTTACAGTTATAATACTAAACAGTCATTTAACTCAATATTTTTTTAATTAATTTATTTCACACATATGAAGGTTTTAAAATTTACGATACATTGCAGCACAGTTGTATTACAGAATAATCGTTTTTTCATGCAGGTCGATTCTATTGCAAAAAGCCATAAAAATTAATTTATAAAAGCTATTTTTTACATTTATTAGTTTAATACAAACTTTATTAGTTTACTACAAATAATATATGTCACCTTTATATACACTAAATTCTCTTGAATAATATTTTTCTTGAATGAGAATATCCCCCCTGCCTCCTCCCTTCCCTTTTATCATCAAATAATAGCTGAAATGTTTTTAACATATCAGTTTTTTTCTTTTTTTTTTAATTTACGGCGAGATACTCCGAGTCTCTTTCCTGTAACGTCTTCAAATACAGCTTAAAACTGTACTTTTAAAATTAAATTTTAAAACATTGAGGTTCGATTAATCATCCTTAAGTCCCTTAAAGATGTTCTTAATTCTTCCTCTGAGTCGTTTTCGGAGGGGATTATTCATGGAACCTTTTACCCTTATAGTTTTCTAAAGACGGTCTAAAATTGCAATTTTAAAACTCCAATGTAATTCATTTTTTTAGAAAGCCCCCCCCCCCACCCCAATTTCTTACCTTTAGATCACCAAGGACAGCTGAAACTTTATTTTCCAAACATCAGCGTCAACAAATATCTTGGGAAAGTATCCGTACACCTTTGCCCGAACATTAAAAAAATGGCGTAAATTGCTTTATTAAAGATAAAATCAGAGATTTTTTTAATTAAAAGCCCTGAAAATTTCGAGTATACCAGTCTGTGGCCCCTTGAGCCTCTCTTTTATAATATGAAATAGATTGCTGATATATATAAAGGGTGAGTTCGATCGAATCTGCCATACGAAAGGGGGTGATAGAAGAGCCCAAGCGGAGCATAGAACCACCCATTATCGTGTCCAATCCTTAACCGTAACCGAGTTTTGGTAAATTTAAGGAAAATGAGTAAAAAAACAAAATTCTGAGAAAACGACCGATTTCTGAAATTCCTGTAGGACCTACAAGGAAAATAAGTACATATTTGGAAAGAGCAGACTAAATCCTACAAAATGATACCTTTCGCATTAAGATAGACGCATTTTACCGAGAGCTACAAGCTTTGAAACATTGGTCACACTCAGAATTAAAATGGTGCCAACGTTTTTAATCGACATTTTCAAAAACAACCGTAAGAGCTACAATCGGGCAAATCTACCAAAAACTGGCCCATTTTATTAGCTTTCAGATGATACAACAGCAAATCATATTGGGCTTCAAGTTCAGCTAAAAGTCAGGCTTTTGTTTGAAACTGTAAAAATCTGCATTCGTTAAAAAAGGAAAACCAGCAAAGAGTCGCACTTTTCTGTTTTGAAATGTTGCTTTCTTTGTTTAAGAAAATGATATTTTTATATAAAAATAATAGTTTTAACATTTAATTTAGAGAAAAAACACATGAGATAACGATTCGTAGAAATAAAAGAAGCATTACTTTCACGTGCTTTTCACAAAGGGAAAATCAATAACAAAAAATGTTACACCAACATCGATTAGTACATTTAATAAACCATCATAATTTACAATAGCTGCTGAAATTGGTCGCCGCCACACCTGACCACTCTTGCCCTTTTGCGAACGGAAACAACCGTTGCTCTTAGAGAAGTTTCATTCCTTAGTTTCCCTACTGCTTTAGCAAGCCGGTCGCTCAATTCTTGCAAACTTGCTACTTCTGTTTTGTAAACTTCTTGTTTTAAGAATCCCCAAACAAAGAAGTCCACTGGCGTCAGCTCTGGGGATCTAGGGGGCCAAGGGATGGGGCCCGTACGACCAATCCATTGGGGATACTGTTCAGTTAGAAATTCCCGAACGGCATTTGAAGAATGTGCAGGGGCTCTATCGTGTTGGAAAATGATTTCTTCCCTCTCCCGAACAGGAGTAGCATCAAGAAGGTCAGGCAAATGATGTTCAATGAACTCTAAATATGTGTTTCCTTTTAAGTTACCTCGAAACACATACGGACCAATTAAATGATCTCCTATTACGCCAAGCCAAACATTTTTTTGCTGAATCGAGTTTGGAATGATGAGTTTCGGGTTAAGAAAGGATTATGTTCAGCATAATGATGCCAGTTATGCAAATTTATGATGCCCCCTCTAGTGAACAACGACTCATCTGTCCACAATATCTTTCTTAGAAAATGGTGATCTTTAGTGTCTCGGGTTAGTAGACATCTGCAAAATGTTACCCGCTTTTCTAAATCTGAATTGCGCAGTTCTTGGACTAGAGTAAAATGATACGGGTGAGACTTGTTTTGGTGCAATGTTTTCATCACTTTACGTTGTGATAGTCCACCTTCTATAGCAATCGAGCGTGAACTCACACTTAGGTTTTCCACTACTCGGTCCATCACATACTCCTCAACATCGGCAGAACGGTGATCTTGGCCCCTCTCGAACAACGTACCAAATGAACCTGTCTCCTTGAGCTTTCGATGTATAGAGGCAAACACAGCTCGATTAGGTGCAGAACGATTTGGGTAACGGAGATGGTATTCTTTCTCGGCTCTGCGAGCATTACCATCACAAAGTCCGTACACGAAATGCATATCAGCATACTCTTCATTAGAAAATCGAGACATACCCAAAAATCGAGAAAAGAATATAGCAACTTATCTTTAGAAACTTTAACGAAAACTTTCAAAAACTAAAAACACACTCTCTACTGACTTACTGTAAAAACAATCATAATTCTAGCACTTTCCAAAACACATTTACAAAATATCAGAAGATTAATAAGAAGCAAACGATACATAAAATATTATGACAAATGAATAATTCTGTTTAGTTTTTATTATTAATTGTTTTGTTAAACAAATAATTTTTATTTTCAGTCGATATTTTTCACAATCTTAAATCGTAATCGGAAATAATTTGATGGGTCTGTATACGTTTTAAGGTCTTATAATGCAGGAAGCTCATATTTAGAGTTCATTGAACATTATTTGCCTGACCTTCTTGATACTATTCCTGTTCAGGAGAGGGCGGAAATCATTTTCCAACACGATGGAGCCCCTGCACATTCTTCAAATGCCGTTCGGGAATTTCTAACTGAACAGTATCCCCAATGGATTGGTCGTACGGGCCTCATCCCTTGGCCCCCTAGATCCCCAGACCTGACGCCAGTGGACTTCTTTGTTTGGGTATTCTTAAAACAAGGAGTTTACAAAACAGAAGTAGCAAGTTTGCAAGAATTGAGTGACCGGCTTGATGAAGCAGTAGGGAAACTAAGGAATGAAATTTCTCTAAGAGCAACGGTTGTTTCCGTTCGCAAAAGGGCAAGAGCGTGTATCAGGTGTGGCGGCGACCAATTTCAGCAGCTATTTTAAATTTTGAAGGTTTATTAAATGTACTAATCGATATTGGTGTAAAATTTCTTGTTATTGATTTTCCCTTTGTGAAAAGCAGGGGAAAGTAATGCTTCTTTTATTTCTATGAATCGTTATCTCATGTGTTTTTTCTCTAAATTAAATGTTAAAACTATTATTTTTTATTAAAAAATATAATTTTCTTAAGCAAAGAAAGCAACATGCTATCGTGAAACAGAAAATTTAAAACAGAAAAGTGCGACTCTTCGCTGTCTTTCCTTTTTTAACGAATGCAAATTTTTATACTGTTTCAAACAAAAGTCTGACTTTCAGCTGAACTTGAAGCCCAATATGATTTGCTGTTGTATCATCTGAAAGCTAATAAAATGGGCCAGTTTTTGGTAGATTTGCCCTATTGTAGCTCTTACGGTTGTTTTTGAAAATGTCGATGGAAAACGTTGGTACCATTTTAATTCTGAGTGTGTCCAATGTTTTAAAGCTTGTAGCTCTCGGTAAAATGCGACTATCTTAATGCGAAAGGTATCATTTTGTAGGATTTAGTCTGTTCTTTCCAAATATGTACTTATTTTCCTTGTAGGTCCTACAGAAATTTCAGAAATCGGTCGTTTTCTCAGAATTTTGTTTTTTAACTCATTTTCCTTAAATTTACCAAAACTCGGTTACGGTTAAGGATTGGACACGATAATGGGTGGTTCTATGCTCCGCTTGGGCTCTTCTATCACCCCCTTTCGTACGGCAGATTCGATCGAACTCACCCTGTATATATATATTTCTTTACTACGTGCAACAGAATGCATTTTTTACCTATCCAATAACTACACGATTTTCGTCAAGCTTTTTATTATATGTTTTTTAATTTTAGTTCATCAAGCAGTTCATTTTTTAATAAATAGGTCATGGTCATTTTTCAAAATATAAAATTTTTTATTAACAGCGAATTGAAAATTGATTTAAATTAAGACAGAAAAAGGTAAATTTCTCAGAATTATCTTCTAAACCAGTGGTTTTAAACCTTTTGTTTCCCAGTCCTATTTTTTTTTAAAATTTACAGGCCCGATATATATACTGGGACACACACACACATTTATACAAGCCTATATAAGCTTTAATAGCGTCAGAAATTAGACCAAGATAGCTGATATAACTTTTTGCATATATTTCGAGCTCAGATAAGATATTCAAACATCATTATTTTTTCTTTGGCTTTACTATGCATTTGTATTGAATTTAAATAGTGAGACTCAAATTTCATAAATTTATTTAGCGTAACAAATAAAATTAAAGGTTAGGGATCCTTGTTCCAAGCAATAATCGATGGTCAAACTTCAGGATTAAAATTGTATATTTTTTAAATTTGGTTATTTAGATTCTTTTACAACTTAAACAGTACCATTAATAAAAGTTTATTTAAAACAAAATGTGAATGTTCAGAGATTTAGAAGTGCTTAATGTAACGCATAATGTACACAAAATATGGAGCTCAACGATTTGCAAGTGCTAAGTTAATTTTCAAATGCTTAAGCATAATGTAATGAATAGTAATGGAAATAAGTAACTTGTGTTAAAAATATTCCAAACCAGGCCAAAACAGTGAAAATACTGAAATCGACATCAATGTTTACTAACTCTTTCTGCGTAGCTTCGCGGAACTTGGCACATGTGATGAAATACGTTACAATTTCGTAGCACAAAGTTCTTTCAGATAAGTTTATGAGTGAGGGGATTGAAAAAAATATAACAAAAGTTGCAGTAAAAATAACAGCATTTGAAAAAAAATAGTGTATACATACAGTATATAGTACAATCAATCAATCTTCATCCAGTCATCCTCGTTGCAGCAAAGAAAGCAATGATTTCGCAAGCGTGCCCAAATGTGACCAAATATGCTTTCAAATGTGTTGACGAACCAAATGCTGTCTGCACTTGTTTGTTGGCGCACGAGGTTACAGTATTCAGATCACGTTCGGAACACTTTTGAAACATTTTTCTTCTGACGAAGCATATTCAGAACACGTCATAGGGCACATTCACATATTAGGATCACTTTTTCTGAAACAAAGATTTCCAAATTGTACAGGTTTATTTGCAGTGTAGTGTTAAATACTTTTTTTGGGACAAACTATCAAATCAAGTTTTTTTATGCAAGGAACACATTAATGTTTGACAAGACATGCAAATACTTTAATAAATTGCTTGCAACATTTACTGAATTTATTTCGGATATTAACCCTATCAGAACGATAACATAAGCACACACACACAATATTTTTAATTGATATATAGTAAGATTTTAAAAAAAAATCAAGTTTAAGATGTTTTTATATGACTATTGAAGTATAACAAAGATATAAAATCATCTCCAAAACCTGAGCAATAATTTTAAGTTAAGCTATGAAGATATTGTAAAGGATTCGGTGCGACTTCCACTTTCTTGAAATGAAGACACAGTTCTTGATAAAAACACAGGAGCTTTATTTACACTATGTATAGGAGAAATCGTTAACAACTGCTAAATTAATCATCAGCAATTAAGCAAATATCACTCAACACCGTAAACTTAACGGTTACACACGTATTTACTTCCAAATACGAAAACAACACAGCGAAATGCCTCGCTATAAACAGAGCAAATACGCTCTCCGTTCGAAATCTCAATCGAAACTCCACTCTTTATCACGCGGGACCCTTTTATAAACATCGAAAGAAATTTCTCAAATATTCCAAACGCTTCTGGAAAATAGTAGACCGTTATCAAATTTTATCAATTAACAAAAAAAGAAATAGGGGTGTCGTATACTTTATCCATATGTTAAGGGGTTGTATATTCATTACGGGAAACTATTTACAGGTTACGTTACTACAATAATTACTATTTACAGGATTTGTAACAATATTGTTAATATGGATATACTTGAATTGATTATCTAGAATATTTTGCAAAAATGGAAGCCACTAATATGAAATTAAATTAAAAATGTATGGTTAAAATATTAATAACATTGTAAAAAAGGTAAAGATACTACAAAGGAATAAACTAAATTTTAACAATACCAATGTTAGAAAAAATTAATAGCCTTTGATTTTGCTATTGTGAAAGGATTTTCTTTAAAGTTTTCAAACGTAAAAATACGTGGCCGTAAAAGTATAGTTTTATTTTAAAATGTAGCAAGAGGGTAGAAGCAAATTTTTACTAAAATAATCCTATTGTTAACGAGAAATCTCCTAAATTAATAATTTCGAAATCTATTCAGAAAAATTTTTGAAAAGGAAAATCGTATTTTGTGTTCTAATTATTAATGAAAGTTCATCATTCTATTGTTAAGATACTACTTTTAGCTGGATTTATTTTTTAAATATTTTATGAAATCGTATTGTATTTTTTGATGATTTTCACATTAATGAACATGAAAACTTTTTGAGTTTGTAAAATATATTTTTTCTATGAAAGGTAGGATTTCTGCACTTCCTTCAATGTATATTATATCTTAGCATCACTTATTACATTAAATAAACTACTATGTTTGTTGCCTGCATGTTAGTTATACAATTGTAAAATTTAAATTATTAAAACCATTAACATACCTAAGCAATACAAATAACTCCATGAACTCCAAAATTGGTTTTTATGTCGGGGTCTTCAAGTTGATCTTTTCGAACTTGGTTATCACTCCATGGATCAGGTTCTGATGATGTTGGAGTCACTGTCACCTGATAGGCAGTAGGGCTAGTCGTTCCATATTGCTTCTCGATTCGGGGACAATAATTGCAGTTCTCAGGACAGGGTCTCCTTGATAAAAGCGTCTGCATTACCGTGAGACAACCCTTTCCGGTGCTTGATCTCCATGTCATATTCCTGGAGCCGCTGTATCCACCTGGCTATCTGGCCTTCTGGATGATTCTTGAAGTTCAAAAGCCAAGTTAACGAGGCATGATCTGTCCGAAGCAGAAATTTTTCGACCGTAGAGGTAATGATGGAAGTGTTCTACAGCTTTCACTATGGCCAGTAAACTCCTTTCTGGTGACGCAGTAATTTCGCTCCCGACTTTGATAAGCATTTGCTCCAGTAAGCGATGACATGTTCATTTCCGTCAATTTCTTGGGATAAAACAGCTCCGATGCCCTCGTTGCTCGCATCAGTGTCCAGGATGAAGGATTTTTCAGGCTGAGAATAGGCGAGGATAGGCGTTGATGTTAAAGCCTCCTTCAGTCGTAGAAATGCATCTTCGCATTCTTTGGACCATTCAAAACTTTTGCTTGCTCTCCGTCAGCTTATGCAAAGGTTGTGCAATGTTGGAAAAAAACCCTTTATAAAACTTCCTGTAGTACGTGCAGAGCCCCAGGAAACTTCGCAGCTGATGGATGTTTTCGGGACGACTCCAACTCTTGACCGAAGATACCTTTTCTGGATCGGTTTGTACACCTTCAGAAGAGATGATGTGACCAAGGTAGTTCAATTCTCGGCGGAACAAATTACATTTGGACGGGCTTAACTTCAGATTGGCTTCCTTAAGCTTTTGCAGCACCTTCCTAAGGTTTGACAGATGTTTCTTCGAAAACTGCGTCCCACGATGATGATATCGTCTAAGTAGACCAGACAGGATTCGTAGGAAAGTCCTCTTAATACTGTCTCCATAAGACGCTCGAACGTAGCTGGTGCATTGCAGAGGCCGAAGGGCATCACTTTAAACTGCCATAAGCCTTGTCCAGTTGTAAACGCTGTCTTCTCTCGGTCATCAGGGTGTATTTCAACCTGCCAGTAGTCGCTCTTCAAGTCCAGGGTCGAAAACCACTTGTGTCCGGAAAGAGTGTCCAAGATGTCGTCTATCCGTGGAAGAGGGTAACTGTCTTTCTTGGTGATTTCATTCAGCCGTCGGTAATCGACACAAAAATCTAGTGGAGCCATCTTTCTTTCGGACTAAGACGATGGGAGAGGCCCAAGGGACTGGGCGAGGGTTCGATGACATCATTCTCCTGCATCTCTTTCAGGAGGGTCTCGACCTCTTCCTTCTTGGCAAACGGTAGTCGTCATGGATGCTGTTTAATAGGGGGGTGTTCTCCAGTATAGATCCTATGCTGCGTTAAATCCGTCCGGCCCACATCCTCCGATGTAGATGAAAAACAGATGCTTGAAGTCGTCCACCAATTGTTCCGCAGCAGTTCTTTTGATCATTCGATAACGGCGCACTCCCAATTAACTTCGATGTCAAGGACTCGGAAGACACAGTCTCAGGGGAATTGATTCTTCTAATGATGCAGTTTACTGGAGTACAAGTTGCTAACACTTCACCTTTCCGGATATTCCTTGGCCTTTTACTCACGTTGGCGACTCTCACAGGAATTACATCCTTAGAAAGGTCCACAAGCGTAGATGCTACCAGCAGTCCTTTTAGGCTATTGCTTAGGACTCGACCGATGCATCGGCCTGGCCGATGCATCGGCGCCGATGGTTCAACAAGTTAGCCATCGGCATCGGCGGCCGATGCTAACTTGCAGGAAACATCGGCCCATCGGCCTTAAAAAACATCTAAAAGCCGATGGAATCGGCCGATGTTTTCGGAAAAAAAGGACCTTTGATGTTTTACTTTTTAATACAAAGTAGAGGGAGTTATTTTTTTCATATAAAATTGTTTACTGAAATTTCAGTATGAATTTCTATTTTAGTCCCCTTTAAAAGAGTTCTTAATACTGCATTCAGGTACCAAACAAGTTAATTATTGCTTTGTTTCTTGCAGCTGGATGTACGTATGTATCTCTCATTAGTCATAACTCAAAAATACTAAGCTGTAGAAGGATACATTTTCGCATGTGGGTTGTGCGTACGTTCCAGTTGTGCACTTCCCTTTTTGTTTTCGATCGGGTATTCTGAAAAGCCTCTTTACTCAGTTTTTGTGGCTATTAATTACTTATTTCAATGCAAAACTAACATAGAGTCTCAGACTGACGATCATTTGGTGATATATTGCCGATTTAGAGACTATGGAAACAAATATGAGATGGCGAAACCGGTTTTTGTGTCATTTTTTTAGATTCCCGTTGAGCCGACGGTAATTTTTAATTTTTCGATATTTGTAATATAAATCACAGTAATGCAGTCTTTTCTGTATCGCTTCGGCGGAGTTACAAGTTTGAGGCCCGTCGAAATACATTATGGGGCCCTATTTCTCTATCACAAGTTGTAAAACATTTATCATAAGCATTTTTGTAACTCCTACGGTGCCCCTATGGTTATGGGACCTCTCGCGCAATTGCAACATTTGCTATATTTTAAATCCGCCACTGCACGTCAAAACAAACTCGGGTGCAAGTTTTAAAAGGGTTTTCCTGGCTCATTGTTTATGATTATTTTGAACTCTATTTTTTACGATTATTTTTTATATTTCCGAGAACACTTGCGTGCTCCTCCTCCTACTCCCTCAATTTCTAAAACTAAACTCTAGTTTTACTTTTGAGTTGTTTAAAACTAACACCATTCATAAAATTAGAGATTTTTTTTTTTTCAAACTTTATCTGTTGTTTAGAAAGAATTTAGAGCATTAATGTAAGAAATTGATTAAAGACGTTTAGAATGGTGACATAATTCGGAAATCGAAAGGACTTTTTAATTTTTTCTTCGGAAGTGCTGAAATAGATTCAGAAACTCTTCCGAGGCGTTGGTTTTAGCGGTTTTTTACTAAAACATTTAGGCAGAGGTGGGGCCGAAGTGTGAATTACTCCAAAATCAGAGAGTAACCCCCCCCCCCAACCCTCTCTCGAGGTTTCAAGCATTTCTAAAATATTTAGCAATTATTTATTTTGGTCAAGAAATGTCATTTTGCGTATTTCTCATACTTGTTTCACCTATATTTCGTAATGCGCCACCTTTTTTGCTCCATTAATAGCGATCTTTTTTCTGTTGTAAGTAACTATTTATGTATTAATATAAAATCAATGAATAAGTTATTTTCGTTTTTTATAGAAAAATTTCAAGGATTTTCTATTATGCAATTTTTTAAATTTCATAAAATTATTGTTAAATTGAAAAATTTAAATTGAACTTGTTTGTAAAGCTTTATAAACGATTAAACAATCAAATTGTTCAAAATTATGTGTGCAAACATCAGATCAAGTAGTATATGTATTCAGTTATTAACTTGGTGTAAATATTGAGTTTGTTTATTATAGCTGCGTTTCAAAAACATCGCTCTTTTCATGACTATTTTTTTTTCAGCAAAATTTATGTCACTGATATAGCTTTTATGAAAAATGCAAACTTTTCTATTCATAAATTTTAAATAAGTATAATGTAAAGAAGTATTATGATTTAGTAATGAGTTTAGTTATGATGAGTAAAAAATGTCTTCGTGCAATCTTTCCACTTTAATTGCGTAGTTTGTTGACGGTTTCATAGTTTTACTCTTATTTTTTTAATGATTAATCAACAAAATTTAATATTTTTTAACTATGTTTAATGTACCTAAATCCTCACATTAGTACAATATTACTGAAATCTTAGTAAATGTTCAATTAAAAAAAAACAAATCAGTTGGTTACTAAACAATCTCTTTGTTTTTCTTCCTTTTTTTCTTTCTTTCTTTCTTTCTTTTTTTTCCCCGCTGTTGTTCTTTTTCTTTCATCAGCAGTCAAAAAAGGAGAAGCATAGCTACACCCTATAAAGATGTACGTAGTACGATCCAAAAGTTCGGGGACAAGCTGTATAAAACCTTACCCAGAATAGTTCACATTACCGAAGCAAATCCACCTTCAAACGGTTACCTTGAGGGACTATGTACTTCTGCTAGTGTTCATATAGCTTTTGGAAACACTCCTGGAAGCCATTTTTTCGGTGAGCTTTCTATGATGCAGCTTTATCTTCTCCTGACGGAAGAAAGTGGCGTCCATGGAAATGTTTTTTTTGCTGGGAACAGGTAAAAGTCACACGGAGCTAAGTCCGATGAAACGTTACGTTATTTGTTTGTCATATCAGAGTATTGACCAATCGAACCGTGCATCCTCAACATGAAAGTCGCCTTCTTCCCCACGATGAAGTTAAAGCAGCAGCGTAAGAGGCCTTTCAGGAGGTTGCGAAAAATGTCTTTCAGGAGGGTTTTTTTTATATATATATATTTGCGCAAAAAAGAAATAAAAAATTAACGTGCGTGCGTGTGTGTGTGTGTGTTAAAAGCTATACGAACGTTGGCAGAAGTGGATAATCGTTCAAGGTGACTATTTTGTAGATAGATGTGCTTCGGTAATGTGAACTATTCAGGGTAAGGTTTTATACAACTTGTCCTCGAACTTTTAGATCATACTACTTACGTATGAGTTTTCAACTTACTATTTCATAACGTTTTTGAGTGACGCAAGTTTACGCGCATGAAGAGGTCACAAGAGAATTTGCTATAATTAACTGAGGAGACATTCAAAATGGATATTTCGGTCATCTATATGTTCTTAGGTACATATGCATGTACAGATGTGTTGAAAAATCTTGTGAAGTTTAAATTGGGTGGTCGTAAAATAGAAATTTAGGTCAAAATCTGATTTTTTTTTGTGATTACAATTCCTTATTCGTAGAAAGGAAGTAAAGTGAAATGAATCAATGATCCTTTAAATCCCTGATAATTTTATAAATTTATTTCTGTTTTTTTTTTTTTTTTTTTTTTTTTTTTTTTTTTTTTTTTTTGCCATCGGCCAACGGCATCGGCCATCGGCAATCGGCCATTTGGAGGAAAACCATCGGCCATCGGCCATCCTTGAACAATCGGCCAACAATCGGCATCGGCCTATTGGCCAAAAAATGAAATCGGTCGAGCCCTACTATTGCTTAGGTTAGGGTATTCAATGAGTCCAAATCGAAAACTATTGCTTTCTTCAATGGAGCCAGGTATTAATGATTCTGACCTTGAGGGAATCGATAAATCAGTTTGGGCTATTATTTGATGAGCGGATTTTACATCACTTTCGGCGGGGAAAACGGCTATGTCTTCTCTCATCGAGTGCAGCTCATTAGTCTTGAAGTCGAGGTTGAAGTCATACTTCTTTAAAAAGTCCAATCCGAGAATGAAGGGGTCCGTGATATCAGCAACGAATGCCGTATGATGGTAGGTGGCATTCCCAAACACTATTTCCAAGTCCACGTTACCCTCAATCTCAATTTTGTCACCTGTCACAGTCTGGAGACTTACGCGTGGCGATGTCCACAACAGTTTCAATCCATATTCACGAGCCACATCTGTCCTAACGATTGTCACATTGGCTCCAGTGTCGACAATCAGTTTGCAAGGATTCCCATTTACATGTGCGTAAATGAAAAGTCCATCACTGCCACTACTAGTAGAGGAAATCTGCAGAGCTCTGGTGGAGGTGATTTCTTTCCCTCGCGTAGCTTGGCGAGCCGGACAACTCCTTCGCAGGTGTCCTTCACTACCGCATTTCCAGCACTTCTGCTCTTGTTTCTTTTGGGCTGTTATGCTGCTCAGATGTCTTGCCAAGTCACCGAGTTGTCTCTCAAGTTCAGCGAGGTGGGACGACCTGGAATCAGACTCATCAGCTTCCTGAGTCCGGATTGGATGGCGATCCACACGGGTTGCTTCTTGGGCGGCCTCGTATCTCATCGCATACACAACAGAAGAATTCAGGTCTTTGACATCCGCCATCCGTAGAGCTTTCTGGATTTCCGGATCTTGAACCCCGTCGATGTAGTAGTTGAGTGCCAGGTTGTCTCGAACATCCGCAGGGCAGTCGCAAAAAGCAAGATGAGACAGTCTCTCGATGTCCGCCGCAAGCTCTTGCAGGGTTTCACGGTTTTCTGAGAACGGGACTTCAACTGGAGTCGGCTGAAATCTTTCTGGCACTTCTCACCGAAGCGAAGTTCCAACGCAGATGTGAGGGCGGCGAAATCCAGGCGCTGGCTGTCCGGAAGGGTCTGAAGAATGTCCGCTGCGTCACCTCTCAGGGATGCTGCAAGATGGCAGGCCTTGGTAGCAGAGTCCCATCCGTTCGCTTCCGCCACTATCATGAATTGGGTCTTGTACACCTGCCACGAACTTTTCCCATCAAATGCGGCCAGTTTAATGGACGGTCGAGCAACAGATGTGGGAGCGCCAAACTGTACAGAGCTGCTTTCCGCGGTCGCCAATCTCCGTTCCATGCCTTTAATTATTTCTTCCTTAAATGAAGTAAATTTCTTGTCTTCTTCTTCCAACTTATTTTCCACATTGGCGATACGCTCTTCCACAGTATCAAATTTTTCTTCCAGAGCATCAACTTTATCTCCCATGGCGGTTAGTTGATTCTCCATCATGGTTTTCATCGACGTTAGGTCACTTTTTATTTTCATCGTGACTTGTAGTAATTTTAGCAGTTAAATCACTATTTAACTGTTCTTGGTTAGTCGCCAATTCATTTTTCAATTGTTCTTGGTTAGTCGCCAATTCATTTTTTCAATTGTTCTTGATTAGCCGCCAGTTCATTTTTTAATTGGTCTTGATTAGCCGCCATATCATTTTTTAATTGTTCTTGATTAGCCGCCAAACTTTCGGTCAAGTCACTTTTCACAGCAATTATTGCTTCCAGAAGTTGTTTTAATTGGTCATCCATTGCGCGAGTAATCACCATAAAAACAAAGTCTATAAATTCAAAGTCTTTATGAAAAAAAAAATGTCCAAAGTCACACTTACTCCAAGAAAGTCCAGAAGTAGCCCCATGTTGGGCGCCAATTGTAAATGATTCGGTGCGACTTCCACTTTCTTGAAATGAAGACACAAAATGTGATAAAAACACAGGAGCTTTATTTACACTATGTACAGGAGAAATCGTTAACAACTGCTAAATTAATATTCAGCAATTAAGCAAATATCACTCAACACCGTAAAATTAACGATTACACACGTATTTACTTCCAAATACAAAAACAACACAGCGAAATGCCTCGCTATAAACAGAGCAAATACGCTCTCCGTTCGAAATCTCAATCGAAACTCCACTCTTTATCACGCGGGACCCTTTTATAAACATCGAAAGAAATCTCTCAAATATTCCAAACGCTTCTGGAAAATAGTAGACCGTTATCAAATTTTATCAATGAACAAAAAAAGAAATAGGGGGGTCGTATACTTTAGCCATATGTTAAGGGGTTGTATATTCATTACGGGAAACTATTTACAGGTTACGTTACTACAATAATTACTATTTACCGGATTTGTAACAATATTGTTAATATGGATATACTTGAATTCGATTATCTAGAATATTTTGCAAAAATGGAATCCACTAATATGAAATTAAATTAAAATGTATGGTTAAAATATTAATAACATTGTAAAATAGGTAAAGATACTACAAAGGAATAAACTAAATTTTAACAATACCAATGTTAGAAAAAATTAATAGCCTTTGATTTTGCTATTGTGAAAGGATTTTCTTTAAAGTTTCAAACGTAGAAATACGTGGCCGTAAAAGTATAGTTTTATTTTAAAATGTAGCAAGAGGGTAGAAGCAAATTTTTACTAAAATAATCCTATTGTTAACGAGAATCTCCTAAATTATAATTTCGAAATCTATTCAGAAAATTTTTGAAAAGGAAAATCGTATTTTGTGTTCTAATTATTAATGAAAGTTCATCATTCTATTGTTAAGATACTACTTTTAGCTGGATTTATTTTTAAATATTTTATGAAATCGTATTGTATTTTTTGATGATTTTCACATTAATGAACATGAAAACTTTTTGAGTTTGTAAAATATATTTTTCTATGAAAGGTAGGATTTCTGCACTTCCTTCAATGTATATTATATCTTAGCATCACGTATTACATTAAATAAACTACTATGTTTGTTGCCTGCATGTTAGTTATACAATTGTAAAATTTAAATTATTAAAACCATTAACATACCTAAGCAATACAAATAACAATAAGGCTTTAGTGTTCAAGTTAAAGTTAAGACATTAGAAAATTACTATTTTTTTTTTAGTTTTCTACTGATTTTTTTATGTACTCAATTACTGATGAATGTGAAGTTTCATTAAATCTTCACTTTAGATGGGTTAATATATATTTTAGGATTAATATAGGGGTTATAATAAGGGTTAATATATATTTAAATTTGTTGTCCTGCTGCATTTTTTATGGTTAACATATATTAAAAAACATAATTGTTCATTTTCGTTTGCCTAAAAAATAATCCCGATTGATATTTTTCACAAAAAACGTTTATTTGTGAGGCATTTATTGAACTCACTACTCGTTTTTTGAGAGTTTTTGATTTTATATTGCAACGTGTGAAGCTAGTTAATTGCTAACTGTAAAACCATTTTCATTCTGAACTTAATTTAATTCAAACTGCATAGTTGAGCTAAAATATAAATACAGTTTAAAAATACGTTTTTGTAATTTACATGATATTCTTCCTGAATTAAAGGAGCGCTAAAACAAATAATTTCAACCATATTAACCTTTTTATCATTTAAAGTGGTTATTAGAGAAATTCATTCACGTTTTTAGTATTTAATAAATTTTAGTATTAATTTAGGGCTATTCCACGAAAAAGCCCTTTGTTCCGCACATGAGGGTTCATATATTTCGTGAAAAAGTAATGGCTTCAAAAGGTAAGGACGAAATTTTTTGCTTAAATAAATCGTTCATTTATATTTTAAAGTATTATTTTTAATAAAACATATGAGGCGTAACGTACAGGAAAATTTGACCGTTCTCCGTGGGATGTCGCTTAAGTGGATTTGGGAGACACGTTTTTACCTCTCATTGTTAATCATCCTGCTGAATTGGAATAACTTTTCATGCCTAAGGTCACACGCGTTAAAGAGATGTTTCTTGACACTTTTGCTTAGTTGCGCTCTTGTATGTTGTATTTTAAATTGTTAAAGATCAATTGATTTTAAAAGAAAACATATTAGATTAGTCTACTTAAATTCCGACCGACAAAAAAATAAAAATAAAAATGAAACTAAAAAACAATAATCAAATGGAAAAAATTACCTTTATAGCCAGGGATTTTTTTAATTTATCGCACCCCGGCAAAGAGATGGACAGAACTAAAAAAAAAAAAAAAAACGTCACTGGAGAAATTCAAGATTGTATGCAAGAATAGTTTTAAGTAATTTAGTCTCAAACATTAAAAACACATTTAAAAATTATGAGATGGTGTTAAATGGTTATTTTTTTTCTGTAAATTAATAATGCATACTTCAAGTATTAAAAAAAAATCTCCTAAATTATGAAATTTTAAAGATGTGCAACTATTAATTATATTGTTTTTAAGCCCACACTCATCAATTACATAAGCTAACGAATAATGATACCTTTTTGTTTTTGTTTCCAGCCCTAATAACATTTGGTAATAGAGTTAAAGTGAAGAACATTGAAGGAATGTGTCCAAGAACTTCCGCGGACTTCTTAATTAATTAGTAGTCAGCGTGAATAGCTCATTTATGTTCCAACTGCAGGACTAGACTTTACTCAATGCAAGCAAATTTTACTTTTAAATGTTTTCTCCTATGACAATTCGTTTCACAAAATCTCAACGAAAAAAAAACAGTGTGAGCTGTAAATGCGCAAACTCTTATCTTTAATTTCTTAGGCGCCCAAATTGAGACTCATGGTGATTTGGAAAAAGTTGTTTCTGAGTTCAGTTTTAAATATAAATTGCTCAATAGTAGTTGTTTCCTTTTGCTTACCACTGTAAAGTATTCCCGGTGTACTGTACGAAATTGATGTTTTATTTCTGGTTTCCTAATATAATATCAATTTTGTTATAGGGGAGGTTGGCTCAAAGCGGGTAGGTTTTTGAAGAATGCTCGAGAATTGTAGTTTTTGGACTTATTATCAATTTTTAAAAACATTTAAAAAACCCGCTTTGCCCTACCAGGGAGTCCAAAGCGGGTAAGCTTAACTAATTGTGGTTTGGTACATTTGCCAAAGAAATATGAAGCTATAAATGATTAAAATAGTTACTAGCTACCTGCCATTATATAAAAAAATGTAAAACAGTTATACTTATCCAATTTAAAGCCAGCACTTTTGTTTGTGAAACTTAAAGAACTGACTGATTAAATTAATATATTAATAATTTGCCATCCTAAAAAATAACTTTTTCAAGTTAAACTTATCCTATTGAACTAGAAAATATATGTCAGCACACGAGTCAAGAAAATATAAATAAATATATGATTAAATCCTATACCCGCTTTGCCCGACCCACTTTGCCCAAAGGCACATTTTTTATTTCAGTAATAATTATCAGAAATTTAAAAAAGAAACAAACGAAATGACTATCGTAGTTTGTAGGTGGATAATGTCAGAATAACGTAATATTACTGACAATAATAAAAAAAAAAGCTGGTCTTCGACTTATTACAAGTTACAAAACTTTTTTTCAGAAATGTATCAATTTTTTATTTTAAGCCTATTTGCGCCATGCCGCTTCACTACTGCTTCGCTGGGACCGAGAAAAACTCGGGGGTGTTCATGTAATCACTACATACGTATGCATCACCGCTTACAGATCATGGGGGAGGGGGGAAACGAAGGCCTACCCGCTTTGGGCCACCCTCCCCTACTTGTGAGCAATACTTGTAATAAAACTCAAAACTAAATAAAAATAAGCTAAATCTTTTGAATCCTGAAAGTTCAAATCATTTTTTGCTGCAACATAACATTTTTTACAGTGCCGCGCATGTATCATAGTTCATCCCCCCTGAAGAATTTGGCCTCTGAGTAGGCTATGTTACTATAACTTAATCTAAAATAAAATTGTATAAATCTAACATCTGAGCATATGCATTACTATTTAAGCTTGATAGCTAAATAGCATTTTTTAAATACATGAAACGCGATTTGTTTTTCGTTAAAAGATTAACAATGCATTTTTACTACAATTAAAAAATGTTATCCTATTTTCGTTCCCCCTCCAGTACTCCTTCTAAAAAAGGGTAATAATCGGTTATGAACCAAGTAACAATAATATAAACGGATTAACAATTTAGTTAATTGTAAAAACATTAGATAGATTTATTTTGTTCTCCCCATAGCATATTTTGTGTTTGCCTCGAGGTGCGTTTGGGGCAACGTAACCTTATTTCTCCATGTTTGTCTAAAAAAAAAAGTTCTTGGCACATATAGGATGCTCTGCATCAATGTCTATTACTGGAATCTTGGTGGGGGATGGAAATAGGAACATCCTATTCTCCAATATGGCGGTTTTCAACTCTACGTGACGTGAACCTATCACAGCAAAACGCTAAGATCATTCAGTTTGCAGCTTTTCTTAAAAAAAATATGTCTAGAACATTTCAATAAACGCATCAAAAAATAGCATTTTCGAATAGTATGAGTATTACGATAATTCTAGTTTTCCAAAGTCAGAATACGAGCTCTCAATCGGCAGCGCAGCAGACTATACTCATGAAACTGCCACAAAATTACAGTGCTCTTGACTGCAACCAAAAAACAAATCGCAGGTGACAGCACTTAGTGTTTGACCAGATAAAGCTAGGGGAACGAAACATGACTATTTGAACCAATAAAACCTGCGCGAAAAATGTCTCAATTTTTAAAGCAACAACGTTTTTCCAGTATGTTGTTGTATATGTCTATCAGTTAGTAGCTAGCGAACTGGCTGGAGACAAATTTGCTGGCTTACTATAAATACTTCCAGAATCCTAAACATTAGTGAGCTATTGCAACAATGTTCCAGTTATTGAGTTTCTGATTTACCTTTGGGTAATTCTATTTACACAAATTGTAGTATCATAACGCATGACTTGCATTAAAAATTACTTTAAAGCAATTATTAAGTACTAAGCAAATATGTTTTACATTATATACGTCACGAAGTCAAATTAGCTTCCGGAGTAACTTTAAATTAATTAATGGGTTATCGTGATGTTAAGGCACGAAATGGGAGCGATACGTGTAACAGAGGTAGGTTGAGTTGACATCTTGTTTGTGATTACATTTTACTGAACGCTTCATGTTAACAATATACTTGCCACATTTGAATTTAATATTATGTTTTTAAAATTGACAAAGGTATTTGTAGACACAGAGATTCAAGAACTTTGTTGAGTTCCTGAGTGAAATGAATAGAACTTAATGCTAAGAAATAAAACGACTTTCAAATTCAATTTATATGACTAGAATATACAAAGGTAAATTAAAAGATAACACTGGTGGAACTCTTTTTGTTGCCTATGATCAATTATTATGATCAATATTGAAAAAAAAAAACTTTTTTAGCATAGTTTAAACCGTGCTAGGAGCAAAACATACTCGCAACTATTTTGAGGCAAGATACTGTAAATGGTATACAATGGTATAAGATATACAATGTTAATTACAGTCAATTTTCAACAACTCGAATCCCAAGGAACCAGTTAAAACCCTTGAGTAATCGATAGTTCGAGGTATCAGAAGTGTCTTACTTAGAAATTTCAGGAACATTTTATATAATTTATTTATTTTTTTTTAGATAAAATAAATTATTAGTATATACTATAAACAAATATCTTCAAGTAATCTTTCACCCAGTCTACATCAACAGCTGTAAATTTCTCAAAGATTAGCAAGTAATGAAATTTTAGGTCGTTAGCCAAGGGCAAAAATACCCCTATCGGCTACTTTTCATGTAATTTGCACCATTGTGTTTATTAAGGAGCACTATTGTAAAAAGATTATTCTCCTCTTAGAAACTGATAAGCAAAACAATGTATTTAAAAAAAAAAACAATCTTACTTCGGCTGTATTTTTATGCTTACAATAAAAACAAAATTTTAGCAAAAACTTCTACTTAAAAGAAGTACATTTGAAACATTTAGACATACAGGCGTCTCTCGAATGACACATTGCTTCTACAGCACGGTTTCGATATTACACGGTACCAAATTTGCGATTATTATAACACGGTTTCGATATTACACGGTTCGAATATATATACTTCAATACTTCTTATTTTTGACATAACTCGAGTGTTATACTTATAAAAGATGGAATTTTTATTTTTGTATGATACATTCTGTTAATGGTTGATAACTGTAATAAGTTATTGCTTCGTTTTTATGAAACTTGGATTCGATTTAACACGGTACACATCCCTTGATTTACATTTTTTCTAAGTCTCGTATAACACGGTTACGATATAACACGATACACGGTATCGATAAAACAGGATACATCCTAACCTAATTTTTCTCATGTACTACACACATAATTAGTATTAAAAATGAGCAAAAATGTTATTTTTAAAAAAGTCTCGTATAGCATAGTTTCGATACCACACGGAACGAATTAACCGTGTTATACGAGGGACACCTGTATTTGTATTGAAAATGCTAAATTTTTTTGTGACCAAATTTTTCCAGATAAAAGATTATTCGAGTTATAAGGCTCCCAATTACCGATATTTAAAAGTTGGGGAATGTGGGGCAATGTGAAATTGTTAAGATTGCTTTCAAAGCAATCATTTGAAGTTTGTTTTGAAGAGTACGATACCTAAAGAAAGAACAATATATTTTATAATAGTACTTGTATTGAAACATTATTTTTTTATTTTTGACAGTAAATTTGAACCTTTAAACAAAGGTGGAAATGCCCCCCCCCCCCTTCTTTTTGTCATAAGGCAAAGTGAAAAGTAAAGTTATTGTTTTAATGAAATATTTTCTATTTGATTGTTAAAGATATTTGGGGGGGGGGAATGAGCAAATAATAGAATGAATGAATAAATAAAAATAAAATGAAACAATATACAAATTAATAAATTGATAAATAAGTTAATACATCAGAAAATTTCATGAATTAATTCTCTTTATCATTTAATAATAACACAAATAATTTTCGTCTTACAGCAAAATGGTACGATATGAGAATCAAATTTTGAAAATTGCTTGCATTATCATATATTTTGCTCTTTAGAGGTATTTTTTTCTTGACACTTATCGACTACATGTACGGGTATTACTACATAGTTAAAATATTACTGGACAGGTGGCGCTAAAAGCAGAGTTAATATTTCACCATTTTACTTTGCCCCACATTCCCCTACTTCTTTAGTTTTTGTATATAATAATATATTAAATTTAGGGCTTCTCAAAAAGAAAAATATTTTGTCATACGTTAAATAATTTGTTGAAACGTTTGCTCTTTAATTCAGAAGTGTCTTTTTGCACTAAAATAACATCGAAAACCATAATATTGCCACAAAAAAACTAGAAACCACACTCTGAAATCTCATTATTCTGTAATAAATAGGAATTTACCATCATTTCTCATTACAATGAACTACGTAATATGACAGAGAACATCTCCAAGTGTTCAAAAGCTCTTTTGATCGCACAATGTAATGTATATTGAATCTTAATAGACACTATACGCTATTACATCAATGCTTTCTGTCCTGAATGTCGGATGGGTGTTAAAGCGACTCTACTCAGTGATTGTCCATTCACACTTAATGAAATGTATGTGGGTGCATTATGACACAGGGCATCCAATCTTGGATTGCGCAAGTACACTACTGTTGTGTATGACCCTTAAGACTGTTCTGATTATAGTGAAGGGTAAATTTGGTTCATTTGCAGTACATTATATACAGAGAAATCTCGTTAAAACAAATAGCACTAAAGCGAAAAATCGGTTTCAACGAAATGCATTTTCAGTCACAATGAAATCTTCATTACATTGCTTTAATTACATTAAAGCGAAATTTTCGTTACAATGACAGAATATGCAGCCTCTTGAAGTTCGTTGTGACGGGATTTTACTGTATTGCAAAGCACTTATATTTCAACTACTTTGGTTTTCTTTAAACGATTCCTACAGCTCTCCTAATGCTCGTAAAAAACTTCTAACAAACTTATCCTTATGCAGACAATTCCTAATTTTCGAATGACCTAAAACTTAAAAATGTGAATGAAATATTTCTCCCCCATATTATTTATTTTTATGCGAAAACTGGGCTTAAAACTGGAGTAGAAAAAGAACAAACTCGAATTTTCAAAAAATCTCGTCGAGGTGCACAACCCTATGCTACGAACTAATTTTGTGCTAAATTTCATGAAAATCGGCAGAACGGTCTAGGCGCCATACGCGTAACAGACATCCAGATATCCGGAGCTTTATTATTAGCAAAGAAAAGATGAAGTTACTCAAAGTTTGTCCACTTGATACACATGATCTAAAACTTTTAAATGTGAATGTAATATTTCTCCCCCCTATTATTTAATTTATGCGAAAAATGGGCTTAAAACTGAAGTAGAAAAAGAACAAACTCGAATTTTCGAAAAGTATCGTCGAGGTGCGCAACCCTATGCTACGAATTAAGTTTGTTCCATATTTCATGAAAATCGGCAGAACGGTCTAGGCACCATACGCGTAACAGAAATCCTGAGATCCAGATATCCGGAGCTTTATTATTAGCAAAGAAATTGTTAAACTGTGAGCTTTTAAACTTACTCAGCTTATTGACTTTTAGTGGAAGCTCAACCAGGACGTATGATACTTCTTGAAAAAACATATTTATCTTGTTCAACATCAAGAAGAGCCAAAGTTAAAAAGTAACTTGTTTATTATGGCTATGATGTATGCAATGACATGTTAAACGAAATACTGAGAATACGCTCTTTACAATATTAAGTAGCTCATTATACTTTAAATGACTTCTGAAGCTAACATTCTAAGTCAAAGTATGAAACGTTAAACATATTGAACTATGATATTCATGTCAAGAGCAGTAAGCCGAAACTATCGGCAAAAACGGACAGACTCAGCTGAGCTGCCGAAAGAGACAACCAAGTCTGACTTGGGTTGAAATTGAAAGGGAAGAGAAGGAGGCAAAGTGCCGGGAGCTTAAATGCTACTGGCAATTTGCATATTCTGCTGACGCGATCTTGTTGCAAGAAGGAAAAAAACGAATGAGAAAAAACTAATGCAAATTAAGGTTGCCAACACTTTTGGAAAATAATTTACTTCCTTTCGTAACAGAAATGATAAAGATACGCAATGTTTGTCAAGTTGATACACATAGGAATCTATGCTGGGGAAATAAGCAATGAAATGAAGTTTATAAGAAATGTTTATGAAGGAGACTTTCACAAAAGTTTAAAGTTTTAATCTGAGTGAGATGATAAACGTTATCGTATTGAAGGTTAATGCAATTCAAGACATATCTATTCTCTTCTAAATTCGTTCTTAAATTCTCTCCACTTGATTTCAATTACTAACGTTTAGTATTTTATTCAGTTATACAGAAATTTAATCCCTGATTAATGAGTATAAAAGACAAAGCTGGAAAATGAACTACGGTATTATTTACTAGTAATTTCATCTTATTGCTGCAAAATCGAGATTTGTAGTCATAGTAAAAAACTTTTTGTTTTTATTTTAATTTATTTTAAAGTCGAATATGCCGAATGATATTAATAACGAAAAAGACAATAGCTGAAACAAAGAGTAGTTACTTCTATTTGTTTCGGCTACTGTCATCTTTATTTGTACTCCTGATGTTTTTATTTCGGTAGGTTCAAACTATCAACCGCTTTATATGATAATCCTTGAAAAAATATTTTGTTTTTATTCTTGATAACGTGTATCTCGCCTTGCTAAGCACATATGTCCTATCTGCTCTATCAAAATTTAAGTATGGTTACCAGGGGTTCTTTGTAACATAGTTTATCTATATACAATGGTTTATCGTAAATTGTGATAGGGAAATATTTTGCAAACAATCCCGAAAAAGTGGAACATGAAGCAAGAGTATGGTGGCCATAAACTCTGCTGCAAAAACAATTTTTGTGATTCTCACGGCAGTATTGTTGCTATCCTATATTTTCCATTAGTAAAATTAAGTTCTTTTCGGACATATAACAGCATTCCTATTTTCCGTTATTCACGTTGACATTAACCATTGTTTCTTATAACTTGTTTTTATGCAATTTTTTAAGAAAAAATATATGTAATTGCGCATTATCCTTTTAGTGGACAAAATATAAGTAATTTTTAAACCTATAATAGATGTGTCATGTTCATCTGTAACTGAAGACGATATATATACCATTTAGTTAACCCAAAGCAAAACTATAATAAAGTAAAGGCATAGTTGATGTCGGTTACATTATCTCAACAATCCATAGGAGTAAATTTATTAATATTTTTTTCTATGGTTTATTTTCATACTTCATAAAATTCAGGAAGTTTAGAAACAAATCTATGGATAATTATATTTTCTAATCATGTTCATGGCATTCTATTTAATGTGGCGCTCAACACTGCTTGTGCAGAAAAGGAATATACATTTATCCCTCCACGCTTGCTAAATTCAGAACCTAGTCACGTACTCGGCTTATCAATCTGATCAGAAACCTAGGACAAAATAAGTGCGGTACTATCTCTGTCAACTAAATGAGGTTATGTAATCCGAAGAAGTTACTTTTGTTGAGGCTGTCGAGCACTTTAAAAATGCCCGTTTGGTTGTTAGGCTCTTTACTCTACCAAATTCTTTTCAGAGTGATCTATGAATGAAATTACAGGAAGTTTAATAGTATTAAAGTTTTTCAATATAAATTGCATTTTCTGCTCTGAAGAACTTAAATTTATTGAAGAGAAAAATCGGCAAGCGTTAGCTATTTACAGTTTATAACACTCACTAACTTACCATTAATAATGTCTGAAACATGTAACTTAAATTTTGAAAATGTCTCTTAAATTATTCTTTAAATGTCCATTATCACAGAAATGAATTTATTTAATGCATAATATTAATATCACAAAAAATATGCCTGCACTCATGTGTATGTAGATGAACGTGCGGCAAAGTGAAATATAGTGGTGACATATTGTGCGATTGTGACACATTTAATCTTCTTTTAGCGACGACTAACTGATAATATTTTAACTGTGTAATAGCACATGTGTAGTCTATTTCATTCAGGAAAAAAAAAATACCGCCGAAAATTAAAGTATTTGGTAATACAGGCTTTTTTTTCAAAAATGATACTCAAATTGTAGTATTTTGTTGTAAGTCAAAAATTATTTTTGGAATTATAAAATGATAAAGTTCTTGCTTTTAACATTTTAAATATTAATCGAGACATTCTGATATTCGGTGCAGTATTTATCTAGTTTATATTAAGCCAGAGTTGGGCAAATTTTAGTGGAATGAACAATTAAAGATTAACAATTAATTAATTGGTAAACGTAACCTCAACAATTAACAATTGATCAATTGTAATTGTGGAAAATTACAATTAACGATTAATTAATTGTAAGTTGTAGTTTACTACAGTTAACAATTAATTGATTGTTAATTGTAGTTTGCTACACTTAATAATTGTCAATTGTTTTGTAAATTTTAATTAAAACTAACTCTTAAAAAAATACTGGTTTTGTATAATATACTGTACAGGCAACAGGTCTACCTGGAATGCGGACGCTGGACGGGTACCATATTATTATCTATTTAAATACACATGTTAGCAACTAATAAAAGATCAATGCTCAACAGTAACTTTATTACGAGCAATAAATTATCTACTGCAGCATATGACTTTTCTCAAAAAATCTTATAGCTCCAGCGAATTTTCCTCAGAAAAGGTATATTTCAATTTAAAATTCAAAAACATTTGTTTCCCTTTTTTTTACTAATAAAGGTTTAAATAACAACATAGAGAGAAATTTCAGAAATGTATGTTCATTTTACATGATTCAAAAAATTAAGACAGAGCGGTTTCTGAGACCTCACGTCGCCTGTTATGTCTTTCTTTCTCACCTCTCCTGTTATGGGTTAAACTAAAACAATGATTTACACAAACTTAAAACACTTAATTAAAACAAAACATTTACGTGTGGAAAAAGCTTGCCTAGACGAGACTAGTTCATGCTCATGCGATGAGCAAGCAATCAGCACCGAAGGAAAATACGAAATTGAATAATACTTTTGACTCTGTTCCGTGCGCTGTACCTATTGATACATCAAGTTCATTGTTAGTATTAATTGTTTAATAAAACAATTAAAAAAAATAATTGCAATTATTTTAATTGTGAGAGACGATTAACGTACATAAATTCAATTCAATTATTTGCAAAAGGCAATTAATAGTTTAATTGCAATTAATTTAATTGCAATTAAACTATTAATTTTTGATCAATTAACAAGGCAATTGAAAAAATAATTGATTAATGCCCGACACTGTATTAAGCTTGTTTGAATTTTAAATATTTTGTACAGTTAATCAAGGGTAGGCGGGGCAAAGTGGATGGGGCAAAGTGAAATAGCTTATTTCGTTTGCTCAAACAATCAGTTACCGAATCATTTTCGTATTAAGTTATTGGCTACTTAAAATACAATTCTTTATTTAGTAACAAAGTTATTCATTTCTTTATTTACTTTCTTATTCATTCACTATTTTATTCACTCATTTATTTATGTTTCATTTATTAATTTAATTATTCGCTTATTGTTTCATCATCTTTTCATTTTGAAGGTGCAAATTTACTGCGAAAAATTAAAAATACTGTCTCAATGCAAGTTTTATTATAAAATACAATGTTCATTCTTTACGTACTGTAAATTTCAAAACAAATTTCCAACTTGATCATTTTGATAAAGGTCAGTCATCTTAACTATTTAACTTTATCCCACATTCCCTTACTTATTTCAGTTATATTGTTAAGAGAAGCAATTGCTCAACAATTGTTGAGTGAAATCTAGTTTTTCCCAAATGTATCTGCAGTGAAAATTAAGGCAACTGGCTATTTTACACTGAATTGATATGTTTCATAAAAATTACTAACGCATTAGGATTATAAATCATAGCTATAAGTAAATACACATTAAAATGATTCACACAGTCAATTTAATGTACATATGACATAACCTTATCGTACACTTGATGCTACTGTAACGCCGAATTGATTTTAAGTGAGAAATTGAAGTTTAACTTTTGCAGCAACGAAGGCAACGTAAAAAAAAGTGAGCTTATAGAACGTTTCGTTGATTGATTGAAATACATCAATGTTTCGTTGATCTTCTTACGTTTGTCCGGCAATCACATTCATATTGAAAGCTTGACATTCTTCATTTGAGTCGGAAACTGGTGTTCTGTAAATTATTCGCAGATTTCTGCTCACATTATGAAGTTCTCGTTTGCTTATTGTTGCGGAAAATCAATGCCACTTGTTAAAATCGTTGTCCGATTTGGAGTGATGTGTTCAAAACAATTCACACTAGGAACCTCTTTAGTTCGGTTATTCGCAGAATGACGACCATGAACGTTTTTGGACAAAGAAACACTACATCACAAAGATTCCAAAGTTTCATGTGACTGCAGTAGATATTATTGCTAAGATTTGACCGATCTCAAGTTGTTGAGTGATGTTCCCATTGCAGTCTGTCATCCGTAATTTATCTCAAAGACATAAAATAATTTTCACTTAGTCGCAGATCTCTGTCAAACCAGTGATGATCTAGATATTTATCTCTGTGCTTTGAATGGACATATGGTCGCCTCAGAGCTCCAGTAAGATATCTAATCCTAGAAATATCACTATTATACCTTACTGTTGCTCTGAGGCGATGATGTAGTGTTTTGAACGGAATTGCTTTATCTGTATCTCTTTGTGGATATTGACTAAGTCTCCTGCACCAGTACCGTATTGACCGCATTATCCGGTATGCCGCGAAATTCGGGGATCACCAGATTTTCAATAAAACTTGCCTGGTCCTTTTCGGCATGCGGGAAAGGTCGAGGTTAGGAGAAAAAAAGACTATAAAAAATATATGTTCAGCTAAAAATAAATATAAGTTTTATGCATATCTTATTAGAAGTTTTTAAACATTATAATTTTGTAAAAATATTTACTAATAATGTCATTTGGTTTTTTAAAAAGAAAAAGATTGTTTAATAACGAATCATTTTATAAAAATTAAATTAAAACTAAGTAAGCAAATAAGGTACCCCCTCTCCCCGCCCATAAACCAGTGCTAAAGAATTTACCATAGCTATTCAAAAAATAAAAATAAAACTTACCTTTCTAAAAGAACCTAAAATAATTTATTTTAAAAAATATGAACAAATCGCCGTAACTGTGATTGCTTCTGAATTGATTACTTCATTGACATATAATTAAATCCATTAATATTGACCTACCATAAATACCAAGCACATATTATATGCAATACACTTTTGTTTTGTTTCAAAGAATGTTACTTTCGGGATTTATTTATTTTTTCCCTTACAGTAATTTGCTTTCTGATTGGAGCTGAATAGGGTACTTTACTTTTATTTTGTTGCAAAATAAACCTCGAAAAATTCGAATTTTCCGGCATGTTGGTTAACCTTGCATTTTTCCGGCATGTCGGATAATACGAGGTAATACGGTAAATATATCTGTCAAACATGCACGCTCATATCAAAGTCATACCTCTTAAATGCATTTTGTTTTCTGAACTCCAACCGTACAAGAAATTGTGCATGCAATGTATGGACTTTTAGGTTTAGTGTTTAATCAGTGCTACCGAACAGAGACAAGTTTATTGATCATATGGAAGAACAATGTTTACGTAACCAGCAGTCAGATTTTCCATTAAAATGTACTGCAGGTTCTCCAATGAATCTAGTATAACACATTATTTTTGTAACACAAATACTGACTTGTAATTACCGTGCTGAAACAGAATTAAATTACATTAAAAAGCTTTTCATTATATTGAAATTACATTATCATTTAATGTAAGGGTATGCTAAATTAGGTATGGTGAATAAGACTTACCTACATTGCATTTATAAATATTAAGTTTAAATATAGTAAATGTAGAGATTGGGACATTCAATATTTTTTGGAGCTAGAAATGGAGAGTTGCAACAACAATTAGTAAATATAATGTAAAGGAAACAAGAACTACATTGAAAAAAGCCTTAGTGTGAATAGAGTTTGAGAATGTGGGGCAAATGTTTTGTAGATATTTTTATTTCTAACAGTAAATGTTACATCAAATGAATTTTAAAAAAATCCCATTCATTTTAGTAGTTCCTTGTTTTTTATGAATTGTACTGTATACAAATATAATACATTTATGACCGAAATGTGCTAATAGGAAGAGTTAAGTAAAAAATCAAATCGTCCAAAACCGAAAACTAAATATGTATTTTTGAACTACCAGGTTTTCAATGCTATGCCTTCAATAACGAATCATAACACAGGCGTTTTTGAACTACGTGAGTTTACACTATTATTACATGCTACCGAAGAATTCGCACAATGCTTTGGAAACAAGTATTTGGATTCATGAATTATTGATATACTTTTGAAGTTATTTGGATCGAATATTATGTGAAATCGCGTATCTTGAATTCCTGACGCGAGCAACTCACTCCAGTATTGAAGTCAATCTTATTAATTTCTCTGAATAATCCATTACTTTGCTCACGTCATTACGAGGCATTAATGGATTAAACTCAGATAATTCGAACTATTTCAATGATTATTGTACTTTACTTTGGCACGGTATCAGATCGGAAGTTGAATTTACCTTTGTCACGGTATCTGCAAGTAGATTAACATGTTCAGTACACACACACGACTTAAGATGTTCCGTTGTTGTTGTAGTGTCTGATGAAGTGCAGAGTGCGAGAGACTTCGATGCCTCCAAAAGTCTTGTTGACAAGATCTGCTAATTCTGGAGACCGTAATGTTAAATAATGAAACGAAAGGAAACAATATTTTAAACTAAGAGAAACGCACTTTAATCCGTAAATCATGCTCATTGATTAAAATACTTTCTCAGTACTTTTGCTTTTAAACTTGGGGACTCCATTCCTGCTCGCTTCGCTCGCCAACCCAAAAAATCCATAGAGGCCTGAATTTAATTTTTGACACAAAAAATTGCTCTTTTCTACACGTTAACGGGAATTTGTTTTCCTTTAAGTTTTATTGTTAAACATGCGTCTTTTGTCACAGCTTTTATTTTAGATGTACTCTGTGCTGCGGCAAGCAATGCAGCAAGTGAAAACACAAAACAACTCACGAAGTTTAGAGAATCTGCAATTTCAGTGTACTTTTAGAATCTACACTTTCTCCGTTTAATGTGAAAATGCCGTAACTTCTTAAATAATGTATCTAGCTTCATAAATGCACACTCACTTTAAAATTTTTTTCACCGTTTTTGGCGAAAAATGAACATCCATCACAATTTTTCGAAAAAAAAAATCATTTAATCTGTATTTTTTATTCAGTATTCCCGCGAAGGAAGACTTATTAGCTCAGTTGGTTAGATCGTCATGCATAAAGCGCGAAGGTTCCGGGTTTGATCCATCGAGAAAAGATAAATTGGATGGAGTAAAGATGTTCATTCCTGAAAGAAGGACCCCAAGTCACGTGATAACATTTAAAGAAAATCATTGGAAGAAATCAGGTTTCATTAGCTAGTTTCATGCAAAACGTGTTAACCATTCGTCGTTGTTGAGTCACATGTTCTATTCCAAAGTACCACGTAGGCCTTTTTTCCTAGTATTCATTTCATAGTGAATTGACAACTTGTTATTTATGTTATATTTATTGTATTTTATATTTTAGGTTAAAATTTTAAACTGTTCAAAATTCTGTATTCTTTTATTTGTATTCTGTATTATGTTATTTGTATTCTGTTACTGTTTTCTAAATTCTTTATTCTGTTACTTTGGAATTAAATAAAAAAAGGTTGCAACTTCCCAAGGGTCCCTAATCTGGGCAAGTCACTACTGTGATAGGAACAGGGGACCCTCGGGTGTGATGGTGATTATGTTGAGTCACATGAGTTGAGCATTTTTCCCTAGCTTTTGCTTAGTCAATGAACTTGCTCCCTCCATTTTAATTTCAGCTCTAAGATTTAGTCGCATCGGGGTCCCCCAAAAAAACCCTGCATAGATCTTTGATTCAAATTTCCAGGAATATATAATCTTAACTCTTTGGAAGACTCTGAGCTACAACTATGCAGTTAAAATAAAATCGGAAAATGAAGCATCATGGTAAATCGCAATGAGACTTATGAAGAATATTTTTATAAAATATAGACGCATCTAATTTAAATATTCTTTGACACTTTAGCACGCATTGCGATAATGTCAAGCATTCCGTTTATGTTAACGCTAGAAAACAGTGTGTCGTGGTATGACGGGGACAAATTGTTTTTATCAGAGAGATCGGCTTTAAAATTTAACATGTTAAAAAAAAAAAAAATGGAACCTCAAAGTCGGATTGACGAGGGTTACGTTTTCACTGCTTTGCAGGGGAGCATAAAAACGTTTGTTTACTGCTTACGAGAGTTGGGCCTCTCGCTCTTATATATAGTATATAAATATAAAGATTTTTTTACCGAATTTTAGGTGCTACATCGATGAAATAATGCCCTCCCTCTTATCCCTCTAATCATTTATAACCTACGGTTTTGTACTAAGCTAGAGATTGATGATAAGTGCATTCGTTTGATCGAGAGTGTCATTGTTGTTGAAAACCGTTACTTGATCAGTGATTTTTGCTAGTTTTTTTTTTTTTTCTTTTCTTTTCTTCTTTTTTTTTTTTTTTTTTTTTTTTTTTTTTTTTTTTTTTTTTTGCTCCAATCGACGAAAAGTATACAATTCAAATGTTGGCTGTTTTTTGAAAAAATAACATCAACAAATAGGAAATTTTAAATTACTGCTTCCGAACGCGTAACTTTAGGCAGCAAATATAACATAATAGTAATTAATTGGTTAATAATGTAATTTAATGATTTAATGCAACCATTTGAAGTTACTACATTATCTTCCTTAGTTAAAATTACTGTTTTCTGTAGGAAAATGTATAATTAGTAAGACATAGGAGAGGATGGCCCAAAGTGGGTAGGTTTTCGAAAAGCGCTCGAAAATTGTGTTTTTTGTATTTTTATCGCAACAATTTTGGTTTATTTCCTAGCAGAGTTCTTAAGCTTCTAAATAAAAATTAATTTTTGTGTTATTTGAAACCCAATATTTCTTTTTTATCAAACTTTACAAACATTTGTGAAACCAACTTTGCTCTACCAGGGAGCCCAAAGCGGGTAAGCTTAACTAGTTGTGATTTGGGAGATTTGCCAATTAAATATGAAGTTATAATTGATAAAAATAGTTGCCTTGCTACCAGCCATTATGTAAAAAAAATCTAAAACAGTTGTACTTATCTAATTTAAAGTCAACACATTTGTTTATAAAACATAAAGAAATAACTGACTAAATTAATAGACTAAATACCATCCTAAAATATAACTTTTTAAAGTTATACGTATCCTATTGAAATAGAAAATCTAAGTCAGCACACAAGTCAAGAAATTATAAATAAATATATGATTAAATCCTATACCCGATTTGCCCGAAGGCACGTTTTTTTATTTCAATAATTACAACCTTAAACTAAAAAAAAAAAAACACACAAAATGAGTATCGTAGTTTGTAGTTAGATGATGTCAGAATAACCTAACATTATTGGCAATCAAAAAAAAAAAAAAAAAAAGCCAGTCTTCGACTTATTCCAAGTTACAAAATATTTTTTTTTTCAGAAATGTATCATTTTTTAAATTTTAATTCTGGTTGCGCCATGCCGCTTCACTGCTGCTTTGCTGGAACTGATTAAAACTCAGGGGTGTTCATGCTAACACGACATGCGTATGCATCGCCGCTTGCACACCATGGGGAGGGGGCATACGAAGGCCTACATGCTTGGGCTACCCTCCCCTATTTTTTTCGATCACAGACAATAAATGACTGAATCTATTTTAGAAACCGATTCAGTTCTATGTTTTATTCATAACCTTAGTAAGGTAAGAAGAATCAAAGGGATTTAAGAGGAAGTACCTCCAAACGTGTGCAGTACTCAAGTAACCTTTTTATTGAACTTTTTTTTTTAAATCATGCTGTATTGAAGAACCTACCTGGGATGCTAGCAGCATAGCCATTATGTACTACAAACCTCCAAATGTTTAAGTTTTGCACTTACGTCCGCTTGCTTCTGTGAGCTGTATTTATAAAATGTGTCCAAAAATATGGCAGCATGTAAAAAAACCCACACAGCATTAAAGTTTGTTCTTTAAAATGATTAGCTAGTTAAAAATATAACGAAAATGTTGTTTGTATGAGGCAGTCAGAAGCAAAGGGATGTAAGGAAACATTTTCAAGTATTGAGTAACACACGTTTTAAGATAACATCCTAGATAGGCTTTCATGATTTTTTTTTTCAAAATCATGCTGTATACCAGCAACTACCAGGGCTACTAGTACCATCTCTTGCCCCTAAGACAGAGGAGAGGTTTACCTACCATGTGTATTGGTTATCTCAAAATTTTTAATTTTGGCAATTACATCCCTTAGCTTCTCACAGCCTCCTATGTCAGTATATTTTAACGTCAGTATATGTCAGTATATTTTAACAAAAGCTACTGTTTAGTCCGATGCTATGCGGTATGAGCATTAAATGATATATTTATAAATAAAGCGAATTTACTAATGCAATAAAAAATAAAAGATATTACCAAGGATTACAGAAACCATTTTCGAATATAGTGAAAAATAATTGAAACCAATTACACTAAATTAATCAAAGCAGTAGCACGCCTGTAAACAGCTAATAAGGCACTATTTCCTTCCATTTCTCACGCACAAGTTAGGTTGAGCTGCATAGTTGCTGCACTAACGTAAGAGATAAACTTTGGCATTTCTTGAACTTAACATATTAGATTGATTTCTTGCTAATAATATTAGACCTTGGCTAAGAGCCTTTGTTGATTTAAAAGATAGAATACAGTTGATTTTAATCCACTACTTTTTGAGAAGCGAGAACCTGAGGCAATACTGGCAAGTTACACATGCAAATTCCTGGGATACATTTATAGGTATGTGCTATTAATTCGGAATGGTAATGATGAAAGGTTTATCCTGCATTCCTAATCTGCAGTAGCCGTTACTGTAATGATGCTCTAAGGTGAATTGTTTGTGACTTGCTTCCAGCGGAAATCAAACAAATGGGAAACAACAGCTTTAAAGGTGATTGAGAAAAAAGTGAAAGTTGTTTAAAATTACCTGTTAGACTTGATCATAACTAACATACATAATAAAACATACTTAAGTTTTTGCTAGAATCTTGAATCTGATACGTTATTTTACACTTCCATATATGGTGACACAAGCACATATATAGGTTATTATTATTTAGCGTGAAATTTTTCTCGTGTGGAATTTTAAATTTTATATTTATTTTTAACTAGTGGTACCCGCACGGCTTTGTCCGTAGTAGAAATTTAAAAGACCTTTTGGGTTGCCTGTATATTTACAAATAATGTATGGTGAATTTCTGGCCAATTTGCTTGCTCATGTTACGGTTCCACGTTATGATAACTTGGTAATTTACTCGTCCATCTCATGATACTTCTGCTCAAGAAAATGTTCTTAAAATTAGAATAAAAAAATAACAAAATCGAATTTTCGAAAAATCGCTTCGAGGTGCACATCCCCATGCTATGAACTAATTCTGTGCCAAATTCCATGAAAATCGGCCGAACGTTCTAGGCGCTATGCGCGTCACAAATATTCTGACAGAGATCCTGACAGACAGAGATCCGGACAGAGATACTTTCAATTTTATTATTAGTAAAGAAGTGAATTACATTCTTCCAAAGGAAAATTATGGTATTAATTTAAAATTTGGTTCTTTAAGTAAAAGGGAAGAATAAATTATAAATGATGTATGTTTTTCTCAAATTCACGAGAAGATAAATGATTGAACTAATAAATAAACTGATACATAAATAGTCAATAAAAGAAAACATAAAAGTTGCAGATTTTTTACATATATATGCATGTTAATTACTATGAAGTTCATTTTCTTGAATTCAAGACTACAATAAACTTTGAAAACAGCGAAAATCCTACAAAATATTAATTTTCTGTTTTTGGACTTTAAATGTTCCGAAAAGAGCTTTATTACGTTAAAAAAATATTTTGTTTTAATTTGACCTTTTTTTCATAGATATAATTTATTCTTTACATTTTCACCTTCTGAGCTACGCCAATTTGTTTGCATTTAGCGAACAGCTGATTTATCAAAACAGCTATGATCTGAATCTATCGTTATTGATACTGATCAGTTATGTTTGCTTTTTAAAAATATTTTTCCTTAGGTCAAACCTTTACATTTTTTTCGTATTAATTTTGTATTCGCTTTTGAATAACGTTGACAGTAATTATACCTTTCTTGCGTTTTATTAAATGAATAATTACTGCTTGACAAAAATTCGAACCGCTCCATGCACTAAATAATTTACGTATGAAGATAAAACTTCTTTTTTTGTATGTTCCAATGCTTTATCTAAAATCTGCTAGAAACAGATTATTTAAATTTTGAGACGAAGCCATGTAGTAACTGATACAAATTTACTCGTTTTGCTTTTTTTCTAATTGTGATGAAAACGTTAATTCTTGTCATTAATATGTCGGATATAAAAATTTAAAGATGTTTTCAACAATTTTTTGAACATCAAATCTAGACGAGAAAAAAAATTTCGAGGATTTTTGTTCAATATTTTGTTGCTTGGAGCGTACGAAGATTTATTAATTTTCATCAATAAGTTTTCCTCAAATTGCTGGATGTCACTTAATATGTCAAAATATTTATTATATTTTTTTTATCATATACCAACAGGATAGTAAATAAGATTATTTTAGGAAAATATTATCAATGTAACTAGGATTTTGAAGAAGAAGAAAATAGAAATCTATTGTAGCCAAAATAGATAGCTTGAAACGACTAGACAAAGAGATAGAAATAAAAGGTATGGACATATATTGATGGATAGAGAGATAGTTACATAAAATACAATCTTACAATTGATGTTTATAAACATAGGGTTACGAGACAAGTCATTTTGATATCAAGCGCACTTGTTTTGCGAACTGCCCCACGGTATTTTCATGAAAAGCTTAATCCTTCCTCGACTTTTCCTTAATAATAATGCTGCGTTATATAAAGGTTTTAAAAATCGTATTTTTTTAACCCGAACAATAGGGAATACCAGAAAGCGAAGGGAGGTGCGATTTGACTCGTTTAAGAAAACAAAATGGGGTAGAATACATTTACTGATGCTGAAACCGAGCAGAAACTCAAAAATTGCCTCTTGGAACATATCACTGCCAGAATTTGAAACATTAATAATGTTTTCGTACCTAAAAAGGATTGTTAGCCGCTAGTTTCTGAAATGCAACTGAAATAGCGACGGTTATTTTAAGAGTAGTTCAAACTCTTTTTAAGTACTTCATTACGCATAGTAAAAATATATATATTCTTTAAATAAACTGTATTTGATTTTTAAAAAAATGTTTATTTTTAAGTAATTTTTACAAATATATCACATTATGCAAGAAAATATGCAGATTTTTGTTCAGAGAGTCAAAATGACCCCAGCCAAATTTCTAGGTATACGAAGACTATCGTAATTCTGGTGTTAAGTATGTTTTTACGCCGTTTTGGTATTACGATTTAAAATAAAAATTTTCTCCATTTGCAAAATGCCAACAGTTAAATTTATTAAACTTTATAGCATAGAAAAATATACCAACCATTTTTTAATGCAATCTACGGACACTCTGTTCTTTAAATCCAATCATATTTAGTTTTAAAGGAAGTTCCAAATTGGATTTTCTTATCAGGAGTAAGAGAAGACATATTGACATTTTAACATATTATGCCCATACATGACGTTACTTCAAAGCATATTTTTCTTTATCGGTCTGCAAAAGACGCATTCCTTTTATTAATAATTCAGATCAACACCCTTTTCATTTCCAAAATAAAGTTCTCTTATGTCATGAAACCATTACTCAAACACATAACATTCGTTTTATTTATTGATTTACGAGTGTTTTTAATATGATAAGATCAATATTCAAACGTTGAAATAGTGTGATCATATTGAGTGCACTTGTGTGATCGAAGTAAGTGCGTATTTAGATCAAATGTTATAAAACTGGATTGATGTAGAAGGTAAAAATGGGACTTTTTAAAGATTATGTTTTATATTGATCTCTTAAGTTTTATGACAGTTGAAGTAAAATACATTGTTGGAAGTCGTTTAAATAAATTAAAAGTATTTTTTTGGAAACAAAATTTTTTAAGAAAACCTTTTGGCTTTTTATTTTTTTTAAAAAAGGTGTATCTAAATGATGGGGCGCTTGTGAACAGAACATCTGCCGCAGATGTGAACAGTTCAAATGTTCGTCACCATTCTCTGAAGAGTATCAAAATTATACACGTTTTAAAAAATACGAAAAACAACTTAGAATTACGTTTTTTCTCAATCAATTTGTGGATTTGTTGTTAGTTATTTTTTTAAGGTTTTTGTTTTTAAAGTTAAGTTTCAAATAAATCTGTACGACAAAAATAAATAAATTAAAAAAAAAGCTTCTAAGATAAGTAGGTGGCAGTGTTGTACTTTGGGACACTTTTCATATTTTAGCTTTTAATGTCATTATTTGGATACAGCCATTTAAAGTAAGAGTTTCATGCTGTCCCAAGGTACACCATCCTGTTGTACCTCGGGGCACATCCTGTTGTACTATGGGAAAGTCTTCATGATTCAGGAAACAGCCATAAACTTGAAAAAAAAATTCACCCAAAAACAAAAACATATATATTTTTCATGGCAAATAATTAAATCATGAGTAATGAATTATGAGTAATAACTTATGAATTATTATCTAACATTAAAGGTGTTTAAAAGACTACATATGATTAGAGCATTGTTCCATGTTCCTAAATATATCATAATTTTTAAGAACCATGCAGCATATGTTGAACCTTGGAACGTGTTCTAAGGTACAATATGTTTTGCTGTCCCAAGGTACAATCACCACGTGGAACCAAAAAAAAAAAAAAAAAAAACAAAATGGTGGTCAACCTAGAAGCACTATCATTATTTTCTCATGACCAAAATATTTAAAGTACTTCTTTTTTATGAAAAAAATAAATTCAATTGATTAGTTTTACGAATACAAGAACAGAAAATGAAATAAAAATGAGGAAAATATTTACTTTGGAGTCATGAAATTTTCTTTCTCTCTCAAAATCGTCAATTTTACTCATTTGATGCTGATTTTTACATTGGAACCATTTTGTGGTGATGGTTACTATTAGAGATTGCAAAAACATGGCTTCTAAAAATAGATTCTTAGAAATTAGCATTGTTCCAAGGTACACACGTCCCAATGTACAACACTCTCCCCTGTTGCTCATTTGTATGTTAGATGATTCCCTAAATTCAAACATTACCAGCGTTTTCCCTTATCACGTCCCATTTTTTTAAATGTCACCCCCCTCCCACCCCAATTGTTTTACGTTTTCGACAGTTTAAAAGCAATTTTTTTACTTCCTTTTACAAAAAAGAAAGTATTGTATTCGCGAAAAAAAATTCACTCAAAAATCGATCTTAATTTCCATTTTGCTCACCCACGAATGAATGTTGAGGTTCTTTTTTTTTCGACTCGACCACACGTGGATAAGCGTCTTAGAACGTATAGACAAGCGAAATATCCATTTTGACGATTCCCGAGTTAGTTACAACGAGTTTTCTCGTGGCGTCTGTATGTACGTATGTATTGTATGTGCGTATGTATGTCGCATAGCTTAAGAACGGTATGTCCTAGAAAGTTGAAATTTGGTACGTAGACTCCTATTGGGATCTAGTTGTGCACCTCCTCTTTTGATTGCATTCGGGTGTTTCTAAGGGGGTCTTTTGCCCCTTTTGGAATGGAATCATTGTTAATTTCGATGTAAACTCAAGTGGTGGTTCAGTTTGGCGGACACTTGGCGATATGTCGCCAGTCTTTTTTCTTTATCTGATTTCAACCATTGTTGACCATAGTTGGTCGTTTTTAGAAAGTAAACTATTGAATCACATTAAAGTTACCAATAATGGGAAAATGACATTAAATTGGAGTAAAAGGAAGTCATGTGAGGCACACATCAGCTGGTTAGTTTTAGGGAAAGGGAGCGTTATATAAGGCATTAACATTCTGCTTAAGAGCTAGAGAGGTGCCAAGTACAAAAACATAAGCATTTTTTGCAAGTTGATATTCTTTCCTTAATTCATGAAAGAAAAATCGCAGAAGTAATGGGACGGAAGTAACGTCATAAATGGGTGATCATTTGACCGCAACTTAAGAAATCTCTTCAAAAATTTTGAATATTAAAATGAATTGCCAAATTCATTTACAAACATACGCTGGTGTGCAAAAATTAAGGACGAAGTCGAAAAATTAGCATATCAGCTGAACGAAGAGGCTGAGCGGACAGAAAGACCAATCAGGAGATTAAGTAAGGTGATGTACGGTAGCACATGCGCAGATATGCAGGCAGACGTAATGGAGGAGTGTCTGAGTAGTATAAAGCATGTTGTCGGTGTAAGATCAGTATTTCTGGCAAGGAGATTGCACGCCGTATAGCAGTTAAAATCACACTAAGTTGCTGCCTCAGCGAGAAATGGCGAATAATCAATCTGTTAGACGACATCTGGATGCTTTTACCCGAGGTCAAATCATTGGGAAGTTGGAGGAAGGCCGCAGTGTGACAAGTGTGGCTGCAGTGTTTGGAATTGCTCACAGCATCGTTTCACGACTTTGGAGACAATTTCAAGCTACAGGAACAGCTATCCGGGGGTTCAGTAGTGGTCGTCCACGAGGAACCACACCCGCAGATTACCGGTATATTGTCTTACAGGCCAGAAGAAACAGGCGGCAGACAGCGGGAGAAATCGCTAGACACACGACACAGGCGACTGGACGACCGATATCGCGTTTTACCATGGCCAGAAGACTGCACGGTGGTGATCTGTTTGCACGACGCCCTATACGGTGTGTACCTCTAACGCCTGCCCATCGGAGAAGGCGCTCTCTGTGGTGCCGGGAACACCAGAATTGGAGAGACAATGAATGGGGACGAGTACTCTTTACAGATGAGAGCAGATTCAGTCTGAGTAGCGATTCTCATCGCATACTCATCTGGAGAGAGCAGGGAAGCCGCAATCATCCCTCGAACGTCATTGAAAGGGACAGGTATGGAAGTCGCGGTGTTCTCGTTCGGGGAGGCATCATGCTTGGTAGTCGTACATACCTTCACATCTTCGACGCAGGTTCAGTCAACGGGACCCGTTATTGTAACGAGTTTCTTCTTCCATATGTGCGTCTTTTTAGAGACGCTATGGGTTCGCAGTTCCTTTTCATGGACGACAATGCACCATGTCATCATACAGTAGCTGCCGAACAGCTCTTAGAGAGTGAGGATATTGAACGTATGGATTGGCCGGCACGATCTCCGGATCTCAATCCCATCGAGCATATATGGGATTTTCTAGGCATACGCTTGGCAGCTCGTACCTTACCACCAGTAACGATTCGGGAGCTTCGATAGGCGCTGCAAGACGAATGGGCAGCAGTGCCTCAAAAACTCATTGACACCCTCATTCTCAGCATGGGCAGACGCTGTGAAACCTGCCTAGCAGTCGGGGGAGATCATATCCCCTACTAAAAACCGGATGTTTCTTGCTGGATACCCATCAAAGGGATGTTTCGGCCTTCAGTCGCATTGCGCTCCATGCTACTTTTTCAATAAAGCTTCTTTTTATCCCTCTGATTTCTCTTTTAGTAAGTGTTGCTTACATTACACATGTCCTTACGTATTGGGGATCTTATGGTATTAAATGTGTTGATTTGGAAAGCTTTTGTACAAAGTTATATTGAAAAAACCGTCTCGTCCTCAATTTTTGCACACCAGTGTACATGAGCCCACACAACCTTTTTTTTTTTTTTTTTTTGTCTTTTTTGACGAAAACACAGTTAGTGACGTAGTAGAGGCTAATCAATCGGCAGTCATATGAGTTAAATGGATATAACTGGCCGTGGTAGCCTGATCGGTAAAGCATTGGACTCGGGGCCGGAGGGCCTCGGGTTCGATCCTTGCTGGTCGAAGACCCACCGTCGTCATTAAAGGGGACTGGGCGACGTTAAATATGCTCGTGGTCTCAATGTCCTCCAAGTGAAACGATACATCTGGGGGTGCTAGTACCAGGTAGCTATTAGCTCTTGGACTAGTTCTAAATTCTCATTAACTGCTCGATCCGGTGATGGTGCTGCCTTTATCGGTATATAAAAACAATGGAGGCAAGGCACTTAGTATGCAGTCCTCGACATAAATGCAGTTGAAGTCAGTTGTGACTCTTGAATAGAATAGAATAGGATATAACTGCAAAAAAACAGAAGTTACTTCAAAACACAGGAGATTCAGGCTTGCCCATCCCACCGAATTTAATGTCCCAGTTATTATTTTTCATAAATACACCTACACAGTGCGCTGGTGGGCATTTTTTCGAAGCAATGGTGTAGAAAGAAGTTATTGAAATTGTTTTCATAATTTACTACTGCTTTCTAAGAGAGAAGAATGTCAATGTAATTCCTCGCCTAAAATGGAAAACACTGATAAAACATTTTTACTCTTTAAAATGTTCTTGAAATTAAAAAAATAATAATAATAATAACAATAACAATTGACCAGTTATCTGCAGACTAAGTTTTGTATCTAGTGAATTTTGAAATGTACGCTTATCTTCAACCGATAACTCTGGTTTTACTGTAAACAATAAAAACTCTTTCTTTTAAGTTCCAAGCAAATTCATTATGTGGTAGATAATTTACTGTTTCTTCTTATTTCTTTAAATTAATGTTTTATTTCTGCAGCCCCACAGGAGAAGCTGACGGATGAACTTATTCGCTTGAGAGACTACCCTGAGTATACTCTTAAAATGAACAAGTTTTGTGCAATTTATTTTCTACGTCGTAATGTTAGAGTGGGGAATTGGATGCCTATTGTTTAGGTTGTCATTATATGTTCTGTCTTCAGAGCTCGTATGTTCATTTAAAAATACATGGATTTTTAGCGGTTTCTCTTTTTGTTTTTCCTGTTCAATTCACAGTTAGTTAAAAGCTAGATTTATTGAAAAAACATCGTATTTCACCGTAGTATTTAAGAAATAAGTTTTTTTCTTCGTAAATACAAGTGTTTCAATCTGAGAGCGCTTGTGGCATTGAGTACATAGCCTAAAATTATTTTAAAGTTTAAATATTCCCCCCCCCCATCCATGGATGGAGGGCGTAAATATTGTTGCTGTATTTTGGTTTTGGTTTTCACTGCACAAGTTGAATTACCGCTTGCGAGTTTCATTAAGCCATTGAAACATTTAAATAGGTCAACATCCAAGTTAGAAGATAGTATTGTTTGCTTCATTTAACTGAATTGCACTTACTCTCAAATTTTATTTTTTTGAAAAGCACTTCAAATAAAAGTGAACGAAAAACAGAAACTTAGAAGATCATTTTAAGTATCATAATTTTAATACAGAAATAAATATTTTTTTTATAGAAAAGGCATGTGGTACAAGTTTAGAAAATAATACTGGTTTATAGATATTAAGGCAATGCATTTCCCAAAATCAATAAGTCATTTTTAGTATTTTTGTTTTGATTTTATTCAATAAACAAACACGGTTCTTGATTAAACGCACTCTAAATGTTGATGTGAAATTTCATCAATCCCACAATCCAACAATGGACACACTAAATGCGGTTTTCTTACGTCTCTTATTGGGTGTTCTTATGCCGCGCTGTTGTGATAGCGCTGGCGCAAATTCTACAATTCATGACAGGAAACAATCCACATTTAAATATTAATTTTAAGGAAAAATAAAAGCTAAAAGATTTAAAAGAACATAAAAGGTAAAAACTTGAGTAAGACAGATAAAAGTGGTTTACACATCCATAGCTAAGAAAACGTGGACTTCTGACACATTTATTCTTTTAACCTTGACCTCTAGTGAAAAGTTACTCAATTCACTTCAATTCACTATCCTTTGGTTTGATTATTTGATTGGCATTTTAGGCCGCCGCATCTCTCGTAGATGCTTAGAACTGAAATTTGCCTAGAATGTAACTTTTTTATTGTTTTTTACTTGTAAAATGTCTGAAGGTAAAATAACACTACTTCAAGCAAATAGCGTAAACAAAAAAAAAAAAGAAAAAAAAACAAAAAAAGAAACAAAAAACGATGGAATCAAATATAATTTTTCAAATAACTTGAAGTACATAGTATTTATAGTTATGAACTTTTGATTAGAACTAAGTAAATGTGAACGATGCAATGTTTTCATTTACTTAAGCGCACAAATCTGTACGAATTTCTTTTAAAGAAGAAGTGCTGGAGATGCATTTCCCCTTATATTTTGTTTTTAACTCTTTAACTGTCGCCCAAAATCCCAAACTAATTGCTGCATTTGAATTTTTCTGTACTAAATCTTGAAGCTTATGATTTGTTTTATTTAAACAAGTTTCAGAGATGTTAGGTGTCATTTTTTTTCAGTCACCAATATCTACTTGCCAAGCAGCAATACTTGTAAGTCAGCACTCAATTAGCTGCAAAAATCCAGAATTTGCACAATTTTAAAACAGGCCCAATTTTGTAAGAATTTGTCCATCAGTAATTGCAAAAAACTATCGTCTAGATAGTGAATTGTAATTTTATTAGAAAGCAAAATGATCTTTCTAGTACACTTATGATGGTGACCTTACAAAATCGGACTTGTCGTCAGAGGGTTCGATGTTTGGACTTTAGGGCTGATTTGGTACAGCTTTTTAAATAGAAAGGAACTATTGTTACTGTTGAAGCTATTGGAATGTGTAGCATTAAAACATGAAATACAGGCGTCCCTCGTAAAACATGGAAATTTTACAACAGGGTTTCGATATTACACGGCACAAAACTTGATTTAAATACTACACAGTTTTGATGTAACACGAATTTTAAAAGATGGAATTTCGTTTTTGTTAAATATACTGTTAAAAATGTATGATTATCACTGTAATATGTTTTTACTTGTTTTTATGAAACTTTTACGAAAAATTATCTATCTTCGGCTCTTTCCCCGTATAACACTAATGTTTAACTTTTTAATACAGACTTTATTGTTCTCGTCAGTGTTCTAAAAGCAAAATGATAAATATTATTTTGTTTCCAATGCATTGTAAGAAAATAAGATTAGGATTAAACATAAGTTAAATTTGGCGAACGATAAATAAAAAATGTAGTCGAAACAAAATATGAAATAAAATAAATAGAATAATGCTATTTATTTTATTTTATATTTTGTTTTGTTGTTGTTGCTCAGACGAACTTTATTGCTACAGTAAAGCTCAGATTGTTTTTCTTATAGAATGCGTTTTGGTCTTAGTAAAGAGAGTTGATAAAGTTTTTTCTTGTTGTGCATAACAGTTTTAATTTGAGGTATGTAAAATAATTAATTTTATTGTTTATAATAATTCTTATATTTAAATTAGTGGGTCTTTGCATGTTCTGGTAGCCAGTTTTCGTTTGTATATTCTATTGAACCAAAATTTCAGCAATTCGAAAATTTGCTCCTTATGACTTGGTTACGATATAACACGGTACACATTGACATGATTTATGATATGTACATGATTAATTGGGTAGACAAATAAGTAAAAAAAAAAGTATTTATAAAAAGTCTCGTATAACAAGGTTTCGATACTACACGGAAGGAATTAACCGTGTTATACGAGGAATACCTCGTACAATCTTTAGTCTTGGTACTTACTTCAAAAGTAACAAAATGAAGAAATAAATTTGACACAAATGATTTATAACTATTCAGATTTTAAAAGGAAAAGAGTACAGTATCCCTAAATCATACAAGCCAAAAACAAAATCTTTTATAGCTCATTCATTTGACGGAGAATTAAATTGCTTCGAGCTACTACATCAATAAGTCAGTTACTGGTTCTTGAAATTTTCGGGCATACGAGCCCAAGTATACAGTGCTACCCGATTTAAGGAATATATGCACGGCTTCCGACTGAGCATCACTGAGATAAAAGTCCAATTTAGCCCTGACAGCACACCATAAACGGCAGCACCATCTGAAAGAATTTCAATAATTTAATCAATACCAGAAGTTCAACAACTCCTGGTCATGCACCTCCAGAGGTTTTGATTTTAATAGAAAGTTGGAGTGGTTTGTGATCACGATGAAATTAATGTCTTCATCACCATTAGGATATTCAACCGGTCGGTGTCGAAGTTGCTATACTCCAGGACTGAGCCGGGTACCTAACCAATCGGGATAGCTTGTCCCTTTAAATTTCTTATTTTTATCAATTAATAGTCATCGAAAACTACAGAGCAACTTAATGGACCTACTCATACAATCAACCTATCAGACGGCTAGTATTTTATTTATAATCAATGTAACATTTGATAAAAATGCATTTTATCTACATTTTTTACAAAATAAATTAACAGCATTTTGCTTTCGTAAACAAAACTATTTTTACGAGTAGAAAACATGTTTCGCATTATCTCTCTCAGCATTCAATTCATACACACAGTATCCAATCTCATTTCACCGCGTCATTAGATATTCAGAAGTTAGAATGATTCCCCTGGTATAGTTTATGGGATGTATTGATTAATGTCATATCGCTTCCTCCCTCAAATCCTGCTTGGAGGGAAGATGGAAATGCAGAAATACCACCATAACGTTCGAGTTACAATCATAGTCGATAATGGTGTCATGCAAATATAGCCGCAGACATCCTCTTACCATTAAAAGTTAAGACGTTTCATTCCAGCATTGCCCATTTTGATGCTTACTTTAGGGGAACAGGACATGAATTATTAATGTTCCATAAAGCATGATTACACTCCTCGTCGCAGGGGAACCCATTTTGTGGAAAGGTTTTTAGCGCAGCTGATACATTTTTCTAAGATGCATTTGTCATTGCGTTTAAGTGAACCTTGCGAAAATGTCTAAAATGAAAAAGGTAAAAAAGAAAAAAACAAACATAGTAAAAAGCTTTAAATGCTTCTAGTTAATTTAAATCTCATTTTCCTGCATATCATGTTTTAATTCCTTTTACAAAAAAGGAAGTATTGTATTCGCGAAAAAATTTTCATTCAAAAATCGACCTTAATTTCCATTTTTCTCACCTCCGAATAAATGTTGATTTGTTTTTTCCGACCCGGACCACACGTGGATGTATGCCTAGAAACCTACAGACACCCGAAACATCCATTTTGACGACCTCCGAGTTAATTACAACGAATTTTCTCGTGACGTCTGTGTGTACGTATGTATGTGGGTATGTGTGTATGTATCTCGCATAACTCAACAATGGGTAAGTCCTAGAAAGTTGAAATTTGGTACAAAGACTCCTAGTGGGGCCTAGTTGTACACCTTCTCTTTTGGCTGCATTCGGATGTTCCTAAGGGGGGTCTTTTGCCCCTTTTGGGGGGGGGAAATCATTGTTAATTTTGATTTAAACTCAAGTGGTGTTAAAATTTGTCGGACACTTGGCGATATATCGCCAGTCTTTTGGTCGCCAAGTTTTGTCGCCAGCTTGGCGACTTTTTTTTTAATTTGGTTTTAATTTGGCCATTGTTGGTGATATTTAGAGAGTAAACAATAGAATCACATTAAACTTGCCAGTAATGGGGAAATGACATTAAATTTCAGTAAAAGGAAGTCATGTGATGCACACATCAGCTCGATTTTTTTTTTCAACTCGATGTATCAGTCACTGTATTTTTATTATCATTATTTTAATTTTTCACCTTAAAACGTCAAGTTGGCGTGTGCGGGTATGCGTATATATCTCGTATAACTAAAAAAATGGAATGCCGTAGATCGTAGTATATTGAAGTTTTACAGGTAAGCTCTAAATCGGGTCCAGTTGTGTACCTTCTGGTTTAAAATGAGCCAAGTGACGTAGAGTGAAAAAGCATCCAATTATTTATGTGTGCTATACTTTTATATGCTTAGAAAGGAAAATGTCTAAAAGGCAATACTTTTGAGAAATATTGCTTCTAACGCGCGTACACGTGTACACGGATACAATTTTTAAGTTATTAGGAAACATGGATTATTAAATCAATGTAAAAGGAAGTTATGTGGTGTCCGTATCAGATTTTTTAAAAAAACATATCGTTTAGTAGAAAAAGGGTGAACTTTAAGGTGCATCATGCTGAGCTGTTACTCGCTTTTGGTGGAAAACATTTTTTTTTTTTTTGGTGAAGCTCCATTTAATATGTATATCTCAAATGAGTTTACGAAGCTTATTCATCTTCTCGGAGAAAATATAGATTAAAAAAGTACGTTTATTATACAATATGTAGCTATTAATATTGATAGATTTAAAGTATGTATGGGTTTTGATTCTTTTTATTTCAGCATAATTTGTTCTGAAATTTATATTTACTGAGATTTATGTTCCTACTAAAATCACATCCTGTATTGATGATATGTCTATATCATATACACGGTTGTTGGTTTGTTTTTAATATCCGTTCATGTGTGATAATATTATGAAAGCTGAAAATTAATTGATTCAAAAATGATTCATACATTATATATAAATGATTCATAATTGATTGATTTTTTATACCAACATTTTTATGGAAATGTATGTGTTCTTGAAGAATTTTTATCAATTTCGCAAAATGGTAGGAACAATGAAAAATTACGACTGCATTTCATAGGCTGAATGCTTTCTCCCAGGAAAGAATTTAATGTATTGCCCGTATATGTTTCAGGATTTAACGTTTTGCATCACTGTGGATGGTTTTAAAACTTACACGGGATGTCAGTTTCTCAGTCTTATACAGTGCTCTTGGGAAAGATAAAAAATGTGAGAAAATTAAGAATATTTTATTCTGAAATCTTGCATTCATAGTGCTGGCACATCAAATGAAAATGTCTGAAAAAAAGTGAAAAAATTGCTGCAATGTCGAAAAAGTTCAAATAAACAAATACTTTAATGGTTTAAGAAAACTTTAAACATGTACTGTTCTTTAAAGTTTAGTGTGCGAATTAAGGAGAATGGCTTATATTCAAAGCCCTGCTTATTTTATGAAGATAATTAAAGTAAAAATTTTTAAAATTAGAAGCTGTATGTGCATTTGTTTTCTATTAGAAAAATGGCTAAATCAGTTTAAAAAGATCTGATTGCGCCAAGCGTTAAAAAAATAGAAATCACAACGTTTTCAGTAATGTGCAGTTAATATACTTAATTATAAATTTAACTATCAATGCATCTTTCAGATTGTAGAAGAATAAATGAACGGAATTTTTACAGTGGCGAACTAAGAAAGCTGTCTCCCCTGGCAAAATTCTTAAAAAAGATTTTTAATAAATTTTAAATAATTTCTCGAGAAATAAGAGAGCATTTTTGTTCTACTACTTTTGACGCATAAAAAATATGCTTCATCTTACATACTTCAATAGAATCACCTATGCATTTCGGAGACCAATAACAAAATAAAGAAACCAAAGATGTTTGCTCGTGCTCGATCAAAAGTACACTTTAACCAAAAAGAAATCGACGCACAAAGAAAGAGTTGTGAGAATGAAATAATTTTTTACATAAGTGAGAAAAACACTAGTATAAGAAAGAGGTTATAAAATAAAAGCAAAATTATCTTTTATTACTGGAAAAATCTTTACCAATAATGAAGCTGAATGTCTCTCTGTCTGGATCTCTGTCTGTCAAGATCTCTGTGACGCGCATAGTGCCTAGACCGATCGGTCGATTTTCATGAAATTTGGCAAAAAATTTGTTTGTATCATGGAGGTGTGCACCTCGAAGCGATTTTGCGAAATTCGATTTTTTAATTTTTCTCTTCCAATTTTAAGAACATTTTACGGAGCAAATTGTCATAACGTGTACGATTAAATTACCAAATTATCATAACGTAGAACCGTAACATGGACGAGCAAATTGGCGAGAAATTCTCTCTCCATTTTTTGTAAATATACAGGCGAAACTAATGACCTTTTAGTCTTCTACTACGACAAAGCCGTGCAGGTACCACTAGTACCCAAAAAATGGAGACAATAGCACCTTTCTGACTCCCATCTAGCACAAATGCACGAGGCGATACAGCCGATCATGGAGGCATAGAATCTCTTACAATGTCCTATGCCATCCCGTACCACAGTTACTGTAAACGCGTCACCAATTCGATCATACTTATAAGATGTCCAATTTACTTTCCAAAGTGCAGGCCCCAGAAGATCAAGGGTGATTTATTTTTATTGAAACACATTAGATATTACGTCAGTTTGACACGTCAGTTTTATGTGACAAAAGTTACAGAACGAATGTTTTCCCTTTTCGCCTAACGTTTCCCCTAATATTCTCTAAAATGTGATTTTTTTTCAAGTGATGCAGCTCGTTTTAACGCCACTGTATATTGAATTGTAGGACTTGCTTCAAATCTGTAACAATTCTACGCACTATGAAATATTTTGTCTTGTATGTGGATATGTAGAGGAGGGCTGGGCATAGTGAGACAAAACTAATGTTTGGATTCGTTAGCATAATCGGTAAATGGTGCTTGGTGCCCGCAAGTCTGCAGCAATTGGCCGGGTGGATTCTGAGATATGAAGTTCTTACTTGTGTTTGTAATCAAATGATCGTTATTTTTCATACGAAAAAGAGAAGCCGCCCGTCAAAGTATGACGGGTGAAAATTGCTTCTACATTTGAACGAAGCAATAGCCTGTTTGGTGATATTTTAATGGTTGAAATTTTAACCGTAACACCAGTGGATTAACCCTCAACTCAAGTTGATAGCGTTAATTGTTTTTGTTTCTTCATTTCCCTCAAATGACACAGTCGTAGCAGTAAAACAGTTAAGTTACCAGATCGAGTTTTGCCTTGTCACAATAAAGTCTTTCTCTGCATGTAAAACATTCTATAGAATATTATCAAATTACCATGCCGTTCCGCGAGTTTCATTATTAAAACACGCGGATTACTCGATCATTGGCTGTCATTTATATGAGGATTTTAGGCAAGCAATGATTTTTTTTTCGGCTCTCGCATGTACAGATTTATAACATTTTTTTTTTTTTTTTTATGAGTAAAAATTAACCATTTGATCACTTTCATTGTTCTACCTATGAAGTTAATTTTCATTCAAAAAATTTAGAATAGCTTTAAACGAACTCCTTAAAATGGTGAATTTGAAGAAAAGGGCGGAATGGATACAGTGAACTAGTCGTATTAGGGGCAATGTGAGATTGTCCCACTGTAACCTACTTAAGTTCTGATTCGAAAGGTATGTTTTTGTTTAATATTTATTTTGTCTTAAGATGTTTCAACTTGCTGTTTTTTTTATTTTATAGGTATTTTTCCTCATTAAAACTCAGAATTAAACCATGCAAGCAAAAATAAGGACATTTTTTGACATTTCCATTATAAATTAATCTGTAACTAACCTTCTGGTTCCAAGTTGTATTTCAAATAAAGTAGATCATAATAATTTGCAAATTATAGAAAAAACTTTTACATAAGTGTCGTCTTGCTGTAGTGAGGCAGTGAGTGTCCTCTTAGGTTCTTAGAGTTTCAGGAGATATCCAAAAATCGAAGAGAGAAAAGGGTGAGTGATAAAGAAAGAGCATAAAACGTTAAATTATCATTGCAAGTGATACTTCAGGAAAACTTTAGAAGAAAAAAACACAAACTGGAGAAATGAAAAAAAAAGTTCATAAATATAGAACAAAAATGTAGGCTCCATGAGAAAAAAAATGTAGGCTTTACACAATTGATGATGTAGAAAAAATTAAATGCTGGATCTGTGTTTATAAGATCATATGAGGCGGTGAGACCCAAAACAGAGGAGGGGTTCACCTACCATTTTTACTGGTTTTCTTCAAATTTTTACTTTTGCCCTTTTACATACCTTTGCTTCTCACTGCCTCATATTGGTAATTGCGAAAATCTACCTTCTGGGTTTTAAGAGCTAGATCGTGATACAACTGCTGGAAACTTTGTTTTGATAGAAATTGCTGTCACACAGAAATACCTTTATGTTGGAAATGTTTTAACGGTAGCTGATAACGATGGGGACCTGTACATCGGTTTTTTACACAAAAGTAAAACCATGTAACCTGTTTTTATTTGACGATCTGTAAGAGCTGAAACATCCGTTTCAAATAAAAATATTAAATTGTTGATAAAGAAAGGAAATGATACAAGACAAAATCGATCTCTTTTTTTTTAATTAAATTTTTATTTAGACATACGATTAAACTTGAATCTTTTTTTATTGTGATTTATTTTTGATTTTAAACGTCGAACGTATTATGTTTCACACAGCCCTGTATGCTGTCTATCTGCGCCTCGTATGCTTTCATACCGTATTTTGTCTCAGTGTTCACTCATGCGAGGAGTAACGCGACAAAACATTTTACGTTTCCTTTTTTTATAATATCAAAAACTTTAAATAATGTTGTTTTTGGTTGCTTGGGTTTTAAAAGTTTGTATGCTTAAACTGTAAAACTTTCTTACAGAATTAAAATTTCAAATTTTTTTTAAATTTTGTATTTTCCATCTCACTGTGCCCCACCCTCCCCTTTATTTATTTTAAACATATTTAAAATTTTAACTACTTCTGTCTAGTCGATTGGTGATCGAATGTATCTTAAAGTTTTCGAGACCATTAATACTTCAGCAAAACATGTGGTAAATTTTTTTAAAAAATGTTCTTTGGGTTCCAGGGATAGAAAAACTTAGTTTTGATGGATCACATAATTTAGCTAACTTAAAAAGTATCAGTAAGAGAATGATGGAAAAATTAGGATTTATTAGAAACACAATATTTTAGGTGATTAAATTTAATATATTTTCATACGTTTACCTAGTTTACTTCTCCAATATTTTTCTTTACTTGGAAAGTCAAACAACTTGATTTTAATGCTTTCATGTCACACTTTACATACATTAATCAAACTAAATAACCTTTGTGTCGCGACATATTAGCAAATTTTGTCACGCACTGACAACTATGCTTTAACACATCTTCTGTCCTATTCCGTTGATTGATGTATAAGATTTTACACCATGACAGGTGAAACTTAACTTAATCTCAATTACTACAAGATTAAGCTGATTTTTACTGCCTTTTGACGAGTGTGAAATATATTTTTTGAATAGGTAGTTATTTAAAAATATCTGTGGGGGGAAACTATAGTTGGGGTAAATCTAACATGGCAGCATTGTGAAGGATACGCAGATCATTATCAAATGCATTATGACACTGCCAGATTAGCTTTGCCTCACCTATAGCTGATTTTTCTACGTAAATGGTATTTTAAATTTTATTTTTAAGTAAAATATACGCTTTAGACTCAAAGATACGCTAATAAGTCAAACTGTTTAATGTCAGAATATCTGTTTCCGAGAGTAAAGCCTTTTTCTTTCGAGGCAACTTAGTCGAATCAACTTTTTAACGGCGCTGCTGGCATATAAGCTACTACCATCCAAAGTTATTTAGCGAATGTGTCTGGTGGGCTGCCACAGTGTAAAAAAAAAGAAGGTTGGGGTACCAGTATTAATGGGTGTAATGTTACACGAATTCTGAAAAATGTTCAGCATCATTGTTTTAAATCCTAATGTTGTTGGGGGAATCTTGCAATATGGTTTCAGTAGAATTTAAAGCGCATGCATAAGGATAAGAATCGACTCAGAGCAGGTAAACTCTTATTGGCAAAACAAAAACCGGCATTGGCGGCTGAGTGGTAAAAGCGGCCTTTTCTGTGATACTCGCTTAAAGTATTCGAACCCTACTTAGGTCATTTCCTCTCTTAGTGCAATAAAAATGTCTTGTTTGGCAATTAAAATAAGTGAATTAAATAGCATGAACCACTCAAAAAAGTCAAATGAAAGCTTAATTTTTACTAATGTGCAACCTTTTAAGCAATTTTAAAATGCTTGTAACCTTACGCAAAAATGAGTGAAACGTTACGCTATAGTTACATTACCATGGTGTAACCTTCTACAATCGGTTTGTAACTATACACCAGTTATATCACTTAAGTTACTCCAGAGCAGTGGAGGCAGCTAAAGTACCACCGATTTTATGGAGTAAGGTTACACAAACATTTTTACAGTGTAATTCAAACTGTTAAATATCAGAATAGCTGTTTCTAAGAATAAAGTATCCTTCACGCGAGGTAAGTTAGTTGAATCAACTTTCTAACGACGAAGCAGGCTAACCATTATCCTCCAAAATTACTTAGCGGATGTGCCTGGTGTGCTGGCATACCAGGCACATTTGCGTGTCGAGTAAAGGATGAGATGCGATTCCTTCATTTCTCTGCCTGGATACACTTTCTAATAACTGCTTCACCGGTGTGAAAGCTGATTCAATTAATTTGCCTCATATGAAGAATGCTTAAAGCATAAAAATAAAAATTCAATGGATGTAGACATGGGTCGAAGATCTTCTTAACTTTATTTTCCCAAAGGAGAGAAAAAGATTCCAATGATTTTATGTTAGTCCCGCTAGGACCAGATTTCGGTCCATGCTAACATGTTCAGCGATATTAATTAAAGAACCTGCTTGTTATACAATACAACTAAAACATAGAGGTCTTGTTTTAATATGTGACATTTTTGATGATAGGGTCAGATGGAGTGGAATTGGTATGTAAAGTGAAATAGGTAGTTTATTAATCATTACGTTACGGAAAATAAAACCCATTTTTTAACCGACGAAAAAACGGAGGAGGTTCTCAATTCGACACGTATATATTTTTTTTTAATGTATGACCACGCATAACTTTTTACAGAACAGTCTGATTTTGATAATTCTTTTTTTTATTGGAAAGGGTATACCCCGAAGGTGGTCCCATAAAAATTTTGAAAAAAAATTCCTACCCTAAAGGTGGGAAAAGGGGGTTGATTTGTTGTTCACTCACAGATTTTTAATGTATGACCACACATAACTTTTTACAAAATAGTCCGATTTTGATAATTCTTTTTTTATTGGAAAGGTTATACCCTGAAGTTGGTCTCATATAAATTTGGAGATAAAATTCCTACCCTAAGGGTGGGAAATGTGGGAGATTTGTTGTTCACTCACAGATTTTTTTTATATATGACCACACATAACTTTTTACAGAATAGTCCGATTTAGAATATTCTTTTTTTTATTGGGAAGGGTATAGCCTGAAGTTGTTCCTATATAAATTTGAGGGAAAAAATCCTACCCTAAGGGTGGGGAAAGGGGGGCGATTAGTAGTTCACTCTAAGATTTTTTGATGCTGAATTGGGTATAACAAAAAAAAATAAAAAAAAAAAACCTCACGATGAATGAGATGCAGACTTGTATGTCTCTCGTGTGTACTGTCTTGAGCAGGTAAACGACAGTATCTGCAGAAATGAGTTTTCGAGATATTTGAAGAATTGTGCGCTGGATTCAGTACTATCAACTGGGAAATGTTGGAATTTATTTTTTTTAGCGGAAACCAAATAAGTTAGTTTGTACAACAAAGCTAACGTACAAACAATGATGACAAAATGCAAAAAAAAAAAAAAAAAAAGATAAAATTGCAGTTATAGCCCTTTACCTGCACACGGCAGTGTAGACCTCTCAATCTCTGGTACTTGTGATTAGGGTTAGTTTTCAGTGCCAGTCGTCAAACATTTTTTATATTCAGGATTTGTATGAAAAAATAGGGCGAAGTTTAGTGATGGTGACATACTATTTTTAACCGACGAAAAAACGGAGGAGGTTCTCAAGTCGACACGTACATTTTTTTTTTAAATGTATGACCACACATAACTTTTTACAGAATAGTCCGATTTTGAATATTCTTTTTTTATTAGAAAGGATATAGCCTAAAGTAATTCCCCTATAAATTTGAGGGAAAAATTCCTACCCTAAGGGGGGGGGAGAGGGGGTGATTGTTTACTCCAAGATTTTTTGATTCTGAGTTGGGTATTACAAAAAAAAAAAAAAAAAAAAGTTCACAATGAATGAGCTTCAGACCTGTATGTCTCTCGTGTGTACTGCCGTGGGCAGGTAAGCGGCAGTATCTGCAGAAATGAGTTTTCGAGATATTTGAAGAAATGTGTGTTGGATTCAGTAGTACTAACAATAAGAAAATGTTGGAGTTATATATTTTTTTCAGCGGAAACCAAATAAGTTAGTTTGTACAACAAAGCTAACGTACAATAGATGACAAAATGCAAATTCGTCAGCAATTTGTGTTATCGTAGAAATATCAAACACAGTAGGAAAATTCACACGAACATCTTTATACAGTGCATTATTCTTTAGGAGCCACTGCAATGCCACTTGAAGTTTACCTATATCAATTTGAAACTCCCTAGAATGTTCTAAATTTTCACGACTTTCTACTACGAGCACTAATCCAGTTTGATTAGGTTCAAGCGGAAGTTGTTCCGCCAGCTCGACCACATCCTGGGCAAAAAGGATTGCCTGCCCTTTGCACCAGTCTTGGCTCAAACGATTTTGAACTTTTATTATTTTAAGAAATGGCACTACTCTGCAAATAAAACGTTTCTCAATTTCCGATAACTCATCAATTTCTGTAGGTATTGCAGCTACCGACATTTTGTTCCACTAGGCCTGGGGTGGAGTTTTATGTTTTTTAATATTGTTTGAGCATCGTGAACAAGTAATTATACTACCTAAAGCTACCAGTTCGTTAGGCAAAATAGAGCCTAAGTTTTTAGTTTGCAATTTCCTACGTTGCTGAGGATACAATTTTTTTTTTGCATATTGAACACGACAAGTCAGCATAAACATTAATTGATTTCTTAAAGTTTTCTGCGTTACACTTTTTTCTTCGCTCGCGAGCTGCTTGTCGCATGGCGCTCAGACGATTAGTTCTCTCCTCGGAAGATTCGTGAAGTACCACCATTGCTGAACGGTTACGAGCAGCATCCAAACGCAGCATACGTTCGTCCTCAATTTCATTTGAAACTCGCTCTCTTATCAGATCTAAACGATGAGCGCGTTGCTCTTCACTCTCATTTGAAAGTCGCTCTCTTATCAGATCTAAACGATGAGCGCGTTGCTCTTCACTCTCATTTGAAAGTCGCTCTCTTATCATATCTAAACGACGAGCGCGCTGCTTATCACCTTCTTGCAATAACCTATCGTTATTGTAGCTTCTCATTCTCGACAGTCTTTCCTCGCGCTGACCTAAACTCTCCTGGTCAGTCTCCTGGTCAGACTATATATATATATATATATATATATATATATATATATATATATATATATATATATATATATATATATACATATATATATATATATATGTGTGTGTGTGTGTGTTAATAGCTAAAGTAAGGTAGGTAGCTATTTTAAAAGTAATCAAAAATATAAGCATACAGATTATAGCCGCATTAGTAGCTTATAGCCACAAAAAATTATAAAATAAAAACTTTTTAACAAAAAAATTGAACCGCCGAAAAAACTGAAAAGCAAAAAATAATAAACCATTTTAATTAAACCTTAATAACTAAGTTCTTAAACTGATGTAAGTATACCTAAGTATATATTTTTGTAATAATTTAGAGTTTTTAATTAACCTTAATAACTCAGTTCTTAAATTAATGTAAGTATACCTAAGTAGTTTTGAGTCGGTGCCAAACAATAAATAAACAAAGATCCCTAAATTACCTAAATTTAAAGAAATAACCAAATAAAATTAGCAATGTAATGTGAAATGTCCGGCGATAAACATAAATGTTTCAAAAAATGCTCCCTCCACACGTCATCATTAAATCATGAATACTAGTAGATCGTATACAACAAAAAGTACCTCTCGTTAGAGCTTTGAAACCTTTCGGACCTCGCAGGAGAGAGGCAAACAACCAGTGAGAAAAATCTTCAGGATCATGTATGCAATTAACGGCTACAGTTGTTATGCCATACTTAAGCTGAATAATACTATGACCTACAAAACCATTTATTTGAGCTTTTAACAAGATGAGAAATCCTTCTTCAGTATGATGAACAATGATATAAACATTTTGACTGTTATATATGAGGCAAAAGCTCAGTAGCAGCCAAATACTCGACACGTGCTTCTTCGAGACCACTCGACGACGTTCGGGTTTAACTTCGTGAACGCTCGGCATTTTCCGGCGAAGGGGCGTGTTGCCATACGCCACCGCTGCGCCTCACGCTTTACAAAAATAATTAATTTGCTCCGACTCAAAACTACTTAGGTATACTTACATTAATTTAAGAACTGAGTTATTAAGGTTAATTAAAAACTCTAAATTATTACAAAAATATATACTTAGGTATACTTACATTAGTTTAAGAACTTAGTTATTAAGGTTTAATTAAAATGGTTTATTATTTTTTGCTTTTCAGTTTTTTCGGCGGTTCAATTTTTTTGTTAAAAAGTTTTTATTAAAAATAAAAACACTCATGTTATTTACAATAGTTTGGCTTTTTTTTGGTTTAAAAAAACTGAATGGAAACAGACAGTTTAGAGGCAGCCTTCTTGAAAGTTACATTGTAAAAATCAAAACTAACTGATATCTCTGAATTTTTGTTTTCAGGACTTTGTTTGAATTTAGATAGCATTTTATTACTGTTATTTTCATTAAAGGAAGTCTCCCTTGTCAACTAAAAAAAGCAGAAATAAAAATTCCATACATTTTAAGAAATATGTTAAAAAATGTTAAGTGGGGTGGAATGAGTATAATATCAAGCTTAATGACATAGGCTGTAGAATTAACATTTTTCCTCATTAAAAGTTTTCTCTGAAGTTGTTCATTTTATAAAAGGTTTATATTCTGAAATCCTTATGTTACGGAATTGCTTATGGTTGCACCCATATCTGGTTGGATAGAAGACACAATCTTTGAAAAATGGTTAAAACTTTTTGCAAGGCATCTGAAAAGACATGCAAGACATCTGACATATGAAACTGTAAAGCATGCTATCGATAAAGAAATTAGCATTTACCTCCCGCCTAATGCGAGTCATGCCCAGTAACCATTAGACAAAGCCAGAGATGATTGAATAAATTGAAAACCAGTCTGATCAAACTTCTATTCCACAAAGCTTATGTACAATACCTTTAGCAGATTGGGTAATAGTTATAAAACATACATTGCTACAAACATTTTTAAGAAATTTAAAAAGCATTTTATTGCTCAAGTTATAGAATATTTATATACTTGTGTTTGAATAGTAAAAATTCTTAAGTCTTTTTTTGGGAAACTTTTTCACTTTCCCCAATATTTGCTAAAATGGAGATTGGAGAAGAACAGATCATCAAAAAACTAAGTCAGCCAATCCTCAATAATCGTGGACATTACACCTTTACTTGAAGTAAAATTACAGACTATATTGTTCAATAGATTTTTACCTTTATATAAATATCTTTTTGTGAAAAAATAATAAATAAATTCATGTTTTCACTTTGAAATTCAATACAAAATAATACAACCCATTTCACCCCACCCCATGGGGTGGAATGGGTATAAAAACAAACTTTGAAATAATAGTTTTATCACTAAACAATAAAATTATTTCAGCAATTACAACAATGGATATGTGAAATGTATCGTTTAAATGTAAAAACTCAATTATGATTTTAAATTGTTGGATATCAGTTTTGAATAGCTAGACAATCATTTTAAAAATACCTCTTTTTATACCCATTCCACCCCACCTGACCCTAATGAAATAAATGGGACAATTGTTTTCGTCGAAAAAAAAAGCGTGCTGGTCAACCGAAATGATGATATCACGAATACCTACTACGAAAAAATTATCCATGCCTAATTGTTGTTTTGCTAGAGAGCAATAGAATCAAATACTTCCAATATCCCACCTTATGTTTGGCTACTGTTCATATCGTTGGAATTATTTTAATGTTTTGTGTATCGTGAACCTTCGAGAAATGTTTTAGTTTCTCTTAAGCGTATCTCTTCGTGATTTGCCTATTTAGCCAAAGAGAAAAAAAAAATAAGACGAGTTAAAAATCAAAATTGTAAATTTGCTCGTTTTTGTTCTCTCAGCGAAAATCACTGAAACCTTATTTTTGCGATAAAGGTCAGACGTTTTACTGTCAGAATCGATAATTTTAGCTTCTGTATGACACATACGATGTACAAGGGGACTAGAGGGCACCACTATCGTTTCTTCGTGTAATATAGAGGGTTAGTTTTTTTCTAACTAAAATCAAAAATTGCTATTGCTAGGTTTTAGTTAACGACTAACAAGTAAAATAACTTGGCATGTATTCCATTATTTCAGTTATACAAAGATAATACATAAAATAAATAACAAAATAAATAAGTAATAAAAATATAGGATACGAAAGTAGGAATTTAAATGCATAAATGTTCGAATTGATACAGCTGAAATGCGAAAATCCATTTATGAGAAAACTCTCTCAACAAAGTAATATTGAAAACGGTTTCAATTAATATATTTTTAAAAGTTAGAAGTTAGCTGCCCCAATCTGGGAGAAAATAAACGGAAATGAACTAATGGAAAGTGACGTAGAGTTTAAATTGTTTTTTTCCTTAATTAAATGATCTCTTGCATTGCTATTAATTCGCAGAACACAGATAGCAGATCAATATATTTGCTATGAACTAGACGAAATGTAACTAATGTTTTGGCGCATGTAAAGTACATTAAGCGATTTGATTTTTTAAACAATCTTCCAAAGAGTCACCATTAGGGGTATATTTGACGGTTCAAGCCCGGAATCTGACACGTGAAATTTATGTGATAAATAAAAACGTAAACAGCAATTATCATTTTAATATTAACTTGCATTTGTCACTTATCAATATGTCTTTATGTAACCTTCATTCTTATACTCGGTCTACATCTGAATGAACTGCAAATCCCGAACAGGAACTAATTCTTGCATTTTCAACTACGGAGAGGAAATCTTGTATGTTTATAACAGTAGGATTTTGAAACCATGTGCAGTATTTTACTCACCGTTGAATATTGGATGTTTGTTTGACATCATACTGTTCGTGTTCCGCAGGCATCCTGCACAAAACAGTTATCTCCTGTTGTAAAACAACAATTGGAATGTCTTCAGCCCATTTCTGTTTGATTTAATTACATAAACTGTAGTTGGATTATTACATCTTATCCGAAATATACTTGCGGAAAACTTAGCCTGGCAGCATCTTAATGTTGTGATTAGGATCTGCTTAGCGATGACACTTCTGTCAGGTTAAGTTTACTCCAACTATGGTTGCACTCTTATAGATTTAAGACGTTCAATCAGTGTTTGTATATTCATCGGTCCATTCATCGGTAAATTTCCAGTCTTCAAAGTCTCAAAAGGAAGAATTGGTATTTTTGCTTTGCTGACAAAATGCTGACTATTTAAGCTCAATCGTGTAAAGTCGTGTAAAACACCGACTGAAGCAAACTCCGAAATAATGATTAAAACTCTGTCAAGCGATAGTTTTTTTTTCCTTTTTAATTTCCCTCCATGAAGCAAATTTGTGTACTACTGCTTTTTTTTTCCAAAATGGCGAACTTTTATCTAGACTTGTCATTTAGCATTATTTATTTCTTCTATATAAATCGCAACCGCATAATCAACTATGCTTGTACACCTAATTTAATTAGGCCAGCACCTTAATCACTACCGGATTCATACTATTTTATTTATTTATTTATTTATTTTACACACCCTGTACTTAATGTGCATTTTTTTTTTCAAAATGTTTTAGCAGATTCTTTTCAATGGAATTCAATGGAATACTTTGGAGTTAAAGTATTTCGTAACCCTTTTTGGTAATTAGATCGTTATCAATTTTTGTTTTTCGACTTATCTATAACTTTTTACTGTAGCAACCGATTAAAAAAGTTTTACTTTTAATGAAGAAACACTTTCACGCAAATCTCTTCCATGTGCTCAAGAGCGAAAGTTAAAGTAAACATTATCAATTTTCAAGTTAAAAAAAAAAACTTTCAGGTTGCTAACGCTGCCAGAAAATTACAATGCATTCTAAATGAAGATCTAAATGTGGGAAAGAATAGCTACGAAAATTAGGCGTCGTTCTTAACATCCGCTCAAAACGTGTACATAAAAGCATATGCAATCATAAAAAGGGGAAAAAAATAATAAGAAAAATTTAATACCAGAGTTTTCAAAAATTTCCTCTTTAGATCAATATCACTCACAAAAAAAGGGGGGGGGGGTCGACATACTAGAGTAGTTTAAATTTTACTTCGACAATAATTTTGCTCCAACTTCAAGACAAGTTTAAATTTAGCATTTTCTATTTCAAGTTTTTTTTTTACTTCTCTTTAATCGCATCTAAAAGAAATATAAGTGTAAAAAACTAACATGGTAGTTTTTTAAATCAATAATATATCTACCTTGTCCATCATTTTCATTCTTAAGTCTTTTTTTTTTCTCCCTGAAAATGCTGCTTCTTTCTCAGTAACTATCAGCTGATATTTTCAAAATCTGGATTAATACTGCTAATAAAAAAAACAACTCTAACAAAGTCAACACAACATATACATATTTCATTTGATTTTGCTGTTTACTTAGGCGGTGTGAGCTATCAAAAACATTAATGCTTATCCACAAAAGAATCTGAATTATATATTCTGTAATTTTGTCTAATTAACGTAGTTGCGTCAGCAAGTGTGATTGGGACATTACAATGCGAATATCATAAATATATGTTTAAAAAATTACTTTCCCATTTTTATTATAATTACCTTCGCTCATTCACATTCGCAATTAATAACACATCTTATATTTAGAAACTAGTACCAAGCAGTTTATTATTATTCAAAGTAACAATTACAATTACTAAACGAGATATTTTGGAATAGTTTGCTCAAGTACTAAATATATGTTTAAAAAAATATTTTCCTCTCTTTATTACAATTACGTTCACTCATTCACATTCGCAATTAGTAACACATCTTATATTTAGAAACTAGTATCAAACAGGTTATTATTATTATTCAAAGTAACAATTACAATTACTAATCGAGATATTTTGGAATAGTTTGCTCAAGTATGGGATATTGTGGTATTTTCTGCGGTTTTACGCAACCAACCCAAGTGGATGCTTCAAATTAGCAGTTGAATAGAAAAATTCAATTGCTATAATGTGAAACAAAAGAATTTTATACAAAAATTTAATACATACTGTTTGTAATGCACGTACTTATTAACCGTTTTTTACGAGTTTTAGAAATAAAATTGTACCAGTTTTACAAAATTGTTTTTTCAGTTAACATAGCAACTGAACTGCAAGACAAACTGATTGATTTTATTATCTAACTGCACGTTTTAACAACCCATCAAGCCCAATGCACAAACACAAGTTAACAACATAACCTACGTACTCACTAGTTCGCCAGTGTATCCTCAGTAATATAAATATATACATTAATGCTTCTTAATAATCATACCTAAGTTATTTTTAATCATAATAATATCTGAGAATAATATGGAAAAGTCATTAACTGAAGGTCTGAGATGCGACTCTGACTACGCAAACGACGATGCTTCCAACCCTTTTTTTTTTCACCATGTAACTTTTTTCGGCCATGAGACTCATAAGAGTGAGTCCTATGTTCTGGTTTTATGCCAAAAAAAGTAAGTAAAAAATGGTAAAACACACCCCTAGAAAGAAAAAAATCAGAAAATCGGTTTTGATGATTTTTGAAATATTTTAGGGGGGAATACCTCTAGAGAGTCTCTCAACATAACCTCAACATAATTGTGCAAGACTGTCGAAAACTGAAAAAAAAAGGTGCTATTTCCAAAAGCAGGACAAGTAGTGGTAAACGGATGTCATGTTGTGATTCAGGGTGTCGTTTTACATGCAATTTAGCAATAATTATTACAGAAGCATTTTGAAGGGGTTTTTGTTTTATTAATTTAATTTTATTTTTATTTTATTTTATTTTATTATTTTTTTTTTGCTACAGTGAAACAAATAAAGGATAACAAAGACTGGCGTAGAGCCACAGTAAATTTCATTACTAACGCTACATGATGCATTGTTCTGCAAATGCGTACAGTTAAAAGAATAATAATATACAGGTAATCAAATTAAATGTACTTTACTTGTTATCCGAAATTTTAAATGCATACAAGGTGCGTTCAGCTATTAAATGCGTGTTCCCGGCAACAACAAATAATTCAAGCATAACAAAATGCCAGTGAATTATGAAAGTTTTCCTATGTTAACATGGTTTTATCATGCTAATGAATTAATAATGTGCATAAATTGCAGGAAATATACTAGTGAGTTGTCAAATCCGTAGCATAAACTATGATTTACTGATATTAAGTAGGTTTGGTAAATACCCTATTAAATTTTAAAATTAAAATGTTTACGTATGAGTAGATAGTTATTAATATTATTCATTATAGCAATGTAAGATGTTTTAAAAATTTTAATTGAAAATTAATTTTTAATATTTACCTGATTATGACGTATCAATGGTGGTATTTATAAAATTAGTTGACTAATTATGCACAACTTCACGTTTTCATGAATTAATAAGTATCAAAAGCACAGTGTACTTATATATTATTTCAAATAATAATGTTTATATTATTAACCTGCAAGTAATTGAATGATTGTACGTATTTATACATTAAAATATTCAATTTTTACACAAGTTGTAAATTAGCTAATTCTATATGAAATGAATTAATTATAGATAAACTTTTAATGCCGTTAAATTGCAAATTTCGATTCCGGTGCTAAATTTCTCTTCATATTTATGCATGGTTAATTGTTATTATTCAAACCTTCAAAATATTTAATTATTAAATATTGTGTAAATATGCACATCAATTAGTTGTTTTATTAAAAATGTGTCTACAGAATAATAGTTCAGTACTTGCATCATCGGAGATAAAATAATTATGATACCGTATTACCCGCATTATCCGGCTTGTCGGAAAAAAACGAGATTGATCTGCATGCCGGGAAATTCGAATTATCCAGCATACCGAATAATTCGAGGTTTATTTTGCAACAAACAAAAGTAAATTTCCCCATTCAGTTCCAATCGGAAAGCAAACCACTGTAAGGAAATCTTTACTACTAATAAAGCTGAAAGTCTCTCTGTCTGGATGTCTGGATGTCTAGATGTCTGGATGTCTGTGACGCGCATAGCGCCTAGACCGTTCGGCCGATTTTTATGAAATTTGGCACAAAGTTAGTTTGTAGCATGGGGGTGTGCACCTCGAAGCGATTTTTCGAAAATTCGATGTGGTTCTTTTTTTATTCCAATTTTAAGAAAAAAACTATCATAAATTACGAAATTATCATAACGTGGAACCGTAACATGGGCACAAGCCAATTGGCGAGATACGAAATTATCATAACGTGGAACTGTAACGTGAGTACAAGCCAATTGGCGAGAAAATTCACCATACATTATTTGTAAATATACAGGCAAACCAAAAGACCTTTAATTTTTCTATTACGGGCGAAGCCGTGCGGGTGCCACTAGTAAATAAATAAATCCCGAAAGTAACCTTGTTTCAAGTAAAATGTATATTGCATATAATATGTGCTTTTTATTTATGAAAGATCAGAATTAATGGATTTAATTACATGCCAATAAATGAATTAATTCAGAAGCAAATTATTGTTACTGCGATTTGTTCATTATTTTTTTTTAATAAATTGTTTTGTGTTCCTTTTAGAGAGGTAAGGAGAGTGTTATATAAATTCTGGTGACCCTCGAATTTCGCGGCATGTCGGAAAGTGAGGGGCAATACGGTACAAGAGATGATGAAACTCGCCGTCGCAATTACAAGTGTCTTGGACGTTATAAAATCGTTTGCTAATAAATGATAAAAAAATTTCATTGTTATTTTTCATACCGTAAAATTATTTAACATTTAAGAGTAGGCATAGCTTTACGTTAATTAATTACTGTCTCAAAATTGTATGGATAGAACAATGATTATATGTTCGCATCATCAGATATAAAATAGATATAATCCAGGAGATGATAACGATGGATGTCATGTCGTCGCAATCACAAGTGTTTTGAACGTCATTAAATCTTGCACTAGTAAAGAAAATTCATTTAAATAAACATAGATATATGATTTATAAACTTAATCTTTGCTTATTCTTTATATCATCATGTTTTACCCGCATTAGTACAATATTAGCTACAGGCATGCAGGCATGTAGAAGGCGCTAAGATAGAAAATTAAGAATTTTTGAGAAAGAAAAAAAGTCTCAACACCAGCCGCAAGGGAGATTTCGACTGTCCATCCGCTCAGAACTTTTTGTTTCAATACTGCCAATATTAATATAACAGTTTTCTTTACTAAAAATAGAGCTGAAACTCTGTCTGGATATCTGGATCTCTGTCTGTCTGACTGTCTGGATGCCTGTGACGCGCATAGCGCCTAAATCGTTCGGCCGATTTTCATGAAAGTTGGCACGAAGTTAGTTTGTAGCATGAGGGTGTGCACCTCGAAGCGATTTTTCGAAAATTCGATTTTGTTCTTTTTATATTCGAATTTTAAGAACATTTTACTGAACAAATTATCACAACGTAGACGAATAAATTACGGAATTATCATAACGTGGAACCGTAACATGAGCTAGCAAATAAAAATAGCGAATTGCCGAGAAATTCATCATCCATTATTTGTAAATATACAGACAAACCAAATTACCTTTGCATTTTCAACTACGGGCAAATCCGTGCGGGTACCACTACTTATCTATAAAAGGACTGTATTCATTCAACCAAAAAAATAAGTTAAGGAAGCGCAAGTGCCTCGCGCGAAGTGGAAAAACATCTAAATTTTTGCAGAACAACGAAAGGTACACACATTAAAGTATACACTGGTGTGCAAAAATTGAGAACGAAGTCGAAAAATTAGCATATCAGCTGAACGATGAGGCAGAGCGGACAGAGAGCTCAATCAGGAGATTAAGTAAGGTGATGTACGGTAGCACATGCGCAGATATGCAGGCAGACGTAATGGGGGGAGTGTCTGAGTAGTATAAAGCATGTTGTCGGTGTAAGATCAGTATTTCTGGCAAAGAGATTGCACGCCGTATAGCAGTTAAAATCACACTGAGTTGCTGCCTCAGCGAGAAATGGCGAATAATCAATCTGTTAGAAGACATCTGGATGCTTTTACCCGAGATCGAATCATTGGGAAGCTGGAGGAAGGCCGCAGTGTGACAAGTGTGGCTGCAGAGTTCGGAATTGCTCACAGCATCGTTTCACGACTTTGGAGAAAATTTCAATTTACAGGAATAGCTATCCGGGGGTTCAGTAGTGGTCGTCCACGAGGAACCACACCCGCAGATGATCGGTATATTGTCTAACAGGCCAGAAGAAACAGGCGGCAGACAGCGGGAGAAATCGCTAGACACACGACACAGGCGACTGGACGACCGATATCGCGTTTTACCGGGGCCAGAAGACTGCACGGTGGTGGTCTGTTTGCACGACGCCCTATACGGTGTGTACCTCTAACGCCTGCCCATCGGAAAAGGCGTTCTCTGTGGTGCCGGGAACACCGGAATTGGAGAGGCAATGAATGGGGACGAGTACTCTTTACAGATGAGAGCAGATTCAGTCTGAGTAGCGATTCTCATCGCATACTCATCTGGAGAGAGCGGGGGAGCCGCAATCATCCCTCGAACATCATTGAAAGGGAGAGGTATGGAGGTCGCAGTGTTCACGTTTGGGGAGGCATCATGCTCGGTAGTCGTACAGATCTTCACATCTTCGACGCAGGTTCAGTTAACGGGACCTGTTATTGTAACGATATTCTTCTTCCATATGTGCGTCTTTTTAGAGGCGCTATGGGTCCGCAGTTTCTTTTCATGGACGACAATGCACCGTGTCATCGCACAGTAGCTGCCGAACAGCTCTTAGAGAGTGAGGATATTGAACGTATGGATTGGCCGGCACGATCTCCGGATCTCAGTCCCATTGAGCATGAACGGGATTTTCTAGACAGACGCTTGGCAGCTCGTACCTTACCACCAGTAACGATTCGGGAGCTTCGATTGGCGCTGCAAGACGAATGGGCAGCAATGCCTCAACAACTCATTGACACCCTCATACTCAGCATGGGCAGACGCTGTGAAACCTGCCTAGCAGTCGGGGGAGATCATATCCCCTACTAAAGACCGGATGTTTCTTGCTGGACACCCATCACAGGGATGTTTCGGCCTTCAGTCGCATTGCCCTCCATGCTACTTTTTCAATAAAGCTTCTTTTTATCCCTCTGATTTCTCTTTTAGTAAGTGTTGCTTACATTACACATGTCCTTACTTATTGGGGATCTTCCGGTATGAAATGTGTTGATGTGGAAGGCTTTTGTACAAAGTTATATTGAAAAAACCGTCTCGTCCTTAATTTTTGCATACCAGTGTATTGTCGTGGGAAAAAAAAGGCATTTTTATATTAGGATGAAACTACTAAGAGAGCCGACCGCCTTGTCTAGTGGTCAGAAAAGTCGGACTGTGAAGGGGGGCGGGGGTAATTTAAGATATGTTCTTTTCTATAAAGTAAAAATGGGAGCAGTCGGTTTTTTATAAATGATTTTAAAGTTCGTTATTATCTTTCATGCAAACTATGCATTGTATTATTACTGGCTTTTTTTTTTTTTTTTTTTTTGATGGTGAGCTTCGAGAACCGTGCTGTACCTCAACTATTTTAAGGCCAGTGTATTTTATAACGGGTAGCGTAACTTTTGGATAACCCTGTGCAATTACTTCTATTCTGGCGTGTAATATTTTGGTAATAAAAAGTGCAATAGTAGACAAAGCAAAACATATCTTTCACGAGAAAAATTTAATTTTACTGATTTCGGAAATTTAACGGGGCTTCGTAAATATTCTTGCGCAGACCACCTTGTCTAGTAGTCAGAGAACCCTGACTGCGATGGTGAGGACCCGAGTTCGAATTCTGGCTCGGACATGGATGTACTTTCTCTCTTCTGTTCTTATCCTTACTTGATCAGACTGTGTTCTTGTGCTGTGAATGGTTGCCTACCCAATAACCGGATTCATATGACATGTGTGTACTGTAAAACCAGACTTCACACCAAATTACGGTACAATTGGCAGCGCACCCCAAATCGTTAGCCTATCGGCACACGACAATAAAAACAACAACTACTAATATAAGTAGACTGAAAAATGTAAAAATGGGCACAGGTGTAAGTATGGGCACCCCTCCGTAGTGTTTATGGGATGCGCTCAAGACTGGCGACGAGGACTGATAGGTGGTGCCACTTACTAAAATATAGCATACGAGTATGATGTGAAAAATCAGAAACATTTTTGTTCAAGTAGGGTGGTGCAACGTGAGTCATTGTACAAATGGCCTTTTTTTTGGACTACAAGTTTTTAAGAGTCATGTAAAATCATTTTTTTTTCATTTTAAGCTAACACTAAAGTTACGTCGATCTTCGTGAGCTAGAAATACGGCTGGGATCATTTGGACCCATGAAAAGAAATCTGCATAGCTAAATGTTCAGTGCCGAAAAATATACAGTGTCAGTTTTCACGTCGACTCGCTCGTATTAAAAAAATATCTGACTACTCGCATCACTCATTTAGATATTGTAAACACAATGAACAATTAAGAACACTCAATTGCGCCGCCCCCTTTAAATCTATTGGTATCAAAATTGAATCAGCTCATGTACTTTCTAAAATAGTTTTCTAAAATAGTTCCTATGGTTCAATTTCTATTTAAATACTTACTTACACCGAAAGAAACGTTCGAGAGCTCTACGTATTTGAAGGAATTGGTACCAAAAACAAACCAGCACCAATTCACATGAAAGTACATATATGTACCAAATTCCATTCGATATTATGTAGCAGTTGTTGAACTGGAGCTGCCATAAAAAACTGGTCGCGCCCATTAGGGTGTCCCGAAAAAAAAAAATTCCGTTTTTCTTAATACAAGACCTCTCAAAATTTGCGAAATCGATCGTAAATTACAAAAATAATTTAAAAAATAGAATAAAACTATATCTTCAGGGCTCTACCGATCGTCAAAGTTTTGAAAAATTGTCATTTTTATGGCAACTGAAAAAGAAGTACTATGAATAAATTTACTGTGAAATAAAAGCTCGACAGCTGAAATAAAAAGATCGTGATTCGTAATATCAACACGAACAGAAAAAAAAAAAAAAAAAAACATATGGCGATTACTACTGTAAATGCCTATATGGGAATAACCCCCATTTCCGCAGTAGAATCGTCCACGAAGCTTGGCGCCACATCTCGATTTGCATGCAACAATATGTTACTGACGACTTCGACTTTGTTTGGTTTCAACTTGCTAATTCCTTTTACTTGTTTCGAGGGCTTTCTTATCTTGACTCACGGGTGTTTTCTTCGTAGCCAAAGTAATTTTAATGCTATAAAAGTACAGTTGCAATTGTTAGTGTTATATGCCGATTCTGTTAGTTTTAAGTAATGAGTTCGAGACGTAGTGAGACTACTTGTGCTATACTGGGACCCTACAAGGAACTTGATGATCGGCAGCTACCTACTGTAAAAGACGTCATAAAATTTATTTTATTTGTCAGGAGCGAACAGAAATGTATGCATAATGGAAAGGACCCTTCCAGTTCAGATATATATAAAATTGTTTCTGAAAAAATCAACAGTATTTGGACAAAAGCTTCAATTCCAATTGTAACTAAGGAACGAGTAATTCAATTATTAAAATTCTATTTCGAAAAGTACGTCAATTTGAAACGATAACCCCAGAAGCAAACGAAGTGATAGTTTTGAAAATAAACTGAAGTGCTTTTTAGAGTCATCTGAGAAGCTCTTCGACGTTGCGGCTTGTAAGTGCCCTGTATTTGAGTCTTGTTCGTGTTTAAAACCTAAAAAAGTTCTCATCAATGAGAGAAGTTTCTTGTTGGATCAAAGAAATGACAGGAAAATGGTGATAAGTGGTGTCGATAAGAAAGAAACAGCTAGATTAATGAAACAACAGCAGAGAAAACTTGAAAGGGCAGCAAAAAAGTCTTCTACTGAAAACAACGATTCTGTCTCAGCAAATTTTGATGACGATTCGATGCGTGAATTTTCTCCAGAAACGTATCCCATAACAGAGACGAATACGGCCTCTACAGGGACACCATCAACTTCAACGACAAATAGGAATACACTGATCTTGCCAACAGTTGCTAAGGTCTGTGATAGATACGGTTTGTCGACGCGATCTGCTGCTGCTGTTGCTTCTGCAGTTTTAGCTGATGTCGGCTTGGTTTCAAAAGAAGATTTAACTCTAGTTGTTGATAAAAACAAAATCCACAGAGCTGTAGCTAAAGCTCGGAAAGAAGCTTCCAAAGATATTGGAAGTATTGTTATAAAAAGCATTTACTTTGATGGACGTAAAGACAAGACTCTGATAAATGAGAAAATAGGAGCTCGTTACCATCGCAAAGAAATTTTAGAAGAGCACATCTCAATTTTAGCAGAACCCGGATCAATTTATTTGGAACACACAACGCCAAGTCGTGGCACTGCAAAGGCAATTCTAACTTCGATTACAGCTCTATTAGAAGGTCAATGCTTGAATTTAGAAGACGTGATTTGCGTTGGATGTGACGGAACTGCAATAAACACCGGTTTGGAAGGGTGGCGTGGTTCAATATTTAGAGGAGTATTTGGAAAGACCATTGCAATGGTGTGTGTGTATGCTTCATGCCATCGACTTACCCCTTCGTCATTTATTCTTGACCTTAGATGGTTGCACTTTGGGTCCTAAAGAATATTCCGGACCTATTGGAAAACAGTTAGCTGGTTGTGAAAATAAAATGACATTGTCTTTTTGCGCGGTGGATGGTAATTTGCCTAATTTGCCGAAAAATGTGGTTGATGAACTAAGCACGGATCAAAAATATCTTTATGAGATTTGTCAAGCTGTATCAACTGGTTTCTGTAGTCCTGAGCTGGCAAATCGCCAACCTGGAAAAATGGCGCACTCGAGATGGCTTACTTCTGCTAATCGTATACTCAGACTTTATGTAAGTACTCTTAATCCAACAGAAAATTTGCGATTACTTGTTAACTACGTGGTTGAAGTGTACGCTCCAGTTTGGTTCTTAATCAAGCAAAAGTCATCTTTTAAGGAAGCAGCCAAACATCTTTTTCAAATGATTGTGTACTCTCGATTTTTACCCGAAAACTTGAAATCTGTTGTGTATTCTGTTATCGAAAGAAATGCTTTTTTTGCGCACCCAGAAAACCTGCTGGTCAGTATGTTGTTTGATGATAGGGAGCACATTCGGGAGTTAGCATTACGAAGAATAAAAAAAGCTAGAGAGGCTGAAAGTAGCACTAAACGCAGAATATTTAAAACACCAAAAATTAACTTCTCTGCTAAAGATTATACGGAAATAATTGTCTGGCAAGAGTGTCAGGTTACAGCACCACCGGTTCTTCTAACGAGAACCTTCAAATTATGGCAAAAGATAATAGCTTGGAAATCGTTGACTTTCCTTGCCACTCACAATCTGTGGAAAGATGTGTTAAACTAATAACACAGGCTTCACAAAGTGTTACTAACGCTACTTCTAGAGATGGCTTCGTTAGAACCAGGTTGCAATCTCGGGCAGAAATGCCAAATTTTGGACACAAAAATAAGTTTAAATTCTAAACTTTTGTCATTATTTATAAACTGTAGTTTGTTTATTTTGTTTTCTTGTGCTTTGTTTCATTAGTTTCTTAAATAAAATGCTTTCTAAACTTTATTTTTGTATTTTTTAAATCATATCGTTTAGGTCTGTCAAAAATGTAAAATATGCAAAACTTCAAAGAGCGGTAGAGCCCTCAAGATGACACGCAATTCCATTTTTTTTACCTTTTTCGTGATCTGTGAAAAATTTCGCAAATTTTGACACCTCTTGTGATAGTGTAGCTCAAAAATTTTTTTTTTCTCATATATGGACGGGACACCCTAGCGCCCATACAGACAGACAGGCAAACAGCTACAGATAGAGATAGAGAAATAAGAAAGACATTTTCTTAAAACCGTCGAAACTGATTCAGCGCACCTTAAAACTTAAGAACCCGTCGAAACCTAGCACTCGAAGATTTTTAAAAACCGGAAAACATTATCTATACCAAAAAGTAGGAGCGTTGTTAAGTCAATAATCATACAGGTAAGCAGTATGTTGTCCACATTTCATATTTTATATGCTTGCAGCTACATCGCATATATGCTTATACGTGTGGAATGCAAAGCAGGGGAATGGCAAAACAGAAAATTGGTGATTTAGCAAACGCGTATGAAGAAATTTGTTAAGCATGAATTTAAAATTGGGGGTCGGGGATATGTATCTCGCTCAAATTATATTCGTTTATCTGAATACCCATATTAGGAAATTTTATTTTGAATCCGAAAATCGCCATTTCATCAAACTTTATTCTGTGTAAAAAATATTGACAAAATTATTCTTTGCACTGATTCTCCAAAAGTATCCATTTTCCTATGCAGAAGGAATTTCTAAACTTCTGTAACTGTTATTATCCTTAGCATTCCAAATGTCGATAAAAAATACCTGACAATACGATCAAGAGTTAAGCTATACTAGTACAGTCCATGAAAAAGGAAATAGCTTTTCATCTCAAGGAAAAACGAATTCAATTATATCGGGAAATAGTTGTCCACATTACTTTGATGGGAAGCAGTCAACCATAGTTTGGTCCTTTTTTTTACCAATAGGTGGCAATCTGATGCATATGCTTACAGATCATTTCATCGTTTTTGTCTGAAATATTAAAATGCTTATCATGATTTAGTTTCGTAAGCATTTCAACTCTTTGAAGTACAAATCACAATTGAATCATTTTAACATTGCTATGAGTTGAAAAGCTTAACTTCAAGGCTAATTAATGCATTACAAATTATAACTTTTTTTTACGAAAAAAAAAACAAGAAAAAAGTTATACTTTGTAATGCATTAATTAGCCTTGAAGTTAAGCTTTTCAACACATAGCAATATCGAAAAGGTGCAATTTAAAGACAACTTTTAGTATATTCGACTTTTAAGAAACACTCTTCCACAATATAAGAAAGTAGTTTTTTTTTTTTTTGCAGGAGTCATTTACTTTTCGACAGCACGAAATTTCCTCCCCCCTCCCCCTTGTTTTTCTGTTTCAACCTTATTTTTCGATATATTTAAGGGAGGGGGGATTTTAAATGTCGGCGAAAAGTAAAACAAACACGGCGAAAAGAAAAAAAGAGCCATCTTCCAGTGTGCCGGTAGATTGTTGAAGTGGTAAGTTGTTCATCTCTTTTCTGTTCGTGATTATTATTTTTTTTTTTGGAAGATTCGAAGTGTTTGCTTCGCACATTTTATTTTTAATTTATATCAACTGAGATTTGATTTAAAAAAATGAGAAGCGAAAACGAGCCAAATAAAAATGTGCCCGTGCTCTTCTATAATACAAAAAAGACGGTTTCAATTTTTGCTTACCTTTTTTTTATCCATTTACGCAGTACACAAAATTCGTACCTTGTTACAATATGTGTACAAATTTTATTCGATTTGGTTTTCTTTCAATATTATTTTGAAGATTTGTTTAAAAAAAAGGCGTATTGAATTATCATTTTTCTGATTCCTTTTCACTTAGAATCTCTAGAAAATCAATCTGAGTCTGAATAATAAAGAACGAAATATTTTGATGCATATTTTGAATTGACATTTTCTTTAAGTTTTTCGATAAACAAATATACGATCTACTTCCCGATCGGAAAACCACGAAACCATAGTTCTTCTTTCTTCTGTTGGAGATCACCTAACTCATAGTTTTTTTAATTCCAACGCAATTAGGATGTTCACTTAACCATTAACTGTTAACGCTACAATGAAACGGATTTATCTCTTCATTTCGCATTCAGGAAAAGGTAGCTTAGACATAGCAAAACTTAAACGTTCTTTCAATCTAAAGTTTGCAAGTTCTATTGATTACTTGTTAACGAAGTTTAAAACTTTGCCTAATTTCGTAGATTTGGAAATTAGGGCTGGATGTAATTTTATTCTAATGCCATAGAGCCCAAAGCAATGTTGTTAAGTCCCAGATGCAAATTCCTTGGATGGATTCCCAGAAATCAATCATCAATTTGTAGAAATGCTAATGACGCAGGATTTTACTCTGCATTTGAAATTAAGAGAATATGTTAATATAAATACACATTGAGGCTGATTTGTTACAAGGTTGAGAGTTCATCAGAGAGGAATATGTTCGAATGTGTTTAACCTCTATTTGACTTTACTGTAACAAATGCCGGAGGACATGTTTGTTTCACAAGTTTACAGTTGTCAAAGGGGAGGCTAAGTGTCAAGTACAGAGTGGAGCGCGGAAACTACCTATTTTTTAAATGAGAAAAAATAATGTGCATACATAAAAAATCTTTATTATTATCTTCTGCTGTCACACATAATGGGAGATTATGCTTCACACTGTTTTGAAAACAATATCTTCTAAGAGTTACCCTCCATTGTCAATACACTGATTCAGTCGAACTCGGAAGTTTTGGTCAACTCTTTGGAGCATGTCGACCGGTTTATTGGTAGTTTCGGCTCGGTTGCAGTTATTCAGGTCCTCCAGGGTTCGTGGACGATCGCTTTAAATCCGCGACTTCTGATAACCCCATAGGAAATAGTCTCAGGGAACTAAATCAGGCCAGCGCGTAGGTCAGTTTAAAAGTCCCCATTCCGACCAAGCGTGGGGACCAAATTTTCCAAAATGCACCTCCAAAGTAAGTGCGATGCTGTCTCGACCAAAGCATGATGATTGATGGCATCTAAAAACATGTGACAATACTTCCTATTCAGATGTTTCCGTGGAGCCTCTTCCCACTACTGTGTGATGCTTCACACTTTTTCAGCGCCAAATGCAAAAAAAAAAAAAAAAAATTACCTTGTCCCACCCTGTAGTTTATTTTGACACTTTTTTAAATATAAGATGCCTAAAATGTATCGTTTATTCGGACTAACTAGGACAAAAGGTAATCCGGATAACAAGTAAGACAAATCGGTAAGTAAGCAGACTTATTTCTTTTTCTTAAAAAAAGTGATATTTCATAACATTATTACATCGGATTGTTACCAGCTAACACTTTATCATTTTTACTTCCTTTTACAAAAAAGAAAGTATTGTATTCGCGAAAAATATTTCACTCAAAAATCGACCTTACTTTCCATTTTGCTCTGCCGAAATGAATGTTGAGTTTTTTTTTCGACCCGATCCCACGTGCATATATACCAAAGAACGCATAGAAGCCCAAAATTTTCATTTTGTCGATTCCCAAGTAAACTAACACAAGTTTTCTCGTGACGTCTGTATGTATGTGCGTATATGCGTATGTGGTGTATGTATGTCGCATAACTCAAGAACGTTATGTCCTAGAAAGGGGAAATTTCGTACATAGACTCCTAGTGAGATGTAGTTGCGCACTTTCCCTTTTGATTGCATTCAAGTGTTTCTAAAAGGGTCTTTTGCACCTTATGGGGAGAAATAATTGTTAATTTTGATGGGGGGGGGGAGACTCAAGGGACTATTTCACGGACACTTGACGGTATATCGCCAGTCTTTTAGTCGCCAACTTGACGACAAATTTGGCGGGTTTTTTTTTTTTTTTTTTTTTTTTTTTTTTTCAATTTAGGTTTTAATTTGGCCACTATTGTCGATATTTAGAGAGTTTACCATTGAATCATGTTAAATTATTGGGAAAATAATATGTATGAAACTTTTTTTTTTTTTTTTGCTTCGGTTCGCAACAAACTTGTGGATGAAAATATGGTTAAGTGTTTCTTTGCTTGCTCCAAGTCCAAGGCACTATTATCATTAAATAAGCGTAAAAAGAAGTTATCTGATGCACACATCAGCTCGTTTTTGAAGCGAAATACAAGAGAACTTATTTCTTAACCTCGGCAAATGAGTGAAGCAGTGGGCCCGTTAAGTTTTTTTAAAGTTAAATATCCTAAAAACATTAGTTTGGCTCAAAATTAACTTAAATAACTGCTGACTAACCTCTACACAGATTTATTTAGGTAAAAATCTTACGTTATTAACCTATTAGCTTTAACACTAATTAGGCATGACATTTAGTAGGACTAAATAACACTATGTTAACTTTAACTTATCTTCCGAGTACAATTGTGGTGGGAAGTGCATATTTTCCTTGAAGAATTTTCAAAGTTTTAGAGCAATTTGTTTCCTTACATAGACAAAGTAATACTTTCCTTCAAATATGATAACATTTATGGGTTAAAACAAAACACTTGAAGCTGTACCATATGGAGAAAAAAGAAGCACATGTGAAAAATTTCTTTTCATTTATTTACTTTAAAATTTTTTTTATCGATTTCTCAGAAAAAAATTGTCCTTATGACTGATTAGTCTTTTTTTTGTATAATGAAAATGTTTGCGATAAAAAAACCTTACATTGTATTTCTTTAAAATGTCTTCAAATGTTCACATCTGCCCCTACCGGTAGACACAGCATAATAACAATAATCATACAGTCGATGCCGATTTAACGAACCATTTAATGAATTTTGCGTTTCAACAAGTTTTATTTTTTCCCCGACTAAAATTAAAGCAAAACCCCCTATTTTACGAACAATAAACCCAGAATTAACTAATCATTTGAACAGCTAAAAAAAAAATATGTTTTGTCGATTTGAGTTAAAAATTATTGGATTGTTTTCCAAATGACATATCCATATTATCCGAAGTAGATTTTTTTTTTATTTTTTTATTGGAATCTGCAATTTCTGAAGGGAGAGGGTGCAACCAATGAATAGAGATTCTGATGCAGAAAGCGATATTGAAACTCCCATTAAAACTTATTTTTTTCTAATGATTTCCATGACCTGGAAACTAAAAATGTATATCATCTTTCATGCAGCTGGCTGTAAATGGCAGAGAATTTTCTTCTCCCCATAAAGTCGAAAGAGAACTATTTCGAGTCAAGTATCAAGGAAATTGTGAAACATCTATTACTCAGTACTTTAAAATTTCAAATTAAACTAGTGTGTAATAATTCGTGATATGCTAAACAAAAAGTGTACACTTTCGTCTTTTGGATGATTATGCGTAGTTGCTTATTAGGGCTTTTAGATAAAGTAATTGCATTTTTTTTCATGCCCCGATATTACGAATAACCCCGACTAAACGTATAAAAGTTCGGTCCCGATGAATTCGTTCAGGTTCATTCGAATCAGGGTCTGACTGTAGTACTATAAATAGTAATCACATTAGCAATAATAATAATTATTATAATACAAGTTGTAAACAAATAATAGCAGTATCAATAGAATGTAATTTTTGCAAGAGTTAAAATAATAATAATAATAATAGAGGTGTCCTCGCCGTTTCAGCGAGACGAAATCTCCCCTTCCCTCCCCTTCCCTCTTTCAATATTTCTTCTTGAGATATTTAGAGATTACTAGTTGGCAAAATGATGGGAACTAGGGAAAAAATGAAGGAAGGGACTTCGTGTTGTAGAAACAGGGAGAGAGAAACATGGGTCTGCAAAGTGATGGAAGTTAGGTATTTTTAAATTTCAGTTCTTCCTTTTTTTAAAAATGCTACTTTCTGTATAAAATATAGATTCATAGTTTGACAAAATTATAATTTCTTAACAGTTTTGGAAGTTTATATGCCACAAAAACATTTTTTGTTGTTTGTGCCCGCTAGGTCGGCATTTTTGGGTGTGCTGCTTCACTTTTCCGTCCGTACAGTAATTTGGTGTGAAGTCTGACTTAAACAGTACACACATGCCATAAGGATAGGGTTGGCAGCATTCACAGCAGAACAACACATTCACATACAGAAAGGACAAGGACAGGAGAGCTAAAATACATCCATGTCCTAACCGGGATTCGAACCCGGGTCCTCCCCATCTCAGACAGAGTTCTCTGACCACAAGACAAGGTGACGTGAAAAAAAACATTTACGAAGCCCCATTAAACTTTCGAAATCAATAAAATTAAATTTTTCTCGTGAAAGATATGTTTTGCTTTGATCTGCTATTGCACTTTTTATTACTAAAATTTTACACACCAAAATAGAAGTAATTTCACAGGGTTATCCAAAAGTTCCGCTAACCGTTATAAAGTATTTCATTTGTTATTTCTTCTGTGATCGGCTATGTGCGATGACACTTTTAAATTTTTAAGCAACATTCAGATATTTTAGTTTTTTTAAGAGAGGTTATTTTTAATTTTAAAAGTATTCGTAATTTGTATATCTGCATTATGATTTGCTATCTCGAATATTTTTCCACAGATGAAAAAAATAAAATAACCAAAACCTCTGCAATATAAAATGATACGGTAATTCAACGATCCTCAGGGAAGAATAGATCTGATTTTGAGGAAATATTTTTTTTTTTTTTTTGGATCAGCAGGAAAGTTTTTAAACAAATGTTTTGAGAAATTATCGTTTACGTTATAAATGTCATTAAAAAATGCAAAAAACCTTCTGTATTTTTAGATGATAAGGTTTGAAGCAGTCTTTGAAAATAGTCGAAAATGTCACCACAGCCTTTAAAAAATTGCCCAAATACCCTTATCTTTAAATAAAAAAAATGAATATATTCTTGAAAAGAGAGATTTTATCCACGCTTTATAAAAAAAATCATAAAACGAGAATTCTTAGAGAAGCAATACTTTAATTCAAAATTATATATTTTATTTTTCCTTTTTTTAAAAATAATAGTGTCGGAAATCCGCGAGATTAACCTATTACGATTTTCCTTATTTTGGGGATTTTTTTCAATTAGAGGGGTGAGGAATTTCTATTGTCAGCGAATATTAGCTAAAGCATAATAATAATATAATTAAAACAGTTGTAACTGTAATCATATGAATATTAATAGCAGTAATAATAATACAAGTAGCACTAATATCAATGTATTACTATTAAAAGCACTTAACAATAATAATGATAACCATAGCAATTCAAAACAGTATTTCCTTTTTGAATTATGGACTTTTTAATTCACCGGTAAGAAGTCAGAATTATGAACGTTTATTTAGTTTTCTGAAAACTACGAATATTTTCGTACATTTGTACAATTTCATTTTCAATAAAGTTCACTTCCATAAACTTGTACGTCGAGACAGATGTGTGTGGCATTTCCATTATATTGGACGAAAGCGAGAAATCAATTGCTTTAAGCAGCTTTTGTCAAAATATCCCTGTCTTTTATGGAAGTGCTAGTGGTTGATAAAATGTCCCAAGTTACATGCCCACAAATATCCCAGGAATGCTTTATAACGCAGCTTGATTACTTTTTACATACATTCTAGTTGTGTTACGAAATTGAATTCTTGAAAATAATGTAGTTCTTTATTAAGGTGCAAATACGCTTCACTGTACGCTTTGAAAGTCGTAACAATATTTGCATCACATTTCTCGAAATTTCATTTAGTGATTGCAAATGGAGTTTTTAAACTGAGCACAAGTTATTTGGATAATAATCCATGGATAAGTAGGACACCTGGAGAAAAATGCAAACTGTTCGTTTATTTTGCGTGGACTATTCTCTTTAAATTTCCTACAATGCATACCTATTTATTAAGTTAGTTTTGTATCTGTTATTATTATTATTATTTTATATATTATTTATCTTATCAAAGGAGGTTTTTTTGTTTGTTTTCTTGATGACGCTTTAAATTGCTCAATATATATCAAATTTTATAAGCAAGGCATCATTTTCACACCATTTTTTCTCGCTTTCGGCGAAAATAAACAGAAAATTCACATTTTTGTTCTTTTATTGAAAAAAAATTTTATGATTTTTTTTAAATGTTTTTAGTACTTTATACTGACATACATAGCGTCGCGAGATGAAGATTATTGACTCAATTCGTTAGAACTTTGTACCAGTAATACGAAGGTAGTGAGTTCGAATCTTCATGACTCAAAAAGTCATTTTGATGTATTGTATTCCTCAGTAAAACTTTGATTCAGTTTTCTGTGAATTTAAAATCTAAACTAATTGCAGGATTCTAGGCTACAGTTTTGCTGCTGTTAAAATACAAAAAGAAGACATTAATTTTAACATGATAACACGTGATATAACTTTTAAAAAATATTTTGTACTTTAATAAAACAAAAGCATCGATTTCCAATATGTTTTCTGCTTTATTGCGCATTACTTTAGTGTATATCATTCCGAGAATTTGAAGAGGACGGCAGAACTTCCTTAATACTTTATAAAACTTTAACGCGAGACATCATTCTAGAGATTTCGAAAAATACACAAGTCCAAAAGATGATTCCATCTGAATGAATCTAGCAGGGGAGAAGGGAAAATAACAATGGGATTTTGACGCACGCGTTTTATTATGTCACTAGTGCCTTATTCATTTATTGCTTTCTCAAAAATTAAATAAGGGGAAACAAAAATAGTTACCTTGGAAACAACAAAAAGAATATAAAATATTTTCATTTCGTTCAGGAACGTAAAAGCAAAATGGTAAGCTCAAAACTTTGTTGTGAAAAAACAAATCAATTAATTTTTACCGTGAGAATATAGATCGAATATACTTTAGATTTTAAAAATGTTGCTGTGAGCAAATTTTCATTTTTACAAAACTAAGGCTAAATAATAGAGAGGCAAAAGTGCACATCTGAAACAAACCAACTAACATCCCTATAAACTAATAGATATGTCAATTTCCGCCTATAAACCGGATATTAGCCTTTTCATGTAATCGATGGTCAGACAGTATTAACATTATTCCCCTTTATTTATTTATCTTTAAGGAGCTTTTTTACATTTAATAGGTTTAAACTGAAGCAATCATGTTGTTTTGTTTCGACCTGAATTACACTATTTAAAATGTTGATGAATATTGTACTGCGAGTTGCATCATGTCGGTTCGTCAACTATGTGTCTACAGCTATACTAAGGGTAAAATTTCTAACTTTAAAATTTTATAAACCTTCTAATAAAATTCAATTCAATTTTAAAAGACAAAATCGAAATATGAATATCGTTTTATTAATATTTAATATCTCTTTGGATCATAAAGAAAACTTCATGTACTTATGATTTTCATAGGTTAACTAGCTGTACCCGACGCGTGTTGCTACGCCAACAAAAAAATACATCATTATACTGATTTTCATGACAATCGGTTGAACGGGGCAGAAGTAGCTACTCTGTAGGGCCACCTGGTGGTGAGTGGCCTCAATGAGCATATTATGCACCTTCTCCGTGGAAAAATACATATATATAGCAATTTTCATAATAATCGGTGCAGGTATCAAGTGAAGCCGTGACTATACTCAAATTTTGTACTCACGCAGTTTGCAAGATCAATCAATCGCTAAAAATATCAAATAGAAAAAGTTTTAAATCCCCCCGTCGCATGAAAAGCCATAAAACAATAAAGAAAGAATTTATTTGTTCAAACTCAAGAAAAATGGCAACAGCTAACTTCGTATCAATGAGATCTTTCACGCGAATTAATTTCTGCAGCCGATAATTTTATTCGTATTTATCCAATGGATTGTGACTTAAATTGGAATAAAAAAGGAACTATTGATCGGATTTTTTTCGAACTGGTCTATAAACATTCCCAGTACCAAAAATAACAAACGGTGAAAGTTTCAGCCAAATCTGCCGAGTAGTTTTTGAGTTCATGGATGACATACAGACAAACATTCATTTTTATGTATATAGATATTTGAGATGCATTGCTAATCAACCGAAAAAAGCGGTTAGGAAGTTATTCGATATTTTGTTTGAAAAATTTAATCCTTTTGAGACAGTAGGTAATACAAGCTTATGTTCGTTGTTTTATGCTTTTTTAAGTATAAAAGTTACTTACCACAGAAATCAAAATAAACTGGAAACAGAAACAATGTTTCGAATTGAAAATTTTCTCCTGCCTTATTTTTTAAATTGTTTTAACATATTTGACGAAGCAGCAAAGACTTTTTCATTTTATTTATGTCAAATTTATTGCATTACGGTTTTAAAAACTTTATTTTTTTTATATAAATGTGTTTTACATGTAATTGAGAGAAATGAAATGCTTTGTTTATTTGTTTTTTTTCTGTAACTTACCTTTCATTACATTCATACCATATCGAAAAAGTTTTGCTGTAATTGTGTTCATTATATGCTTCAAAAGAATGGAAAAAAATCAATCGTCATGGTGAAAGAACTGATTAGTAATTTTTTTTTTTTTGTTTCTTTTTTTTTAGTCCCTCCTGCGCACAATTCGTTCACAGACGTGCAGGTGTACAGGATATAAAGCAATGAATTACACCGACCCTCAAAGACACTGGGGTCCTTATAATGCAAACATGGGACATTTTGAGCTACAATCTAATTTTCTAGGGTTATCAAAGCTCAAAAAACAATGCCGGTCCGACATTTAAATTATTTTACTTCGCTAATTATATAAACAGGAACATTTAACACTTTTTTTATACTCGTGAACTACAGTGAATCATAAAGAAAGAACATTTACTGTAGGATAAGATCAGGCAATTTTGACAAGACTCTTTTGGAATAACGGTTACGTTTACGGTACACTTTTGCCTGTTAATAATAGATGTCATATTGATAATGCTTTGTTATCGGTTAGGTTTTCTGATGACAATAAAATAACAATCTAGCAAAATTTTGTCTACTCTACTTAGAAAAATTGAGATTGGTGGGTGGCGTTATAGAGCAACACGGCAGTATTTGGCACACACCTTAGAAATTATGTTAAAATTATAAATATTAGATTCCATAAAATTGTTATACTTTTTATAGTTTTATAAATAGTACTGAATTCAGAATATTTATTAATATTAAACTCTACAGCTACAGTAGGTCATTTGTACTTATTACCCGTCAATTCATTATAGAACTACTAATTCAATCATGGATAATAATCATGTCAAATACTCTAGTCACCCCTTATTCGAACATGGAGATAATGAATTCTAACGTTCATCACTCATAGAAAATATTTGGCTCAACTGTATTTTCTTACAGCGTGTAATTAGTCGCCACATACGTCAAATGCAAATCATTATCGCTACAACTTCCCTTAGCTACCTGCTTGCATTTAAAACTGGACTAGGTCCGGTAAACAAAGCTCATTGGGATCTATTGGGAATTTAACAAACATGCCTGCGAGGAGACGTTAACTCATTTGATGTAAAAGGTTCTTCAAGAATTGATTCTAAGGGTGAAATTAGTGTGAAAGTTGATCTTGGGGTATGCATGATTTTGAAACTAATGAAATTTTCAGGCTTAAAATGTAAAACAAATATGCGTAGCAAAAGAAGAGAGCATAGTTAAATTACAAATGAAATCAACTAAAAGGAAGTATCAAATTTTACAAATTTTATGTTTCTTTCATTATTTTGCATGGAAATTACAGTGAATGCCGTTTAATTGAATCAGTAGTTAATTGAATCAGCCGCTTTGATAAATCAAATCGCCAAAAACAGAACAAAACCCAGCTTCATTAAATTAGTCGCTTTATTGAATCAGCCGCTTTATAGAATCAAAACTGTTTGGAACAAACGTGATTCATATAAGCGGCGGTCACAGTTATGGTATGTCATTTTTCTTATCATTTATTAGTTTATTAGGCAAATAAACCTTATTGATTTTGACAATTTTTTTTTAGTTTATTCCATTTCCAGTTTGAATTGATCTGTGTCATTTTGCTGTTCATATTTTAATTCTAAAGTTTCAACGTCTTTAAAAATGAATCAACCAACAACACTACTGAGCTTAAACCATAAGCAGCTTTTGTGAATTATCTGAAAGGCTTTTCTGTAGGCATTAATAAACGACGAAAGAAAATGTAAGCGGATCAAACATTCCCCAACATTAGAGATGCACTGATAAGCAAATTAGCCGATTACCGATTAATCGGCTGTTGATAATCGGCCAATTAATCAGCTATGGTCTGGCCGATTAATGATCATAGTGATCATTTTTAACGCTGCCAATTAATCCGTCAGTTTTTTTTCGACTTTAAAAATAGTTAACACTTTATTTCTGAGATAAGATTTTTTTTCTCCTCTTTCCTAATTTTCCAAAAAAAATTTTAAAATTTTCATGCAATTCCGTTCAGCCAATTTTCATGTTAATGCTAATAAAATCACATAATGTCAATTAGACCTGAAAATTAAAAAAAATACATTGCGGGCAGCCTGTGGTCAACAAGCAAATTTAGGAACATTTTTTAATCCTAAATTTAATTTTTAATTTTTGTTTCTCCAAGTTATTTATTCATTCTAAAAAAATATAAGGTTATCTAAAAGCACAATTCTTAAGAGGAAAAGTATCGACTGATGAAAAATTATGCAACATTGTGTATATGTTCATATTTATTCAAAATAAAAAAGTATATGAAAAAAAACAATATTACTTCAACCATTCGTTTGTAGACAAATAAATAATAATGAACACAATTTTTTTACATCAAATGCCATTTTAAAAAATATTTTCTTTTTGTTGAATTCAAAATTGTCAAATTAAATAGCAAATTAAAATATATGATATAATCATATGTTCCAAATAATTTACGAGGAACAAAATAACTGAACAAAAAAGATCAAGTTCTGTCACAGAAAGCTGTTGTGAGGGCGTCATCGCAATTTTTAGAAAATGATCTTTATTTTCTTTAAGAAATAAACAAAAGAATTTGGAAAAAAATTTTTTCGTTGAAGAGAGTTAAGGGGAGGTTCCAGTGAGATCATATACACATTTGTTTACTTCTATTAAATGTCTGTTCTTCAAAGCATAAATTGAAATAACACTAATAACATAAAAATAAAATGGATCTTCATGGCAGGTGATATGAAAAGGGGTGGGAAAGGGGGTTGGCTGCTAGAGGGGACAAATATTTTATGCATTCCAATTCAAAGGTCCTGGAATTTAATTTTTCTTAATAGTGTCATGTGAATATAGATGTGATAATTAATCTTTAATATTTCATTCAGTTTTACGCACTTTCTAAACTATATATTTTCACTCTGTACACTTTCATATTGCAGTTCTATTTTAATGATTTCAACAATATACATTCATTTGTTTTTTATAAATGTATTCACCATAGTTTCTTGTTGTAAGTATGCTTAAAAAAATATTTTGAAATATATTTTTTCCGCCGATTAATCGGCAACACTTTTGACCGATAATAGATCGGCTAAGTGGCCAAATATAGCCAATTAATCGGTACTGCCAATTAATCGATGAATCTCTACCCAAAATAGTTTTAAAAAATATTAAAGATATACATTGCAAATTTTATTTTCCTAAGTCAGAATCACTTTTGGTAATTTTATGAAGAATCATATGTAAAGATTATTGTTTCAAGCACACTAGATTTAAGCTTATAAGAAAGAAATAAAGTATGAAAGGATGTATAAAGTTTTAAAAGTAAGCAAAATAGTACAACTCTAAACTGTTCACTGCAATTGCGTGAGTGTGAGATATTTGCTGAAATCTCTTCCCTTTAAACGATACTTTAATGTTAGTAAAATAAAAAGAGCAGAAGTAGGGAAAAAAAAGTTAAAGTAGCTTTTGCTCTATGTTTATAAACACAAAGCAATGTTTGTAAGTTCCAAAAAAAAATGTTTAAAGGTTTACGATACATATAATATACACAAAATACTTTGTTTAAAATAGGTAGTTCTGGTATTTGTATGGTATTAGATTGCAGATTATTAAGTCAATAAATGCCTGCAATTAAGAAATATACCCCAAAAAAATGTATGTAATTCATTAAATAAAAGGGATATGTAAAATATATCCTAAACCACGTTTGAGACCACTAGGTATCAATCCTCGCGTTGAGAAGTAATGAGTTAAATTCTTAAATTTCAGCAAATATAAGTTACAAAATTGGTGAAATGGAAAGACACATTTAGCAGTAATTTACCGTCTCTTTATCCAGGTTCAAAGCAGAACTACATGAAATTTCAGACAGCCTGGTTATCTCATCCTGAGATCGCAATTTCGTTCTTATTAAAACGCATCAGTCCTTAAAAGTAAATAGCCAAGCTAAAGGCAGGTGTCATTTCATTGAAGCTGAAAGCGCTAACAAACTGGTAAACTAGGAAAATCTATCTCACCAGCTAGGGTCTGTTGCATGGTGCGGTTCAACTCGTAAAGTATAGACAAAGCTTCGGTATTTTGCATTAATTTACCACCCTTAATCCAGGGCTAAGCAGAACTACATGCAATATATTAGACAGCCTGGTTATTATTGTTTCACCAAATATATGATGCCTATTAAAAACCTCAATAAAATGACGTGTAAGAAAAACACTAATCAGTATTTCTAATGCTAGTCTTTGGAGTGCAGGTCTTGTGATTTGTTTTCTCAAAAGATAAATTAATGCGTACTAATATTACTAAATGCTGATTTCTTGAAAAATATCTATTCAATTTTTCAATTTAATTATTATTACAACAAGAAGTTCCGTCTAGAACTATACGAGCCTACTTTCCCATATACCCATACTACTTTCTAGTACCTGATCAATATTCTCAAAACTAGCTAAAATCGCAAATTGTTTCAAACATATTTTTGCTAATTTCTAGGAATAAAGTATTCCTCACACGTTCAAAAAAATTAAATGCAAAAAAAAAACAGCAGCACCTTTTAAACAAAGCAGCTAATACACTTTTCTCCCTAAAAAAATTCTTTAACAGCTTTCAAAACGAAAAAATAATAATTAAAATTAATAAACTTATTAAAATAAATACATCATATCAAAAAAAAAATCGTTTCTTTTTTTCCCTGTTGCCAAAAATAATTTTTTAAATGAATTAATGCACTTACCAAAATAAATAAAAAATAATAATAAAAACAATAAAATGTCATTTTAAAGAATAACGTTTTATTGTCAAAAAAAAAAAAAAAAAAAATCGTCTGCGCAAATCGTTATGTAGAAACATAAATGACTTCGAGTTTATTCGCCGAAAACTGAATACCGAAATTAAAACTTTAGCGTGAAAATAAAATCAAATCATATCAACAATAATTATTTCACAGTTAAATCCATAGCTGCGGAGTCGGAGTCGATCTCATTTCTGGATAAAGGAGTCGGAGACGAATATCCAAGAATCGGAGTCAGCCAATTGTCCTCCGTGTATAAATTTTTGCCAAAGCTACGAAGTCGGGGAGTCGGAGTCCGATTAATTGTCGGGCACAGGAGTCGGAGTAAGGTGCCTCTAAATTCTCGGAGTCGGAGTCTAGAGTTTGGCGTCAAGAGCTATTTCCAACAAAATTTGTTTGAAACAAATCCGCCTTTAAGTACGGAATCTACATTGACTTTCAGTTTCCCCGTAGGTGCTAATGTTAAGTTTTTTTGAACTGTACAAAATTGAACAAAAAATAGTTCAAATCAAAAATTGAAATGTGGGAATGAGGTGTTCTCGTCGAGATCTTTCGAACAAAAAAAAAGTTTGTTCGAATCGGACTATTCATTCAAAAGTTATTTGGGGGGACAGACAGACAGACCGACAGACATTTTTCCCCTTCTCAATACCCTACTTTCCAATTTTTAATTTTTCGATATTTATTTAATTATTTTATTTATTTCTGTTTTTTTTTTTTTTTTTTTTTTTTGTTTGTTTGTTTTTCGCGACATTTTTAAGATGCATTAAGCCTTCTTTCATGCTTTTTTCTCCTTTTTCTGACTTTTACTGGGAAAGTAGGCTAAAAACTATTCTAAAAAATTTCGTTTTTACTTCCGTGAATGAAGTGAAGTAAATAATGAATCGCAAAATAATTATACAGTCGGACTCCGATATTGCGAATTCAATAGGACCGAAACTTTTATACGTTAAATCGGGGTTATTCGTAATATCGGTGCGTAGAAAAAGTTAAAAAAACTACACTTACCTTATCTAAAACCCATAATAAACAAAAGCGCAAAAATATCCACAACTAGAATTTTTATTCAGCAATCCACGACTTAGTACACACTAGTTAATGTGAAAGCTGAAGCTGCTGAGTAATAGATGTTTGATAATTTCCTTGACACTGAATCGAAATAGTTCTCTTTCTGCGTTATGGATAAAATAAAATACTGTGTCATTTGCAGCCTGCTGCATGAGATATGTTTTTACAGTATCCAGGCCATGTATGCATTTGAAAAAGTAAGTTTTAAAGGAAGTTTCATTATCGCTTTGCTGCCCCCTCACGCGTCAAAAATTGCTGATTCCAAGAAAAATATTTTTCTGCTTCGGACAAAATAGATATATTATTTCGAAAACAATCCAATATTTCCTGAATCAAACCAAAAAATCGTCTATTAAAATATTTCGTTTTTTCGGTGTTTATCATTTTATAAATATAGGTTTTTGCCTTCATGCAAATGCATAATACGTATTTATGAACGCACACACAACGAAATTGACCATCTTCGAAAGTCACGAATTTTCTCTTGAAGTATATATGTGCAAACGTATCTATATTTATCTAGCATAGCATTAAAATGGAAAGCCTGAATGAATGTGATAACTTGACGAGCCTTTGACGATATACCAAGAAACATTTCCTCGTCTGATTGGCGAAAAATTTGACACCAAAGGAATTATTGAATTCGGTGTCAGCTTGGCGATTTTTAGAGAGATTTTCATAGAAGCAACGTTAAATTTATCGACTTTTGTAGATTAAACCACTGTGAAATTCTTATATAAATTTGAATCGTCTTTTCTCAGTCTAAGAATTTTTCTTTATCATTTTGCACGTTCCATATTAATTTTCGGAAGTGCAATTTTCCTTTTCCGAAGTAAGTTTGCGTGTGAGAAACAAGCTAGTTAATTTATTAAATTACTCATTGTATGTGGCACTACTTCCATTTGTTTCGCATGAATGCGCTGAAAATGTAATAATTTTGCATTTCTTAGCACCTTTTTCCTGTTGTGTGAATTGAATGTTTATAGCCTGTCGCCTACTTGGTAAAAAACATTTATTGAACGGCAATGTAATATTTATGCTAATAATATGTAAACTTGGTATTGAAATATGTTAAAGCTGTCAAAAAGTTGAATTGGATATTTTATAAGAACTTTTAAAACAATATGATTGTACTCGTATTGAGGCATTTGTGCACGGTTTTGGAAGGTATCACTTATTTTTAAGATAGTTTACTGGCAATGGATAGCTTGGGATATCATTAATTAAGCATACATTTTAATGGTATTTTTAACTGAAGAAATTTTCTAAAAATTTAACTTTTTTTTTATTTTTGCTAAAAGTACAAGAAGAATTTTCTTTACATCAAAGGAATATTGCATTTTATTGAGAATAAATAATTCATGCTGTGTAAGCGTTGAGGGAACTTCCAAAACTCGATATTTGAAGCCTGACAACCAGCTTGAAAATTTGAATTGCTTAAATAATGTTTAAGAATTTTCATCTAGATTCGAAAGTAGTTCTTTTTCAACATTTACATTTTAAGGTATCATGAGACACATAAAAGCATAAAGTATGGCATTTATTCATATTTTACACCATTAAAGCCGTACTAAATGCATCCATTCAAACAACTGAATAGGAAATGAAGTGTTGAGAAATTTGAGCAGTAAAAGCATGGCTTACATAAATAATTTTGTCACATTGGTAAGTTCCTTCAATGTTTCTCTAGTTTTGACAGAATGAAGTTAACTTAAAGCAAATAAATATGCACTCCTGCGCTTTTTTAAAAAAGAATAGTCAAGTTTCGTTTTTAAAGGATAGTGGCATCTAAAACGCAAATTTTAGAATTAAGCATTTTGTTTAAATCTTTAGAAAATAAGAACGGAAAGGGTAGTGGCAAGAGCCCTTAAACTGGCATCTAAAAGATTTTAATCAGCATTGTGAAGGAATAATTTCTTTCGTAAAGTTGCCAAATACCACTTCAGAGCTTCCCCAGGGGAACAACTCTGCAATTCCCCCAAAACCCAGTGGCACGACATCCCATGGGGGCAGGAGTGCAGACCTGGAGGAAGGGGGTTATGGCGTACACTGCGCAACTTAAATTTTTAGGGATATTGTTTTGAGGGTTTAATTTTTACTTTTTATTGGGGTGGCTCTTGTTTTTTTTTTTTTTGGATTATGGGTGTATGGCAATATTTAAGAGGGTGCACTCTTGCTCTAAAGAGATGGGCACCCCTGCATGAAGGCCAAGGCCTGCTGTGTTCATCTCAGTCTTCCTGACTAAAGACTCTGGGGTGCTAGGCAGATGTTCCGGTTGGGTGGTCAGCCTAGCGCGGAACCTCAGAGTTTAGTTTCCAAGCACACTTGGTACTCATTTATCGACGCTCTTCAGGGATGAACGGCTGACTCCACCATTCACGACCCGGGGACTGAATCAGGATATGTGGCGTAGAAGCGTGAAACGCTTCCACTGAGCCACTGGGGCTTCACTTTGTAGTTCAAGGATAGTCCTTAGCATAAATTAGTTAATCAGAAGATTCACTAAAGAGTTATGACTTTCTGTCTTAAGCTGCTTAAAAGATTACGAGCGAACTTTCGATGAACATTAGGGTTTGATACACTATATTATGTTTCTTTCAGTCAGATAACTGCAAAAAATATTGAATTCTTTTCGTTGGTTCCAGACGGCTTCAACTGGTGGTTGGCTGGCTGTCTGGGATATGGTCAGGTTGACGATGAATCACATGGCAAGGTAAATTAAATTACTTGTACTTTATCTTAACGAGATGAATGGAATAGATCTTCAAAATAACTTTTTCACATAAACATCAGACTAAATATTACATTTTAATCAACGCTGAACGAGATCTGACTTATTTTTTCGTGTGTTGTCTATCAAATGTAAAGAAAGTTGATGTTCTATCAGGGTCTGAGATTAAAAATTTCGTAAAACTGTATGGAATATGGGTAATAACAAAATTACAATATAACTGCCTCAGAGTAAGCAAAACACATTTAAATTTCTCCCCTAGTTTGCAGTTAACGAATACAGAAATCCGATTCACGTCAGCTAGATATTAGTATTCCAAATATAAACCTTTTGATGTTTATTCAATAGCTAGCTCAATAAATATAACCAATTGTGCCAACTGACTCCAGACTCAAAACATCACTTTGTCACAATTTTAGCGATATACTACGATATTAATGCCGAACATTTGGTTCCCAAAGGCTTAGCGGTGTGATAGTCAATTTTTAACATCACTTTTGTCGGCATTAAAATAAGAACTGATTTTCTCCGCAAAAAAAAAAAGGTGTAAAAAAGCCATTTTGGGACATCCGAGTGCAACCAAAAAAGATAATTACACTACTAGACCCAGCTTAGAGTTCTAACCTTCTTCGGTGTACTGATTATCATTTATTCGATGTACAGACATACATACGCATATTTAGGAGTTACGAGAAAGCTCGTGATATGTAACTTGAGGCTAGTCAAAATGAATTCTTCAGTATATATATTCTATGGTGTATACGCACATTTGGAGGAAATGAAAAAAAAAAAAAACTAATTCCAGGGTGAGTGAAGTATATTCGGAAAACTTGTTTAATTTGATGTAAAAAAATTTACTGTAAACAGTTTTTAACGTATACTGAGCACAACATTTCTTGATCTTGTTATTTCTTGAGTACTTTTGAATGTGTCAAAAAATAATAATAATAATAATTTGACCATATTAGTTGTTTCATAAATAGATAAGAATATATAATATAAAATGACTTTTTGATTGTAATAAGACTTTATAAGGAAAAAAAGCTCTCTACATATAATGCGCCATTAGTAAATGTTATCAGAGGTTAACATGGGTCCATATGTAAACCTCGGTAGCTGCTCCGATAAAAGCCAAGCTGAAACTTTAACTTTCAGAGCCAAATCGTGAAAAAACTTTTTAGCGATTGTAGGATGTCTTTAGAAGTTCTGGTGTTTTTGCCTTGAAAATTGTTCATTTTAATCTTGAAACATGTCACCACAATTTTATTATTTTAAATCATGTAATACTTCAAGGCTTATGCACTTTGGTTTTTATTTTTGAGGAAGAATATTTCAAAGTTACGTTTGTACAAATAACTATTTAAAGAAATGTTATTGCAATCAGAAGTTATGATTTTGTAATAAGTACATTACGATACAGTTATTATTTTAACGAAAATTAAAGGAAGATTTAACTTTACTTTCATAGCTGATTTATTTCATGATAAAACTTGTGAAATTTCACATCAAATAATGGCTGATAAAAGTAAGCCGAAGTTAAATGTACACCTTTTGAGGACGCAACTCAATGAATACGAGCTTACGCGTTAAATTGCTCCTGTAAAAGTGTTTATTTAATTTCATTTTCTACTTTAAAAAATTGTTTTTTGTGATAAGATAAAAATCATTAAAACTGTGAGGAATATCAACTAAAGAAACCCATCTGTTACTACCTAAGTTTTCATAACACTCTCATCAAAATGTGTCAGTTCTTAACTTTTGTGTTTGGTTATCTTCTTTGTTTAAGTTGTGGGTGATAACGATCAGTAAATTAATTAATCATTAACCTTAACTTTAAAAAATGAAGAATTTTTACCTGTCTAATTCATCCTTTATGCAACTAATTAGTGGCACTCAAAGACATCAAGTTGCCTAGTTATAAAGTATTTCATAATTAAGCACTTTCTCCCGTTTCTCGGTGGCAGGGTCAATGAAAAATTGAACCGGTCGCAGTTTTTAAAATAAATTTTCGGCAGAAGCTAAAGAAATTGCAGTTTACGAAAGCTCTTCTTTAAGCTCATTTTTTCCTATACCTTCGCTGATTTAAAACTTACTTAAAGAGCATAATATCACTCCCCATTTTTTCTTACTTTTGGAACTTTCTAATGAATCAAAAATTTGTGTACCATTCACCAACCACCATCCTAAAAAAAACAAAATAGTCTAGTTTGCTAAACTACATTTACAAAATTGCATTCAAACAGGGTAAAGAATAAAAAAAGTCGAAACAGAAAAAAGAGGGAAAAAAGACGTAAAATTATAACGCTTCCCATACTTTACTTCCTAAGTTCTTAAGGTGAGGATAAAAAACAAATAAATGAGACGCGAGTGAAAAGTAAAATTCATAACACTTCGTTTTTTTTCCCTGGTCGAATCCCATAAAAGATTTTCTCAAGCCTCCCGGAAAAAGCATTAATAAATCTTTCCATACTAAGGCATCATAAATTCCACTATAACACAGTTGATGCATAGTCTAAAAGCTTACTTGTGCGAAGAAGAAAAAACAATGTAGATGTAGGACGCGATCATGTGATTTATAGTCAGAATTGGTGCGATGGACCATAATCCAAAGCGATTGAAACTCAATGGGTGATGAAATGTTTTAGATCTCAAGCGATTTGCGAGGGAAGTCTTTGTTTTTCTGGCTACGAACTAAATTTATTTCTTAAAATCTTTAAATACAAATGTATATTCTTTTTTTTTTAACTTACTGCAGAGGATTTTAACGATTTTATTTACGTACTGAAATTTTACATTTTTGTTTTATAATTTATTTTTGGAACTAGTTTGAAAGAGAGAGAAAAAAAAAAGACGAAATGAGGCAGTGAGAAGCAAAGAGATGCAATTGGACTATTTTAAATTTCGAGAAAAACATTAAAAGATCAGATTCTAGGTATGTTTTTATTGATTTTTTTTAAAAATTATGCTGTACAGCAGCACCTACCAGAATTACTAGTACAATATCTTGCCCCAAGATAGATTAGAGGTTCACTTACCATTTGTACTGGTTATTTCCAAATTTTTAATTTTGCCACTTGCATCCCTTTACTTCTCACTGCCAAATATCAGAAAATTAAGAGGAAAAAAAAAGAAAGAAAAAAAACGCGTGTTAGAAGTTGTTGCTGAAAGTCATAATATATTTAGAATTTGGATGACTTTAAAGTATAGGAGTGTAACTTTAACCATGGCCGCACTTGCTTCACTTACGCTTGTAGGCCGGGACAATCACTGAAATTCACGGCAGCAAAGAGGGCGCTACAAGCAATCCCTGTTTTCCATTCTTACAAACCAAATGTCCATTGTCTGCCCAATCAAAAAATAAACAAATTTTGAAACGTTGCCATTGATTGGTGGAGACACAGGATTGAGTTCAGCGCTTCTTGCGGTAAAAATTGGTGACATATAAAGTTTCGTATTTTTCAAGAATTTCAAGAGCAGATCATTCTTGGTTTCTAGTTGTGTCGATTTTCCACAAAAAAGTCATGAATTGTCTAGGCCCGTAAAAACTAAGCGAATAGAGTGCGGTCATGCTTTAACATTTGTACGGAAAGACGAAGACGAGTTTTTTTTTTTTTGCAAGTTATGTAAACATCGGAAAGAAACCGACCTGGTTGAAATAGGGTAAGCCGTGTAATCAAAATGAATTCTGATTAGAATTTAATCCAAAATATTTATTTTGTAACAAAAAACTTTAAATAAATGATACATTGAAAAAGAAAAATGTTCCTTCTACAGTATACATTTTTCAAATCTGAGTATCAAAACTGAATAAAACTGCAGTTCGATTTATTTCTGCATTTAAAATTTTAATTTTCATTTCGTTCCTAACCTTATTAGCGTTACCTTGCACAATTAAACATAATATGTTTAGTTACAAATACTAATACTTAATATGACACAAGTCATATAACATATAGCCTAGGATTTTCAACTCTTGTCGAAGTTTAAATCGCATATACACAATAATTTTGCAAAATTCTTTTCAATATTTTCATACGCACACATTTATAATTTGCTTCAACCGGTTCATATGCAAGTTTCTATCTAAATACATGGCTTGTAAAAATTAGGTAATGAATAAAACTTGCAGTACCTACCTAACCTTATTAATATCGAATATGTAGTAACTAAACTATCTTATCAATAATCTGGCTTTCTTAGTGGAGCATCGTTAAAACATTATAAATTGCAAGTCGATACGGATAGCATATGAAAGTAAAATTTGCAGATGGTCTAATCACAAATACACATTCAGAGTACAGTAGATTCTCCATTTGCGCGGGGGTTACGTTTTACAAAAATGCCGCTTGAATCAAAACCTCGTAAATTAAGATTTAATATTAGTGTTATAAAAGTGGTTAGGTTCCGTAGATTTAAAAAAAAATCAGTCTAGTGATGACTAATTGTATAGTAAGTTGAATGTGTACTTATATCGATTTCTGTGCACAACATTTATGAAGAAAACACATATTTCGTGTTCTGTTTATAAAAAGGAGCTGGCAATGATGTCTTTTAACAGTGATTAAGAATTTTTCCCTGTAGTTCTTTGCAGAGTATTAACGCATCTATGATCACTTGCATCATTTTCATGGTAGAATCTTCCTTCACTAACAAATCAGAAATATCATTTCTTTTTGTCTAGCAGTGGCTCAGAATTGTAAATGTTTTTGGTTCTGTGTCAACGATGTCGGCATTCTCGTTGGCTGTGCCCTCCTTTGTCACTTATAAAAGCTCTTCTTCCAGAGAGTTCTAAAAAGTGTGACTTTAGTAACTTAACTTCTAATAAAAGCTCTGGAACCAATCGCATAATATGTCTCCAGTGGCACAAGTTCGATTAATAGCACGCAAAATGCAGTTGATTACGCGTAATCTGCAATATTTTGTAGTATGGATTTTGAAAGAGGGGAAAATTTTATCTGTTTGCGTTACCGCATTCACGTAAAACAGAAACTCATCCGCGTAAAATAAAATACAGGTGTCAAATCTTAAACCGCGTATAATCGGAAACCGCGTAAAATAAAACGAGGGTATACTGTATCATTAGTTTGCAAATCATTTGCAATATTTTCATACATACACATATTTTTAATTCACCTCAGTTTTCGTTAAACCGGTTAAACCGGTTCAGATACACGATTCTATCAAAATACATGGTTTATAAGAAAGTTAGTAATACTAAAAATTACACGCCGGGAACAAGAAATAGTAATTTACACAGAATGTGCTTTGAATATTCTTAACACGCTGATTTATTTGCAAATATGAAATTTACATTCATTCTCATGTCAAGTAATGGTGGCTGCAGTTGTTCTCTCAAACTTTGTGTCAAGTTATACATATTAATAAGACACTTGTTCGTACACAACTCCTTCTTCATCGGTTGGTATTCATTCGACCGCACATTTTTATTCGACGTCCAACGTTTTATACCGGAAACGTGAGATTTGACTGAAATAGGTTTTAAATCTTGTTTACAGTTCAATTTATACTATATTTTTTCGGGAATGTGTTGTTTGATTTATTTCTTTGAGATGCGATATTTGTAAAAAAGGATCTGGATAGACATGCAACTTCTTGTACATTGTATTCAATTATTTTATTTTAGGAAATGAAACTTAGGCAGAAAATATTATAATTGTAGATTTGAGAAACATTTACAATATCTTGAATAAATCAACAACTAGTTTAGTGGGTTCAACAACAAGTTCCATGCATTCTGTTTCATAAGATTTATGCCTATAAAGTGAAGCTATACTATTTTTAAGAGAATATTTCTCTTTTGAAAAAAAGAACGCCGTTTCTCTCGTGAATAAATAGCCCCTTATTATTCCCTAAATTTTAGAACTGTCTGTTAAGTTTTTGTTGCTGGTGTTGTTATTTAACGGAAACTTTAAGTTACTAGGAAACAATTATCCGGAAAAGTTTGTTTGAGTTTGATAATCATTTGGTTGTTGTTTTGATTTTTAATCTGAGCTTCGAAACAAAAGTACTTTACCCCACCGAACTCCGCCTTCGGTTACCCCCCCCCCCCCCCTAAAAGCAATAACTTCAATAATCGCTTTTAAGAATGATTTTTATACAGAGTATAAGATAAATTTGGTTTTCGTAAAAATTTTCACTCTTTGCGACCACCTTGGTCTAATTTCAAATGATATTTGTTATTGTTTTTAACTAAATTCAAGCTGAAATGTAGGTGAGCCTTGATTTAGTAACAGGAAATATCCAACGTTGTTTAGCACAAATAAACAGATATTAGTTTCTTGTTATGGCCTACATTTTTTAAATTTGATATTTTAAATATTCAAAAGTCGCTAACATCTATTTATTTTAATAAAATAATATTGTATTTCTAAACTTACAAGTTATTGGTTTAAGTTGACGCCCAGTATCATATAAAGCTCTTATAGCGAGTTTGACCAAATCGTGATAAATGACTTTTCCCTTTTGACAAGTAAAGAAAAATACTTCAAACCTTGCAATGATATAGTATCTGAGAGCTTTTTAGAAGCATAAATCAAAAATCAATGATGTCAAACGTGATACGATATACTTCATGCTCCACTTGCCACAAGAACTGCTTCTGGAGTTTTATGGCTTAAAATGCTTGTGATATAAATACCAAAATATTTAAATTATTTAAGAAAAATATATCGTTTAAAAAGTACCATTAGTCCGAGATATATTATTATAATTGTTCACGAACCAAGGAATTTTTCAACACAGTAGCATGGATTGTAAAGGTTATTTACTGACAAAATGCTTTAATTTAATGGTTTGCTTTAAATATCACATTGAACTTCCTCACTATGTTGCAATTTTTTTCATTTTTTTTTTTAAACGAAAAAAAAGGGCAAATGAGATAGATCAAATATGCATTGGATGCCAAATATGACATATCAAATACATACGCTACGTCACATTTAGCGTCAAATATATGTCAAGTATATCATTATACGTAAAATATATGTTAAATACGTCAATATATGACAAATATGCATTGTATGTCAAATATATCGTAAATCAAATATGGCACATATCAAATATACTATATGCTATGTCAAATATGAAACCGATGAAATGTCCAACACAGCACCATGGATTAAATATTATTTTCTAGAAAATCAGCCGTCATGATACGACGGGTGAAAATTGCTTCTACATTTGAACGGAGCCATTGACTTTTTGATGATATTTTGATAGTTGAATTTTTTTTAACCCAATCACCAGTGGATTAATCCAAAACTCCAGTAGATAGCGTTCATTGTTGACTTTCTATTCTTTTCTTCATTCTCCTAAAATAAGTCTTACCAGTAAAACATTTGAGTTACCTGATCCAGTTCAGCCTCGTCAAAATAAAGCATTTCCCAACGTGTCAAATATTCGCAACTCCAACGAACTATAGGGGGCACTGCAGTCACTGTCTAATGGCGGAATTAAAAACTAAAACAAACGCATGTGGTAACGAAGAAAATGCTAAAAGTGTTGTGATTTTTGTTGTTATGTATGATTTTTTCGCTTTATTCATTTGAAAAGATTTTTCAAAGTCTTTTGGTTATTCTGACCCATATAGAAAGAGATAAGAAACCAAAAAGTATTACGAAAGTAAACAATTAATACAGAACACACAGTAAGTTGTTCTGAAGCAGCCATTTTCACGATGTTGAATTCGGAATTCATAAATTTTTGGTTCGCTTCGAACGGCATTTTCATTTTGTACCGTTTTTTCTATACATTAGTACATATTAAGTTCAGTTTCGTGACATTTCCGGCATTTGTTGCCATTTTTGTCACATAGTGCACATACGTGGCAGACTGTCAAGAGTAACGTTTAACACTAGATAATTTATTTCTCTATGACTATATGATTGGATATCCAAAGAAATCATGCATTTAATTCATTCGTCATGGAAATGATTTACCTGATATGCGAAATCTTGTCAAGATACATTATTCTTTCACACAATTTGAAAACCATAACCCTATAAACAGATTTTTGGCGAGCTTTTATTTTTTATTGTTCAAATTCTTAACGTTCTTTCTGGATTTTTCACAATCTGTTCTGCGATAAATATTTTCAAGAAAATTTATTTTCATACTGTCTATTTCAGTAGGATACTGTAGTAACAAAGGTTATTTAAATCATTTATGTGGAATTAGGTTAAGGAAAAGTGTCCAGTCCATGTTGTTAAGTTCGTTTTTTTTTTCATCGAATTGAAAAACTGATATTTATTCAAATTCACTCAGAACAAAATAAATAAAATGTGCACTCACAGTTTATATATGGTGGTAGTTTTCTTTTCAGTTGATTGACCATTACTTCTTTTTACTTATCGAATTCTGTAATCTTACTATCATTTTATTCCACTCATAAAAATTAAAAATGGTTTAACTAAAAACGCGAAATCTCGCCAAGGCTACTTTGCTCGCACAATTCCAAAACTATAACCCTAAACAAATTTGGCGAAACCTTTCAGCTGAGAATAAAAGGAATAAAGTAAATTCTTTCTCGGTTAAACATTTTTCATTTTGTTCTACGATAATAAATTCAAGAAAATAATTTGCATACTGTCCATTCCAACTAAATGCTGCTGTAAAATATGATTAGTTAAATTAATTTAAGATTAAAAAAAACTCATATTCTTACAAATTCATACAAAACAATAAAAATTTTTACCTTGTATAACGTTATCCAATTTTGTTAATCCAGAGTTTTCTTGTTTACGCTTCCACCATTTAATACTTTTTTGAAAGAAATAAGGAAAACTAACATTATTTTGAGAAGCTCGAGATTACTACTAAGGGACGAATTAATTTCTGTTGTTGAAGGCGTTCTTAGACATGTTGAATGCGTTACTCAGAACAAACTGACCGCGTTTACGTCAACAGATACACATGGAGCGCAACGTGGCAATGTTTTAGTTGCATTCGCAGTTTTATAAATCACCGCAAGGTAGCGTATTCGAGCGCTGGAGTTCCGAATTACCGAAAAAATATTATCAAATTATCATGCCGTAGTGCGAGTTTTATTGTTGATGACGTCAGGAACGTAACTCAATAATTCGCTATTTTATAAATAAGGATGGAAAAAATCCCTTTGGTTAGTGGCTTAAATTAATAATTACATTAAATTTTCCAGCGAACTTTTTTTAACTTCCTTTTACAAAAAAGGAAGTATTGTATTCACAAAAAAAAAAAAAAAAAAATCACTCAAAAATCGATCTTAATTTCCATTTTACTCACTCCCGAATTAATAGTGAGTTTTTTTTTTTTTTTTTTTTTTTCGACTCGACCAAACGTGGATAAGTGCCCAAGAACGTATAAACATGCGAAATATCCGTAATCACGATTCCCGAGTTAATTACAATGAATTTTCTCGTGTCGTCTGTATTTACGTATGTGTGTATGTGCGGATATGCGTATGAGCGTATGTATGTCGCATAACTCAAGAACGGCATGCCCTTGAAAGATGAAATTTGGTACGTATACTCCCCGTGGGGGTCTAATTCTGCACCCTCCCCTTTTGGTTGCATTCGGGTGTTTCTAAGGGGCCTTTTGCCCCTTATTGGGAGAAAATCGTTGTTAATTTCGACGTAAACTCAAGTGTTGTTATAATTTGGCGGATACTTGGCGATATATCGCCAGCCTTTTGGTCGTCAAGTTTTGTCGCCAACTTGGCGACAAATTTGGCGATTTTATTTATTTTTTAATCTGTTTCAATTTGGCCACTTTTGGTGATATTTAGAGAGTAAACTATTGAATCACATTAAAATTGCCAGTAACGGGGAAATGACATTAAATTGGAGTAAAAAGAAGTCATTTGTTGTACACATCAGCGTAGTTTTCATTTATTTTTAAAGCGAAAACATAGTGCTTTTCCGCTATGCCAAATATGCATTTCTTCTTTCAGCACTTATTCGTAAGCCTTTTAATAATTGTATGGCATTTCAGGTTTTGTTCTTATGTAACGTTAAATGTTCCCTATTTGTTTTAAAAAACGTTTTGACTAGCAACAAATAAGGGTCTTATTGTAAGGATTGATCGGCATGCAATTATGCAACATACTGCAATTAGTTAATAATGCATTTGATCAGTGGCGCACGCAGGAGTTCTGTAAAGGGAGGTTCCAAATCGGAAGCCTTATTATCATATTCTACTCCTGTACGCAATCAAACATAATTACTTGATTTCGTCGATTCCCGATACCGAAATAAATAGCAAGAAAGCAAAATAATTTACACTTTTAACTCTTCTCATGATGGTAAAAGATGGTTTAAAAAATGGATTCAAAATCATAGAATCTTATTTTAATCTATGGTTACAAAACTAAAAACGTGGTTATTACAGTGTATTAATTTATAATCACCATTATTCTTCTAATAGGCAATTCGTTATAGGAAAAGTGCACAATATTTTCAACCGACTTCAAAAAGAGGTGGTTATCAGTTCATACCGTATGTATCTTCTTTTTTGTCCACTCACAGCGTCTCACGTAGTTAACCGATTTTGATGATTCCTTTTTTAATAGATAAGGAATGGATCAACTTAGGTCCTATTAATTCATTTCACCATATTTGTTCTTTAGAAAAAAAGTTATGGGCAAAAAAGGGTAAGTTTCACGCAATTTCCCTATTAAATGACTAAATATAAAACTCATTGTTACAAAAGTTTGGTGCCATACAACAGTGATATTAATAGTAATTGTAATGATAATTTTGAGTAAAGGCTTTTCTGAAGCAAGCTTTAAGTTTCTTCAGTGTCATTGCTCCATGGTGGGGGTAAACTTAACCTGGAAGCGAGGTGATGCAGTGATTAGGACCTGCTTAGTTTCGCAATGCTACCAGATTAGGTTTGCCTCAACTATATAGTAGTATTTTTATCGTTATCATCTTTGCCAATAACAGATGATCGGGGCTAAGCAAGGAGATACAGGATTGCATTACAAGCAACTTGTATGATGTGAAATGTAAATTTGTTTCGGAAAACGTAATATTTCAATGGTTATATAATTAAATTAACACATAGATGAATTCCAGAGAGGAACAAAGATAAGTTTTAGTGCCAATTGCTTAACGTTTAAGGCGTGTTTATAGTTTTTTTTTTTTAGTATGGAGCATTTTTATGAAAAAAATAAGGTGAAGTTTCGTGATGGTAACTTCTTACTATTTCTGAAGTACATTTACACTAAAAAGAATGAAATAAAAAAAATTAAAAAAAAATAGAACTGGCTTCAAAAGTGCTGTAAAATGTGAAAAATAATTTCATTCTTTAAACACAATCCATAATACTTTTAAAACATAATTTTTGAAGTTGGCGCAAAAACGATAGATAAAATCATTCACAGCCATAACTCAACTGCAACTATAAATTAAACCAGGCCCAGTTTCTTAAATACCACATACATTATGCATTGATGACAGCATATTTGAGTAACGATATAAATGTTTCGTTCCCAACTTTTGATTTTCTGAAAAAAATATGAACGAATCATGGTTACACTGTATTTTACTTTTTGTTTTTTGCGCCAACTTCAAAAATTATGTTTAAAAGTATCAACGATGGTGTTTAAAGAATACAATTATTTTTCACTTTTTAGAGCACTTTTAAAGCCGTTTTTTTTTTCAAAATTTTTTTATTAAAAATCTTTTAGCATGATGATTTATTTTTTCTCTCATTAGATCTTAAATTATTGTTACCTTTGCTTGAAATTAATCTACATACAAAATTCACAGATTTGTAATCAATCGGGGGGGGGGGGAAGCAAGACCTATGGGAGGGGTCCCGACCTCCTGGACCCCTTCCTTGTGTGCGCCACTGCGTTTCATGTTTTTATATCTACCTTTACTATTCTCCAAGCATATATTTCTAATCATATTAATGTATATTTTTTAAATACTTTTTACTTAACATTTATAGTTCTTGTGTATACATTTGTAAATATACTTTTGTTTAGAAAGTTCTTAATATATTACAAAGCATAAGGTCAAGAATCATAATACAAATCCAAAATCTCTATTCAATTAGTAAACGTTAAGTGTTAGTATGTTTTCTTATTGTAAGAAATTTCATTAAAACTATTGTTATTTCATGGGGTTTGAGCGTTAAAATATAGTTTTGAAATGATCAAAACTAAGAAGTGTATTCAGAGTATTGAGATGAGATAAAATGGAGGGAATGAAGACTTCCGTTCATGAAAGCAAGACCGCAAGCCACGTGGTAGATTTTAAAGCAAAGCATTGGAAGAAATCAGGTTTCTTTCGTTTGTTTCACACAAAACGTGCCAACCATTCGTTGTTGTTGAGTCACGTGACTTAGAGTTTTTGTGTCAGCTTTTGCTAAGCCAATGATTGGAGTTGCTCCCTCCATTTTAATTCCTACTCCAAGATTCATAGCAATATATACAAAAACACATTTTCTTGTAGTAAATATCGTATTTTTCATAAACAGGGTACACCAAGCAGTTCACAAATACTTAAGCGCAAAGCGCAATAAAGTGCGCATAGGATGGTAATAAAAAATAAAATAGTGGATATATGAAAGTATTTTCAAAAAAATGGGAAAACTTTACTTGTTCTACATTAGGTTTTTCGCTGGATTTATAAATGAAAAAAATATTATCCCTACTCAAAGATTGAACACCCCCAATCAGTTGACATGAGACTAAATGTATTATTGGTAATACACCTAAGAAAATTTTGCAGAATCTAATTTTCAAAAACAAAACGAGCAAGTCATTCGCTTAGAGTAGCCATTCACTGTTTTGTCAACAATACAGCTTTTTCCACTAATATTTGACTGTTGGTTCTTATACAAAACAAATGACTATCAACCGTATTTCCAGTATTCGTTTGAAAGTGCAAAGTTTATCATAATCTAAATCACCTAGATTTGTTTTCATGTAAAGTCATTAAAACTATCAACTTTAAAAATCGTGCCATTAATGAACAAATTTCGTGCCTATGAGCTTTTAGTGAAAGCTTATGATATTGCTTAAATTTAAGATAGAATTTTATTCAACAACAACCTAATATTTATTGTCTCTCAGGTATAGTTTTAGGACACCCATTCATTTCAGGCTTTACCGAGCGTTAAATTCCCATTTTACGGTGGAAGAAGTCCAATTTTAAATCCCAATCGTAAATAAATTTCATACTATTATGAGTAAAATGCAGATTACTAAAGAATAGTTTTTATTTTGTTAATATTTATGCCTAAGAGAATATTTTCGGGTGAAACCCTGAAAATGAAAGTTTTTAATGAATAACTTAACTCTAACTCGAAGTGTAAGATTTTATACTGTACGTTTTTCTGATGAAAGATAAGTTTGAAATATGAAATAGAAGATGGGGAATCTATTAATATTTGGAAAAAAGTAGCATAATACTTATTATGATTTTTAAGCACTTTTCGCTGTTTTGGAGAGTGTTTGATTTAAAATCACGTTTTTGGTAAAACTACTGATTTTTTTTTTTTTTAATGTTGAATATTTATATTATCTGCTAGGAAATAACTTTAACATATCCTAAAGATTGATATTATTTCTGAAAGGAAAAAATACATAATAAATAGTACATTCAAAGTTTTTAAAAGTAACAGTTTCATGCAATTAGTCAACGAAATAAAATTAAAATAGATTTTTTGGTAACATTAACGGAATGAAAAAAAAAAACTTTACTAATTGCTAAAATTAATTTAACTAAACTAAAATTAACCATTAAAAAATATTCTTTTAAAACAGTTATTTCAGAACATTGACTTACGTCCTGGCGTTACGGTCATTGAATTAAGATATCTAGTTAAGTTTTTGGAATGTAGTTAAGCGAACATCCCTTAATAGTTCTAGGAATGCAAATACGGGTTGCTCTTGAGCTTCTACACGGGTACTTAGTTTAATTCTAGTACAAATCAGTGCTCAGAGAATAATTATTTGGAACCATTCAGTCAATTTAGTCAACTAAGTCCTTACTTCCCATTAGAAATTCGGTAAAGCAACAACTATCTCAAAGTGCTTTGTTCATTCAATACGTAACCAATTCAAGTCAATGTAATGTACTTCATACTGTATCTTTGGTTTTGTTAAAATTAAGCTCCAAAGCTTAAAAGAAAGTATTTTACAAATTTTCAAAAAATAAATAAATAAATAAATAAGTAAAGAAATAAACATATAAAAATAAAAGTGTTTTCCCCTTAAGAATGCATATCATTGTGGCGTATAATAATATAATGATAATAATAATAATAATGCATATTATTTATTATTATCTTTGTTACCGTTTTAGTTATGGTTATAGTTATTGTTATCTTTATAGTTATGGGAACATTTATTGTTATTGCTATTCTTACAGTTATAGTAAAAGTTATTGTTATTATTAATAATTGTATTATTATTTTATTATTTTTTTTCTTATTGCATTTAATGTTATTATTATTGCTATTTATTATTTATATTTATTTGTAGAAAGCACTTGCACTTTAGTTTCTTAAATTAAAATATCTTGGAGAAAATCCATTTCTTTGTGTCTTATAAAGTCGGACTAATCAAAATTTTTGTCATAAAAATGTTTTAATGAAAAGTTTTAAATTGAGAAGTTTAAATAAGTACTACATAAACAAAAAAATGTATAACATCATGCGTTGCTCTGAATTTAGTTGCGAAAATGTGGCTTTGAGAGTTCAGTCTATAAAGAATGTATCACAATACGCCTTCATATCTGAAACGATCAACGTATTTTTCAACATGTAAAAAAAATGCTATAGTACTATCGTAGTTTTTGATCATTTTGACTTCCCAAACATAAAATTAGTTTTATATTTGTCGAAATTATTTGAAATTGGTACGATATCAATGAACGATTCTTTTAAAATTTTGTGTATCTTCAGTTTTATCGTAAATTGCAATTTATTCATTAAGTAGATAGTTATTTAAAGGTGCTTAAAAACCCAGATAACACAGCTAGTCTTTTAAAGTATTTAGGGCAGTTTAATATAAATTTAAGAATAGCAATATTGTTTAAAATATTGCAAAAACATGCTTTGTGAACTGCATAGCATAAGCCATAGCATAAGCTTATATTTTGAGCCTTATTGTATAGTGGGGGCACGTGTCTGAGAGACGCAGTAACGAAGGGACGGTATGATTACAGAAAACAGTTGAAACATGGTTCTCGTAAGGTGCGCCAAATTAGGGCCACCTTAGAGTTAAGGGCCTAAAAGTGACTCAATATTAAAAATCTATTTCCTTTCAAATTTAAGTTTAATCGAGGCAGTGAGAAGGGATGTAAGTAGCAATATTGAGAATTTGGAGGTAACCTGTACAAATGGTAGGTGAACCTCATCTCTGACGAAAGACAAGAAATAGTACTTGTAGCCCTGGTAGGTTGTTATACAGCATGATTTCGGAAAACTTTTCAATAAAATTACATCTAGGACTTTATTGTCAAACGCGTTTTATTCAAAACTTGAAAATGTGCTCTTGCATTGTTTCTCACTGCCTGAAGTGATAATCTCAAAAACATCAAGAGTTCCATATTTACTGGAATGGAAAGGCTAAAAAACGTTGTCACATTCGTCGCACCAAAAAGTCTTTTTTTTTTTCACGCCTGCTGCACAATTAAAGCATCATATAAAGAACAGGATCAATGGCTTGTAGTCATTCTTTCTTTTAAGTTACTCTTGCAAGCAAAATTACTATACAAAATTCCTTTGAAACATGTGTGCGATTTTTGGAAGCTTAAAAGAATAAGTTGGTGAAAAAAATGTTCGACGGATATCGTTGAAATTTCTATAAAATGTATTTAATTATCTTTGTATCTAAACCAAAAGGTTCAATGTTTGAAACGCATGCAAATTTATATTTGCCACTCTGAATGCAATTGCCTCCTTCAGCACGCGAATCAATAGATGATTTAGTTTTCCAAATATATTCCCAAAATTTGCATTTCAAATCAAACAACCACCTAAGGGCTCTCTGGTGGCATTGTAATAGAATTATGCGGAAGCTGAATTAATCTAGTGATGAGACAGAAATAGTGACCAAGTTAATCAAAGAATGGTATTAAAAGATTTTAATGGAATATAATAAGAAATGATCGCAACAATTTTTAAAAAGCTTTGTCAAACTCTAAATAAGAAGAAAAATCGCTGATTTGACTTAGTTTGGCACGACATTTACTATTTTCTTTACTAAAATTTGGGTAGTGCTCAATATTTTGCACGTTTGCCAAAATAATTTTTTGACATATTTTCCTAAACTTAATAATTTTTTTGAATTATATATATATATCTTGCATTTTACACTGCGTTCAGAGGAAAAAAAAACTAGATGTAAAAAATGAAATTGATCGTTTTGTGATGTCAATTACGAGCTTTGATTGGACAAGAAAACATTTACATCTTTATTATTCATTGCTTATTTTTCTTACTTTTCTATGTTTTGATTTTGCCGTGCCTGTCTGAATTATTTTATAAAAAATGCAGTGGATTGCTTTTGCTGTTTTTTTTTTTTCGTGCAAATTATTGCTTACTTTTAACTATTGAACCGAGGCTACGTATCATTTTTATCTTTTATATTGCGAGCTGTATGTGTCAAACATTATTTCATTTAATTCTTGTTTTGCAGCAATCCCTGGTAGGTTACAAACGTAATTTGACCCCATATTTCACAAATGCAATGTTATTGTCAGAACTTAACAGTGTTAAATCAGATAAAAATTTATTTGGATTTTAAGGTTGTTTTTGGTTTATTCTCTTTTAAAACCAAACAATTTATTAACAGGTAATATTCAAAAAACTAATGACATTGATAATGTTAGGCACTAGCTTGGGAGTCTACTTATTTCTATAAAATGCCTTTTTATCTAACTTTTGGGAACGATTCACTAATTTCAAATTTATTTTTCTTCCCTTACTTCATCTGTAAACACTTACTTAAATTTTAATTAGCTGATAAATATGTTTCAAAGGAAATCAACGCTTCTTAAAGGATTCTGAAGTAGAGAAATGTAAGACAGAGAAGGGTACTTAAGACCTATTTTACGGTTTATCAAAAACAATACTTAAAAAATCCCGTTATTAAATGAGCTATTGCTTCATTTTCTGCCAAAAGTATAAAAAGGCAAATTTAAGAGAAACAAAATAGGATAAAGAATATCAAAAACCTATCTTTAGTAATCTAATCTACTAAACTAAGATGTTATGTTTCGAAACATAACTTGAACGCCATTTTTATTTCTTTTAACAGTTAGATCTGACATCAGACACTAAATTGGATTTACGTGGGTCACTCTTAGACTGGTATTGGTAATATTGTCGTTATTTAAAATACTAGCACTATCTTCAAGAACTTACCTTTTAAATATAAAGTGTTACGTGCTATTCCTTTCATTGAAAAAAAAAAACCCTTCTGACAATCACACGATACGCTACTTCATTTTTTCATCCTCTGATGATATTTCAGTCTGTTATGATACATCTGATTTCCTAAAACAAATTCTTGCGGTTATTTTAGAAGATTAATCAACAGAATAAATCCTTTAAGTCAAATAATGCAAAGGAATGTAAGGCAGATTTCAACTAGTGGTAGAATGGATAGAACAGCTGACGAAGTTAGTAAATGTATGTTAATGCCAGAAAACTGATGGCACACAACAAAAAAGAAAATTGTGTTTTTTATTGAGATCTCTCTAAAATTTAGATATTTTTTAATAAAACATCATTACACAAACTATTTTTGAAGAATATTTCTATTTTTATATGCAAATTTCTTCACACGAATTTTTCTATTTTATGTAAAAAAGGTTTCTTTAAACTTTTAAATTTTCTCTCAAAATGTTTTTCTAATATTTTTCTGTTTCATATACAAAATTGTTTTTCATGCAATTTTTATTTTCTTATTAGACAGAATTCGAAGATTGTATTTCATGAAGCATAAATTATTACGTCAATTATACAAATACGCAACATACAGTGAACGATAGAACATTTTTACTTACAACAAGAGCTTGTTTTTTGTGTCACTTTTAGTTTCTTACTAGGCATAATTAAAAGATTTTATTGCCTAAAGTTAAAAAAAAAACCTTCAGTTTTAAAAATACGTAACATTTTATGCAGTGTAATATAGCGGTAGCAAGGTCTGTAAAGCATTTTTGCACTTCAGCAAAAAAGGTTGAGTTTAAGAATATTTTTGTTTGCAAGAGTTGTGAATAAATTCATTTTAGAGTTACTTTAATTTGCAAAAAAATAAATAAAAAATAGATTTTTCCTTGAAAACACGCATTTATGAACACAATTTATATGTTTTAATAGCATTAGATTTTTTTAATACGAATTCATAACGATTAATGGAAGGGTTCGTATGTGGTAGGTAACAAAAACCAATAACCTTTTTTTAAGCTTTAAAATTTTACTATTAATATTTTTATTATTTTATTTTATCTGCAGTGCTAAAGTAATCTTACTTTACACAAACGCATTAATATTTGTTTGTATAATGCATGCTATGCGTCTGGATGAGTAACCTAATACACTCCCAAGGAGAATTTTGTAATTGACTTTTACGATGCACAGAGGAGGCAAGACAGTAACACAAATAAATTTCACACACTGTTTTCAGGAGCTCAACCTCTATTTTACTCCTGGAAATGTAATTACGCTTATGCACTTGGAAGTCATAAATTTGAGCTGAAATTAGGAAACTCACTTATCAAATAGTAAATGTAAGCTCTACCAACAGTTTCGACGATTGCAATGAAACTGATATTTTATATGTTCTCTATTTTTCTATAATTTTTGTTATTATTGTTTTATTACTGCTATTATTATTAATTTTATGATTGTTATTATTATTATAATTATTATTGTTTTACTATTGTTGTTATTATTATTTTTATCATTGTTATTATTATTATAATTATTATTATTGTTTTACTATTGCTAGTATTGTTGTTTTTTCATTGTTATTATTATTATTTTTTTTTGTTGGTGTTGTTAACTGATGTCATAAATGACTATACACGCTAAATTACATTAATTCAAGATTTTTTTTTTCGTTTTGTCAATACAAACATTTCGAATTAAATATTGTTTCATTTATTATCTACTAGAAATGTCCAACTGTTTCTCTGTTACTGGAAGTTATAGCATTGTAATGTGAAATGCAAAAAAGTATGAACCTTTTTGGGATATATTTTACAATTTTATTACTTGTCTGAAATAATTTTGGAAAAATGTTGAAAGCAAGATTTTACATTCAAAAACATCAAGTTTTACATGATTTGGGCATCTGACTTTAATGTAATGAAATGCATGCATATAAATCTTAGAGAGAGCGATTGATGAATTTAAAATTTACTACTGCAAAAATGTTGTATTGCTTTATTAAATTAGCAGTTTTAGCTCTCGGAGAGAAGTTTTAGCTCCAAATAGAAGGTCAAGTTTTAACAGATAGTTTTAACAGATATCTTTGTGTAACTTTTGTATTTTAAGCAACAATCCTTAAATAATATTGTTTTTTAAACGTGTTTTGTATTTTTTAAAGCATTGATTTTCAGAAATTAATTAGAAACTTAACTGATGCGTTATAAAGATTCAATTCCTTGTTTTTTTCAAAACTATTGTGTAGCTTTCATTAAACTTAACTTCCATGTATAAAGTTATTTTTCGTAAAACGTTTGATTTTATTTTATAACAGACATGAAAGTATTGCTCAGATTGGGTCTAAAGTACATACTAATTTTGTATATGTCATCATTCAAAATATTTTGTAAAGTGCTTTTTTAGTATTTTTGTGCCATATTAAGTTGAACTAAGTACATAAATACCAAACACTAAAAATCCAAATTTGTTCTAAAAAAAAAAGAAAAAATTGATTTTGGACATGCTCGCGAACATTTTTGCTTTTATTAGAAAAGTATTAATAATTTAAAGCACATAACTGTTGTTAAAATTAGTTCAAGTCAAAATTTAATAAAAGTAAATTGAAAAAAAAATTATGAAAGTATATTCAAACAGTAAAGTTGCTTTTACAATGCATACAAAAAATATGCAAAAACAATCTAGCTTAAAATAAAACTAGCATACTAATATCTTGTAATTATTTCTTAATATTTTAAATATGTCAGTCTTAGTTGAATTTTGTTTGTATTAGTAAAACCTCCTCGGATACGTAAAAGCTTCATATTGTAGACTTAACCACATTATACATTTAACATGAAAATAAATAAATTAAATAAAGTTAACAGAAAATATTTAAAACTAAATACGCAAACCAACAGTGCAGCAATGGTTTGTGAATTAATAAATAAAATAACGATAAATGGAATTATTTCACAAACATCTCCTACTTCTCAATATGTTCCCTGCTTTTTAACTGAGTCAACATTGATGAGTAGCTTCAAACAAAAATGTCGGATGATTAGCTGTCTACATAGTTCAAACCTTTTTTATAACCGAAAATTTGTAAAACTCATGTCGTAACCTTCCTAACAGAATGCAAAATTGTTCCTTCTACTGTGTTTTTAGAAATCAACTATACCAAAAAGCGATTAAAATGTTGCCCAAATGGTAGAAAGTTGTCCTATATTTCTGTAAATATCGTCGCCTCAGGGTAATAGTAGGATATCCCACTGTTAAGCAGTAAGTTACCATCCCTAAACCAGGGTTAAGGTAGAACTACGTGCAATGTACTAGACCGCCTGGTTACTACAAATTACCAGTTTGAGGGCACTCTCAGCATCAATAACCTGACATCTGCATCCAGTTTGGTTAGTCACTAATACAGAATGATGAGTTCTAATAAGATCGAAACTGCAGTCTCTGGATAACTATGTGTATGCCATGTGTGCAATAAGTGTCCAGTATATTGCATATCCTACTCCAGTTTTGAGCCTTAGATTTCTTGCTGTTGCTCTGAGGGACGATTTTTGTTTTTAAATATTTTAGCTTCTTCTTTTCAAGATCTTTATTCATTTTCAGAGAAATAACGTTTATTTTGGATACATAGTATAACACAGCCTTTTACTTCCAATATACAAAAATTATCGTCTCAGAGGTGAAAAATACTTACCAATTCTAATTCACTGGATAAGTTAAGAAATGGAAAGAGAACACATTCGCTACGTGAACTTCAAATTGACAACGGTAATTAAGCTGGGAAGTTCCCCAGTAATTAGATCAACGGTGCCTTACTTAACGAATTGTGTTAGAGGTTGAGAACAAGTTCTACCTCATTTGTGGCATATAAAAGTGGTTCAGAGAGAAAATGTCCTCTAAGCGAAAGAAAAAAACATATACGTGACGTATTCCTGACTATATGTTTTGCAACAGAGAGGTTTAACCTATGTATTATGTAGTAACTCTAATACTGTCGACACATACGCAATTTCTTGAGAAAATGAATTTAGTATTGATCACATTAAAAGCTCGCACAGTAGAAAATAAGTTCCACCTAAGTAACCCATTAACGGCTTTCTCAGTATAATTGCCAATTTATGACTCAGTGCCGCTAAAAAGAAAGTGACCATGCTTATTTCTTGCTTTAGTTTGATGTTTTAAATGAGTTGGCTTTTGTATTAATAGAAATTAATGAATGGAAAAAATTGAGTCTTGATTTTGCTCTACTTACTTTATTTCAGAAATATGAAAATGTAAACTATTATCGAAATCAAATGAACTGTTTGGAATTTAAAAATGAATAATTTTTTTTCCAGAAAATTTTGAAAGTTTATTGAAATAAAAGTATATTAATCAAAATAGGAAATCATTGTCCGAAGCGTGATCACAAGCGCTCTTTACGAAAAGAAGTTCTGATTTCTTTTTTTTTCTCTTTTTTTATGCAGTTAAAAATTTAAAGTCTTCAAAGTTTGTTTTTTTGCTCTTAAACCTGTGCGAGTTTTTTTTCCATGCCCTCGAACGTGTATTCCTTCGGGGTTTTTTTTATTTTTTTGTTAGTTCCTCAAACCTGTGAGCCTTCGGTTTTTTTTTCTCTCCCTTTGGTAGTCAAGGTGTCAAGGTAGGTACCCACTTGGGGTCCCAGTCCACCTCTGGTCATAGATGTATCTAACGCAGAATTGTAAGCAAATACCGAAACGCTAAGTTACAGCATCCTACCTTTATCAGTTACATCTGAAGTACCTTTACCGAGTTGTAGATAAAAAACTCGATACATAAACTGGCTATATGTTCCCACTGGAAGCTGAAAATATTTTAGCACGCAAGCAAAGGTTCTGCCAACTTATTACTTTGAAGCTTAAGTTTCTAGTTTCTTAAGTTCAACTATTTTCAACTAAAAATGTATAAATGTCATTAGATTGCTAAAAAATCAATAAATAAATAAATTATTATTATCAAGTAAATATCGAAAAAATAAGTGGGGGAATTGATATATGGAAAATGTGTGTTTGTCGAACTGTCTATTACAACCTTAACCGCTTTTGAATGACTAGTACGATGCGAACAAACTTTTTTTTGTTCAAAAAAAAAAAATCGGCTATGTCACCTCATTCCCGCATTCACTTTTTTTTTGAATGATTTTTCGTTTACTTTTGAACAGTTCAAAAATTCAACATACTACGGCAAACGGAAGGCAAATATAATTCCAGAACTTATGGACGAGTTTCCTTCAAACAAACTTTGTTGGAAAAATGTTTTTATAAAAAACAAGTACAGAAAGGATTTTTTTTTTTAGATTTTAACAATATTTCTTTAAATGTTAAAGCTTACAATGTTCAAAAGGTTTGTTTGATATAATTCGCAGTCTTAGCTCATTTAGAGAATGTAGATTGGGTATACGGGTTGTTAGTATACGGGAAAGTAGGTTTGCTTAGATCTGGACGGAACTTCTTGCTTTTCCCCCAAATTGTCCTTAACTAAAACACAAATGAAAGGATTCTTGATTAGTATAAAGTCTCTACGCTAAAATATTTTTTAAAGAAAATGAGTATGTATATATATACATTATATGACCGAAAGTATTGGGATCCTTTCAAAAATTATCATTTTAAAGGATTTCTCGAGAAATAAAAGATCAATTGCTTTGTAACTTTTTTCACATAAAAGGTATGTTCTAGCTGTCATTTTTTATTGAAAGTTACATCACCAATGTGTTTAGGAGACCAGCAACAAATTGAGGAAAACAAAAATGTTTTTTGATCATCGTTCATCGTAAATCGCTGAGAATTAGTTGTAAATTTCAGAAACTAGGAACTTAACCATGTACAACTATATTACGCACTTTCGAGATAATATCCCTAATATTCATGAAGGTTTAAGCATTTCTTTCAGACCTACGAATTTTATTTGAAGGTTTTTGGCTCATAACGTGTATAGGTTTCCTTCAAAGCTTACCAAACTTTCAGAAAACTTGACAGCAAGCAAAAGAAACATTATGTTAAAATTTGAAATTAAAATGTTTAAAATTTGATTAAATATGAACGTTTAAAGCAATTAATTTTTCTCTGCGCATTCGCGAAAGATAGCAGTTTATAACTTTTATAATTTGAACCCCAACTAAAGTCTCCAACTCAATAAAATTTCAGTTTAATATCTTAAAAATTCAAAAAGTTATCAGCGTTCTAATAAGCTATATTTGAATAGCTCTTGGGCAGACTACGAATCATGAGGGATCGTTAGAATTTTTTTTTTCTTTTTTTGTCACGAATCACACTGAGCGATTGCAAGCAAATGTTGCAAACTTGCGAACAACCCTAACGAGTCGTCGCTTATCCAAGATCTATTTAAATTCGGCTCGTTATATCGCTGATAACTTTCTGAATTTTAAAGATATTGAACTGGAATTTTATTATGAGTTGGAGATTCTAGTTGGGATTTGGATTATGAAAGTTATAAATTGCTATCTTTCGCGCAAGCGCAGAAAAAAATAATTGCTTCAAATATCCATATTTTATCAAATTTTCAACATTTCCAATTTAAATTTTAATATTACACTTGTCTTGCCTGCTGTCAAGTTTTCTGAAAGTTTGTTAAGCTTTGATCGAAAACTTTACGTTTTATGAGCCAAAAACCTTTAAATAAAATTCGTAGTTCTGAGAGAAATGCTTAAATCTTCATGAATATCAGTGACATTTTTTCGAAAGTACGTAAAATGATTGTACATAGTAAGGTAACTAATTTCTGAAATTTACAGCTTATTTTCAGCTATTTACGATAAACGATGATCAAAAATTATTTTTGTTTTCTTCACTTTGTTGCTGGTCCCCTAAATGCATAGGTGACATAACTTTTAATGGAAAGTGATAGCTAGAACGCAACTTTTATGTGACAAAAGTTGCAAAGCAAATAATTTTTTACTTCTTGAGAAATCCTTAAAAATGAATTTTTGAAAGTGTCCCAATACTTTTGGTCATATAGTGTATGTATAAACAGCAATATTCTTCTCATACAGTTGGTATCGACAAAAGTCCACATGGTGATTATTTGCATAATACTCTATCCGTCACTCTTTTCAACTTTAAGATTTGATCGAAATTCAGCAATTTTCTGTCAGAGCATAGCCAATGAAGATCTTCTTTTTTCCCCTGCTAAGGGATACAAGAATATTAAAAAGAAATTTCTGACTGAATTTGAAAATCTAATTTCTGTTCTGAAGTATTGGAAGACTTTTTTTTTTACTCTTAGATACGATAAACTTCTTTTCACAAGGATAAAAAAACACGATTTTTTCTGTTTAAATGAGTAAAGTTCCGGGAAAAGGGTAAATTACATTCAAATCAGAAATCCTGTCTTTGTTGAAAGAAATCCATCATGTTCCATCATAGATATTTTTTTCCTTACATGAATTAGTTTCCTTATATTGGATTTTTCAGAATTGGGTAATTTCGTGGATAATTGGATTTCGGGTTTTTTTTTTTTTAAAAGCGTTTAAGTTCCATTTTTATTTTAAATGATTTCTGTCATTTTTTTGTGCTTACAAGTTTTTTTTTTTTTTTTTGAAATTATGCGTTTTTAGATCAAATGTAGGCGAAACGTCAGAAATGAAATTGTTATATTTGACGTTAATGTATCAATTTGTAAAGCTTTTTTACAAAACGTAAAGTCAAATAACAACGATGTATTTGAACTCAGAAAGAAATTTTTTGTAACTTGAAATATGTATTGTAACACGCAATAGTAATAACCGTTGCACAACTTCTTTTTGCGTTGTTTATGATGCTATTTAAAACAATGTAGATGAAATAACTAAGAAGGTCATTCATTTATTTCTTTGATGTTGTGAGATTCCGAGCTGTTGTGCCTTGTTCTGATTGTTGTTACTCCAAACGTTTCGACCGCGTCTGCGACGGTCATCTTCATTGTTTACGTGGTCGAAACTTCCAGGGAAGCGATTTCTGCTTTAAAAAAGTGTTATAATTTGAATTCTATACAATATGGAAGTTCGAAACATATCCTATCAGACGCAGCAACAATTACTTTTTATTTTGGTACTATTTTTTTTTAATTTTAAATATTGTTTTTCAGTCTACAAATCTCGAAAAAGTTTTGGCAGGTTTTTAATTAATATATGCGTCATCCGAAGACGCAACCTAGCTAAGAACACTCTCGATCAATTCTCCTTTCGAACAAAAAAAAAAAAAAAATCAAATTCGGCCTATCCGATTTGATGCTAGAGTGTCACAGACAGATACACACTCTCATATAGTACATAAAAACACATTACGTAAAATTTAAAATCCTCTTCTTTTGTGTATCGGGGGTTAAAAAGAGTGGGAAAAGTCCCCTCACTGGATTTAAGAATATTTAAAATATTTTTCAGAATTTCAGCGACAAGCAAGTCTTTTTTTTTGAGCAATCAATAATTGCTTATTGTGTTCATTTGACTGTAGAATGGTGTTTATGATTTTCCCCCGCCTCCCTCTGCAGCACCACCGTCGAGCGGCCTCTCACGATACTGCACTTCTAGCAAGCAAAGTATCCAGGTTGCGTCCATATCCTAATCAAACGCATACATAGACACACACACGCCTACATACACACACACACGCCTACATACACACACACACGCCTACATACACACACACACGCCTACATACACACACACACGCCTACATACACACACACACGCCTACATACAGACACACACACGCCTACATACACACACGCCTACATACACACACACACGCCTACATACACACACACGCCTACATACACACACACACGCCTACATACACACACACACGCATACATACACACACACACGCATACATACACACACACACGCATACATACAGACACACACACGCCTACATACACACACGCCTACATACACACACACGCCTACATACACACACGCCTACATACACACACACACGCCTACATACACACACACACGCCTACATACACACACACACACACGCCTACATACACACACACACACGCGCCTACATACACACACACGCCTACATACACACACACACGCCTACATACAGACACACACGCCTACATACACACACACGCCTACATACACACACACACGCCTACATACACACACACGCCTACATACACACACACGCCTACATACACACACACACGCATACATACACACACACACGCATACATACACACACACGACGCCTACAGACACACGAACGCTTACACACACGCGCGCGGGTACATACATATTTGTACATACACGCGCGTACATACGTACTTGTACATACACACACGTACATATATACATTGTATGTGTGTATACATACATACAAACGTGCGCGTAAGTACACATACTCACGTCGCACACGTTCGTGATTGCGAAACACATACAGTAGAGTCTCGAAAATCCGAGTCTTCAAAGTCCTAGGTTTCGCTTAATTCGAGGTGCCTGTTTGATAATTTGTGGGTCACTTTTTTACAGACAAAAAATACTTTAATCTGAAAATCGTAATATTTTGCTATGTAGAACTTTCCTAACAGCATACAATAAAGTAATAACAATATATTAAAAGGGTTATGTCAATAACAGTCGCCAAAAACTATTCATTGACTGTTAGCGATGGAATAAGAGATGCCTTGGAGAAAGTAAGAAGTTGGTTGATACAAAAAAAAAAATAAAAAAAAAAAAAAACTTGAAATTAAAACATTGTTTTGTATCAAAGAACGAACAGATATCTCTTTTGAAATATCCGATTGCAATTAAAAAGGAAAGTGCAAAATTTGACGCTAGACGAGTCGTATATACAAAATTTTATCCTTATATGACTAACATTTTTGTATTATGTGAGGTACATACGTACGCTCACACATAGAAACAAATGTCACGAAAAAACTCATCAAAATTTATTCGAGGATGATCAAAGGGCATTTTTTGGTTGCCTGCAAATTTACACACAAGCACGTGCAGACATCAAGAAAAAAAAAAAAATTCGTTTAGGGACAAAACATAAATTTATGTTGAAATTTGAGTAACAAATTTTTCGAGGAGAGAATATTTTGTTTTCATAGTGTAATGAAGTAAACAGTGCATGTTCTTATGTAGTCTAAAGAATTTTTCGGATATCCGAGGTGGCGCGAGCCTCAATTACCTCGGATTTTCGAAACCACTGTAATTTGAATTCACAATGCCAAAAATTCAAATATCCTTTTTCTTTCTATTTTTTTTTCCCCTTTTTGTGCAAAAAAAAGGGGGGGGGCTAAAATCTTTCACCGGTCTTCGAATTTTTTTCAATAGCTTCTTCCGCTACGTAGGACAAAAAAAGGTTAAGAAACATTGGTTATACTAGAGTTGGAGTAAGCTTAACCTGGCAGCGTCGTAATGCTGAGATTATTATCTGCGCAGCCTTCACAACGATGCCAATTTTGGTTTGCCCAACTATATACTGGTGCAACCTGTTATTTGTATATTTAATGCTTTGCTCGAGGTTAATGAAACCACTCCCATTTTATGTCGAGTAATTTACAACGCGAAACATGATAATGTAGTCCTAAGCAAACATGTTGGTATAATGTTATGACTAGCGTAGCATTTGTGTGTCCTCCATTTTCTAACAGTCTAGTACATATGAAACATATTGTTATCGTGATGCTATAACAAGTTAGCATAAAACAATGTCCCGATTTCAAAAATTTATATATAAAAAGCTTACTTATTAAAAGCACTTACTACGAAAAATAATACATAAAAATAAAGATAAAGTATCCAAGTTTTTTTGAACGTAAGCAGTATGATTGGCAACAATGTTCAGACCAAGACCCCAGGGGGGGGGATTTTCACCACACCCCTCCCACTTCTGATCACTGACGTTCCGCAACGCTGGATTGGCCGTGCAGGTGATGATGATTTAACCTTTATGATGTTGGCCAGCCAGATCCCCAAACCTAACCCCTATGTGATTTTTTTTTCTGAGGTGTTTGTCAAAGACCATGTTTATGCAGCACCTTTGCCTACAACATTGCAAGAACTTTAGGATCGCATAGGTGTCGCATTGCATAAAAATGACAGTGCTCCAAAATATATAGGATCTGATGCGGTAAAGTGGTCATAAAATCGTAGGTTTTTAACTTATGTGAATAATAGATACAATAAATTATTTAAACATTTAAACTTTTATTGTTTTTATTTTACATTGTGTTATTAAAGAACACAGTACATTGAGTTTTAGGAAAATAAATATTAATTTAAGTAGTTTTATAGCACTTTCTTTTCCCTTTGTATTTATGACCACTTTACCCCATGGGGTGGGGGAAATTGGTCATAACATGGGGTAAAGTAGTCATAGTTAAAAATAGATGCAAAACCATTAAAAACAACCCTAATATTTGTATATTTCGGTTATTTTAATAGATACAAGTATATGTACGAGTATATGCGGGTACACACGAGTATACCATACGGATCGTGTAGACATGAGTAAACATGTTCATGTATGAATAAATACATGTATACATCAGATAAATGCATGCACGTGCCTACTCAAGTATATACGTGTATATACGAGTATATAAGCATGTGTATGTGATTACCTACAGGAGTGTATACGTGTCTACACGAGTACATCCGCGTATAAACGAACATCATATGCGTGTTTGCATTTGTATCCCTAATATATATCTCGTGCATACCTGAGTATATACGTGTATAGTCGACGTATATACGTAAATATAAGTGTACATACATACTTATACGGGTATACATGAGTTAGTTCGTGATTATATTCATAGCGTCTACTCACGTATATATATATATATATATATATATATATATATATACACTGAAGTGACAAAAGTCATGGGATACGTCTTAATATCGTGTAGGTCCTCCTTTCGCCCGGCGAAGTGCAGCAACTCGACGTGGCATGCATGGACTCAACAAGTTGTTGGAAGTCTTCTGCAGGAATATTGAGCCATGCTGTCTCTATAGACGTCCATAATTGAGAAAGTGTTGATGGTGCAGGATTTTGGGCACGAACAGACCTCTCGATGATGTCCCATAAATGCTCGATGGGATTCATGTCGGGTGATCTAGGTGGCCAGATCATTCGCTGGAATTGTCCAGAATGTTCTTCAAACCAATCACGAACAGTTGTGGACCGGTGACATGGTGCATTGTCATCCATAAAAATCCCATCGTTGTTGGGGTACATAAAGTCCATGAATGGCTGCAAGTGATCTCTAAGTAGCTGAACATAAGCATTTCCAGTCACTGTTTGGTTCAGTCGCACCAGAGGACAAAATCCATGCCATGTAAAAACAGCCCACACCATTATGCTGAAACCACCAGCTTGAACAGTGCCTTGTTGACAATTTGGGTCCATGGCTTCGTGGGGTCTGCGCCACACTCGAACCCTACCATCAGCTCTTAGCAACTGAAATCGTGACTCATCGGACCAGGCCACGGTTTTCCATTCATCTAGGGACCAACCGATATGCTCACGTGACCACGAGAGTAGCTGAAAGCGATGTCGTGCTGTCAGTAAAGGCACTCGAGTCGGTCTTCTGCTGGCATAGACCAAGGAAGACAAATTTCGCCGCACAGTCCTACCGGACACGTCCCTCGTACGTCCCACATTGATTTCTGCGGTTATTTGACGCAGTGTTGCTTGTCTGTTAGCATTCACAACTCTACGCAGACGTCGCCGGTCTCGGTCGTTAAGTGCACGCGGTCGACCACTGCGCTGTCCATGGTGGGATGTCATGCCTGAAATTCGATACTCTCGGCACACTCTTGACACAGTGGACCTGGGAATGTTGAATTCCCTAACGATATCCGAAATGGCATGAACAATGCGTCTAGCTCCAACTATCATTCCGCGTTCAAAATCTGTTAATTCCCGTCGTGCGGTCATAATCACGTCAAAATCTCTTCACATGAACAACTTGAACACAAATGAAAGCTCTGCGAAAGCACTGCGCATTTATACCTGTTCTACGCGATGCTACTGCCATCTGTATATTTGCATATTGCTATCCCATGAATTTTGTCACTTCAGTATATATATATATATATATATATATATATATATATATATATATATATATATATATATATATATATATATATATATATATATATATATATATATATATATATATATATTAGGGTGGTCCTTAATTATATGGTAATTTTTTTTTTTCGGAATTCAACAAGTGACGCTCCCTAGTTTTGTGACACTATAATAAAAAGTAATCGGTGCAAAATTTGAACTTGATCGGTCAATAATAACACGTGCCCCTAGGACGTTGAACATTAACACTTTTGATAATTTTCTCACAAATCTTCGAGTTTTTAATTCAGACCCTGTACATCGTTTCTCCTAGGTTTGCAAAATATTTTTACAGCGAGGTGGCACTAAAATTAATCTTTTTAATTACTTCATATCGTCTAAAGATTTTACATTGAATAAGAATAAAATATTGCTTTAGAAATTTTACCTTACTCGTACGCTTTTCTCAATGTATCTCAATCCTGTGCATTTTTTTTTCCGATAGTCTTGGAGTGTCTTCAAAATCCTAGATTGCTTTTGTGACTCATATTTGGCAAATTGATTGTGAAATTCTTCGATTAATTGTGCTCCTCTTTCAGTTGTATCATTTACAACTTTTGGTGTTTGTAACTTATCAAACAGTTTTACTGACTTGTATTTGATTCTATAAAGAGGAAGATCTTTACTAAGAAAGTATTCCAAATCATCTACTGTTATTTGAAATTTTTTATAGTCATCAGACACGTCTTCCTATTCAGCAAGCATTTTTTTGAAGAAGCCTTTTCCTATCTTCAAAGTTTTTTCCTTCATCCAATACGGACAAAGCTACTAGTTCATCCCCTAAGTACCATAAGTGATTTATGAATTTTTCAATCACTGCTTCTGCTGAATGTTTGGTCATCATTTTGTATGATCCAGGTTTTTTAGACACTAGACATATTAATTTAAAAGGCCTAGAATGGGTTGCTGCGAAAAACTATATCTTCATACAACATTTAACTGTAAAACAGCATTTACGAGCACTCTCTTCATGTAGTGTCAATTTAAATTGCTTCCTAAATATATACATTTTCAAACAAGAAATTTCTTTTGCCACCCCTCTGGGTCAGGGATAAGCTCCAGGTTTCCGAAAACATATCCCTGTAGGAGGGAGGATTTCACCAAGAAATATTATTACACGTTATGAGAAATCCCTGTAATATTTCTTAATTCCACTTTCTATGAACAATAATAGGTCATCAAGTTCTTCTTTTAGAATTTAAGTGGTATGTGTAATTTTTGAATTTTAAAACGCTTAAATAATGGAATATCGAATCTAGAACTAAGAAAGGCAAGAACTTCTTTAAAGACACTCTGCAGTACGATTTCAAGTGCATGATGATAGCAATACAATTGCAATATATCACCGTTCAGCTTTTGGTCTAAAAAATTACATGCACAATTTATACGGCCGGTGTTGTCAGCCGCTGTATAAAACACTACAGCTTGAACAGTTAGCAATAAAGAGCAATCATCTAAGATATCACACATATACAACTGAAGAAATATCTCAGAAATTCTGAGTAGCTGTTCAACATTAGAACCTGAAGCTATCATGGTAAGCCTATCGGCGTTTTTTTCCAGTTACATCTGAATGTAGCTTTGTATCCCTGGGAATAACTAAAAAATCTAAATTTAAATTCATGAAATCTGATTTTACCTCTCGAAGATTTTCTCTTGCTCTCTTAAGGGATGTGCGATTGATCATAAGGTTATTTCGATTTGAATTTACTGCATCTACATAGGCTGTCAATAAATGAGCAGCATCTTTGTCCCTAATATTTCATTTGTCTAACATTGATGAAATGCGAGCAGATCTCAATAGTTGTCAAGCTTTTTAGCGTTGTGGTAGACCAGATATAGAAAAAAGGTTCAACAGGTTAGGATGGATACCCATTTCGGTTTCTAAATCTTGTGAATTGCAAGAGGAATTTGATGCTAATAAAGGACTATGTACTGAAATAGAAGACAGTATATATTTTTACATTACTCCGATCTGGAACTTCTTTTTAAATTTAAATTTTAGATATGGAAAATAGAGTTTATTTTTATGGTAGGGTAATCGAGGATTTTTCAGAATTTAAATTATAAGAATGCATAAACATTTAAGTATATAACTAAAGAACAGCTAATTAAAATATAATTGTCATTACTTATATTTATAGCATGGAAACCTAGTGACCCTATTTGCCACACCTATTACATACACAGAAAATTTTCTGAATCAACACCCCCAAAGCCTGGAGGAGGCAATTTGTTGTTGTCAAAAATCATTCATTAATGGTCTAGGCCATTCATTAATGGCCTTTAGAATCCCTTGTGTCCATCTTGGTGGAAAGAAATGTTCCCCTGCCGCTTGGTTTGAAACGAGCGCGAGTAGCGTTATGCCTGTCCCAAGGCCATTGATGAACATGTACCCTATGTAATATGTAAAATTTTACAGAATGAAAGTGAGAGAATGGTTGGTCTGGAAGTAGTAACATCTACTGAGGTTCAAAATTACTTTAAATATGAAACCTAGGAATATTTTTACATAAAAATGAGAAAATCCGCAATTTTTTCTTTAAAACTCAAAAAAGGGGGCCCTAGGGGCACGTGTTAATATTCATGGATTGACTTAAAATTTTGCATGGATCATTTATTTGTATAATGGAACAAATTGAGGGGGGCGTCGTGTAAAATATCTACAACTTCAAAAATAAGGACCACCCTAATATATATATATATATATATATATATATATATATATATATATATATATATATATATATATATATATATATATATATATATATATACGTTTAAACACGATTATATACCTGTTAGACGTATATACGTGCATTTACGTGTATACACCAGTACATGATCCACGTATATCCACGAGTATATCCGCTAATATACATGTATGCTTACGGAATGAATCCAAGATCTTGGGCAAAAATCTAAGTGGTGTGAAAGCGGAGAATAAGAAGCAAAGAATCATAAGGAACTTATGGTCGCTGACGCGCTACATGCACACAAGGTCAGAAACTGATGTTAGCAAAACAGGTCACAAATTTGTTACACAGAGATGATTTTATCTGACATTTTAGTTTTAAAGAAATATTTAGAGCGGTTGTTAAAAGTTATGGCCTGTAGTAGCTCTAATACACGCATCGCAACAAAGGCGCAGCGACTGACGAAAGTTTTTCAAAAATCTCGAAATCGCAACAGAGTGATTGCGATGTATGTGATACAGTTGCCGGCCGCAAATTTCATCAATCACTTTAAAACTTTATTTAAACCTAAAATGTTGGGTAAAATTGTCTTTGTGCAATAAATTTGTGACCTGTTTTGCATTCATCAGTTTCTGGCTTTGCGTGCATGTAGCGCGTCAGCGTCAAGTCTAACACCTTTTAATAATGTGCCCAAGAGTTTAGACTCACCCTGTATACATGTATATCATATGCTTGTATGTAAGTGTCTATTCGAGTACATACGCGTATATACGTGTCTCCCTGAGTATATAAGTGTTCGTATATATACGAGCATAAGCGGGTACATACGTGTATAGTCGAATGTATATCTGTATAGATAAAAAATATTGCAGTTACCCAAATACGTGTTCATTGGTGCATTTATGTGAATACGTATATATACGTGGCTACACAAGTATATGCGTATGCACAAGCATATATTCGTTTATTTAATCCTGTTTATTGTAAAAAACAATACATATTAAGCGAAATATCAGCGAAATTAATATTTAATTTATATCTGCTTTTTACTTAAAGATTAAGTGATTTTAAAAGAACAATATTCGTTAAAATTAATATTATAACCACTTTACCCCATCTTACTTAAATTGTTCTAAACAATTATTCAAAATAGATTACGCTAACTGCTAATGAGTAAGAGTTCTTGAGACATGTGGGAAGTTTCCAGCGCAGTCAGTTTGTTCATAATTCTAACAAACAAATTTTCCCAAGTAAGTTAAAATAGGTGTTTAGATTTCAAAAAAAAATTTCATATTTACAAAAAATATTTCTTTTTTAGCAATAAAATTTTGACATTTTGTAAAATTTTGAATTCAAAATGTAGTTTCTAAATGCACTACACTACAATAAAATTTTTACATTCATTCAAACATTAATTTCAAAGCTATAGCCATTTATTTGAATTATGACCACTTTACCCCACTAGACCATATTATAGATTATGTCCCGTTACGAAAGGCGTCAACATTGAACCTTTGTGAGTGAAAAAAAAAACTTTTCCAGTTTATCTTTCTTTTTATGTATTATTTATAGTGCTATGTGTAATAGTTTTTGAAATACAGTCGTCTCCCGCTACAACGCGATTCAACTTACGCGAAATGGCTATAACGCGAATTTTCCACGAGTAACGAATTTTAGAGCTGACGCGGGCGAATTCCTCGTCCACAACACGAATTTCTTTAGAAGGAAGTATCGGCTTCGTTTATTGACAACTTAATATATATTTTGTGAATGTTATTACATCCCATTAGCATCACACTGACCATCGAAAGTTCCCACATCAAACTAGTCTAGGCATCACGTTGTTAGTGCATAAAAAATCCACTCAGCATCTTCCTTTTTTTTTCATACTAAACATTAAAGTTGATGAAATATAATGGCACCTTAGTGAGCTGTTTCATCTAAAGTTTATGAAGATGGAAGGAAAAATAAAGTTTCTGACAATAAAAAGAAAATTAAGATTTTTGATATGATTGGACAACTACCAAACGTTGACGGTAGCAACGCAATAAGTATGAGTGAATCTTCCATACGTACAATTAAAAGTCAAAACAAAATGATATCCGTATAAGTCCAGAACTTAGTTTCAATGTTAAAGCTTGCAGAGTCTGAGTAAAGTATATGAAAATGGAAGCTGCGTATTGTGGATTAAAGAGATTGGGAAGAGGGGCTTGTTGCCATAAATGGAAACGTTATGAAAGAAAAGGTGAAGCAACCGTATTTTAAAATGTATTTAATAAAAAATAACGATCTGATTATGCAGCATAAATTTTTATCATCTTCATTTTTAACTCATAAATATTATTACTCTATCTACTGTACAGTACTATTATAGTGCAGCATTTTATTATTACTACATACTGTATGTACCCTGTTGTTTTATTTTATCAATCACTCTTTTTGTGCATTTTAACTATTTTATGTTGAATAAAACAGCTTTTTTTAATTTTTAAAAACAGTAAAAGTTGAGTTTTTTATGTAGGAAATTGTAATGTATAGTTGAGGAATGCTTTGAAGCAGTTTGAGGGGTGCTTACGAATGTCTAAAAAAATTTGTGCGTTTCTAAAAAATATTTATGCATACATTTTAATTTCGACTTACGCGAGGAGTCTTGGAACGCATCCCTCGCGTAAGTCGGGACTCGACTGTATACATTTTTAAAACCGGGATGTTATTTCATAGTAACCCTGTGCAGAACAAGTACAACTCTAGTAAAACTAGTTAAAAGTAACTCGCTCTACTGACATTGAGCACTTGATACAAAAGGGAAGAATGTTAACCATATTTATTAAAATTTGATTTTAAAAATATTCATTGCCCTATTAAAATAGTTAAAAGCTTTTTTTAGTTTTAAATGAGATCAATAGTAAAATACGTAACTCCTTGATTCGTCAAAGTTGAGAAATGTGTTCGGAAATTTTTTAAAATATTCATGCAGATGTTTCAAGAATTTATGACATTTATGACAGACATTCCTGCTTGATGAAAATAATATCGCGTTGTCACGTGATAAAAGTCAATGCATCAATCAACAATGGGAGAGGAGGACATAGTAAATCACAGTTGTCAGTCTGTGTGTAACTTTGAAGATGTAGCGACAGAAGACCATTTAATTTGATAAATGACAAGGGTGTGCGAAGGAAGCGGGTTAAATTATAGATATGTAACTTAGAAATTGGACAAAAAGCTAAAATATCTGACAACTTACTTTGGTATAAAAAGAAATTACTAAAACGATTTTAAATACCGTCGATCAAAAAAAAAATAAATAAATAAAAAATAGATTTTACAAAGAAACTACCAGATTTTCAATCATTTCTTTCTTGGTTATTAAATCATTTTCAAAATATATGATACTTCTTAGCTTATGCTTTCCTTTTAAAACATTATATAATAATGTCGCACGGAGGAGTTGCCGTCAATATTTACGTATCAGCTAAACAAAAGCATTAAAATACTAAATTTGATTCAAATTAATTAGAACCCTAATGCATAGTAAATTTTATAGTCTGTTTATTGTTGCATTTTCACCTTACTAAAAAATGTGTTAATTCAATATAAACGCATTTCCAACTGTACTTTTTAACTATTAGAGTAATAGCCCATGAGTGTCAGACCTACATCATAATATAAAGGACAAAACTTTTCTGCGTAAGGACAACACAGCATGTAAGAAAGGTTCGCTATTATTTAAGCTGAGTCAGGCTGGCTTTGGCAGGAAATAGAGAGCAATGTTGCGTCAAAAACTGAGTCATTCCATGTCAAGTGACCTCGTCGTCTCTACCCTACCATCTCCAATTTAAACGAAATTTTATTGATATGCAAGCATGCCTTCAAAACTCTCCTGTAAAAATTTTCAGCTTCCAAGACCCAAATTCTGAGGATCTTGGATAAAAAAATGGGGTTCCAAAATGGCGGATCAGCTTTGGGAAACGAACTGCCATGTTTGGCACAGTTTCTCCATTCGAAGCCATTTTGGAGCCCTGTTTTTCTTTTATTTTTGAGGAATCCTAGATCCTCATAAATTGTGTCTTGGAAGCTAAAAATTTGCATAGGTTAGTTTTAAAGGCATGTCTGCACCTTTGTGGAACGTCCTCCAAATCGGAGATGGTTGGATGGGAACCACTAGGTCACGTGACACAGAATAAATCTATGAGTTTAGCTTTTTGCAGCAATTTACGCACCTTTGCTACCTGTGCCCTACCAAAGCCAGCGCGATTCAGCTTATTTAATAACAAACCTTTCTTACCTTCTGTGATGTCCTTACGCCAAAAAAAAAAAAAAAAAAAATTGGGCTTTTATACTATGACGTAGGTTAGTCACTCATGGACTCTTGTACTAAAGAGTTAAAAGTATGATCTTGTAATTTCTACGGAACATTTTCACATGCTCGTAGCACATTTCATTTGCAATATATTTTAGTTTTTAGTATTTCTTTCAAGGTAAATACTTTCAACCCCTTTTTATACTTCCGTTTTTTCTTATATATATATATATATATATATATATATATATATATATATATATATATATATATATATATAGTACATAAATCTGCTTTTGTAAAAACAAAACCAGAAACTAACAAAAATGATAACAGAGAGTAAATATTTTGCATTAAATAGAGAGTGCGATAATTGTAAAAACACAATGTATATAAAACATTGAAAATATGTAGGTCGGAAAATGTTACTACTCGTTTAATGTAATACGAGTATGAATACAAATGTAAATTTTCTCAACATTTTGAAAAGGGAAAACTTTGCAAAAATTTTAAAATGACAAGAAGAATAGCAAGTAAACAAGAAAAGCTTATCTTGAGACGGTACATTTCACTTATGAGCATATTTATTAAAGCTTAAATTGTAATTTTAAGTCTGAAAAAACTTTTGACACATTTGAGTTGTTGACTTTTGCTCCCATAACATTTTCTGCGCCATTTATGTAGCTTAAATAAAGCTGGTTTGTTAATCACATGTGTATCAGCTGTGGTTAAAAACTTTCTTTTTTTTATTGAATTATTAAGAAATATCTCACATCAAAAACCTAAACAATGTGAACTGAAAAGTCTAAATTTTCAAAAAAAAAAAAAAAAAAAAAGCTTTTACAAACTCTATTAGTTTAACATAAAAGGATATTCAATTTTTTCTTTTGTATTACGTTGACATGACGATGCTGAACACTGACATAAATTGAAAGCTGCATAATAGCATCTTAACATTTCTTTTTAACTTCAACTTTCAACACATCACGTAGACAATCGTGTTTCATACTTAGCTAAACTGGTTCCATTTTTGAATGTCTAGACAATTCGATCCATCTGGCCAATTTCTTTTTCATTTCTACATCTGTGTGTGTAAGATGTATTGCTCTTAAACGTCCATTAACGTATTATACATTACATTACTTCAACTAAACAAAACAATTGCAGATTCTTCATTAAAACATTTCCTTTGAGAACTCTTCCAATTAACCGTTATGATCTGCAAAGAAGAGCATTTTCTTGAACCAAACGCGTTGTTCCGTTTAAGTTTCTCTAATTGCATTTTCAAACCAAGAATAAACGTAATGAAACTCATCTCTTCGAAAGACGTGTGCAAAAGACGATATCTTAAAATGTACTAATTAAGATTTTGCTTTATCTGTCCAAATAAATATTTCTCATATATTGACTGATTTATTAGAACAATTCGAAAATTATTTTTTTTTTTAAGCTGTAATCTTGAAAAAGCTAAATTCCCAGTAATATGCTTCCGTGGATGGCAGGCAAACGGCAGTATCTGCTGAATTGAGTTTTCGCGTCTTGTATTCAATAACATTAATAACAACATTTTTTTTGAAAAATGGGCGTTTTTTTCGCGATTATTTTTCATCGAAAACCACATATGTTAACTTATACAATAAAGCTAATTTACAATAGATGACCAAAATGATCAAATATGAAAAATTTACTGTCGCTGCCTGTTATCTGCTCTTGACAGTATGATATGGTGCAGCTGAGATAAGCTTAAGCGGATACGTTGACGTTTATATTAAAAAGCAGTAGGGTACGACGTATTTACAGCTGCTTGTTTTTGCGAATGAATAAGCAGGGATCAGATTTTCCGACTCCATAAAAAAAATATAGTATATTTCTCAATTTTCTTCATTATATGCCTTTGGCATGGTTTTTTTTCATTATGGTTTTATCCAATCTGCATTCCTTATTTTTTTTGTTTTAAAGTTTCATAACCCTCTGATTGTATCATCTTTAAATTCTTTATGTATAAACGCTGTTTTGATATGAATATGTGTTATCTTTAGACTTTTGTTTGCTATTAATGTAAAAAATAAGTACAGTTTATCTTCTTATTTGTTCACCATCTGTAATTATTACTAACCAATTTATTTGATCAACGCGCCGTCTGGTGTAGGAAGTAGAAAACGGACACAGTTATTTATAATCATAACCCTGAAGTTCATGCTAATTGAAACAAATATTAGTTTTTGGTTTGCGTAATATACTGCAATTTTCTACTATAGAAAACACAAGCAATATTTACTATATTTATTCGTATTTTTTTTAACGTTTCGCTATTATAGGATTCAAAACATATCTTCATCTTCTTACAAGATAAATATGATAAACATTTTTTTAAAGACAAACATATTAATAAATTGACAATTGTTAGAAATGTATTAAGATCTGAATTTTAAACAAAAGACCTTAATCATGAATTCCATCACAATAAAGAAAATACCCAAACTGTCAAGTGTGAAGATAAATAGTAAAGAAAATAGTTCAATAAATTTATAAACATCGCAAATAGTATGGTACCCTTTCAGCCCATATCAATGTTCGACAATATGTTGTCACCTTACTCACAGAGTTAAATTCTGAAGCTAATTTGAAACTATAACGATATACATTGCAATTCAAAGTTTCTAAATGGTCCGGCGTGTCACTTAATTCAATTAGGAGTTTAGAGGAAGTTCATAATATTCGCCTAGATAAACGCAAATCACAAATTTATTTATTATTTAAGCGTAATCTCAAAACTTTATAGTGCACATTTCTAACCTTTTGTTTATGAACACAAATGTCGATTTTTGTTGATGTTTATCCGAAACAAAAATATAATGTTCATGTCTAGTTGTGACACATTTTTTATTTTATTACTAAAAAGTAATAATTATAATAAAAGTACTAAAATTTTATACTTCCAGAACATATTTCAATGTATTGAAAATAAAATTATAATATTGTTGAGACTTTTTTGAAGTCGCTCTAAATATTAATTCGTTTTGATACCTACTCCCTCCACATTTTATAATGGTCTTTGAAGACCTCTCTGTCTCTCTTTCCAATTTACTTCTACACATTTTTTTTTACACTTAAAGGCAATTTCGGGGGAATTTTCATAACATGGAATCTTTCTAATTTACGGTAAAAATCCAATCCAAAATTCACTAAACATTTTTTGCAGAGTGACTGCACTTTCGACTTTCATATTTGTCGCGTTGTTTTTTTTCCAACTATTGCACGATAAGAAATGCATTATCAACGGCAAGAAAACGTGAAGTTTTTGCATTATCAAAAATTTTTATGTAACTGCAGATCAAAAATTGGGATCTCTTCTTTTAAACTTTTGAATGTGTAGATAGATCAGAATTCTGTAATTGTTTTGGACCCATCATACATATATTTTTGAAGTTTTGTGATAAAAATATATTACAGACTAAAATTCACCTTTTTGCCTGTAATGGCGTTGCAGATGTAAAGTAGCTTTTTGAGGCCAAACCCATTGCCTAATTTTTCAAAAGCATTGAACTTCTTGGCGGAGTTTTACATTTTTATGTGAAAAAAAATATGATTCAATTTCCGATGAATTTTGACCTAAAAATGATGCGATTATTTTTCGAGTAGATATTTAAGGAAAACGGCCATGTGTCTGGCTGGACCAATATGAAGGAAAATAGTTTTCCCACCTTACTACAATTGAGTCCATTGTAAGGAAAATCAGCATTTATCTTGATTGCTTAAAAAACATTGTGAAACGACCGTTTGGATAAAACTACAAAGATAAAGTGAAGTATTACAATAAATTACAGTAAAGATAGCATGGGTTTTAATTTTAAAAACAAGGCTTTATTTTTTGCGGTCGTGCGAATTTTCTTTTAAATACCCAGACTTTAGTTTACTGTTAAAGAACATTATTTTTTTATTTCTTATCTTTTCTATGCAAATATTTGCTTACATTTTACAAGTCTCCTCTTAAAAAAGCTGAAAATTATTGGAATACGACGTTAATACTTTAATGAGCAAATTGTTTTAATTTATGAAGTTATAATAAGTTTTTACAGAAAATTTTAAATGATTGATGACTGTATTTATGATAGGTTTGGTGGTGATCTTATAATTACATAATGCCAAAAAAAAGCAACTTGAGCAACGTGTTTATAGGAATATCGACAAAAAAAAAAAAACCTTCAGAATAATGACATGTTTTACTTGATAACATATTTAGTTAGTAGTGGGTTGAATAGGAATAATTTTCCTTTACATTACACTTCTTAAAATTGAGATGTTTACTAGCTTTATCTAACAACTTTATTAATAATTAAAACAAGGTCTTTTTCTCATAACTCCAAGCTACTGAGCAGTGCATTGCATAAAGTATTATAGGGGAAAAAAGCAATACGTTAAACGCGAATTAAAACCTTTTTTTAAGTCAGAAAACAAGTTTATAAATTCAGGGATTTCATTTTAAAGATAAACTTAAATCTATTTCGACATTTACACTAAGACAAACATTAACTTCCTCAGCAAACAATTTTAAAGCACGCTTTCTGTGAAGGATTTTAATTCTTTACTGTAACGTTTAGTCATGCCTTGCTATTGGCGTTATTCTAAACTTGATATCTCCTGGCTGCGACTAAAAACAAATGCGCTACATTAGCTTCATTAAATTAAGTTAAAGTTTAGAAGCAGAAAGACGACAAAACCGTCACTTCCTCCGAATTGACTAAGTAAATTAAGCTAAGTAGTTTCTGCGTAATTAAATCGAAATCTTTGTGTTTTGAAAAATAAATCCGGAAAGAAAAAAATCATGGTATGGGTCATTTGATGTGTTAAAAAACATTAAGTGGGGCGTTACAAGTTTGTCTTGGGAATGTCTTGTAAACGGATTGAGATAACACGATTGTAAGGATTTTAATTTTTTAACAGTTTTACATAACTGTTTCTGTGATCTTTCCTATTTTAATTTTGAATGTTTCTAAGTTCAAACATAATTAATTTTATAAATTACGTAGTTTCATTTGTTGCCTTGGAAACGAAGATGAACGAGAACATGCTCTGAACTGTTATGAATTAAATAATAAACTATGAATGCATTGAAAATTTGTTTATTTACCCAAATATGAAATAAGTACGGGAGTTTTTTTCTTTTTTAGCTAAGATTACTATTATAAGAAATACTATACTTTTTGGTACATAAAACGCAATCTTCTAAGTTTCAAAAATATTAATTAAACAATGAAATTTATTGATTATTCATTAGCGGTTTCATTTTGTCAGCCAAATTCATTATTATGGGGTTTTTGAAGAAATTTACTGCTTAACTGCTTTTTTTCGAAGATAATCATGTGATATATTCTGCTCTGAGTTAAATTTTGTCTTGTTTGTTTTGTTGATTTGCTATTTTTACTATTTATGATGTCGGTTTTCCATTCTCGTTGCTTTTACTGGATGTCTTAACATCCAAAAGCTCACTACTTTGCATTGAAAACTGGGTTCCCTGTAACTCCGAAACACTTCTGTTCAGTAATCTGCTAGTTTTGTGCGTTGAAACGTTGCTCATAATTATTTACTTCTTAAGTTATATTTTTTACACCTGTTATAAAATCACAGACCTGTTATTTCCTTCATTTATTTTGTTTTAGACTCTTCTTTTCGCAGAAGTACTTTAATGATCTTAAAATATTATTTTTAGCAAAATAATTATATTTTTTGGTAAATTTTTATTTTAGAATCTTTTGGAATGCATTTTAAAATTATTTTGCAGTAGTTGATTTTTTTTCTAATTTTGAATTAACATTACACTTTATTCTGATAATTGGTTTTCTCTGCGTGATTTTGTTTTTTCTGAACACGTTCCATCAATCCTTTGGGACAACATCTGCATGGTCATCAGAACAACCCACCATAATGAAAAAACGTCGTAAATGAACCAAGTTCTTGAAATAAAAAACTTCTCCTTGGCAAATCATTCAGCAAAATCAATACCGTTAGAATACAGTTTATCTGAATGTAGTATAGAAATATGACGATTTATTTAACTGCGAGACGTATTGGAACATGGACGTTTTCCATTCAAAAAAGACTCGTATTACAAGAAATTATCTGGTCCATTAAAATTGAGAAAAATAATGAAACTACATTTTTCAAATTGCAGACAACTAATGTGGCATGATTCAATTTACGATATTCTCAAGATGCCAACATGAAGAATTTCTGTAACACCATTGGTTCTGTTCAGCTAGGCAGGAAAACTAATGACATAAGATTGATAATAAGACTAATAACTGAAAGATTTTAATAGCTGTAGCAACAATGAATTTTTACAGTTATGAAATATACTGTTTGAAAAGAAATATTTCCGATACTGAATGCTTGTATGATTTTCGTCTTCCTGCTAAAAGGAATTAAAAGAATCAATTTCATTTATAATAAAAATCCTTTCGACCTCATATTTGGAATCAGTAAAATTGACATTTTCTAATATTATATTTAATTTGACTAAAACATTTTAAAATGGTATTGAAACTGCCACGTTATATTAACATGTCTGTGCGTGTGTGTGCGTTTTTTATGTGTATATATATTTTGAAATACGCTCCTGTTTGTAAAAATTGCAACACCATGAAGGAAGCATCATAGTTGAATGAAATTTAATACACAGTTGAGTGGTAATGGTACAAATAATTGATTAAATTTTCAAATCAAACAAACAATAAAAATAGATAGAAATTAGTACTTTGTGTGACCACCACGCGCCGCAATAAGAGCTGCTACACGACTCGGCATGGGGTGAAACAAAGTTTGAATATCTGCCTGCGGAAGTGTATTCCACATTGTTTCTATGCGCAACCAAAGTTCGTCTGTCGAAGCAACAGGACGAGGATCACGAGCGAGACGCCGCCCAACAAAATCCCAAACATGTTCAATCGGTGACATATCCGGGGAATATGCAGGCCAAAGAAGAAGCTGTACCTGCTGCGAATCAAGGTTGGATTTGACAGTCCTGGCGACATGTAGACGGGAATTGTCCTGCTGGAATACAGCTCATGGCAATCCTTGCAGGAAAGGAATAGCTTGGGGCTGTAAAACTTCGTTTATGTATCGGGTACTGTTTGAATTTCCCACAGTTCGTAGCAATTGTGATCGTCCATGATATATTATGGCACTCCAGATCATAACTTCGCTTGTTCGTCCTCTGTGGCGTTCGATAGCGCACTCCGGAATGTGCCGTTCACCGGCATAGCGCCAAACACGAATTCGGCCATCATGGTGGCACTAATTAAAGCGGGATTCGTCAGAAAAGACGACCTGCTGTCAATCAGCACGCCAGCTTCGATGCACATTGGCCCATTGTAGCCGCAGGCGGCGATAGTTTTGCGTGAGAGGAATCCTGTATAAAGGAATCCTTGCGCGCAGCTGAAGCAGCAGCAGACGTCTCCGAATTGATGAAGCACACAATGAAACACCAGTAGCTGTTGACCACTGTACTGCCTATTGTCTAGAAGAAGCTGTGTTGTCCGTCAGTGCCATACGCACCAGGTGTCTGTCATCCCTAACTGATGTCACATTTGGGGGTCCACTCCCGGCTTTCCGAGCTGTCCGACCCTCGTCCGACCACTGCTTCCAAACACGCATGATTGTGCTGTTTTACGCTGCACACGAGTAGCTACTGCACGATAAGACAATCCAACTTCACGAAGGTCGACGAATCTGCCACGTTCAAACTCCGAAATTTGCTCAAATTTCGCTTTCTTTCGTCGAAGAGGCATAGGAAAGATTCAGTTAACGTTTACTCTAGCATATAACCACCGATAATCATACACGCTTCGCTACAGCCGTCTACTTATATTCGGTTCAATCCGCCGTTCAGAGGGCGCATGAGCTACTGGTCTGCAATTCTAATCATTTGCATATCATGCCCTACTTTTTATTTCCTGCAATTTTCAGCTCACTCGCGTAAGTCCTTTGTGGTGTTGCAATTTTCACAAACAGGAGTGTATTAAAATCCTGATTGTTTCTACATCGTAATTTTCTTTAAAAAAGGAACCCACCCCCAAAGAAACACCCAATAGAGTAATAGAAGCATTTTACGAGGTTATGGCTACTTAAAACTTAAGTAAAAAATAATAATTACAATAAAAAGTGAATCTTTATGATCATTAAGAATATACAAATTGTTTTTTGCTTTAAAAAAAGGTTTGTGCTGTTTTAGTAGCTGTGTATCATTGTTAACTCTGTAAAATCTCCATCTCTCTCTTTCTTTATCTTTATAATTATATCACTCGCACGCTCTAGCACTCTCAACCTCTATCGCTCCAACTATATTTTTCTCCCTATTAGAGTAAGATTTCTGGCAAATATAAATGCTTATCGGTACTTAAAAATGTTAACATTTTAAAATAACCTGTAAACATAAATACATACATTTGAAGGATAAGTATATAATGTACGGATGTAACGATAATAAGTACTCTACGATAAAATTAATTGAGTAAATGTAGCTTCACTTACGTTTTTCATTATTTAGTGGGTGACAGATACCATGTGCGCTGTCAAAACAGAAATATGTTATTATAAATTTTTGGATGCTTCCTAAGTCCAGCATCTTTTTACTCTCTTCAATATTGTTTCATTTTGTAACAAGTATTCATTATGTGCTCTTAGGATGAGACACACACAAATTGAATATACTTTTAGAAAAGTATACATTTAAATTATTAATTTACTTGACGTTATTATCAATTTAAAGGGTTTTTGAGTTTAAGTTTTAACTATGTAATTAAAGAAATTATACGTTATAATTGATCTTGCGTCCTGCACTTTCATTAAAAAGCAAGGAATAACTATGATTTGTTGCTTAATTGATGCTTAATAAAAAATTGTATACTGAAATTTTTTAAAGGATGCCGATGGTATAGTAATTTCTTTGTAATAATATGTCCCTAAGGAAAATTTTAATCGTATCTCTTTTATGTAGTTTCTCAATAATCAAAGTACATACGTCTTTTGTTTTTATGTGTGCTAAAAAAAAAGTATACACGTCTAATTAGTTTTCGTTAGAAGTTTTATTTTTATTGTTCAAGAATATTTTGAATTGTTTTGCTTCAATAGCATAATTGCAGAAGAAACTTGCACTTTTTTTGGGTCAAGAAATACTACTAGTGTCCCTGATACATGCGGTAGCATTGCATGATTGAGAAAAACTTTTCAACTAAATAGTACACGTGGTAGACTTTTGCAGGTGTTTTGGTCAAAAAAGTCCATTTGCACCTCTTTGCTTCTTACTCCCTCGATTTAGCACCTATCTCCTTGACATATACTTACTACTAAATGCCGTTATGCAACGTTAGTGCAATACATTTTCTTTTTTAAGGATAAGGCAAGGATTGATGTATTTATAAAAAAAAATATAAAAAATGATTACTATGCAGTAGTTTAAAACTATTAATATTTTACTTATTTAACGTATTTATGTCTCAAAGAACTACAAGCTGAATAACAACTATGCTTTTTCTAACACTTTTTCTCGTTAAATACATCGAAAAAAATAGTTTAGTGGTTGTAAATTATTGTATGTTTGTGTCAGCTGTGCAATAAAAACATCTAAATCTTTTCATCTAAAATGGATTTGGAGAAAAACTTTAATTGTTTTAATTTTTGAATTGGAAGAATAGACAAAGCAAAAAATCATCGAGAAGCAAAATGCCGAGTTGTTTAGGGGAAAGTTGGCGAAGGGGGGGGGGGTGAAAGAGAAAGATACATTTTTACTTTGAACAGTTTTTTTTTTTTTTTTTTTTTACCAGACAAAGTTTGCATTTGCGCTAAAGGTAAAATAAATTTTTTACCTAAATTGCTTGAAACACGCGTTCCGTTAAATAAACATTCTCTCATGTTAAATTCAGTTTCCGAATCATCAATTGAATTAATTAATTATACATTGTTTTTTGTACGCAAATCACCTTCACTTTCCTTATTTTGTAGGCAGTTTGTTATGCAAATCCTTTCTCTTTCATTCTCTCTCTCTCTCTCATCTCACTATTTTTCTCATCATTATTTAAAAATAGTTTTTCATGAAACATTTTTTTTTCCAATCAACTTTATTCACTCCTTATGAAAGATGAGAACTCCAGATCTCTAACTTATCAGCTTTTTTTCGTTGTTTCAACACTTCTTTTTTTTCTGACTATGCATCGCAATTCTTAAAAATCATTAAAAATAAAAGTTTTTTTTTCTTTTTTGAATTATTTCTTTAATTCTCACAATCACAAAATCATGAAAAATGAAAACATGTACTGTTCTGTAAGCGACAGCAGTGACTATTTTCTCGCTGTGGTGATTTTTTCAGCGTTTTACAACTGAAGTAGAGTAAAAGAAATCCCATGTAGTAAACAAATAAAAAGCAATTAGTGGTGTCATTTTAAGACCTCCACCGTCTTAACAACAAACTTGCCGACATTACTTAGACATTCTTGGCGAATTCTTAACAAAATTCCGACGCACCCTCCCCCCCCCCCATTACTACTATCCTTTTTTCCCGTCATTATCGCCCTCAAATATTATTTAGGGAATAAAATGCTTCGCTTTTTCGAAACCATGATGATTTTAATGCCCATTATTCGTCAAACTATGTTCAAATTTTATTTATTATTTGTTTTTAAACGTTTTAAAACAAAAAGAAAATTTTTAAAGGAATATATATACTTTAATAATAGTGTAGAGCATATAAAGCAATGAGTGATTAATTACATTAGTTAAATCTCTGATACACTCCTTTACTCTAAGAAGATACTTTCTTAAACTTTTTTGACTTTTTTCGCTATTTTTTAGCCTTTTTGTGTGTTCTGAATTGGTGTTTATCTTTATAGGAACGAAACATAAAATTATAATAGATAAAGCAAACACAGCAGTAGTGGTCAGTGCTTCCGAATGCTCTAGTGTTGACAACTTCAAGGTTTATATTTGGAAAAAAAAAATAGGATTTCAGGTTTCCCAATCGATTTAAAGATGGGATTACCTCTGCGCGTTTAAATCCATTGGAAAACCTGAAATGCTGTTTTTTTTTAACATAAACCTTTAAATGACCACTACTTTTTTTTTTTTTTTTTGAGTGTTGTCCTTGCAAATAAAGAAACCCGTATTTGATAACCCGTATTAGAAAATTAAAAGGTCATTTGGTTCGCCTGTATATTTACAAATAATGGATGATGAATTTCTCGCCGATTTGCTATGTTAAATGACTCGCCCATGTTATGGTTCCACGTTATGATAAATTCGTAATTTTCTCCTCCACGTTATGATAATTTACTGGGTTCTGTAAATTGGAGATGTTTTTAAAATTGGAATAGAAAAAGAATAAAATCGAATTTTCGAAAAATCGCTTCGAGGTGCACACCCACATACTACAAACTAATTTTGTGTCAAATTTCATGAAAATCGGCCAAATGGTTTAGGCGCTGTTTGCGTCACAGAGATCCAGACATAGATGCCTTTATCCAGACAGAGAGACTTTGAGCTTTATTATTAGTAAAGTCAAAACATTTTTTAGCATTTTTATCGCTCAATAATCTTTCAAAAATTATTCAGACTAACCATTAGGAAACCACTCATTAAAATAAAATTCAGTTAATTCCAAAAATCAATAAAATGGACATGTAATTCGAGTATCCTGTTTATATTAAGCTAGAAAATATGATATACGTCTCAACATGACTCTGTGTTACGTCACACCTTACTTCGCAATGAAACAAAAAGATAGAAATTGAAAATGCTTCAGATTGTCAATCTTCCTCAGTTCAATTTACATGAGCTGAAGTAGCATATAGACTGCATGTGGCATTGTAAAAGTCGATGTATCGATCTACGGAATGAGATTCAAGACAGTCTCAATCATACTTGTCTGTGCGTGACAAACTTCGTGAAGATGTCGCGACAAAAGACCATTTAATTTGATAAATGCATAGGGTGTGTGATGAGAATGCATTAAAGTATAGATGTGTGACTTCCCAAACGAGGAGAGTGAAAATCTTGGGCGAATAAACCACGCAAGAGTGTATTATTGCATGCATTATGTGTTTAAATAACTTTGTTTCGTTTCGTCTCGTTATTTTTATTCTGGTTATTTGACTTCTTATTTCTATTGGAATCGAATTTTTCTTGCATCTTGTTTATATGCCACAACTCTCCTGTATTTAAAGCGTTCATTTTTTTTTCTTTAAAAAAAATATTAAAATCCAAAAGTGAGCATTCATAATATTTGTTTATTTTATTATCTAATATGAAAAGTAACATAAACAGGTTTCTAGGGTAAGAAGGTTCTCGGGCACTTCAAGTTGGATTTCACAGCCCAACTAGTGTTTTCAAGTTAGACTTCTATTTTTTTAAAATGTAATGTAGGGGGTTTTATCTCCACATAGTATAAAATGGAGTCTTCAAAAAGCGTCTGTTAGTTTGAACGCGCAAAACTCGAGAACTACCCGGCAGATTTCGCTGAAATTTTCACAGTATCTTTCTTTCAGCATCAGAAGGGTTTGCAGACGGATTCGAAAAAAAATCCAACGAATAGTTTTTTTTATTAATTTCAATTTAGGTCCAATTTTCACATAAATTCCCGAATATGGGGGGTGAAAAATCACTTGCATATATTAATATTACCTATCGTTGGAAAAGGTAGAATTTCCGCGTTCTACACAATTTGTTTCAATGATCTAACTTAAATACCGCGGGAGTTATTCGCATTTTTAGCTTGAATTTTTTTAGGCTTAGCTGAAATTTAGGTACTACTTTCTTCAATAAATTAATCAAAAAAAAAAATTGAAGGAAATCATCCCACAGTTTTCTTTTTGACACCATTGGAAAAAGCGACATTTTTTTTCTCCAAATCTATCTCGGCTTTTGATCGAAAAAAATAAGCTTCTATCTCAAAAGAAAAAAAAAAATACTAAAGACTTTTAAATCAAGTTGGAAAAATCTCATATCCATTAAAATTGTTAACCATTTTCTTTCGCATTTTAATTCCTTAAACTTACTTATTTTTGTATTTCCATGGTTAGACTTTTTAAATCCATCTTTCTCGATTTAATTCCTTAAAAGTATTTTAATATATGTCATCATTGTTTAGAAGACAAATTTTGCATGATGTTAATTTGTTTCTTTATTTAAGCCTGGTTGTTGAATATACGTCACTTGACACAATTTTTATTTTCAAGGTGAACCGGGGAAAGCCGGGCAACGCAGCTTATGAAGTATAAAGGCCATTCCAGTGAAAACTGTCATTTTGTCACGCGCGTGACGCCTCATATATTTCATTAAAAATAATACCTTAAAATATTAATAAACAAATTTTTCTGCTTAACAAATAAATCTTATGTGTGATTTCTTAACGAAAAATATCGTTATTACCCCTTTAAAATTATTATTTTAATGAAATATATTAATCGTGGAGTTGCCGATAAACATCTTTTCTCAGATATGCTGCTGATTAACTGTAGCTGTTAGTCACTTTAAGGGGTGAAAGCAATAAAACTTTTCCCAACATAAGGCTTTACTGATATAACTCGGAAAACAACTAATATAACTAAAACTGTAATAAGACTCTCCAACAAATATTGTTTTTATATACATAAAAGCTACATTACACGTAAAGCATTTTCTTTTCGATCAGAGCTTCTTACTGGCATTACTCGTCTGCAAAAACGTTTGAAACTGAAATGTTTATAAAATATAAAGAAAATCTCGTGTACATATGGATCCTTAATAAGAACTAATATTAATGACCCTTATTTTGGCTCCAGTACCACCAACGAATTGATGCCCTTTGATACTTTTGAAGGGTATAATATAGTAAGGGTATATATAATCTCTACTAATAATATATAGCTGTAAAGTTTGTTTGAAAGCGCAAATCTCAGAAACTACTGCTTCGTATTGAAAAATGTCTTTTTGTGTTGAATAGTATTGTGAGAAATACATTACGTTGTGATTAGAGATGAAAACAGTCGGAAAAAAACCGGAAAATTTCCGAAAAAAACGGAAAAAAACGTTTTTTTCTGAAAGAATAAATTTCCACTCTCGGAAAAATTGAAAACAAAAAAGAATTTGTTCAGCTTTTCAGAAATTAATTGAAATTTTCAGCAAAAAGTTATTAGAAATTTCTTACGCTTAAATTCTGATGCAATTTCTCCCTTCCTCCCCGTTTTATGTTAAAATACTGTCTAAGATTAATGCAAGTTGTGGTATGACAATATAATTTGCATATCGATCAAAAAATGTTTAATAATACATTTTACAAAAAAGCTTAAACCAATAACCTTAGTGAAGAATTTATTTTCCTTCTTCATAAAACAAACAAGCATAACTTTAATCACAAAACTATGTTTCTGCTGACTGCGAACCAAATGTGCAGGATGCTGCAAAAAAAAAAAAAAAAAAAAATGGCCAAGCAATTTTCCAAGAAACTTTATTAAAAATAAATAAACTAACAAAACGCAAAAAATAATAATGAGAAGACCTTTCGCAATCATTAATTTAATTGGTTTCAAATCAGCAGTTTTTTGCAGAAATACAGAGATGCAACTACTTATTGAAATTTTCATTCAAGGGCAGCAAGTCCTTTTATCAATCTGATTCACTATAAAGCAATTGGTTTATAGAGTTCAATTTTATGTGTGTTTAGGGTAGACCTTTGACTCTAAAATAGGCCATACAGTGTAATAAATGGGATTGAGGTCGAATGAGTAGAGCGTCCACTCAAAAGATGATATCTTTGTCAAAAACAATGCGCTTTGCACCAGTCTCGTCTTTTTGGCCATATGAATCGGTGTGGAGTTAAAGGAAAATGTCCAGTCTCTGCAATACTGAAGTGCTCTTAGGCCCACAGAAGTACAATAACTTCTAAAATGTCCTTCTGGTTCACTTTTTGATTAATTTTACGTCCGTCATCCATAAAAAAACTAGAGATTTTTTTGTCGCTTGTCCTGATTCCATCTCAGACAAAGCTGACTTCGGATTTTGGCGATATCTAACATTTTCTAAGGTGCTTGAGTGTCTAGCAAGGGCGCCCATATGCAAAATTTTAAGGGGGGGAGGCTCTGATATTTTCCCCCGTGGTTTAGCCGACTTTAGTACAGAGTAGAGTTAACAAAATTTAACGTTTTGATAAACATATCATTTATGGCTGGAGAAAAAAATGTGTTTACATTTTTACAAAGAAAAAAGTATTAAAAGGAAAGAAGTTCTCATTTCCAAAGGGGGGGGGGCTTGAGCCTCCACTCGCCTCCCCCTATATGGGAGCCTATGGTGTCTACAGACCAAATCCTATGGTTCTGGGGGATATGAACCGGTTGAACGGTAAATCAGTGAAAGGTATCTCTTCCAGCGTGGACTTGCAGGCCCGTCTCAATGTGCGGGCACTCAGCAGGCCCGTTTCTGGCATTTTTAGAGTCATACGAATGCCTGAATTTTTGGAACTTGCAAAACTTCTGTTTGAGCTGTTTTTTCCCTTAGTCGCACTTATCGGTCACAAATCCCCACAAACGACTGCTCTCGTGGTAACCCGAGGATTTCATTGAACTCACTTTTCGATGACCTAACGATTAACTGAAATGTTCACTGTTCGTTTTTGTACACTTTCCGGACATCGACTATCATTTTCAAGCCATTTGACAAACAATTAATTTTACGGCCGTCATCCATAAAAAAACTAGAGATTTTTTGTCGCTTGTCCTGATTCCATCTCAGACAAAGCCTGACTTCGGATTTTGGCGATATCTAACATTTTCTAAACATTTTCTGTCCTCGACAAACAGTATTTGAAACGGCATGCCGTTTCAAATACTGTTTGTCGAGGCACAACAAGCAAACGAACTGTCGTTCTACTTGGTAAAACAACTTAAAATAGCAGGTATTTTACTTAAAATTGTAAGAAAACCGAAAAGCAACATATAAACTAGGTAATATAATGTAAATTATTTCATAATAAAGTGAGAAACAAAAATAAATTAGGTACTCATTAAGATGAAATTACCTTTCTTCCATTCGATGATACAATTTTTGTCCGTTTTTTTTTTTTTTTTTTTTTAACCGCACCCTGTATACTGCCGTGCTAGGCAAAAAAGGGGGCTTTGCAGTTGCGCTCAAGCTGAGATATTGTATTTTAAAGTGTGGCTCTTCCATATATTTGATTAAAACAATAGCTCTTGATCAAATGATCCTAAAACATTTTATTTATTAAGTAAAATACAAAACAGAGAACAACTTGGTTATAATAACTCAAATTTGTTCAAAAGGGCTGGTATGACTACTTTTACTACTGTGCTAGCACGGCCGTATGAATAAACTTAACTCCAGTTTGATTTTTGTCCATCTAAAGAAAAACTAATTTAGTTTTGATTTGGACTTAGACTGGATTGGAAAGAATCAAAACTCAATAGCTTTCATTTTCAGACAGTAACATTGTATTATTTTTCTTTCAAAAAAAGTATCAATCATGTTTGAAAGTCGAAAATTTAAGAAGTTTCAAAGGCAATCTAAAATAAAAAATGTAATTGTTATGATGAGACAAACATTACCCAACATTATTGGTTGAGTGACGACTTGACTTATTTCTGGGTTTGACCATGAAAGCCCTCTACTCAGTTATAAAACAAAAAGGTTTTTTCTTCTAATTAATCTTAACTTTATGTGTATTTCTGTCATGCAGAAAAAGAAGATGTGTGGCTAGCATATATTTTTCAATGCTTAACCCTTTATATGTTACAAGAAACACAGAGCAATTAAGAAACCCAAATTTTTATTCATAAAAAACTCAAAATTTCCATTTTTTCCAATTTTTCCCGAAAAAAAAACCGGTAAAAAACCGTTTTTTTTCCATCGCTTCAAAATTTCCGGAAATTTTACATCTCTAGTTGTGATTAATAGGAGTGGTGCAGCAATAAAAAATGTTATGCGAATGGGAAAATTTATATTATAATATAAAGTGCTTGGAACGTATAACATGCGTAGCCTCGGTGGGTCGACCTGAAAAAGCGGACTTCGCGATCCAGTGGGCGTAGGTTCGGGTCAGCCATTAGGTAAATCTCGACGGTGCTTTTCAGAGAAAATCTTAAACGATGCTAAAATGATTTGTAATATGCATGACATTGTCTTATTTTTCTCATTAATTAACTAATAATATAAAGTTGAACAGTTTGTTTGAACGACTCATATCAGGAACTACTGGTTCGTGATATGAGCCGGACTACTACGTACTGGTTCGGAACTACTGGTTCATACACAAAAAATCTTTTTGTGTTAAATAGTCCATTAATTGAGCAAAGCTATAGGCTGTATAACATTACGCTATGACTAATAGAAATGCAGTATCAATAACAAAGTTATCAAAACTGGAAAATTTATTTCTATACTAATATGATAAAGCAGAAGAGTTTGCTTGAACGTGCTAAACTCAGGCACTACTGGTATGAATTGAATAATTCTTTTTGTGTTGAATAGTCCATTTATCGAAGAAGGCTATAGGCTATATATATATATTTTTTAATCAGATTGACCGAAATATTTGTTATTGCAAATTAAGTATTTTATTAATTGTTTAGTTCTATGAATTCGCAATAGATGGCAAGGTAAGTTTAGTTCTATAAAGTCTTAATAGATGGTGGGGTAAGTGTGCGTTGGCCGACAGTGTCGATAACTGCGAGAAACCATGCCCATGCTACGCTGTTGTGATCAGCGAACATGTTTTTTAATGCGGTTTTTTTTCGATGTTTAGGTACATAATTCCTTTTCGTAGGATTTTTCTATATATATATTGGATTTTATTTCCCTTATTTCTTCAACTTTTTTTTTGTTCCTAAAGTTGAAGATAGTTACTTATCTAAGTAAATAACTTGATTTGTCGTATTATTCAATTGCGATTGCTCTTTATAACGTTTTTATTATAGTATAGTTTATTTGGCGAAACACTTTAAATTGCACGGGGAAAAAATCTCTTCTCTCACTAAAGGAAAGAGTTACGGTAGCGCGGTTGCTCGGCGCGTTAAGCGATGAGCTATGTAGTTGAAGGATTATTTTGAGTTTTAAAGCTACTGTTAATCTTTTTATGTATTTTGGCGAATTGTTTTAAATTCCAGAGAGACTTCAATAGGTCTTTTGAAAAGTTGTGTACGCATTTAAGTTGAAGAAAAATGATCATTTCACATCAGAAGGGGGGCGGGGGCGAGGATTTTTTTTTTTTTTTCAACGGATTTCCTTTAACTTCTTAGCACGGGCGTCGCCGTGCGGGTACTGCTAGTAAGAAATATATAGAAGAAAGTTTCTTGCTATCTATAACAACATTTGGATTTAAGGCTATCCTGAAATAATTAAAATGCGATAGATTGAAAGGGCTTTAAGCAATTACAGAAAAATAATTTTTAAACATCACAAGCACCATATTAGAAAAAACATTATGCATCTTGAGGATGCAATTAAATATGTTTGTGAAATTCACTCAAACCTCTTTTTGTGCGATTTTGTTTTGTGCAAACTTATTTATGCGGTGTATAAAAACTTCAATCAGATTGGGACCCAATTGGTCAAATTGGTATTTATAAAACGGACGAAGGGGGGAGGGGGGTATTTATAAAATAAAGTTTTTTAAGCGATTTTTTATGCGTGCCTATTCAACGCACAAAAAGATGTTTGGGTGTAGTAACAACCACAATGGGTGACATATTTTTAAATTCATCATATTAAATGCTTAGTCCATAAAAAATCTTCTTATGCATTTTAAGCTAAATAACGCTCAATGAATTAAGATTTTTTGTTCACTAAGGTCCTTATATATGAGTCGACGCATCAGCTAAAGATCAGCCATTTTGTATCGGAGCGCATGTTTGAATAGTTATCTTTTCTGACAAGTTATCGCGTTTGGTGATTTCATACTGTGAGCAATAGCAGCACACGTTAATTTTTTAATAAATAAAATATTATTTTGACCAGTTTGGCAAAACCCGAAACTTTGCCCTGAAAGTCCTAACTCCGCAATAATAAAAAATCCCAACTTAAATGGCTGTTTTGACATAAGAGCCAACTTGTATTACCAACATCACTATCAATTACAAAATTTTTAATTTTATATGTTTTTTTGTCGAAGTTACTATAGCATTATGCCGTTACGCTCTCGAATAATCATAAAACCAATTTGCAGCTTTCTAAAAATGAATAAAATGCTAATAACCACAATTTTATCTATCCCAACCTATGAATAGCAAGCAAAAAACATTCTCGTGCACTTATAAGATTGCATTAAATAAACTAACCTCAGAACAAAAATAATCTACAAAAGACGACAAACAACAGATGACCCATTCGAAATTTGCAGAATGCCCATAACAAACACACTGCATTATCCTAGAATTCCGGTCCATTTATTTCACCGCAAACATTAATATCTTCTAATCCACTTAAGCGAATATCTAGTAGGATTATTTAAAAGATTTAGGGAAGCTTTCTTTATCTATGTTATGAAGCCCAGAAAAGCTATCTTGTGTATGAACTGGGCACTAATATTGGTTTCCGGTTTATCGTATTTGTTCTTATATATAGTTTAAATATAGTTTAGTTAACTCGCTAATGATGTTTAGTATAATTGCAATTTAAGCTCGCCCAATGCAGCTGTTAAAATCTGCAGTAAAATAAGCATAACTAAATTAAGAAAAAAATATAAAATCTAAATATGCGTAGATTTCGACTAGTGGGGGATGTGGGGCAAAGTGAAATTGTGAAATATTTATTGTTTTTAGCGCAACCTACCTACTTTTACTACATGCAGTAACACATGTATTCTATTAAAGCCAATAAAAAATTACCCCTGAAGCTCAAAGAATATGATAATACGAGCAATTTTCAAAAATTGATACTCGTATTGCAAAATGTTGTTGGAAGTCAAAAAGTATTTTTGTTATTATGAAATAATAAGTTTTTTTTTTTTTAAACATTTTTAATATTAATTGAGATTTTCTAATATTCGATGCGTATTAATTTGAATAATATTAAGCTTATTTGCATTTTAAATGATTTGCACAGTTAGTCAAATGTATGCGGAGCAAAGTGGAATATTCCATTTCATTTACATATTCAGTCCTTTATTAAATCATTTAAGTTTTTATTAATTAATTTATTTACATTCCTTCATTTGATAATACTCTTATTTATTCACTCATTCACTTATTTTCTTACTCATTCACTATTTTGTTCTCCCTTATTTTTCTCATATATTAACTTATTTATTTATATATTTATTCTTTTATTGTTTCATTTTCTTTGCATTTATTCAATTAGTTACTCATTTATTTGATCAAAAATATATTTAACAATCGAACAGAAAATTTTATATTAGAAAATCTTACATAGGGTCAGGTGGGGTAAAATGGGTATAAAATAGCCTACTTTTGGATTTTCACTCAAGTATTTTTGTCGAAATATTTCGTTTCTAATTATTTTTTGTTTTATGCATACATTACATATGTTGAGAATAGAATTAAACGATTTTCACACATAATTTGATACAAATTAATTTTTGAGAGGAGTGTTTATGACTATATGTTTTGTATACCCATTTTACCCCACGCAGGTGAAAATGGGTAGCCTATGGGGTAAAATGGGTATTAAAGTCTAAGAAGTGATAAAAAAGCATACTATTTGTTCAATGCAGTGTGATAGTAAAGGCATAAGAGTCAGTTATCAAAATTTAACTATTTAATTTTTAAAAAATAGTGCACACAGTAAATTTGACAAAATATTAATAAGGTTTCTTTGAACGCATGATATCCATACTTGTCTTTCTTTTAAAAAAGTAATGACCTATTGTTAATTTGTGGCTTATTAAAATTTTTTATTATTTGATGTTCCTCAATGAAATCCATGTCGTCTATATCAGGAAAAATAAAAAAAAATCCCCCATCTTGGATTTTTTAAAAGTATTTCACCTTATAAAATTTCCCTCAACAGCCATATATTTGCCATTAAATTCTTTCTTGCTTGTTTCCTCAAAGTATAATACTTATACCTTTGCACCTGTGGTAAACTTTGCTTCATAAGCATATTTTCAGCAGTTTCTATTCCAAATACTTCCTCTGAATGGAGACTTTTTCATTTATTTTTTATTTTCTTGTTTTTAAATTCCTTACGTTTTTCACTTTCAACTCTTAGCCTTACTAAAACATCTTCGTCATTTATTTCCTGTATTTGCCAGCACCTGTTTAAGTTGTTTTAAATAAATCATGCAGGTAGCATTCAAATCTGAGGCACTTGTTGAAATTGCTGACAATATTGCACTTTTCAAATCTTTATAAGATGACGAAATTGTGCTTTGTGACACATACTTTTCGGATTGAAACGAGGATGTGTTCCGAAAATTTAAAGGTACATTAGAGTACATTTTAGAGAAATTGATAGAATCTGATTGTAATCAAATAAAAATGTGACGAGCAGCAGGCTGGGCCCAGCATATTCTGAGGAAATTGTTATTTTATGTGCAAATGCACACAAACACTAGAATAAGTATACCTGTGGCTTTTTTTTATTTATTATGATAGAGTGAAGTTTATTTTATAAAATCATGGCATTGTGCATATTTTTATGTTTCAATCATTTTGAATTAACCACAAATGAATTAATATTCATTTAAAGGAAAATAGGCTGTACCTTTTAAAACAGCTTGCTGGGATGATAAGCCTATCCATATATACCCATTTTACCCCATTTTCAAAATATGAGATTAAAAATAGAAAAAAATATTTTTTTTCTTCCTGTAAGTTGAAGCAGCAATAAAAATGTCCAACTAAAGATATTATGACACAGTAATAAAAATTCCTCAAAAATCAGGAGCTGGAGATAGAAGTTTAAGTAGACAACATGCGGCTTGAATTTATCGACTTCAATTTAAAGTGTTACCATTCACTAAAAGTAATCTATTGAAAAAATATATTTTGTGATATAGAATTCAGAACAGCCAAGTATAATAACCAACTCAAAAAAATGCAAATTTAATTTAAAAAAACTGACTTTTTGAACCATATATTTTGACTACCCATTTTACCCCACTACCCATTTTACCCCACCTGACCCTACATTTTTTTTACCCTGCGCCATGACAAAAATAAGTTGAAAATTTTCTGCTTTTCTTGAATATACAAACTTATTGCCAAAAACAAAATAATAATAATATTGTTTTAATACAAGTTTTATTTTGAAATAAATAAATTGAATTAAATAAAAACTTTTGAATAGTTAATAAATATTTTAATCTTGAAGAGATACACTCATAAATTTTGAAGTTATATATCAAAAGGAAATCTTTTTTTCAGGAAATGCCGCTTAAGTTTTTTCAGTACAGTGGCTCCCAAAAGTGTTCGCACACCTACAACTTTCAACTAAATAGGACATGGTCCATTGGTTAGAATTAATATTTCGGTATAGGTATTTAATTATAAGATCTATGATCAATTTTCAACAAGGCTATATGAGATTTTTTTTTAAATATTAAAACTTTTTTTTTAATCAAAAACCAAAAAAAATGCCGGAAGTTTTATGTCACAAAAACTCTTCGTACACTTTAAATAATGTCCACATATCATTGAATAATCTTAACTTTTTATTAAGTTATTATTTAGTAGAATATCATGCAGTATCAACAACATCTTTTAAAACGGCTGGGAATAGATTTCATTCTTTTTCTTTCTTTTTTTCGCGTAATTTCTGAGTAAGTGATCAACCACACATCTAGCCTTGCTCTTTTTAACTCTATTTTCGTTTCAAAGCCGTATTTTCGTAATCTAGCCTCCAGATTTCTGAATATGTTACATTAAGTTCAAATCTGGAGATTAAAGAGGTATTTTCTAAACTTTATGACACTTTTTGAGGCACTAGGCGCAAACGTTGAAAACCGTGTGCTTCTTATCGTTTATCTTGATAAAAAAAAAACAAAGTTGTTTCCGATAACCAAATTTTTGGCTAAGAGTTTAAAATTGTTTTTTAAAATATTTAAATGAACAGCATGATTCATTATTTCATACTACCTAGTCCTGATACTGATATGCACCCTCACACAAGAACACCTTCACCGTCCTGATTAACTGGTCCAATTAAGTTCTTAAAATTAAGTTCTTAATTTTTTCTTCTGTTTGCAATTATACTACAATTTAACCGAAAATGTTGAGCTCATTTTTATCTGTATGTAAGACATAATTCCAAAACGTTTTGAGCTTATTTATTATTGATTTTGCAACGAAAATCGTAAGCTTTCTGTTTTTCGCATGACCAAGAAAATTTCTGCGGGAAGCGGTCCCATTTAATCCAGCTAATCAGAGAACTTGGCGAACAATTTTTGGTGAAAATTAAATGTAAAAAGTTTCATTTAACTCCGTAGAAACTTTTACAGCACTCAAATGTGTATTTTTCATACATTTTTTAACTGTAAATTTCCGATCACGTTTTGTTAACTTCGCCGGTTGATCTTTTCTTACCTTGTTTTGGTCCGATTCTTTTCTTTAAAGCATTTTATCAAGCACTTTACGATAGAAAGGAATAAATTAACTAATTTAGAGACATTTCAAATCAATTTACCGCTACTGTGGGGAAAAAATTCAAATTTCGAATGGTGTTTGTTTTTTTTACGAATACTAGCCATTTTAAAGTAATAAGCACATTATTAAGGAATAAATAAACAAAACATTGAAGCCAAATGACTTTTAAGGGTCAACACATTAAAATAAAACACATTAAAATAAAAATAATAAAAAAACGGCATATAATAATTTTAATGATGAATTTATTTGAAAATATTTGAGTGTACGATGACTTTTGTGGTGTATTATTTATCTGTATCTTCGTTTTTTGACCCATTTCAAAAAGAAGATCCGTCAATATTTGAAAAAACTACAGGATTTTATTTAGAATGACATAGGAATAATATGAAAAAAATATTGGACTTCATATTCGAATTCTGTTTCGCGTTATTTTGGTTTTACTAAAAAATTTCAAAGTGTACGAACTTTTTTGGGAGTCACTGTACATCCCAATGAAATAGTTGTAAAATATATTTTCAGCAAGCAGGTTTAATGCATATCAGTGCATATTACTATCGTGATATCTATAATTTATTAAATCTAATTAAGCCATTTCTAAATTAAATACAAGCTTAAATACAGCTGCTAATTGTTTTGTGACATGTTTTGGCATATGAAAATTGCTATCAAAAATTTGAAATACTTTTAACAGCTTTAATGCAGTTTTTATTATTATTTTTTTTAATAAACATTCTTTAAAAGCTCTAAAAAGCTGTACATAGTGGGATTGAATAAGAACGTTCACAAATAAGATCATGTCTGTTGAGACATCCTAATTTTTCTATATAGGAAAGTAAATGTTAGGCCCTGAACCTTTGGTTGGCCTTGTTTGAAGACTTCACTTATAATTGAATACATATTTTGAAAAAGATTATATATAAATACATATACCTCATAATATAAGCAGCGACGTTTAGTCGCCAAATATTGTATAGAGAAAAATAACAGATTGGTTAAAGCATACACCTTACTTTTCCAAAAAAAATACTTTTATAAATATTTCGTGGTAAATAGGGAGCCGCTTTTATTCCGCGAATGATTTTTGATAAGTTTGCTTGTAAAAGAATTCAACTTTTGCAAGGTAAGGCTGTATGCACTTTTTAACTAGTAGAATTTATGCTCCAGTCTTTACCAGTTGAAAATTTTATTACATATATTAGATGTATTTGTAGAATATAATTGCTTATTAGTTCAGACATGGACAATTTTCATTTTGATGAATGAAATGTTAGCGTAACCAAAAAAAATGGAGTGCCTATTCCTTGAATAGGAGATAATTTATACATTAAAACTAGATGTTTATATGACAGGGAGAGTAATACGAGAAGTGGATTTACGTCGCACTTCGTATGATCCAATTTTACTTGGGCTTATTTAGCAAAGCAAATCGTCTTTGACAGGGCTAACTACGCCGAGAAAAATAGTTTTGACACTTATTTCTGTTGAATATACTTCTTGGCGATTTTTTGTATTTTAATACTACCATCAAGCAATTTATATAACAGGTTAATTTAAAAAAATATATATAGAAATAACTTTGTATGAACAAGTAAAGGAACAAAATAACAGCGTTCAATTGCATAAGTTTGAAGAGAAGCTGCATACACCTGTTTCGGGGTTTAAGAAAATGCTTTTTTCAATGTAAATAGCAAGTTTTTTAACGTAAAGGCATTCGATAAAAGGAATATATCGGACATTTTATCGGATGTCTCTGCATCCATAATCCAAAAGTTCAATATTTTTCATTGAGTCCATTTACAAATTATTTTAGGCATAAGCGCCTTTTACTTGATAAATAGAACGATTACTACCATGAGGAAAAAGGCTGCCAATTTTATTCGATATGTGTACTTGACGTTAATAATTAACTACAAGATTAAACAGAATTGTATTAGAAGTGTTTTTTTTTTCCCAACAGTTCGTACAGAAAAAAGGGGTTAATAATGTGAAAAAAAGGATAGATTTAAATGAGTAAAATTATGCGTGTTTTAATTATATTTTGAGTTACTGTATATAATTAACTTTCCGGAAAATACACATTAAACCCTAGAGTCAATATTTTTGAGCTGGATATAGACCAGGAACAGAGAAAGAAGTAAGAACATTCAACGAAGAGTAAATTAGGCCGTAAATTTGAAATATCTATTTATTTATCTTTTGTGAAAATCATTTAAACATACATGTATATTTACAATGTTTCCAATTCACAGTAACATTCTTAGATCATTTCTTGGCTCGATACAGTTTTTGAAATCAATAAACCTCATACTAAAATATTTGCAAGAATTATTTTAATTCCAAACTGACCGCAATAAAATAAGTATCATAGATTTACATCATTCTTCTCATTATGAAATTAAAATTATCCTTGCAAAATATTATTATATTCAACTTCCATCGCATTTATTGATGATTTCTATAGCAAAATTATTTTCATAAAATTTCATAAATGCATATATAAAAAATTAATTTCCAATTTTGAAAAAACTAGAAATGTGGATCATTGTATACACCCAATCATGTAAAATTCCTTTATTTTAACATAAGTAAACATATGCAAATTTTGTCCAATTTCAAAGTTTTCAATTTTAATATAATCTAATTTAAAATGCCATCATTTCTTGCATCATTAAAAATTTTAAATTTGAAATGAACTTCGAAAAGCATTTCATTTGAAAAATTAAAACAAAAATTGTCACATTGCATTTTGATTTTCTTAAAGAAAATTAAAAAATATAATAAAGTCTAATGAAAGAATGTTCACAAATGAAGTCACACTTTAGCTCGTTCACATTAGACATTTGTACATCGCCTTTTACCATCACTACCTACAAGAAGGCCTCTTCAGTAGTTACCTTAAATGAGCAATGACGTAACCGGCTGACTCAAAAATCCTTATCTGGCTGTTTAGCGTTCTCAGCAGTAGCCAACGCGAATGCGAATTTCAAATTAAATTTCGAATTCTAAGCTTTTTTTTTTCACTCATGCTACTGACAGTAGAGTTCACTCTGGATTTAGTAAAACTTCTTTCTATAGTAAAATTAATTATGCAAACATAAAATCATTTTTGAACTATTACACTGTAATAAAGAATAAAAAAGAAATGAAAATCTTAGAGCTTCAATAATCTATAATGGGCATGATTTACAACATAAAAACAGGTAAGAAATTTTGTTTCCTTTTTCAAGCCATCAATGGCTCGTTCTATCCCGCAAATTGCATTTTTGCAATGAAAGAAATATTTACAGAACCTTAACATTTCAGATATATATATATATATATATATATATATATATATATATATATATATATATATATATATATATATATATATATATATATATATATATATATATATATATATATATATTTTACATTTTGCAAAAAAGAAATTCTGATCACTAAATTTTTTGTCATCATTTCAATAATTTTAATCGAATGCAGCTACTAGCTTCACGAAAATTTGTAAGAATAAAGCTAAAAATGTGTTTTAATTGATTGGGAGAGATAAAACTTATGTCGCCAAGGAACGTAAACAAAAAGAAAATAGTTCACTCACAACTGACATTTTATTTTCAATATTGCTTTCTGTTTCGCAAAATATTCATTAGATTACTTTATGTTACAGATAGTAACGCCTGATTTACATAATTTCCATTCATATTTTCATATTTATGCAGAATGCATTTCATATTCAGTTATATATTTTTTTAGAATACCTTATTGTGATAGGGATTGCGTTACTAAGTACGTGAATGTTTCTAAGATAGCGGATGGGAAAATTTAAAGTATATCCTTCTTGTCTAAATATGAGTCTATGATAATGTTAAAATTTCAATTTTTCATTTATGTTTACTTCGTTATGATATTGATAGTTAAGACATAATTTTTCGAACAAAATAAGAGTCTTTAAAATTCATGCGGATGTGATACAATGTATTGAAAATTTTGGTTACTGTAATCTTGTTATTCCCTACGTTTTTTCTTATATGTTTGCTCAATTTAAAGGAAAAAAAAGAGCGTTAACTTGTAAAATAAACTTTGATCAATGTTAATATGTTTGGTGAACTACTGTTCTCAAAATAATAGCTTTAGTATGTTAAGGGACATAAATTAAAGCGATTTTCATCGAGAAGTTTCCTCTGAGTTAGCCTTTTTCGGTCACGTGACGAAACCAGTGATTTGGCTTTCTATATAGGAGGTGGTGCTTTTACCAGACCTCTGAAAGAGCGGTTTTACCCAACATCCTTAGTGATTGTACCCGATTAGTAAGTCAACCAGTTTCGCGAATAGCATTTTGGTTTAAAACCCGGCATTTACTCCAGTCAAATACAGGAGGAAGACAGAAACAGAATTTCCCGTGAAATAACCGGAAAGTGGCTTCTGGGATAGAACCTATCCATGTGAACGGGCTTTTGGATCGAAGGGGAATTGAAGTTCGTGAAAATTGAAATCATGATTTTTGGGACAAACGGGAGGGAGAGGGTAGCAAGAAGTAAGTCATGATGCATTTTAAGAATATGTTATGTAATGTAGCGTCACATGTAACAAGATGGGAAGGGAAGTGGGAAGCATGGTGCCACAAAGGAGAGAAGGTTATGTATGATGAAAAAAAGTGTGACATCACCCATGAACAGCCACAAAGTTTGAATGTTTGATTTAATGTTTATGAGACAAGAGCATTTTTTTTTCAGTTAGCAAACTGCGGTCAGCGTATTTTTTTCAGTTTGAAACATTAAATTACTACTTTTTGTTGCGTAATGATTAAAAAATCATCATTGTGCAAAAGTACTTGCTTGTAGATACAAATACAATACATAATATCAAATTCAAAATAAAATGAAAGGAAAAACATGTAGAGTGCTAGCTTTGTAAAATATTTTGCGCTTAGGTAACATGAGCTGTCCATCCTATTCAAAATGAACATGAAACGCAATTTACAGTGCATAGAACTCAAAATGTTTCTCTGCTTAAAAGTAACAGACTATTCATTTCTAACCGTAATGAAATTCCGTCGCTTAATTGATTTAAATTTCGAATAAATTATACCGTGCCACATTTAAGGCACGGCGAACTTTAATTTACTTAGTGCCCTCCATTCAGGCTATTTAAATAGAATTAACAGGAAATTCCCTAGTTTAAGAGCATTCGATCTGATGAATATGCCAATTTAGTGTAGTACCCTCCACTATTATAAATTTGATTGCTGTAGTGTACTTAATCAACGGATTCAATAGATGTATATACTCCTAATAATCTCATGAATAATGTCAAAGTTTCAATAAAATATACATTTTGTTTTTGTAATATTTAATGTTTATTAAGACAGTTAATAGAAAGACGTAATTGGATATAAATTATTGTCGTAGAAGAACACATTTAGTGGGATATCTTTTTTAAATCCAGGTGAAGTAATAAAACAAAAAAAAAAGATTTATTTGTAAATGTGAAATTTGATGTTTTCTGTCAAAAAATGTGTTTTTTTTTTTTTTTTTTTTTTTTTTTGTAATCTTGAAAAACATGTCTTTAAGCATGTACACATTATGTGTTTTTTAACTGATATTTTTATCCTTCACACTTCTAAAAAGCTTATTTTTTGAATCTTCATTCCATCCCTCTTTTTTTTAGTTACGTTTTAAAACTGATGTTGAATTAGTCAACATTCGAAATATACACAAAAAAGCGTATTGCACAGTATATACGAAAATAAAGTTTATGATAATAAAATTGACGTAACTGAAAAGTGACGCAATTTTTAACTTTATAAAATAATGAAGAATAAAGAAACGTTGAATACCGATAAAAACTGCACTTTCCGAAAAAACTGTAATGTATCTGAAATAACTTTTAAATTAGTTGACATGTTTACGAAATTGTTATAAGCTTACACTTTTAAATACAACTAAAGGTTTATCATGTAATATAATGTTTTTAGTGGTCTTATGTTTTAACTGTATGTACTTTTAAAAAAAATTAAAAAAACAGATTTTTTTTTTGAAAAACATATGTTTGTACTTTTGCTAAATTTGTTAGTAAATTGAACGTTTTACATTGAAATTATACACTATGTTTGAAAAAATTGCATTCACAGGCAAGTATATGTGAAAGACGTATTGCTGAAATGAATAGTTTTTCAAAAAAAACAGAACTTAAATGGTTATGTGTAGAAAAGATGTATCAATGACAGTTAGAAAATTTTCAATGATGCAAAACTGTGACAATCATCATGTTTTTTTTATTACTAAAATTGCTGTAAAATTAGGTAACAAGGTTCGTTTTCTATACATCACTTATTTATGATTTATTGAAAATAAATGATACGTGATGAGATTTGTAAAATAACTTTTTCCCACTTTTCTCACTCGTGCCAGCACAGAGCCTGTCCCTTTAAAATGTATGAAGGAAATGGCCGATGCAATAAATACATGGAATAAAGAGGAAATTCCCCTTACTATGGTCTCAAATAAAGTCAGATTGCAAAGATTGATGTCAACTGGGCTAACTCGATGTAAAAGTAATAAACTGGAAGGAGTTATCCGATTATCCGAGCTACTGAAGCGTATGAGATTATACTTTTTTTTTAATGTTAAAGTAGTTTACTTTTGGTATAATCACAAAATATTATACGACATCAAGCAATCTATTTCCCAACTTTAACTTATTTTAATTGTGTTAACTTACTGCAATCAAAAACCATAGCGGCCCTAATGTGATTGAGTCCTGGGGTTGCATCGGTTAATTGGTTTCATGCAGACGCGGTGAGTGCCCGTAAGATGTTTTCATTAACCGTTAGCTCTATTAGAACGCGCCTGGTTAAACGCAGGTTAACCAATCGACGGTTAACCTCGGTCAAACGGTTGCTCTATTCGAACGTAACCCAAATGATTTTGATTTCGCAAACTCTGAATCTGACATATATTTTCTACCAATGGAAGGGCATCTCCTTTTTACTTCGGAAAAACAAACACAGGTCACGGATGTTGATTTAGATATACTTGTGCAAGGACTTCGTAAAATGGTCCGTGCAGTTGTAATGCTGTAATCATCAACACCTCAAAAGTCTGTAGAAGAGGCACATATGTAAATTTCAATCATGAGGATTATTCTTGTCCCACAAATATGAAAGCAATTTTCGGATTGCAAATTGCTCCGAGAGTTCTTTGCATGCCTTAAATTTGTAGTGTTTTATGAAAAGTAGGCAGATTGAAGGCAGTTTTTTAGAAATATGGTCTTTGTCAGACTGCTCCTAAGCTCGGCTGACATTCTTCTGGTATCTAGAAAGACAAACGAATGTAAGTCAGTAAAAAACAATAAACAATTATAAGAAGTTAAAAACAAGCAACTTCAGTAAAAAAACTAGTATGTTGTGGCCATCACGAAACTTTCTTCTATATTTTTCTTTTTTTTTTTTCTGATCCCTCCCCATGCTTGACGAGGAAGCAATATTCCCAACAAAAACAAAATGACACATGCAAAAACTTGACGACTATCCCAATGTCTGAATTATTGCAAAAGCAAAGCAAAGAGCGAAAATTGAAAGTTATTTTAAAAGCCTTGCTTGAATGAATTACAAATATTTTATTTGTTAACAAACATAAGATGGCAACAGTTCAAAATTTTAAATCATTGAGATAATATTTCCTATCATTTCCATACAATTAAAATCACGAGAAATACGCAGACGACACTCTATTACGATTTATCTTTCTTATTGTTGCATTAATAAAAATATTTTTATTCGCAAAAAAAAAAAAAAAAAAAATCAACACCTCTTGGAGCGATCGGCGTCAAAATAGAACCAAAGCCTGTTTACATATGGATTCACATATATTCCAAATTTCAACCAGAACGTAGCATTACTTCTTGAGATAGGGCACTCAAAATGGAAAAAAAGAACGGGTGATTGCGCTACCCCCTTTTTAGCTGTTGACACAAAAATAAAATCAGTTCTTATACCCACTAAGGGCTACTTGCCGATAAATTTTTCTTTCATTCCGTTCATTATTTCTTGAGATACAGCAGTCACAATTGACGACAAAAAACGTTCTATAGCTCAACCCCCGTTTGAGTTATTGACACCAAAATTGAATCAGCACCTGTTCCTGTTAATACCAACATATGGACCAAATTTTGTTTGATTCCGCCAGTTACTTCCTGAGGAATAGCAAGCACGCGTAACTCGAAAAACGTCCCATTGCTCCACCCCCCTTGGAGGAATTCGCGCCAAAAACTAATGGGCACAAGTTCACATAGGGGCACATACGTGTACTAAATTTCGTTCGATTTCATGCGGTAGTTTTTGCTGTAGAGCGGCCACAAAAAACTGGTCACACACAGACGTGACACACATACACACACACACACACACACATACACACATACACACACACATACAGACAGACAGACATTTTCCAAAAATGGTCGAAATGGACTCAGCACACCTCAAAACGTTCGAATCCGTCAAAATTCGAAAATTTGCACGAATCCAATACTTTCTTCTATATATTAGATATAGAAGAAAGTAACAAGCAAACATGTAATAGAATTTTTGGATATAACTTTTGGTGCCATGAACTGTTGTCGGTTGATGTTGCAAATGCCATAACACAGCATATGCGCCATCGGTCTAAGATCATTCATTGCAAGTGGCTCTGTCCTGCGAGATTGCTGTAAGTTTCACATCAAAAACTACTGATATATTCAAAGCAGTGTTCAGCAAGTGCTGTAAAAAATGTTTGAATAATTGTGCAACAAAGTGTTTGAAAAACCGGACATGTGTTGATGTTCAGAAATGTTCTGAAACGCCTTTCCAAAAGTATTAAGAAGTTGTGAAAAACCAAATAAGTGTTCTGAAAAATGTTCTCAGAATGTGTTCGGAAAACTGTTCCAAAAATGTGTACTTCAAAGTGTTCCAGGAATGGGACTACTGTTAGTGAATAAAATATGTAAAAACGAGTTCAAAAAATGGGGAAATTCGCAGAGTACTTCTTTTTACTTTTATGGTCATATTGTATTTGTTAGTACGTCAGTAAAATGTTGTCCAGTCACAAAACAATTCTCAATGTATTAATGAAAATAAATGGTGGTCGTGGTGGTGCGTCAAGTCCATGGGAAGAACCATTTAAATCCATATGTCTGCAAAACACAGTAGGCCAGCTCCTTGATGTTGCCGGAGTACAGATTGATGTCGATTGCAGAGAATTCCCCAAGCCGGGCCAGAGATCTTAAAATGGCAGAGTGCTCAAAAATATGATATGAAAACAAATCAAGTTATTAATCAAAGCTCACCACTCTGATGGGTTTGTTGGATATGACGAGTGGGCTACGGACACTGTCTTCTTCGTTTCCTAGCACTGTCGTCGTAGCAAACGTACCCCGACTGTTTTGGAAGTCGATGTCTGCGTATTCCGTTGGGGGATCAAGCCTGTGCCTTGCATATGGCTGTTGGCTGTCGGGTAATGCTAGCTCTGCGTATGTTATATCGTCATAGGGCTATAACAAAGCAAGAGTTATTCAGCATTTCTCCAAAAAAAAGAAAAAGACATAGTACATGTTTTGAATGAAAATAAATTTATTTAAAAAAGTGCGTGACAAAATTGCGTAATTAATTTCAAATGAAATATCATTTCAAACAAGATGTAATAACTTTGATTTAATCAATGTTCCTACTAAAACTATTAGTTTTTTTTTCTGTTGGGCTGTTGAATGATAAAATGCCCTTAATTAATGAAGTGGTTCACAAATTTATTTTTGAACATTATCAAATAATGCATATTTCTGTATTATACATGTTAGGTGTATTTTTTTTTTGTGAAATGTTTAACTGAAATGTTGATTGAAAACTGCGAATAGCTCAGTAAAAAATTATTCTATCCGCGGAATAGTGTGGCACAGTAACCGCAGATAAGTGAAATTGCGGATAAACCGCAAACTAGGTAACACCGTGATAGTGTGTGCAATAGCTTAAAAATATCAAGAACATTACATACATTTAAATATAGCCGACACGATTACAGTGTAAGTACAAAATTCATGTTAAAGCTAAAAACAGATTACTCGTTATCGCAAACGGATAACACAACGCGAGCAAATCGTACAAACTGATTAATTGCAACAGATGAAAATAAGTTACACCAAAAAAGCACAGGGAAGGAGTGGAGACTTTTTTCAAGACTGGTAAAATCACCCCTTTACACGCTTAAGTAGTGTAGATCTAAAATTCATTAAATGGGGGTAGATCTAAAAAATAGTTAGTCTTGTAGATCTAAAGAAGTAAGGAGTGGCAGATGTAAAAATGAGTTCTAACTAGTAAATTTTGTTTTTCGAAAGTTGTTGATGCTAATGCATTTTTAACACTTTCAATATGTGGCAGTGAGAAGCAAAGGGATGTAAGTTGCAAAATTAAAAATTTGGAGATAACCAGTACAAAGCAGGTGAATCTCTCCTCTGTCTTGTGGCAAGATATAGTACTAGTAGTCCTAATAGGTGCTGCTGTATAGCATGATTTAGAAAACAAAAATTAATGAAATCCAACCTAGAACCGTATCTTAAAACGCGCTTTTCTCAAAGCTTAAAAATGTCAACTAAAATCCCTTTGCAAACTGTGTCCCTCACTGTGTCATTTTTTTTTTTTTTTGCTATGATTGATCTGTATTTCGAAAAAAAGAAAACAATAGAAGTGTACGAGCTAAAATCTATTTCGTGGGATTCCTATATAGGACTTATTTGTATGCAAATGTAAGTTGAATCGTTTACATGGTAACTTTAAGATATTCAAGCATATTTAAAATTTTACGAAATGGAGCTACAGATTGTTTTAAATAACTTCTCTAATGTATTCTATTTTTCTCCAGTTTACTTTGCATTCTAATATACTGGTTGGATTGTCTTTTTTTTCAATTTATTATATGGTAAGAAGATTTTAAAAAAGGGAAGATGTTATGTAAAACAAGATGATGAAATTGGAAGTTTTATAGTTTAATGCTTTATTTGAAATAACTTATTTCTACATTATTCCCAAAATAACTGAGATTTCTAGTTGCTTGTGCAAAAATTTTGTTATCCGTACTTTTTTCCTGATATTTTCTGCTATTGACATCCATGGGGTAAATATGGTATGATGATTTGAAAAAGATGTTTATTAAAAACACAATGATAAATATGGAAGTTTTATAGTTTAATGCTTCAAGGATTTTCAAGTAGACAGGGTAAAATATACTTCTGTTTGTAATTTCTTTTTTTTTTTTAAATCTGTGAAATGCATTTTTGTGAAAAATATCATCCTGGTGAAATAAAATGAATTGAATGGAATTTAACTGAATGGAATTTGAAAAAGCTTGTTTCTAAACTATATTCCCAGACTAATTTAAATTTCTAATTGCTTGTGCAATAAATCCTTTAGCCGTATTTTTGTCTTGATATTGTCTGCTACTGACATCCATTGGATAAAGATAAAAAATATCAAAAGAGCGATAAGACTGAATGAATTCCATGTTTGAATCATAAAATCATTCAATCAAAAATTTTTTTATGATAACTTTTATAACTTCTATGTATGTTACAATTAAATTGACAAAAATTGTAACGATTTACTTGTGCATCGAAGCTACAGGATAACTTAAAAAGTTCGACCATTAAATGAATACATTTTTTTTAATTTAAACGATGAACTCTAAGTAAATTGTAGTGGCACGCATGATTTGAAGTCATAATTGACCGCAAAACCACCACTACGAATATAATAAATGAAAGTTTGTTCAATAATCATTCCATATGATTATTGAACAAATTCTTACCTCACTAGGAACAAAATGTACTCTATTTATCATATTTGCATACGTGTGTTCCTTTTCTTGAACATTTTCATATATTATATCATTTGTCGAGTTTGGAGCCAAGCTTGAATAATCTAAAAGAAAGAGTTGACACAAAATGTACATATTAAGGATTATATAGCCACAAGAAAATATCTATATACTAACTTTTACTTATTTTTCACATATCGGATTGAACCTTTAAAAGTCAACTGTTTTCGTTTACAATTGCGTTATCGTTGCTCAGTAGCAATCAGGGGGAAAGAAGTAGATAGGTTTCAAAAACCCGTAGAAAATACTATATACACTAAGAACTAATGGAGAACAGGTGAATAATCAAACGTTGTCTAAAAAAATTGCTATTTCCTTTTCCCTCTCAACTGTAATAATTTTCGATTTACTATATTTTCTAACTTCGTAAAAAAAAATATTCTTCTTTAAAAAATGAACATTTTGGAGAGTTAGTAGAAGAGAATAATCATCAGTCAACCATGCTATGTTACATTAATAAAGATGTTAAATTGTATGGTTACAATTGGCCATTTTGGATTGCCGATACTGCCCAATCCATTTACAGAAAAGGATGGATGTGATATGTTTACGTACATGTCACAACGCCATTCCAGGAGTTTTAAACTTAGGCTTTTAATTTTTTTATATTGGATTATAAGGAACCCTTTTGTACAATAATATCAATATTCTAAAAAAAACGTACGTAAAAAAAAAAAACAATTGTTTTTACATGTTGCGAGTGTGACCGTTTGGTCAGGTTCAGACCGTTTAAAGTGCGTGTTGCTGTACCACACCTCCAACACTTCAATCCATCATTTTTTAACTACAACAAAAGTTTTTATATACTTGACATTTTGTTTTATGATACAGAGACCCTCTTTCATTCAAAATATATACCGCAGTGTAAAACTCCATAAATAAAGAGCAAACATTTACGTGAATATTCAAATGAATTGATCAGTGTCATAAACAATCTTGCAAAAATTTCTCTTCTAAGAATTCTAATATGCTTTAGCGAAATGGAAGAATTTCACCACTGTAGCAATATCAATAATATATATACTAATAGTAGCAACAATAGTAGTATTATTATACATAAATAATGCTTAATTTTAATTAAAAGAAAATTTAGTACAGATTTTTACGTATTAAACTATTTAGGAGCTACGTTTAAAAAATAACCTTTCAAAAGGATAATGGGAATTTAATGCCTAGAGAAGGAACTCCTTGGAATTGGAACTAAACAAAAGTAGTCTAAATACTTCACATTACTACTAAATCCAATCCTATAAGCAAAAAAAAAGAAATTTTATTCTCCTGGCAAAGCCTCGCATAGAATTTTACGGTAAAAATACTTACTTGTGGCCCGCTCGTCGGTCATAAATATGCTTTCCAAACGCGCGGGATTTTTATGCCAGAGGTGTATAAACGGCAGACGTTATTTTATCGAATAACAGTCGCTTGTGCTCGGGTTTTGTGAGTCAGTAAAATTTTATCGTTTATTATATAGGACATAATGTTGACTGTTGCACAAGCTGTTTCACACATATCGACATCTGGAAGTAAAAGTTCCAATCAATATTTTTTTTCTTATTTGTGTTGGAAAGTATACGGAGTTTAAAGCAGGTACGTGAGAATTTATTTCAAAGGTAAGGATGGAAAAGGTATACATTTGTTTCTGTTTTATGCCGTAGGTTGCATTTTAACTTTTCTCAAAAAGGTGACGCATAATATTATAAGAAAATATTCTACTTAAGCTGTTTTTGTATGCATATTTCCATGTGTGTTAGTTGTAGTTTATTTTTAAATATGATACATACAATTACGGAAATAAAATACTGCATTTAAACTATTTTTCAATGTAATATTTTCTTGCATGATTTTTTTTCTGAGGTTGCATTTTAAAATAAATTTAAATTTATTTATTTATGTTATCGAACAAGGTTACTCATGATGCACTTTTTTTCCGAGCGAAATGAATACCTACCAAAAGTGGCTTATACATATCGACATTATAGATTCATTTTTTTTTTATCAAATCAAATAATATCGTCTGTGAGAGGTATGCAACAAAAATGTACAATCTTTAATCTAACAACCTAAAATATTCACGAATTTCATGTTGCAATAAAAATGCCAGAGTTTTGTTTTAGGAGATGCTCCTGTGGTGAAATTTGTTGTTCAAACCGCAAATGGTCAGTTAAGTATTCCCAGCAAGCTGAAGTACTTCAGTACAAGAAGCTTATGCTTTAGATTTTCGATGTAATAATTTTCATTGGTTTAGTGTTTAGATTATAAATGTAAGAGGATCATATTTCATTGCAACTGCAGATCCCTATTCCCAGATATCCGTACTAAAACATAAAACCCCTCGCTCCATCTCCCACAATCTTTGAAAAAGTGGGAGGAATATGTAGTAACTGCCAAAACTTACCTTAACTGGACCTTAAAGATATATTTTTTAAAGTCAAATAACAGCTTATTAGAGATGTATGGACTTCAAATTTCAAAATTTTAAGAAGAAACATGAAAATGTTCACCAATTTTATTTAGAGCAAGTCATATTTTTGCCTTAGGAGATAGTAAATGTGATAAAATTTGATCATCAAACCTCCTAAGATTGGTTGAGTATTCTTGAACAGGGAATATTCTTCACTCAGTTTTCAAAATGGGGGGGGGGGGGGTAAATTTAGTACAACAAGCAGATTTTTTAGAATTTGGATATTCGGATTGCAAGTGGAACCATGGTCAAACATAAGTTAATTGAGTTTTGAACCTCACGCTTCTTCATTTGACATCTTCACGAGCTCCTAAAGTGAGTTCCCCGGTACCCAGTGGGTAACCACAGTGAAGAGTGTTGTGAATTTTCCATGTTTTTAATGTTTACAAATAATAGAGGTAGATTAGGGTGTCGTGAAAATACTCTAATTCTGCAAAAGGTTCCACGAATCTGAAGTGTTTCGTAACCGCTGTACTAACGCAAAGATTTGATCTTTTTCCCTGTAATTGAAATTAATGAGCTTTTTCGTGTCTTTGCTCAAAATTTTGACGTTCTTAGGTCATAAAATACATTACTATTATTTCTTCATTTCATTTCTAAGTTTCATATCATATATTAAGTGCAAAAATGTTTTTTTTTTTCGGTTCTAGAATTTGAAAAGTCTGATGAAATTTGTGACACATTTCTTTTTATTATTTTTATTATCAAATATTTTCTGAGTTATATAAAGAGTAAACTTTCTAAACAAAAATCTGCTTTAGACATAATGATTTATCCTTGTAGCAGGCGTGACTGTTCGATCACACGCTCACAAATCTTTTTTTTTTTTTTTTTTGTGGTGATAATACATATTATAACACATAATAGTTCCTTCAATTCAAATATATATAGATTAGAGGTCTTGATATAAAATGTAGGGAATAAAGGGATAATATATGGAATAGCCAATTTTTCACGAAAAAGTATTCTATCAAGCAAGGTATTTTATTAAATGGGAATAAAATAATGGACATCCACGTTTTAGTGCATTGAAAATGTAGAAAATGTATTACGTTAAGCAAGATATTATTTTAACCGATATTCTTATGAGCGGGCATAACTTCATGCATAAAACAATGACACTCCCTTGCAAATAAATTGAGCTATCATTCATACTAGCTCAAAACGATGCTCGAGTTATTTCAACATGCAATGAACCTGTTTTGATTATTGGATCAATCGACGCCACATAGAGTCATAAAAAATTATAAACATAGAAAAACGTAGCTGTTGCAGTTATTGCTTTTTTCTTCTTTCTGTCGTTTTTTATGCAGAAGAAAGGGGAGTAAATTATTGCAATAAGAAAGCAACATTTTCAGTTTATTATTCATGAAATAGTATTACTTTTAGTTACACACAAAGGTATCAGTCTGGCTGCAAAATTACCTGTACAGAAAGGCTTTGATGGTATGACGTCAGGACTGTCATCTTCAAAATGTTTCAATTTTGGTGTTTGTATTCTGAAAGGAATGCATGCACATATTAAATTTTACGAAATAAACGGCAACATCATAAATTATAACGAAGGTGTAAAATAAATCATAAATCTTTGAAAATAGATCACAATTTCAACGCTTCAAACATATCAGGTAATTTGGTCTTAAGCCTGAAACGCAAATTAATGACTTTTAGTAATGAAAATTAAAAACGATTGCGTACACAAGGCATTTCATGAAAATATTATTAAATCTTTATTACTAGTTACTCTTGAAGCAAAATGTTTGGGTAACTCATAAAATTAAAATATTTTTATTTCACAAATATTTCTGCATTATACTTATAGCAGGTGCTATCTCTCCTTAATAAAAATTATTGTGCTCGTATTTAACATATTAAATACTCTGTTAAATTATATTGCATAATTAATTTAAAAGAAAATTAGATTAAATGTACAAGCCTTAAACAATACAGGTTTGAACTTAAACATTTTTCATTTTTCCTACTTTTCTACGTGAATATAAACCGAGAAAATCTTTTATTAAAACAATGTGTAAAAAATGTGGACGAACGCATTATTAAAATGTCTTCTGGTCAATTTGCTCAGTTCAAAAATTAAAATAATGTCTAAGCATCGTTTAAAAATATAGCGTTCATTAAACGTATATTTTTAATTTATTTAATTTGAGCTACGTTTAATTGAAAAATTAGGAAACGAAATATCGTAGGAGTATAGAAGGTGTCTTTTGAATATAATTAGCAAAAACATATATATTAGGGTGGGTCGATTTTGACTTTTTTTTTGAAATCGAAAACGCCTGTGGTGGGAAAAGTTGTGTATTGGCATTAAATGCTCGCATAAAAATTGTTTTGGAAATCAAAATATATTTAGATCCCTCACCAGTACCTTGAAATTTCATCAAATATGGAAAAATTGACATTTATTTGTTATTTTTTCACTTTCTCATGTTTGATTTTTTTAATCACCTGTAGTGAAAATGATTGCCGAGTAAGATTCTTCACTCATAAGTAATAATAATAATATTCAAGCTCCGCTCAACGTGTGAAATTTGGAATATTTTCATAATTTTTAAAATCTTGACGTTTTAAAGCAAAAATTTTATCCAACACTTTTTTTTTGAGCAATCACGATTGCTTATTGTTCTTATTTGACTGTTTTGAATTCCTATCATTTTATTTTCCCACCAGCACCCTCTGCCAACACCACCGTCGCGTCGACCGGCCTCACGATGCTACTCCTCTTGCGAAAACCATATCCAAGTTGCGTCCATATCCTACACACACACGCATACATACACACACCTACAAACTCAAACACCTACACACATACACACACCTACGCATACACACACTCCTACACACATACACACAGACACAAACACACATGCCTACATTCACACACACACGAACGCCTACACGCACAGTAAGCACTGCATACACAACACGCACACACATGCATACATACACTCACGCACCCACACACATGCGTCTACACAAACACACACGCGCATACATACACACACACGCTCGTGATTGCGAAAAACATAATTTGAATTTAAGATGCCAAAAATTCAAATTAATATATATATTTTTTTAATTTAAGCATTTTTTATACTTAATTTTTATATAATGACACTATAGAATTCTTTAGGATTCAAACATAGGCATAAAAGATTAAAGTACCAGAAGTCCGTCGTCGCAGTTTTACGGCAGCTCTTCGCTCATTTTCCCGAAGTATTAGGGGAAAATGACTAAGAATTCACCTCGGAGTTTTTTGTAAAAAAGAAGTTTTACACCTTATACATTGCTTTGTTCTCAAATTTTGACATTAATTTTCGGGAAGTCAATGTTGTACGTATAAAGTCATCATGGCGTGTTGCTCCACAAACGGATAAAGATGCTTCTGTCACCAACCTAACTGCTCTTTCTACCGCTTGTGTATGACATGGTAAATTCCACAACTCACTTTCAATAACGTCACCCGTTTCAGCTACTTTCTCAAGTTCCGCATTGGGTATATGTTTGGTGAGTGGAGAGTCTATAAGGACACAATTTTGCCAATTTATCAATTCTGTATAGTCTTTTGCTTGAAAATTTAGAGGTGTAATGACAAAATCACGAACAGTTTCATTAGTAAGAGTTCGGGCCTTCAGGATTTTTCTGTAGCCTAATTTCCTTACTGAGGATCGCGTGCCGTTTTGATCATGGCTAACAGCAGGTTTTCTGGATAACCAAAAAACAAAAACATTTCTTTGTCTGACAGGGTCAACTACTAATTTCAGATCATCACTAAGATATCTTGAGTAGTGGATAACTTCCCGAAGATGCTGTGCACCGGCTGTGAATGAAAGTTTTGATCAAAAATCAAACTTTTGCATACACTTTTATAATGTAGTCTACAATAGTCCCTATTTCCAGCGATGATTCTTTTCTACCAACATACAAACGAAGTACTCTGTTTGCTGTTGTAAGCCACTTAGTATGAGATAGCTTTCCTGGTGATTTGGTGGACAGTGATGTTGAACAATTTCCTGAACATATTGCTTTACATATTTGATACAAGAATTTTTGGTCAGTGCCAAGTCCGTCTGTATCAACTGTTGACAAATCAAAAGCGATTTTTGTAGAGGTTTTTTGGTAGCTGCTTACATGTGCCAAGAAGCTTCCCTATAGGACCATTATATGTAAAAGGACTTGTAGTGTTTCCATCAAGATGCCGTAACAGATAGCGCAAAGGTTGGCGTGCAATTGACATATGAGCCACTGCAACGGCCTTTTTAAATGCAGTTCAAATAGTCTTATTACACCACCTTTCACATCAGTATTGACTGCTGTTCCATCTGATCCTACTGCAATTAAATCCACAGTAGATACTTGGGTTGTTTTTAAATAGTCTAATATGCTTGATAACACTTCATTCGCTGTACCAATTCTTTTGCTCTGAGTTTTTCGTTACGATTTCTATTCTGTTCATATATGCTTGATTAAGTGCCAAGAACAGGCCGATTTGTCAGACTGGGGGAGGGTGATTTAAATAGTTTCATTATATCACAGAGAAGAAGAAAAATAAACATTCAGAGGAATCACACCATCTGTCTCTTTGACAGTTAAAACTAAGCAGATATGAGCAAAGAAAAAAGGCAAAACGTGCAATTTCAGATTCCCGGCTGGGGTGGTATATGTAATATGATATGATAATTATTTTGTTCATAAACAAAGGGTCTTACTATTTACTATTTACACCACAGGTGATTAAAATATATATATAAATGAAAAATAAGTTTTAAAAAAAGTCAATTTTTACGCATTTAGCGAAACTTCAGGGACCTGGCAGAAGGTATAAATATATTTTAATTACAAAATTTTTTTTTAATGAACATTAGATGTCAATACACAACTTTTCCCACCACGGGCGATTAAAGATATTATACATAAGATTTTTTTTAAAAAATTTAAAAATGTCAATTTTTGTATATTTGGCCAAACTTTAAGGGGTTGGCGGAGGATCTAAATATATTTTTATTTCTAAAAAATTCTTATGCGAGCATTTTATGCAGATACACAACTTTTCCCACCACAGGCGTTTTCGATTTCAAAAAAAAGTCAAAATCGACCCACCCTAATATGTATGGTTTGTACTTAATGTTTGTTTCTTTGTGTGTTCGTTGCATCCTCAATAAGTTTCAGTTATAAGAGCATGTGTATATTCTGTATTTTGTCATATGTATTTTAAAAAAGATCTTAATAACAATAGTCACAATCGCTTAAAAGTTCTTCGAGTGATAAATATGATTGGGACTGCAATTACAAATTAGTTTTAATTAGCAAATTAGTTTTTAATTTATGTTTATCATCGATATTACAAATATAAATTAAATACAAGAAAGCACTTTAAGAAAGCAATAAAAGAAATTCAGCATTTTATTTGCTTTATTACTTAATTTTACTTCAGCTATTTCACTTTAGTAATTACACATAGTTTTCTCCTCTCCACCTGTATATACAGCATGTCTCCAAAAAACTATAGTACTTTCGCAATTTTCAGCCCAAGATGCATATTCCAGCGCAAAAATGTGGTCAGAATGAGATATATAGTTAAGGTGTACGTTTTGTTTTTGTAAATAATCTCCGCTGAAAAATAATCCCAACACAAAATATTTGCGACCGAAAATTAAGGAAATATTCACGTTGAACCTTGTAAAACACACGATTGGATCCTATCATCCTTTTAGAAAAATACTCTGTTTTGCGTAAAAGTGTTTTTGACTATTGAAAAATAAATGCAAATGTTTTAATGATACCAACACTCTACAAAAGCGCGGAACGATAAAAAAGTATCACTCGATGCACGCTTATAACTTTAAAACCTTGTTAATAGCTACCCCCCCCCCCCCCCCACTCCCATTGGCGTAATTGACTGCTAGTGTCACAAAAAGCTTCGTTTCATATTTCGGGGAATATTGGTCGTACTAATGTCAAACTTTTTGAGCTCTATTTTGTTTCATGCTTGTGATTTCTTCAATGCAATGTAAGGGGCTCGAAAAAGATGTAAAAACTTAGATTTTGTATTTTTTTCACTTCTGTCCTTTTTCACTTCAAACTTTTGATGTTTAGACACTGCATCAATTTTTGACCATTTTTTAAATTGGAAGTATTCATCTAGGACTAATGGGGTCGTGAAAGATCGAAATGTTGCAGATTACACACGTGCACACGATTCACATTAGGAAAACATATTTTGTAAATGTAATCATTGTAAAAGGATAAATATACGTACTTCTCATTGTTGTCTCCTTGTTCAGCTATTAAAAAGACAGAATAGTAAAAAGGATTAGTTGCATGAAAGGAAATTCAGTGACACTAAACACTTCAATTAAAGGTAGGATGCAACAATATACAGTTAAATCATTAATACTGTTCTTATGATGGCAATGTAAACCATAATAAAACAACCGTTGGATGAGGGAAACGTATGCAAAATATTGGAGAGGAGAAAGTTCAACGATAAAAAAAGAGAAATAAGAAAGCCGTGTGATGTCGAAATCCTTAATGTTAATAAAGGGAAATTACAGCACACTTTCTGAAATCCTGGTCACTATCATTCAGATTTGAAAAAAAAATCCAACGATTCTAAAAATTTTAATGGCAAATAACCTAAAGGTAATGTTTTAAAGTAATGCTATTGAAAGTATTGGTAACAAAAAAATGAAGGCAACAATACTATGCAAGTTTTTACATATACGTACAATTTAAATATCCGATCTCAAAGATTTTTTTAAGTCTTCATACAGTTATATGAAGTTCGGTTTGGAGAAATTTTGTTCAATAAGGAAATACATTTTTTAAAAAGTAATGATGACTGCTTTTTTTGACTGTCTTTTAAACAGACACATTAAAATTTTTTATTCTGTTGTGTTGCAACAGTTGCACTTTCAATCTCTGTTTAAAAAATGCATTTTGATACTGAAAAACTTAAGATTTTTACCGTATTAAGTAAATTTTAAAAATGCAAATACTTCACTTTCATTAAGTTTTGCAAAAGCATATCTCTGAAAATTGTAGTGTTTTTTCCTTCTTGGGGTGTTATCTCAAAGGGGGAAGAATCAATGGACTCAATTCAAACTGTAATACCTTTACAATAATACTGCGAATGTAGTATTTTACGTCAACGAAAATATTAAAATATACTAGGAATGTCTGAGATTTTTCCGATTTTTCAATGTTCAATTATACTTTTTTAGAGTTATTGGAGCTTTAGGCAAGAGATTTGAATTTCTCCCGCAGAAGCTAATATTTCTTTTTTACTCCTTTGCATTCGTTTTTCAAAAAAAAAAAAATCATTCGAAAAATATTTTCCATTAAAAACTAAAGATTTGTTTCAAGCCAATATGCTTACTATGTTTCAGGCTGTATCTATGCTTTAACTTCCACGAACGCATTAAAAGAAATATATATATACATTAAAATATATTTTTACGATGCATTACTGTCTTTATATTTTATTCGTTTTGTTTACTTTTAAGGGAAAGTAGTCTGAACAGTTACTTGGGGACTAACTACACTAAGGTACTCTCAGAAAATCAAACTAAAACATGATTTATGTTTTATTACGAAACTATTTTATCGAACTATTTATCATGTTTTTTATTGTTTTTTCCTTAACACGAACACTTTGTCTGAAATGGCAGCATATGCTGTGTTTTACCATACATTATTATGGTCAAATTCACAAAGGTATGTAGTACATCCGAAGGAATGTACGATTTTAGAAATGTACGATGTGCCATTTCTCTTCATAGTCTTAAAATGCTATTACAAGAAAGAGGGTTTATGTAGTTCATTTACTTTTGCTTGATACACTTCGTCTTTTAACCAGAAACAAACCGATTCTAATATTGATCTTGCTCGTGGATTTATGATGCCATTATTCGCTGACTGCGTCATTCGTCTCTTTACTTTCTTTTATTTGTTGTTGATACGAAATACTAATTCGTTATTTACGATAAAAAACGATGTTTTTGCAGTACATGCTTTGCTAATTTGCAAGTTAATGAACCATTTTTATAGCGGTAAATAATTACAATTTTTATTCATTTCCGACCAGTAAAAAATGGCTATCTTTCCTACAATGTTAGAATTATCTTTTCATAATGTGTTATTGTAGTTCTGCTTATACTGAAATTATAATCGAGATATTATCTGATTTGTTTACATAAAAATTGAGTTAACCCGACTGTTTTCTAAAATAAATCCATTCTAATAAATATACAATGGTATATGTACAAGAAAAGGGTAAAAAATCTTACCTTTGATCTTAAAGCAAGAAAATATAATTTTAAACAGTAGAAATTTGATTAAAAGCAGACAAAACCAATTCCCACTGCAATGCTTAAACTAATCTTCCAGTTTAAATATAAATCACAATGTTAAATTCATGACCTTGTAATTACTTTCCCATTTGATTATTTTAACGTTGTATTTTGACCTTAAAGATTCAACTAAAATATGTTTATTTTTTTTATTTTTTTCTTTCTTCTTTCTTTTATTTCGAAAACAAAATAGTTGTCATAACTCATTAACTTTCTTAAATCCAATAATTAGGTACCTTATTTTCCTATTCTTACGTCAGTAATAAAATATGCTAACTTTTTTTAGTTGTGCAAATAAAAGTTTTCCAAGAAGGTTTTCTTTTTTTTTTTTTTTTTAATATTTTCATAATTTACTAGAATTAGTTTAGAACTGCTTCAAAATGATGTAGTCTTAGGAACAATCACGTAATTTCTACCTCTACAAAGTACAAGATGAATAAATGTTTAACTTACGTGTTAAGAACTTATCTTTTGCTTATTACAGTGTAACGTACGCAATGCAGCAAGTGACATTTTGATTCCGCTCCTTTCTTTTCTTTTGCAAGTTTTACGGAGGTTTCTCAGTTGTGACATTCAGAAAATGTCGCGCAATGGTTTTTTAGAATTCTGATTAAATGAAAACTGGCAAATACCGACTTAATCTAATAATATACAGGTAGTTATCAAAATAATGGAAACACCTGTGAATAAAAGGGGCATTTTTGAATGCGTTTCGAAAGTAATAAAGAATAAAACTAGATATCTGATTCTTTTATTAATAGTAATGTTTATATTCTGGTAATATATGGTGGTTTAACGGAAGTTCTGGAAGTATTGGATTTTTTTCAAGCGAGTGAAATGTCAAACCTCTCAAATTTTTAAAGAGGCCAAATTGTTGGAACGCGTCAAGCTGGAGCAAGTGTAACTGAATTATCTCGACTTTTTGGCGTTTCTAGAGGTACAGTATCTAAAGTCATGACAGCATACGCACTGCGCGGTAAGACAAGCTCTGCAAAGCAAAATAGTGGACAGAAAGAAAAGCTCAGTCAAAGAAGCGACTGTCTAAAAAGCCATTAACAGCAGCAAAAGTGACCACAGAACTCAATCACCATCTGGATTCCCCACTGTGAGTGATTAGAGTTAGAAGAGCACCTTTATAAGCAGAACATTTACGACAGAATAGCGATTCCTAAAAAAAATTCCAATTGTTTCTATTATTTGGTAACTACCTGTATATACCTTTTGGTATACAATGTTCTTGCTGAAACTAAGAGTTTATTTTTTCCTCTTGGTGAAGGATAATTATAGATTTTTCTATTTATAATTTATAAGAGGAAAAAACTAAATTTGAAAGAACATCAACGATTTAAAAACCCCGCTTTTTCCACTTTGATACTTAAAAACTAATACGTTGATTTAAAGTCTGGAGCCACGAAAACGCAGCCGAAATTTCAGAGGAATCAAACAGAATTTGAACACATTAGAAGATGAAAACTCTGTTTACATGCTTCTTATATCGGTTCCAAAGATAAAAGCGCTCTTCAACGGAAACGGAAGTTTTATGTCTGACAATTTTTGTTTCAGTCCAATAAGAAATCATCTTTATTTTTTAAAAACAAGTGTCTCAAATTCTCATTTCAAAATAATCTTTTATATAAAATGACTTAAGAAATTAAGGTTTTTTTTATTATTTTTATTTTTGTGTATTTTTTAGTATTAAAGTATAACTTTCAAAACCAATACTGGGCAGGAATACACCAAACATGGTTTATGAAGAGTATCTTGTAATTTAAATTTAGTATTAATAACATGAAACGTTTTTGAAATCTTCATGTAATCTTCCGGAATAGCTTACTAAATCGTGTGGCGAAATATAATAGTAATATTTCACCACACGAAAATAAACTAGACGTCCACAACACCTTGCATTTTATAAACCGACGTAGTTATGCGACTTTATCTTACATCTGCAATGGAAATTGCTCAAACGATCAAAAAAGTGTGACTCTGGCGCTCTTCAATAAAAGTTAAGCGAACTACCGAGCTTAACCTTTGTCATTTATCTTCATTATTCTTAAGAAACTATTTGAGTACGATCGTATTTCTTTTTCTTCCCCTCATCAACTGCGTTGTTCCTGAGCACTTAAGTAGCTTTTATTCTTGGAGCCAGAAATAATCGTGTGGTTATAAGTCACATTATCTTTTGTTACTATGTTCAAAGTAATGAAATTTTATTTCTTGTTTCGTTTTGTTTCATCTATCCCTTTGATTGTGGTATATATTATATACTGGTGGCCAAAACTGTGGACACTTTGGGAAATATTTTTATATTGTATGCTTTTAGAAAATGTTACGTTTCACAAAAAGGCCGTGTCTGCATTTTCATGAAATCTTAGTACTAAATTACAAAAATTAAAAATATTTTTTATAACTGAAAAATGGCGTCAGCTGTGCTAGCGATTATTTGCATTTCACTGGTTCCCAGAACAGGAACAATTAATGACCAGGAAAAGCAGTCACTACAACAACTTCATAACTACTTTGTTTGTGATTTTTTTTTTCATTCAAGTACGTGATCCGATTTTGTATTGCAATCATTTGAATTTTATATCGAGTTCCATAGTTTTATCCTCTTCAAAATATGAAAGCGTTAGTAGTAGTTTTCACAAACACTCTTGTTTGTGAAAATTGCAACACCACGAAGGACTTACGCAAGTGAGCTGAAAATTGCAGGAAATGTAAAGTAGGGCAAAATATGCAAATGATTAGAATTGCAGATCGGTAGCGCATGCGTATGCTGAGCAGCGCCCTCTGAACGGCAGATCGAACTGAATATAAATAAACGGCTGTAGCGAGGCGTGTATGATTATCGTTGGTTATATGCGTATAAACGTTAACTGAATCTTTACTATGCCTCTTTGACGAAAGAAAGCAAAATTTGAGCAAATTTCGGAGTTTGAACGCGGCAGAATTGTCGGTCTTCATGAAGCTGGATTGTCTTATCGTGCAGTAGCCACTCGTGTGCAGCGAAAAGCAGCACAATCATGCGTGTTTGGAAGCAGTGGACGGAAGAGGGTCGGACTGCTCGGAAATCCGGGAGTGGACCCCGAAATGTGACGTCAACTCACAATGACAGACACCTGGTGCCGACGGACCGCACAGCCTCTTCTAGACAATTGGCAACACAGTGGTCCATAGCTACAGGTGTCTCATTGTGCTTCATCAATTCGGAGACGTCTGCTGCAGCGTGGACTGCGCGCAAAGATTCCTTTACACGGGATTCCTCTCACGCAAAACCATCGCCGCCTACGGCTACAATGGGACAATGTGCATAGGAGCTGGCGTGCTGATTGGCAGCAGGTCATCTTTTCTGACCAATCCCGCTTCAATTTGTGGCACCATGATGGCCCAATTCGTGTCAGGCGCTATTCCGATGAACAGCACATTCCGGAGTGCATTATCGAACGCAACAGTTTACGAACACCCGGAGTTATGGTCTGGGGTGCCATAGTATATTATAAACGATCACAATTGCTGAGAATTGTTGGCAATTTGAACAGTACCCGATACATAAACGAAGTTTTACAGCCCCAAGCTATTCCTTTCCTGCAAGGATTGCCAGGGGCTGTATTCCAGAAGGATAATGCCCGTACACATGTCTCCAGGACTGTCAAATCCTAACTTGTTTCGCAGCAGGGACAGCTTCTTCCTTTGGCCTGCATTTTCCCCGGATATGTCACCGATTGAACATGTGTGGGATTTCGTTGGGTGGCATCTCGCTCGTGGTCCTCGTCCTGTTGCTTCGACAGACGAACTTTGGTTGCGCATACAAACAATATGGAATACTCTTCCGCAGGCAGATATTCAAGCTTTGTTTCACTCCATGCCGAGTCGTGTAGCAGCTCTTATTGCGACGCGTGGTGGCTACACAAAATACTAATTTCTATCTCTTTTTATTGTTTGTTTGGTTTGAAAATGTAATCATTTATTTTTACCTTTACCGTTCAACTGTGTATTGAATTTCATTCAACTATGATGCTTCTTTCATGGTGTTGAAATTTTCACAAATAGGAATGTATTTTGTGAAACAAAATTTTATATAATCTTGCAAAGTTTTTTAAAAAAAAGCTTCCCCGATTTTGGCCATCACTACCCATTCGTTAAAGTATTTTAATTGGTTTTGTTTATTGGTTTTGGTAATTTTTGTTCATGTAGATGCTAATATCTATGATCAGATTAAATTTTAATTTTTCATTACTTGCGATCATTCTGAACTTTTTTAGCATCACTTAAACATTTCAATGTTGGCACACTGTTTTTATTAAAACTGTTTTTTTCCCTAGATTAACACTAAAATGTTTAACTATTTGTTTTATGTATCAGCATTACGAAGGTATAATTGCATATCAGTTTCTTACACAGTATATTTTAAATTCTAGCAAAATCAAAAGTCATTTAAGGGTTAACAAATACAAGGGTTTCAATTCTAAAAGGCGTGTGTGCCCTGAACTAAGAGTGTTTTAAAAAAAAGCAACCGACTTGAACTGATTCGAAGTACGCTGGAGAATCACTTTTTTCTTTTCGTTTTTTTAAACGTTATTTGTATCAAATTGTTTTTTTTTTTTTTTGCGAATAAACGTGCATTTCTAAAGGTTTTCTATGATTCTTGAATAAGAGAGCTCGGTTTTACTAGATATTCTCTTGTTTCATGGGTGCTAACCTAGGACACATTTGCCAGGAGGGGCCAACTTAGGGCGCAAACTGCACCATTGAATTTTTTAAGGTACATTTAAGCAGTATTTTTCTACTTGGCAGTAGTAGAGTATGGAGAGGGGTCTTGGTAATATTTAGCGGGATATGTCTTTGCTCTTGGGTGAATTGCTGTTTTTTTTTTTTTCGCTGTTGTTAGGTAAACCTAATGGCGTTGTTTTGAGTCATGTTGATGCATTGCAATCTGTTCAAAATGATACGTTAAAAAATTTAACTTCAAACTTTAAAAATTAAAAAAAAAAATCCTTCTTTCTAGGAGTGACCAAAAAAAAAAAAAACTCTTGAAAGGTTTGAAGAGCGTATTTTTCAGAATAAAGTTCTTCTTTACGTTTGTATTAACTGCTTCGTAACAACTTTTTAAAAACTTCAATTAGTTTAAGAATGCGTCAAAACCATTGATTTTTTCCCTGTTGATTAGAATGGGGTCATCATAACTAGACTGTGTAAGGTTCCCAATTCAACGATTTCCAATATGTTCCGAACAATATATTTCTTCATTTTTTTCCCTTTAACTAACCGATTTTGTTCGCAGCAGATTCATCTGCAATTAGTTTTTAACGATTTTTAAGTTACATGACAATCATTTCTATAATTCACTCTAATGGTCCCATTTCGACAAATTCTTTGTGTAGTAAATTGCGTTTTATTGACAGTAGCGAGGAAACTGCCCATTTTCATTTGCTAGAAAGAAGTCGGATGTTAGCCATCTACGAAAGACTACTGTGTAACGTAAATGTTACATACCTCTGATGACTTAATATCGTAGTAAGTTACACAATGTTCATTTCTTTTCTCAGCACGTAATTGTATGGCTGCCATCACACTTGACGAAAGTTGCATTTCTTTTATGGATTAAGATAACTGCTTTGGTGGCTATTGTAATTCGTAATCTCTTTTTGTAAGTCACCAATTTCAGACTATGAACGCATAATCATGTAATTCACTTTGAATTAAAGTATGTAAGATTTTTTTAAGAAAATTATACTTTCCTTTTTATAAACTGAATAAAGCGATTCTGAAGCTTTTTAATACAAAAGTTTCCTTTACTTAGGGAAACACCAGTGTTGTAATTTATTTACATTTTGTTTAGTGAAAAAAAAAATACATTGGTGCAGAAAAGTAAAAGAAAATTAGCAATGTTTTATCTGTCAAAATTAGCAAATTACTGCATACACGTGTTTCGGGGTTTCAACTAAACTGTTTGATTTAGCCGGAGAAAATTCTTTTACATAATTCTTCTTCACCGGCGGGGAGTACATGCGTACTTTAACCTGAACCACTTGTGAGGGCCCAACTCGAATAGAAGTTTCAGAAAGTTTTACCCTACATTTTTTAACTTCTTACTGAAATTCACTCAATTTTATTATGAATTTGCTCTGAAATCAGTATGGTTTGCTTGAATTATCACCTGATACAGAGCTGTGTCTTTTTATAAGTTAAAATTTATTTAATCATGAAAGCTGCAGAAAAGGCGTTTGAAACAGTTGCAACATAATCTTTAATGTAGAATTCTTACCAGGAAACCTCACGAACAATATAAAACTGAAAAATCAATAAATAGGCAGCATTTGAAAAAGCACATTGAGACAAATTTGCCGTAAAAAATGTTTGACCTCATGCCCTCGCCTTTGAGATAAAGAGCCTTAGAATCTGCTGAAATTTTAAGAAAAACGTCTAGTTAAAAGACTTTGCGAAAAATTTAAAGTTCAAGGTTGCACAGTCTGCATGTGGCAGGATATTAAATCTGCAAATCGTAAGAAAGATAGATGCCTTCCAATACCCATCGAAACTCGCTGAATTCGAAAACTTTTCTTCGGGACTTTTTTCCGACTTTAAGACCTCATATTTCGACAGCGGGGAAGCGAGGACAACTTATTTGTGCAACCAAGAATATGTTTAAATGTGCTCTGTCAATTACTACTCAGTTTTTTTTTTTCACTGATAAACTATTGTAAGGTTTGCTGTGTTAAATGCTAATACATATTTTACTTACCTTCAGAGTCAGAAGAATGCCTTGATTTCACTACAAATATTATAACAATTGCTAGGAGGACCAAAGCTGCGACTAGTCCCATAAGCACTGCTAGAACAGCACTAATGGCTATCGTTGGTTCTTCACCTACATGAATATACATAACATAGCTCATAAGTTTCATTGTTAAAAGCATTTTAAAAATGAGTATCCTCAGTTACAAAACAAGTGCTAAGATTATTTTTCTGAATGTGGGTTTCACATCGATTGGGATGACCACGAATTGTTTTTTTCGTAAATTGTACGTCAACGTTTGTATTTCATACACGCTGTAATGTTGACAATTTCTTTATGATGGGATATCCTGTGTTATATAATGAAATAAAACTTTATTCCACATCCTTTGGTTAGTTGACAGTGCTATAACATGAAATTAAACAGGAAAAATATTTCGCAAGTGGAATAAAACAATAGCAACCTGTATAGAAACAGGGGTAACAACAACATCATTTATTGTTGCTGGTTGAGTAAAACTATAGCAGCAGTTTAAAGCAACAGGGATGAAAATACCCGCCCTTTAATAATCTTTAATGTCGGTGATGTTTCTTGGAAGTAATGAATATTTTGGATGTGCTTAAAATAATTTTGTAACTCAAGGGTTGCTACTCTTAAAAAATAATGATACGTAAATGACAATTTGCCTCAGGATTAGTCAAAAAAGAAAAGTTAATTTAAAAATAAGTAAGTTACAGTGTTTAACCACTTTGATGATATGTAATCTATGCTGAGGCAGAGAAAAAGAAAAGTTAATTTAAAAATAAGTAAGTTACAGTGTTTAACCACTTTGATGATATGTAATCTATGCTGAGGCAGAGCTACCAGCAATATACCGACAACTCAGTTATAACATCGAAAGACTGCACTTTCGTGCTTGTTATGGCTCATTAATTCTGGAATATTCACTGACCAAGGTTAAGGCAGATGTCATCTCATTGAAGCTGAGATAACCTTTAAACTTTATAACTAAACTGGAGCTCCGCTAATAGAAGTGTAGAATAAATTCCCAATGGTGTGATAAATGAATCTTAGCTCTCAGTTTGAAAGTTGTTGCAGCTTCAATGACAAAACATCTGCCTCCAGTTTTGTTATTGCTTATTCTAGAGCACCAAATGGTGAACATGCAGTCTCTGGATGTCATAATTTGGATATTGGTGTATTGCTTGAAATTAATTTTGTTTATTTCCAAGAAATAAGCGTAATTATATCTCCGAAGCAGTATAATTGATACCTCATGTGGCATATAGAAAGACGTGGAAACTGTTTAAAAATGTATTATTCCATCGTTAATTTATTTCTACAAATTAAGCTCTGTTCAAAGAAAACACTCCTTGTTAAGCCTTGTTATAAGAGAGCCATTTTACGGAAAACGATCATTTTGTCTCGCACGTGACGACACATATATTTCATTAAAAGTAATATTTAAAAACATTCATGAACATTTTTTTTTCTGCTTAACAAATTACAAACTTATGTGTGTTTTCGTAAGCAAAAATTTTGTCATTTCCCTTTTGAAAGTCTTACGTTTTAATAAAAAATATGAACCGTTACGAGAGGGACAGGGAATTGATTTTTTCGTGGAATGGCCCAAGAACTGGTACTGTGTTAATGCAGTTCGGCTGAAAAGCTTCTAAGTTGTTGAAAATTGATTTTATGCACGGATAGTGTTTGGTTTGCCTGATGTAATTGCATCATGCCTACTGTTCCATAACTTCAGTACTTATTAAAAAGAAAAAGATGTTCCACAAGAGAGAAATAGAGAGAGAGAAAGAGATAAGACAAGTTGAGAAAAATATTGGTTTATTTTTTTAATTTAAAATACGCAAAATCGGAAAATCACTGCTGCACTTGACAGTTTAAATTTCGATGCAACTTTAAAATTAAACCTTAATCTTCTACAATAATTGGTTTTCTTAAACAGTCTCAAAATTATGATTTTGAATATACTTCAATAAAAGTTGATATCAAGGGGAAAATATAACTACATTTTTAACTCTAAATGAAAAAAAAAGTATTTAAGAAAATAGCATTTCATTTAGTGTTAAATAGCCATCAGTAAAACATTTACTTTTTTCAGAATTTTGGAAACAGAGCAATAAGAATCACAAATTCGATCATTTATTTTAAGATGTATTCTACCTTTGTTACCATAGAATATGAAAATCCCTACATTAACTGTTAAATTTTTAAGCTCTTTAAATTTTTTTAGTTCTTATTTAAAAATAAAATATTTTCCAGTTCCAAATAGTTAGAGAAGTTTTTTTGCTAAATTGTTTTGATTACAAAATACGCGAGTTTCTGATGTGTTTGTTGTTTTTGTAGTATGCACAAATGTTTAGAAACTTTTTGAAATTTTCTATTTATGTTATTTCCTAGTTTTTAATTTAACGAAAAAGGCAGCTACATATTGTACATACACATATACTATCATATTTACTTAGAGTAATCAAAAATGGTTTTAAATGTAATAGAAAAAATAAGCTTAGGTTACTGGTTTAAAATAATAATTACTAAATAAGTTAAGAGTACAAGTTTTAAGTAACGTATTTGAAATTTTTCAGTTGAAGTTAATATTAGGAATGTATGGAAGCGAAAAATTACCGGAGAACTAGGATTAACTGCAATTAGCAGTTAGAAAATTAAATACATATCTCTCTAATTTTTCTAAATTTATCTGAAATAAAATGAAAAATTTAAACAGGTGCTGATATTAACAATGCCTAACTGCTCTGCTGCTGTATATTTCGTTTACAAACTGATATACTTTACAATTTTAAGTTCTCTAAAGAATTATGAAATGTCTTTAATATAAATTTTAAAGTTAAGAATATGATTTTGAGGGTTTAGCGTTGGTTTCGGATACCAAATTCACATGCATATAAGTGTTTAAAATATTTTAGGATTAGAATAGAATATAAAATCACCATGACACCATGGTCATGCATTTTCTAAAAGATTTAGTTTTTCTTACTACACCAAATTCCGTGAATTAATTGAAGCTTATTCGGTAAGTTCAAAAGTTATTCAAAGTTCTATAGCTACCGAAAAGCCTCAGTTCATTCTGTATTAAAAATTAAAAGGCTTATTGGAATAGAAAAATACTCACTTGTATATTTCTGGAGGATGACACTGATCTGCCGTAGCATTAAACTATCCTGTGCAAAGTAAACTTGTATCTTTATTTTTTGTGGTGTGTATTCTCCATGTAAGGTTCAAACTTACTACGAAATAAAAATCTTCTAGTGCTAGTGAACACGCCATGCCTGCTATAATTTTCTTCTTATAAATACTAAGGCTACTAAGATAGACTCTAGTTTTAGAGTGGGATGCATACCTAATTATGGTACGTTTAACCATACTGTTATTCTGCTTACCCTGACTGTTGTCTCCAGTGCGAGTTTCTTCGAAGTGTTAAGTGATGATTGGTTGAAACCATCTATTTTAATTTCTAGTTGAGTGGGTTGCATTTCCTAATTATGATTGGTTTAATCGTACTTTTAGTTTGCTTATTGATATCACAATTGCGATTTTCTACGAAGTTTTAAGCGATGATTAGCTAACTCCTTATGTTACATTTTGTTCAAAATACTTACAAAATTTACAACCAGTGTGCAGTATATTATAAAAAATAGCCTGCTTAATTACTAACATTCTTTTTTTATTATGTTTATTTATTTATTGATTTTTTTTTATTTTTTATTTTGCCAAATGATGCTCTTGCCCTACAAAAAAGGTATCTTGATATATATCCTATGAAACGGAATAATGTGTTAATTCTATATACAACACTCCAACAGTAATGTAGGCCTTTTAAAACTTAAGAGTTTAGATGCAAATGTTATTTGGAGGAGTGCCTAACTAGCGAGTTTGGGGAGAGGTCATGTCGCAGACTGCTTATTGAAATTTTTAAGGGTGCTTTAAGCATATGTTTCTGTTGTTTTTTTAGGGGGGGGGGTCACACTGCGTATTGAGGGGTGTTTTCTCTATGTTTTGGAGGCAGGGACTATTTTGTAGACTGCGCTTTGAAATTTTTAGGGGTGCTTTACGTAGTTTCGGGGGGGGGGGAAGGGGGTCTTGTTTAATCATTTTGATACTTGAGGGACGGGGCATTGCTCTGGGGGTAATTGGGACCCGTATTATTGGTTTGATTTGTTAGAAATACCGATACTATTTTATTTAAGCGGTTAGTTTTCTTCAGCAATTACGGTCGAAGCCTCCGTTCAGTAGATTCTAGCACAATCCTGGACTATTTTTATCACTTTAAGCACCTGATTTATATGTTTTATCCACATTACAATTGGAGTTTTGTATTAAACATGCCCTCGATTGAAATCACATTCTTTGAAAATATATTTTTAAGGATATAAACTATGCTATGCTCCCAAGCACATATCAAATAATATATACGAGATCCACTTATACTTTGAACTGCTCAAGCACATTTTAAACCATATGAGATCCAGTTCTAAACACACTAGTGACTTGCTAGAGTGACTTGCGCTGTTACAATTGCACTAACCTGTCCTCCGTTCAAGCGCATATAAAGTAGTGGCCAATAACTCTAATGTGGTGCTACGTCCCTTAGCGTTGGACGCATATAAAATCAACTCATAAGTGGTTCCGGGATCGAGACCCCGAACATCGAACAAAGGCTTGTCGTTCGTCACGCTGATGTTCAAATGATCTTTTGAATCTCGAATGCTTACAGCAAGCAGATGAAACCTCGGCTTTAGACCACCGTCTTCTATTCCCGGAGTGCAATTCACAGTAAAAGTTGTCGATGAGTGGCTAAGCAAAGAGCAGTTTTGTAAGGGGTCAGGGGGGCCTAAAATTGAAATTCGAACTCTAAGAATGATGTAAAAAAATATTTATGGGAATATAAAAAACAATAACTCATAAAAGAAAACTAAATTATGAAATAAACTGGAATAAGTGTTCCAACTGAGATCCATACATGCAAAATCATAAAATCAGAAAAATAGTTTTAAATATTTAGGGGAAATCTACTTAATGAACGTTATAATGAATGATGCTATACTGAAAAATTGTTCAATAGTCAAAATAAAAATAAACAATCATACTTTATGATCATGAATTTGTGATATGTACTTATCTTTCAATGGAAAATAAATACTTTAAAATGTTGAATGTTAAAGATATTTTTTTAAAAGCGGTAGCAGTTAAGTTAATCACTGGAAACCTATGTGCAACTGAATTTTTTACAGAGGTACACATGAAACGTGGATACGATTTTGAAAAGAACCAATTTTAACGGTGGAGTTTTAGAGATATCAACAATATTTATTTGAAGGTGATAAAATAAAATTAAAACTAACACATGCATTTGTGTTTTCAATTTTAGATGTACATGAGCAAATATTATTGTGTAACAGCTGTTAAAACTATGGAGGGTGCTGTTTTTGAACAAAGTCAGCAAACTAAATACGTTATACATTTTCCACCTTCATTAGTTATTAATTAGGTTGTATATCAACAACGAAGATAACTGTAGAATGGATTCAGGAAAGCAACCTAAAAAATCAGTCGTTTTTCTTTCCAAACGTAGTGGCAAACGATTAAAAAAAAAACACATTAAACAAATTGTGAATAAAATAAACAATATTTTGTAGTAAATTAACAGTAATTGTTATCACTTCCTACATATTTAAATGATTGATAAACTTATGTATTGTTTCTTCAATGTAAAAAAATATCATTCCTTTTTAAAGCTGACATTACATTATATTTTCTTCGTAAAATATATTACCACACAATTTATTGTTCAGCTAATATTGACAAAGGAGAATGCGTGGTACAGAAGCATAGAATAGAGTAAGGATTTAGCACAAAAAGAAAAAAGAAAACCTACTAAACACAATATATATTTGTCAATAGTATTCATAATAGTTAATCGTCTTAAAAATGTTTAGCGTACATATTCGTTACAAAACAAATTGTAAACTCTCAGCAAAGTTTATCTTTCAAAAGTATAGATAAATCAATACTGTTCATTAACTTCTTTTCATCTGTAGCTGGATTATTGTGATATGGCGGTGCTGTTCTGCCAATGTCTTTGAAAACTTCAACGTAGACTAGACAAATATCCGAAAAATTTAAACGAAGCTTTTAAACAGTCTTCTGACTAGGTCATAAAAAACTCCAAAAGGGTAAGAGCATCAGAGATAATTATCGAGAATGTTTTGACAAAGTAGGGTCATTTTTGTCTTATGTGATATTGATTTCCGATATCCTTTAATTACGAAATAATTCTGATAAAAATGTTATGAAAAAATATATTGCACACAAGTCATTTATTAATTTGTCACTCAATTTTATATTTTTATATGTTGAAGGCCAGGGATTGTAGTAAAATTTAAAAGGAAGAGCTACACTAGCCGGGCGGCAAAATTGTTGCAACCAAAGTTTGAATGTTTTTGGAGTAGAGAACACAAAAATCAGAAACGATGCCAGAAAGTTTCTGTTCCGTACCATTTCGTTTTTTTAAAGGAAGAGTAAATTTTATTTTATAGAAAAAACAATTTTTTTCGATATTTTTTAATGACACAGTTAATATATATTTATGTCTGTAATTATTACATAATAAAATAACATCTGAAGCTCGCTATCAATTGCTCATGTCTCCATAAAAATTGATGAAATTTTCAGATTATTTTTTAAATGTTACATTGTCATAAAGTAATGATAGAAATAAACATTTATTAACTGCGTCTTCCAAACAAATTACTGGTAGTTTGATTTTCTTTATCATCAAAGTAACTTTACTCTCCATTAAAATTTAATTTATTTTCTTTGCAGCGTATCTTCCGTGCATCCAAAGAGTAATTATGTAGCTTAAGTCAGCAACTTTTGCACACTAAGTTCAGGGAGGGGCGCGGAAACTTCCTTTTTTGAAAATGAATTAAAATGTTTTACATCTTTAAAAATTCTTTTTTATTGTCTTTTTCCTGCCACACAAAATGGCGGATTATGCTTTACACTGTTTTGAAAACAATATCTTGTAAGTGTTGCCCTCCATTGTCAATACACCGATTCGGTAGAACTTGGAAGTTTTGATCAAGTCTTTGGAGCATGTCGACCGGTACATTTGTAGTTTTGGCTCGGATGCGGTTCTTCAGATCATCCAGGGATCGTGGACGATCGTTATAAGCCCTCCACTTCAGATAACCCCACAGGAACTAGTCACAGAGGCCAAGGGGCTAAATCAAGCGAACGTGCAGGCCAGTTGAAGTCCGCATTCCGATCGAGCGGCTGTTAGAAAAATACGCCTCTACAGTAAAAGCGCAATGTTGTCTCGATCAAAGAATAGTGGTTACATCATGAAAGCATGATGCAACAAAATTTCCCTTTTAGCTCCACACTTTTTGCCTGCCATATTCAAAAAAGGAAGTTCCAGCTCCCCACCCTGTATATTACTTTCTAAAAATAAAAGGTTTGTGATGAAAATATTGCAAACGATAGAATACATTAAAAACACATTTCAAGAAAAGCTAGCGTGATGGAAGTAAACGGATTAAAAATTAAATGTTTAGCACATTAACATTATATAAAACACTTCTAATACATTAGGCAAAAAACAAAATATTTAAATTCGCAGAATAGTGTTGTTAATATATAAATGACCTGACTTCTAAATATTTTGGGTTGGTTATTTATTTGTTTTTTTTTTCTTTCAGCTATTTATCTGTTGATAAATTGAAGCCATATGATTTTAAGTTTTAAAAACTATAGATTATGCTTTTAGATTTTGAAGTAGCCAAAGTGAGCAGTAGTAAGAGTGATGAAGCATACTATTTAGTACAACGTAATTAAATATAAGGCACAAATTGCGCTTTATAAAATATATTTCAATTACTATATGTGTGTAATTTTGCATTCCTAGATTATTTCCTGAAGAGCTATATCATTTCAAATTAAAATATTCATGTAAAAAAGATGAGTTTTATTTGACACTTCTGTTGTTCCGTAACCTTTTTTTACCTCTCTCTCTCTCTCGAGCAATTGTTTTTTAATGCATTCAAACTAATTCTTATTTCCGATACTTTTATGTTAACGTTGTATTAAATTCCACTGTGTTTCCTAGTTGCTGTCTATCTTTTAAAAACATGGAAAAGAGGTATACAGATTGTTCTAATTTATCCTCCAAGACCTCTAATTTCGCAACCATTCAACCATTGGTCTAAGATGCAGATTTTTTTTGTTTTTTTACGATGCAGTGATTTCCTACATTGAGTTTGAGGATATTGTTCGCACCATGCTAAACTAACTACGTAATATTACTTAATATGAAACATCGCGTTTTTTTAAATTCGATGTTTACCGTAGTACTCAAAAAGGGCTAATGGTTATAACTTCTTCAAACGATAGTTTTTTTTTTCTACTCATAGTTATCTATAGAAATTAAAACATTGAACTTAATTAAACGCATCAGATGGGAAAAAATTATATTTGAAGTTTTGGCTATCTTTAAAGCTGCCTACTTTCACCTCCATTAGTTCAGTATGGTGCCTACGATGTCACGAACATTATAAAACTATACACACAAAGCAATTTTGACATTAGTACGAAAAATATTCACCGAGATATAAAACGTAGAATTTTGTGACTTACATTACTTTGCACTAGCAGTCAATTACACATTTTGGGAGACAAATATGGAGGCTAACAAGGATTTTAATGAGGTTAATTGTATATGTTCAGGTACCGTACGAGCTTTTGTAGTATATAGTATCATAGCATAATATTTGCATATATTTTTCAATAGCAATGAAATATATGAATATTTTCTGGTTTTACTTCAGCAACATGTCATTCTTTTAAAATTGCGACAGCTGCTAAACTCATCTTCTAAACGATCCCTACCAGTTTTGAATACCAAATTTCTCCGTAAATTTGGATCAGTGTTTGAAATTGCACATGTTGGTTTACTTTTCAATGGAGATTCATTTCCTAAATATAGTTTCAAGAGCCTAAGGACAGTTTGAAAAGTTAGGTTTCGTACTTTTTCACTTGTTTCTTTTTCGATTCAAACTTTTGATGCTTTAACTCTGCATCCTTCTTTGACCATTTTTGCAATTTTAGGCATCTAGGATAATGGCTGTGAAAATAGGGGTCTTGCATTTTATCCGGGATATGCTAAATACACAGAACCGAAAAGATAAAGAATTATATGTATGTTCATTATTTAAGTTAAGCAGAGAAGTTTTCTTAATTTGTATGAATGAATTTTTAAGTCATTTCAACAATTGAATTCATTTTGGTTAGTACTGAACTAAGTAACCTTTCTGAGGATGTGGGAAATCTACGTTTTATACAATTTATTCACCAGTAATTATTCATAGTTTAAAATTTCTTAAATCAGGTTAAGTAATATTAAATGCACATGTTTCCAAAAATTAAAAACACACTCTATCCCATAAAAAGAAAACAACCAAAATTTAAACCAATTTCCTTCCATAGTGTGAAAGAATACCTGTTTATGAATTATTCTTTAAGGGCATATTTTAATGAACCACAACTGTAAATCTATTAAGAGTTTAGGAGAAAATTTTCAAAAAAGGTGTAAGTTGAACAAAAATTGTATCAATAGCAATTCACGTGTTTTGTTCACAGCAAGGCTATCATCTTACTGCTAGAGATGGCTAGCCGCAGGAGCTGGTAAAACTGCAGTGGACAATTATTAAAAATTAAGTCTGGTGTATGAAACGAGCTTTATGGTTGATGGCGTCTTTTCTAATCGTTTAAATTTTTTTAAGATGGCGACACTGATATGCGTGATGAAGATCGTTGCTGTAGACGACATTGTTCAATAAGGTAACCAAGTGGTAGAAGACAACTTGGAAGTTCAACGTAAATAAATTATTTATTAAATAATTAGCTTTTTAAGGAACACTGCTCCAAAACGTTTATGAGCTCAAGGAATCAGTCACAAATCGCTTCAAATTATTGGCGACAATATTTTGTGCTGAGGGTATTTCAAATTGTTCGAGACAAAAGGATGAATCTTCAATGTGGTTATGCTGTGAAGTAGCATTCTTCTGCCGTACTTTTTGTTAGCGAAAGTTGAACAATGCTTTCTTGAAAAGTTTCTGCAATACTTTAGAGAATAAATTTTTTTTTTAATCGAACAGTTTTCCTTTAGATTCAATTGGATGTAAAAAATATCATAAAAAATCATTAACAATCGTAGCAGTAAACTTCAAATTATAAAAATAAAACACTTTTTATTTTTTCACATTACTCTCATTGATTACAACCAAGTTACTCACCAGCCGGCATTATGGTGAATACGCAAGGATGCCTCTGTACCCCGATGCTATTTCGTCCCCAACAACTAAGTGTTCCGTAATCCATCTTCGATCTGGGAATATAGGATGCTATACTCTTCATTCCATCGGTGGTGAAAGTGATGATATCGATTGTTTCTGAAGTGTTATTAAAGATCCATCGAAACTGGATATCATCAGGATCAGCGTCCAACTCGCAAGTTATATTTATTTCTTCGTGTTTGGCAACACCGTACATCCTCTTCAGACCAGAAATGCAGACTGGAGAGACTAAAAGTATATTTCCATATTAAGTATGGTAATATTAGTATATTTTATAAATCAATTTAAAATTTACACTAATATGCCCTTCCACGGAAAAGCGGATGTGTTCGCTTTCTTAAGCAAAAAAAATTGTAAACTGATTTTTTTTTAATTTACTACGTCTGTATACGTATATAAAATAAAATAATACAAAAAAAATACTTTTTTTGTTCAAAATATTATACACATTTACTTTAAAGTAAAATACAAAAAAAAAAAAAATGTTGTTGCACATTTCAAAATGTAAAAATCAAAATATAGCTTTCCTAGTAAAGCTCCATGTGAAATTTACATTTGTTAATCTGGAGCATTTCCAAAACATAATTTTGTTTAAATTATAATAAACTTTCTTATGTAAAAATATGTACCCTAATAAACTCTATTTCCTTAGCCCGATGTATGCTCTTGTAACACTATCGCACAGGAACTTTCCATTTGACACAACTTTTGAAAAAAAAAATCATTAAACATGAATATTAACTTTTATGTCATGAAGGCAACAATTTATTGTTGGTTATAATTTACTCTGAGCCTTTAGATATATTTTTTTCTTTTCTTAAAATGATAGTCAATTACTCAAAGATAATATTAGACGTTGGGCGTCTGATTCTGTTTTTACTTTTCTCTTTTTTCCAGGGTAGGCGGAAACTTGTGTGTATTTCAATACGTAATCCATAAACTTGCATTAAACAACCCCATCGTTATTTAACAATACATACTTTTCAACATGGACATAAATAACACATATATCATTACGTCTATAGAACCTTTCTGCTTTTAAGAACTCAAGAAGATAACAGGATACATTCTATCATCATCAGTCATGTGATGCAATTAAAGACTGTCAGCCTAACGTCAGGAGGTGGTTCTTAAGAATTTATGGCTTTTCTTTCAAGATGGCATTAAGTTGTCTAGGATTTTATATTACAACGATTTTCTATCTGTTGTTTAATTATCGTTTCTAAGAGAAATTGCAACTACAAGGGATGTTTATTTGGAGAAAACATTTTCCGTAATGTTGTGAAACGTATCCTTGGTAAACTGAATTCAAGAATTTGAATAAAATAGCTCAGACTGCTAACTAATAGACCAACAATATCTACTTTAATTTTTTAAATATATGCAGAGTACATTTTAATTTTATATATTTGCTGATTTCTGAATTACCCGCGCGTAAGTTTTTCAAGATATACTTTATGTATAATGCACAAAACAAATAGGCTAATTTTGTTCACAATTTTGAATAAAAACTGCTGGGGTTTTTTTGTACATATTATTGTTTTCTTTCCAAAATGTAGCTGTTTGTAAATCTATTTTCATGTAGTACCCATTGCAAAGTGCAAATATGTTTTCTGGATATTTTACATAAATGTTATGGTTTACTTTGCTATATTTTGATAATAAGAGGAAAGGTCAATTTTCTCAGGATTTTGTAATAACAATGTACACAGGAATCAGTTTGTAAACAATCAATTTTTTTGAATGCACACTGAAAAAAAGGGCAAGACAGATTTAAAATAAATGCGAATGAATTAAAAAATCCTAGCCAAAAACATAGTAAAGTGTAATTCGTCTAATAAAAATTGTAAGGTAGACACACCAGTAGTGAGCAATGCTTAACAGTGCTTCAGTAATGACCAATTCAAGGTTTATATTTCAAAAAAAAAAAAAAAAAAATCTAGGTTTTCCAATAGATTCAAACGTGGAGGAGGTATTCCCCTCTCTAACTTATTTGGCATTACCTCCTGCACGTTTGAGACACTTCTGAATTCATTGGGAGACCTAGAAATTTCAAATATAAAGCTTGAAGTGACAACTACTGAAGCACTCACAACTACTGATATGTTTACCTGTTTAAAATTTCATTTGTATTGTCCATATAAATGACTTTAAAACTAAAATAGTTGAAAATTGCTATTATACGAATAAATTATCATGTTTTATGTGAATAGGAAGAAAAATCTGATTAACTTAATTCGTTGAGTTTACAGTTGAAGCTCTTAAAGCATCTTAAGTATCTGCAAGATAATAGTGTCACTTTATGAAAATCCTTCTTTTTTGATTGTCATTTTCATCTAAAGTTCCTCTTCAGCAGAACTACTGCGTGGTGCAAGCCAATGGTTTATCTGTTTGCTTTATCCAGGCGGTACAACTTTTTGCTAGGTTTATCTACCTATTTATTCCCAATACCACCAAATCCCTCTTTACACTGTCCAACCACCTTCTACCTGGTTTCCCTCCTCTAATACCCTTAATCTTTAAAAAGATTACTTCTTCAACTGGGTGGAAATCTGACCGCCAAAAACTGTAGGCAAACCATCTGATTCTGATGGATTTAATAAATCTCAAGATGCTAGGTTGTCTGCACTTAGTGTATACTTCATGTTTATATGAACTTCTCCATTTTTTTTTTTTCATTTACTGCTCCAAAAATTGACCGCAGGATAATCTAAAGTAAATCATCATTATCTTGTGAAGTTATCACAACTATAATGGTGCAAATGACATTAAATTGGAAATATCAACCGCAAGGGAACTTCACTTAGCGATGTAAGATTAACTCTTTATTCTTAAAATGTTGGGTTATCTTTGAAAAAGTAAATAAATTGTAAAGATAAAAAACTTTTATTCCCACAGGCTGAAAGTTTGTTCCCTTTAAGAATATAGAGATAAAATGTCCAGACAGTAAACTAAATTAAACAAAAATATCTTACACTGAATCATTAACAAAGCTTCTTCACTGACACCTTCTCCTTCCTGATTCGTAGCCATACATCGATATGTTCCTCTGTTTCTCCGTCCGACATTTTGAAGCAACAAGGAATGGTTCCGTACAATAATGCCCATAGCTGGGTTGTGTTCTAGCGGTCTGGACTGAAACCTCCAAATCACACTAGTAACAGGTGGGTTTGCTTGAATGTTACAGTCAAAATATACATCACTACCTTCTCTGATATGTTCATATTGTTGGCTCGCTCCAAGGGCAAGAGATAACTGTGGTTGAACTGGAAATATGAAAAATACTTTTCATAAATAAACCGACTTTATCAAATATTATAGTTTAAGTAATAAGATGAAAATATGAAGAAAATGATAAATTTAAAATATGAATGGCTATTCCACACAGATTTACATAAAGGTTTGAATATTCTAAACATTTTCTGTTCTGAAATATCGAAAAATCTGTGTGGCGCGAATTTTTTTGAAGAAGCAATTTGTTGGGCAATCAAGACGATTGCCTTATGACCAAGACTTTGACCTTAAACGGCATAAGGTTGCTTCTTTTTTCTTACTGATTGGCCCTGCGAGTCAGATGACCTTTTTTCATGAATATCTGCTCAAAATAATCATACAAACGTGATTTTAATGCAAAAATACATCGGAAACTCAATGCTATTTTTTGATATGAAAAAGCTAAAATTATTTCAAGAGCCTCAATGATTTTGAAAAAATAACCAACTACCTTTGTCACAATCTAATGTTTTACATCTGCGACCCTATTGAAGCAAATATGTATATTTCCGTCTTTAATATCGAAGTTTAAGGATATATTCTAACTGAAAATATTTACAAAATTTCGATAGATTAATACGTTCAAGAGTTTAAAGCAAATATCTCAATTTGTCCTGTAGTTTCATAAAGAATTTGGGTGCTTAAATTTCGTCTGGGTTTTTTTCTGTGTTTTTTTTCGTTAATATCACATTATTTCTCGCGTTTTGGTTTGAAGAAAATCGGTGACAAATAAAATCCAAAAGTTCTACTACACGGTAAAAAATTCATAATTAATGCTTGATGGGAAATTTATTGACACGTTCCAAAATATGAACATCCTCACTCCCTCCCCTCCAAAAAAAAAAGCATTAATATGTAAAAAAAAATCCTTCAAAAAATAAATTACGTCATCAAGATAAAATTCCTTCATATTCAAATTGTATTGAGAATATGTTTTATCAATCATTTTGCGTAGCATAATCTTTCTCAGACTGGAATGAACTAAGAAAAATTTAGCAACAAACAATAATAAACAAAATCAAGGGTTCCCACTAAAGAAATTACAGCTACAGTAAAAATATAAACTAATCGCTACAGACAATAAATATTGTATTTATTTCATGCAAGTCTTTAGAATATTCAATAATGTTTATTATAACAATCAAAACGAAAAAAATGTTTGAAAATGTAAATGGAAATGTGTGTAATAATATAACTTGTAAGAACACAGAGTAAACAACTGGCTGCATTTCTTGGTTGCGGACATAATTAACTTGTTAGGAACGAATTAAAGGTTTATTATTTGAAGAATCTCTATTAATTATTAATATAAAACATGCTTACAGTAAACGCTTAGCTCCCACTTATCTTCTAAGGCACTGTCTGGCGTTTCGGGATTGTGAGCTCTGCAAATTAAGAATTTCCCATGTTCCTCACTGGTTGGACGGAATTGCAGTCGGCTTGTGGTAACGTTACCATCTCCAGAGACGATTTCTTTTGCTTGAGCAGTCATGGATTCTTGCCCAATCCACCAGGAAATCTTGGAAGGAGGTCGAGATCCAAACGTTTGGCACACTACTTCCAGAATCTCCCCTGAGGACAGCGGGCGACGCGGTGTCGTAATTCGAACTTCTTGCGGTGAAACTAGGGGACATTAAATATTTATGTAATTCAGATTTAAAAAAAAACAAAAGCAAGCAAGAAACTTAGCTTAAGAAGAAACAAAAATCTGGTGCAATTTGGAAGGTACACTGACATTAAAATAAAACTGCGCATGTAGGGTAATGTGGGGCAAAGTAAAGTAGTAAAACTTACTTTTTTCAAAACGATCATATCGGAAATGCGTTCCGAAAGTTAAGGTACACAAAGAAATAACAATCTATTTTATAATAAAACTTGCATTGAAACATTATTTTTTATTTTTGGCAGTACATTTGTACCGCCAAAGAAAAGTAGAAAATTTTCACTTCTTGTTTTCATGGTGCAAAGCGAAAAATAAGATATTTTCTAATGAAATATTTTCTATTCGATTATTCAAGATATTCTTGATCAAGTACTTGAGTAAATAAAACAATGAATAGTTAAATAAAAAAAGAAATGAAACGATAAACAAATAAAAAAAAATAAATGAATGAATGAATATATGAGAGAAAAAAAATGATGAATTAAATAGAGAACGAATAAAAAAAGAATAAGTGAATGAATGAATACTTAAGGGAGTTTTGGTTGGAATAGACTACATGTGATACGACATTGTTAAAATATTGCTAAATAAGTGGCGCAAAGTAAATATTTGACCATTTCACTTAGCCCCACACATTTTCCTTCTTATCAGGAGATTGGTCGAATTCGAAAAATAAAATATCACTATATGAATAAAACGATCTTTTGAAAAACCGCAGGTACGTGTTTAGAATTTTTCTGTATTGTTAATTGTAAAAGTGTTTCCCACATTGAAGCTTTACGGAACATATTTCTGCCACAAGCTTCTAGTTTCTCTGGGTATCTTGAGTATGCTCAGTTGAGTTTTGCAATATACATTTACAATTCACAGTGTAAAACACTTTATCTAACAACATTTTTGTGTGAGCCACGTATCAATCATTTGTTACAATCCTGGAAAAAATAAAACGTATAGTCCTTATTTTTTTTAAATTTAAAATACAATTTACAACAAAATTATAAAACACTTCTTATTATGCATATGTGTTCGTATAAAACTTAAGTTCTTTTGTTCTGGAATAGTCAGGTAATAAGATCACGAAAATTTATCTGCCATTAAGTACTATTTTTTAGCAGTCACATTTTCTTGTAATTCCAGCAATGATATTCCTTACTCAGTTTCGTTGAGTGAAAACAGTTTGGTGAGAATTAATCTTTGCTTTGTTTTCATAAATATAGATTTCTTCATTTCTTGTTGATAAAAATGTATAATAGTGAGGTACCAAGAACACATCCAAATAGAGAATGGTTACACTGATGCAGGCTCATTCTTGTAATTGTACTATTCTAAATCGGCTGTTTCCTTCAGTCAAAATTATTACTTATAACAGAACTTTTATTTACCCAACATTTAATGTTTTTTTTTTTAATTTCAGAATTCTAAAACAAGATGTTTCATCGTGTGACGTCAGATTTGAATGCAATCAGATCCCTTGGTTGTATTTTTTGGCAAGATATCACCTTTTAGTGATTTTCCAGTGCGAGTAATTTTTAGCGGAACAAAAAGTATTAGTTAAGTATTTATTTAGCGAAGTTCGGCAGTATCCCGAACATTTGTTCTGGTAACCCTAGTATTTGAGCACTTATGACGTCAGTAGCGAATGAAAACACCGAGTAAACGTCATGTAAGAATATTTTTTAAGAGGGAAAATAAGTCAAAACTAAGAAAAAAAAAGCAACTCACTATGTTTCCAAACGTGCTCTTTCCGAAAAAAATATTTATGAAGAATGGAAAGAGCAACATGATTGCCTCATTAATATAAATGCTTATTAATTTTAATAATTTAAAATATTCGTATTTCTTCTACCTTCCGAATTTTGTTTTAATTTTTTTCACTTTTGAGCATATTAAGCTGTAAAATTGTTTTTTTGTCCAAACAGAAATACTCACAAGTAGCTAAAATTGATATTTTCACTAATAATAAAGCTGAAAGTCTCTCTGTCCGGATCTCTGTCTGTCAGGATCTCTGTGACGCGCATAGTGCCTAGACTGTTCGACCGATTTTCATGAAATTTGGCACAAAGTTAATTTGTAGCATGGGGTGTGCACCTCAAAGCGATTTTTCGATAATTTGATGTGGTTCTTTTTCTATTCCAATTTTAAGAACAAAATTATCATAAGATGGACGAGTAAATTACGAAATTATCATAACGTGGAACCGTAACATGGGCACAATACAATTGGCGAGAAAATTCACCTTACATTATTTGTAAATATGCAGGCGAACCAAAAGACCTTTTAATTTTCTATTACGGGCAAAGCCGTGCGGGTACCACTAGTATATACATAAAAGTTCAATGCTATTGTTCATTGCCTGTACAATTTTGGGTCTGAACCGAACCACATTCAAAACGAAAGAACATTAATACTTCCTTATAACCTACCAGTGCACTAAACTGAAATTTATTACGCGATTTCCGACTTCTGCTAAGCTAGTGCACTCTATATTCTATTAGCTCTTTCCTCACAAAAGGCAATTAACAAAGCCGTCTGATTTGCTCCCAGGTACGAAACTAGAAGTCCTTTGCTGGCGAAGTAAACCCTTCTAATTCTACCACTTTCATCACTCAAACTGAATTTTCTCATTCGGTTTCCATTCTGCAATTTGCATAGCGAACAGAGCGCGCAAGTTTCTCGAATAAAATTCCAAAGTCCTCAAATTCCTTGGAAACCCTTGATTTGATGACTTTTCTGCAAGCAATTAGCACTTCCATGGATTATCTGAATTGCGGAGTGCTCGAATTTTGCATCCCATTCTGAATATAGCCCACTGGAGATTTTCGATCACCCTTGGTGAATGCTCCATGAAATTCAATGCTGTGAAGTTCCGGAGGAGTGGGTTTTAATTAATGGAGGCAGTGTATACAGTGTAGGTTATCCCGACGGAAGCTTTTGGGAGTAAAGCTTTTAATAAAACATTTGGATTTAAATGGTTGTGCGGAAATTTGTCTAACTTTAAGTAAGAATCGTGTTGGGAGCGTGGACATTTGTTCTATATATCTCAGGGCTAATACGGTTAGTAGGTTTTGATTAGTTTATTCCTTTGTTCAAAAATCCGTTTCTAAATAAAAGTAAGATCCAAAGTCTTTCTTTTGGTTTAATAATATTTTCGTAAATTCATCTTTTGTCTAAGTTACACTGCTCCATGTATTAAGAAGAGATAGTATGGATGAAGTGAAATCTTTCATTCTTGAAGAAAGACCCCAAGTCACGTGATATATTTCAAAGAAAAATATTGGGAGAAATCAGGTTTTTTTCGCTAGTTTTGCGCAAGGGGTGTCAACCATTCGTCGTTGTTGAGTCTCGTGACTTGAGCCTCTTGCCCAAGCTTTTGCTTAGCCAAAGATTGGACTAGCTCCCTCATTGGACTACCTTATATACTAATTCCTGCTCTAAGGTTCCAGGCTTTTAGTACACTTTTACTAAAGACGGATAGAATGCGAACAATACATATTACTAGAGGAAAGGGAAAAAAATAAGAAGGATATTTAAGGTTCGTATATAGAAAATATAATTTATAACTATTGAAAAATGATGTTCTAATAAAGTTAAATAAATGGTACTAATAAAACCAATAATATAAAAGCGTAGGACTTTTAATACTAGCCTGCCAAAATACAAATATTATCAGGCTTAAAGTTGTTTTGTGATTGACTTGAAACAGACATTCTGTACAATAGTGCAACTTAAGCATGCGGTGAGTACTTTTAGATTTTAAACACGCGCCGGGGTAGCTTCTGCACTTGATTTTGAACAGTTCAAAAAAAAAAAAAAACATTATCTTACATTTTACTATAAAAAGGAGAATATGGATAAAAGAATTTAAAGGAAAAAAGAGATAACTATTATATTTTGCTCATTTCTCGCTTGTTATAGCGAGTTCATGTTCATTCAAAGTTATTACCTCATGCAAATTCAATTAACTAGAAGTTTGTTACGTTGATATTATTTAAATGATACGTTAGGTTTATATTCAAATTTATAGCTGTCCTTTTAAAGTAGTAAACATTTTTAATGCAGAAGATACACACTGATTGTATTTACTTTAAATTACTTTTAGAAAAGTCGGAAAGTCTTTTACAAAAATATAATACACATTCATCACCAACAAGTAATTTGTATTGTTTGTATAATTTGTTGATAATGTGGTGTCTCCCCCAGTTTTGCCAACATCCCCCCTCCCCAATGTTTTTTCAGTTTTAATCATTCCTTTTGATAGATTAAAGGGGGATGAGATTTGAAATGTCGGTGAAACTGGGGATAAATCAATAATGTATACCAACAAATACATTGTTAACAACTTAAATTTCACAGTTCATGCATAAAAGTAGAAACATAATCAATGTACTTACGACTGAGATCTATAGTTACAGAACTAGATACAGGCACAGTTAGATTAGTATTCGATGCCTGGCAAGTTAACATAGTTAGCAGGTCTTCTCTTTGTAAGTCTAACAGCAGGAGCTCATTTATAACAAGGCCACGTCCCAAAGTAGTGAAGGAATTATCAAGCAGCGTTGAACCTTTCCACCAAGATAAATTTGGAGTCGGTCGCCCTGAGGTTAAACAGAATGAATAATGTTACATTTAAATGCAATCTAAAGAATAAAAATATTTAATTAAAGCAAATAATGTTTAATATTTACTCATAGGTCGTTCCTTATTTCATAAATTACTTTAAAAGGGAGCCAAAGCCATATGTGAATTATATATATATATATATATATATATATATATATATATATATATATATATATATATATATATATATATATATATATATATATATATATATATATATATATATATATACAGAGAGATAAAGAGATTTTGCTATCGGTGTGTGTTTCGGGAAAACTATATAAAAAATAGTAGGAGTGTATTCTTAAATCTGTGTTTATTGATCTGCAATACCTAACCTGCTAGGTCATTTATTTATGAGACGCGAAGGATATTTTTATAGTTGAAATCGTTTACCGGGTTAATATCCAAATCTCCAGTATGTGCACCAACATTTTACAGTGAAAGAAGAACGGTAGGTTTTTTTCTGACAAACTACTTGACAATCGGCTATATTAGCTTTCCAAATTGGGAATTGCTATAAACAAATTTATTCCATAACTTCAAATGATTATTGTGTTATCACTATGATGAAAAATTGTAATATAAATTACATTTGAGCAATAATACGTTAACACCATAGAAGCACTTTTCTTTGACATTCTACTTGCGCAATAAAAGTCGTTTTCTTTTGTTAAACTGAGTTTTTTTCACTTACAGATAATTCCTGTATTAGTAGCTCTAAATACAGTAAACTCTCGATTACCGGCGGTCGGATTATCCGCAGGTTCTTTTACATTTTTTTTTTTTTTCAACTTGTGATTGTGTTGTTGTTCGCTTTTAGATTTGTACATATATTTTTTATATTCAATGTTAGTAGATGCAATGTAGCAATGTTTTAAGTTATAACTTGAATGAATGTGTGAGCATCATTAATATTTTTTATCTATTTCATACACTAAGTATCGTTTTTTACTTATTATTCGGATTATCCGCGGTTTCGCTTATCCGCAGTTAACGTGCCACCCTATTCCGCGGATAATCGGGACTGTACTGTAGTAGAAAATAGATAACATATTTTCTGAGTGTGTTTAAATCGATATCATAAAACGAGTTTCTGTCGAAATCATTTATTCAATTTTTGTTATGCTTGTTGGTAGGTGTTAGAGGTCCTTTTTGTAGTAACAGTGGTTCATGTATCCCTGAAAGAAAACGTTCGACCTTGCAATGACAGGAGGTCTAGAAACATTGGCTGAATATTCTTCAAAATAGTAGAATTACAATAAAACAATAGTGTTTCTTTCTAGATTATATACGCAACTCGTTGTTTGTCGAAAGTAACAGGTTAGTCTAAACCTAGGAAATGCTTAAGCCCCCTGAAAATGCTTAATCCCCCAGTGGTTCTCAACCTTTTCAGTACTGAGAACAATATCCTTTCGAATCCTATGCGAACCACATACGATAGAGATAACATTGTTACCGATTCTGTAAATAGTCATTACTTTTGTGATTAATTTGTTGTAATCTGGCGTTTATTCCATTATTTTTCATCCAAAATTATCTTAGTAACGTAACCTGTAAATAGTTTCTTGTAATGTACATACAACCCCTTAACATTCGACCGAAGTATATGATCCCCCATTTCTGAATGATAAGATTCGTGAATGAATAAAAAGAAAATATGAGAAATATTGGTAGAACGTAATAGAAAATTCTAAATGGAATATTATGGAGACTTTCCAAGGATTTATAAATAGCCATGGCGGCGGGATCAAAGTTAGTCTAGTATCAGCCGTTGGCTGGAAAGTGTGTAATTACCCTTTTGCTGTGTTTTTGCGTATTTTGATGTAAATACGAGTGTTACCGTAGAATTTACGGTGTTAATTGGTAGTTGCGTTATTGCTGTGGTTAATTTTGCAGTTCTTAACGCTATTTCTTTTACATAGTTGTAAATAAACCTCCGGTGCTTTCTCAAGAACTGTGTCGTCATTTAAAGAAAGTTTGAAAATGCACTGAACTCGCAACAATTTTCACAACAATTTCATTAAGTGAACTGAGATAAATCCAAAAGTGTGCTGTAATAAATTTCATTAAAACTGTACAAATGATACATGTTAATTTCCACTAGTTTTTATCTGACCGCATGAAAAATGCTCACGGACCACAGGTTGAGAACCACTGCTCTATGCTTTATTCTTTATAGCATTATTTCTACCAGGAAAACCACAATTTTACTTTTAAGAAAGCGTTTTTCAATGCTTTAGCATCAAGCATTGTTTTGGTCTCTGAAATTTTTAAGGTGCAGTTTATGTCCACATCTCTTTTTCCGAATAGAATATCACGAGACTTTTTCCGGAGGAGAGTTCTATATCTACAAAATAATACCACTGTCGGCCCTACTTAATCGAATATCGTCAGTTCTAAGAAACATTATTCGATTAAGCGGGGAAATTTTCTTTACCTTTCTAAATTGACAAAATTTACCTTAAAACAAAATACAGTCGAGCACGCTTAATGGAATATCGGATATAATAGAATATCCCGCTTAATGTAATAAAATTCCAATGTACTACACCGTTGATGTCTGTTATTTTTATCCCGGATAATGGAATATCCCGTTTATTAGAATAATTTTTTCTGGAAAATTGCATATTCCATTAAGCGGGCTCGACTGTAATAATAAATTAATAGCTATATGAAGGTAGTAATTAATGGTATTGGTAAAAAGTTTCTAAAATAAGATAAATAAAGTACAAAATAGTTTCAGAATTAATTTCAAGTACGTATGAAAATTATAAAAAGCAATTTACAACTTGAAATATGAAATCTTTATTTTGCCATTTTTTTTATTACATGATTTTGAAAAAAGCACATAATAGTGGATAGCTTTTGTTGGGGGAGGGGGGATTTGATTTCCTTTTTCCCCTTCGTCTACCGTGTTTTGCATTTAATTTTCATTACTATATCGTCGTCTAAAATGTGGCATTTCTTTGTGATATTTAATTTAGTATATTAATTTAATTCTCGACTGCGCTATCTTTTTTTTTTTTTTTTTGGAATTACGAAGACAAAAGAAATTTGATAGAATAGTGGAAGTGTTTTGATGGGAAATACATGTTGTTTTTCTCACCCGTTGTCGGCAAAAGCTATTACTTTATATTTTTACGTCAAATGTTCTCTTTTCTAATTTCTTTTCAAAAGATCAACAAAAAGATTTGCGAAAGCTGATCAATATTATTCGATCAGTCGGGGAAATATTCGATTAAGCGGGGATCTTTAACATTGCGCCTATAAGAAAAGATCCGGTTTGGGAGGTTTTAATCGGATAAGCGGAGTATTCGTTTATACGTTTCCCGATTAAGCGGGTCTGAAAGTAATAATAATGTAGCATAGATCATTAACTTTTCAACATGTGCTTCAAAATGTATGCGTTTAATGCCAAAACTTGCTCAATCTATTTTTTCGAGTTTTGCGGGAAAGGCCCAACGCCTCAAAGATTTAGTTGTTTATCTAATGAAACCGTCTTTTTTTTTTTTTTTCTTTTCTGAAATAGTTTTTCATTTAGAATCTTTTCATACACGAATAAATTATAACTTTCTACAAAATTTGCAATTAGCTAACTAGTACTCAAATTTTGTCAGTGTAAAATGCACATAGCTGCATCATGTTTCTTTATAGACTACTTTATGATTTACTTTTTTAGTGATTCATCTGCAAAACCATTCTACATTTTTTTAGATTATTACTTATGATAAATGTAGTGCAGTAGCTTCCCGGCGTTTTCTTTAATGAACTAAAGAGGCTGTGAATGAATCAAAAATTAGATGTCAATAAATAAGTAAGGTGTTATACCTTTTAGCATAATTTTAATTAGAAGTAATTGTTGTTAATCAAGTTAGTAAAATTTTACTAACGCTGTTACCGCTGTTTTTTTATATTAAATCCCTGTCAATTTCTATAAAAAACGGTATATGGTCGTAGGCCAAAGGTAAGTATTCATATTAAAATCTGCACAAAGGGGAGTGTTTTTGGAAGATGTAAACACAAATTTAAAATCCACTTCAGTTACTATTTTTTGCAATAATAGTAAGCAGTTTAAACTGACATTTTAGTTCAAAATTAGAAAAAGATTGCATTAGATTAGTTTTTCTGTTCTAGTAACTTAAATCAGTTTTTGTGAACGATTTTATATTTCGTCAATACAATATAATATGTTAAGTAATATGTTAAGTTATGGAGAGAAATTTGCTTGAAAATGTTTGAGAATGTAATTAAAACTACGAAGTCATCCAATAGTCTTTACTCTTAAAAGTAAAACATTTCTTCCTGATTATTTAATGAAACTAATAATACCTTGAAAACTTTATTTTAACAAAATCCTCTTATATAAGCAAAATACAGGAATGCAAATTGTAAGCCAAAACTAACTCTCCAAAAATACATTTTTAGACGCTCTTAATAAAGTTTTGCTTCAAAATTTCTGATTCGAAAGTTAAACTATGCATCATCAATCATTATCATATGAAGTTATGACAAAATTGTGCCTCATGGTAAAATATTCGATAAAGTCTCACCTCCTGAGGCTTCACAAATGAGGCTCACGGTGGCTCCTTCCTCGTACGGTCCAATTACTCCAGACACCGTATTATTCTTGCTGTCTCTAATGGTAAGGTTTTTCGGTGGCACTGAAAAATTTAATGAAGGTAAGTAAAGTCATTAATGTAAATCGTACCTGTATTCAGAAATGTACTAAGCTTATAAATTCCTTGAAAGTTATCAATCTTAAAGACTTAAATCATTTTGAAAGCACATATTTTTTTTAAATATATTTTAACAAGAAAGAACGATCAATTGTACCAACTGCTTTTGACAGAGGTGCACCCGAAAGTTAAGGGCACGACACCCCCCTCAAATACCATAAAGCTCCCTCCCCCAGGGAGAGAGTCCCCCCCCCCCCGAAAAAGAGAAAAAATATGCCGCAAAATACCCCTCTCCCTTAAAAATATCAATAGCGCAACCTGCACTATGACCCCGCCCCCCCCCCTTCGATGGACACCCCTGCTTTTAAGCTATTGCTGTTAAAATAGAATCACATCTAGTACCATCTAACGGCTTCCTGTTGAAAAACTTTTATTTGTTTCCATTCCTTTTTTTCTTGAGGTATATCCGTCACAAGTAACGAAAAAAAAACGTTCGATTGCTCATCTCCCGTATTAACTTATGACTCCAAAATTGAATCAGCACCTATACACTTTAAGGTCAACATATGGACCGAATTTTGTTCTGCCAGTTACTTTTTCAGATATAGCAGGCACGCAAAGCGGAAGAAACGTTCGAATATTCCACCCCCCTCAGAGGTTTTCGCGCCAAAATGTAATGGGCACCAGTTTACATGGGGATACATACTATGTGTACTAAATTTATTTCGATTTTATGCAATAGTTTTTTTACTCCTGACGAAAACAGGTCACACACAAAAAGATAGTATTTTCCAAAAATGGTTCAAATGAACTCAGCACACCTCAAAACGTTCAAATGCTGTCAAAATTCAAAATTTCCGCAAAACCAGTACTTTTTTTCTATACTAGATATAGTAAAAAGTAAAAAGAAAAAATGGTACATACCATTCAATTTGGAACTGTATTTAGAAAATAATAGGAATATTGATGGAATCGTATCAACGGGGTGTGAAAGTATTAGATATTAGTAAGACGAACACTGAAGATCTTTTAAAACTTTTAAAGAAATAAAGCTGGTGAAAATTTGTGTCAATGTTTGCACCTTTGAAGCAACAAGTCAGACTTCAGCAGTAAGTTACGACCACCGCACCGTCCTTGTTATAGACTCATCAATCTGAATTAATCAATTACCGAGTTGGCGGCAAATTTCATTACATTAAAGCTGAGAGGAACTACAAATTGGTAGCTTAGCGATATATTATTGTATGTAAATCAGCCTTAGCCCTGGCTTAAAGACGGTATTACACAAGACTAATCTTCATTTGCCGAGTTGAACCGCACCTTTGATGCGGAATATCGCTGGTGCGCTAAATTTCTTTAAGCTACCAGTGTGTTGGCACTTTCAGCTTCATTGCTTGTTATTGACTATTTCAAACTGATGGGTCTATAACAAGGACGAAACTGCTGTCTCTGAATGGCATTACCGGGAAGTAGGGTTGCATGTAAAAAGAACCTCATCGTTCTTCACGAGAAAATACACGAAGTGTAACACAGCTAGCACCATTATCTAGGTTTGGATCTTTTTCTTTTCATGGAGACTAAAGCTAGAAAAGATTCATGCTACTACAACGTTTTTCTTAATATTAGATTTTAGGCTATTCAAGAAAGTAAAAAAAAATGTATGGTCGCAAAATATATATTCAAAAGAATGGTGACAATAAATCTGTAAGATGTTCAGTTTGAATTCAAATGTCTAAAAAGGATGGCTAAGTGTGTTCTGCACATAAACTTGGTTTTAAAAAGAACAACTAAAAGCATATTGAGGAAAAAAGCTCACAAATCACACGAGTTAAGTACTTTAACTAAGAGAGGTTTTTTTTTTTTTGGTCATAAAATTTTTCTTTATCTGTTAAAGAGTTAGATCTGTTATTTCATGGAATAACTAGGTATTTCATGAAATGACTTATCAAAACAGTTAAAGAACATACAATTTTAACTTGCTATTATATAGAATAATGATTAATTAATTGTTAAGAGGAGTCGGTACCCTGTGTACGAGTAATGTTAAATTGCTAATTTTATGTACATTTCCGCAAAAAGTTTTAATGCCTGTTTTCAAGAGATACTGAAAGACTGAAGGACCAATCCACCATAACGTGTGGCGCAATTCGACTCGATATTTTCACCAACATTTTGTTTTCGATCTTAATATTTTAATTAACCAGGAGGAATACATTTTTTTAATATTTACATTTGATACAAAGATACTTCTGGAAAAGTATTATTTTCATTAAATAACTTTGTTACTTAAAATTTAATTTATTTGCATGCGAGACGTCCGAATTCAACCTCTTGAAGTTTGCTAAATGCATTACTTAATATTTTTGCTCTAGTAATATAGCAATGACGAAACAAAGTGTAGGGTTTTGAAAGTAAGGTTCTAGCGTAAAGGAAACATATCTCATTGGTTGAGAAATAATAATTTTTACCGCTGAAAAAATTACCGCTGAAAAAATGAAAAACACCCATTCCACTGAAAATGGTCATATTGTCCCGCACGTGACGGTTTCTATATTTCCTATAACAGAAATAATTTTAAAAGGCAATGACAAAATATTTTGTTTAATGAGTCACTCATACGCTTGTGATTTTTTAAGAAAAAAAATCAATTTGTTTTTTATCCTTCTAAATTATTATTTTTCATGAAATGTATGAAGCGTCACGTGCGGAACAAAATTACTGTTTCTCGTTATACGGCCCTTAAGTGACATTTTAAGAAAATTATGTCTCATAAGTTATTAAATTTTAACAAGTAGTTACCTTAAAAAAAAAACAACGTCTTAAACCATAAAAACAGTTGTTTACGAAAACGTGCGAGTTCTAAATAAAAATTCCACTTCAGTATAGTTATGAACATACAAGTAATTTGTGGTGAAAATTTTAAAGTAATATGCTGAGTAGTTTTCCAGAAAAAGGAACATCAGTTTTTAAAAATGACGTTTTGAGAAAACCACGTTTGAGGCTAAAAAATTGCGAACATTTTAATGCATTGCGGCTACATTAATATTCAAATTGAGTTACTTTTTATCTACATAGAAACATGAACTCAATGTCGCTTTAAAGCTCTTGATTTGAACATGTAAACCAGTAAAACTACTTTTTTTAAAGGTTTTTGAATACCAACTGAAATACAACACTCAAAAGTTCATCGAACCGTTTCTAGATGGTTTTAGTCACTTTTATACCACTTTGCTATGATATATGCTTTGATATGTGTGTATGCTTTTTTATGGTGCTTTTAGGCATAAAATTTAGGCTGTGTATTTGTTATTCTTTTCAGCAGTAAAAAATTATATCATCTGCTTTTCTTTGTTGTTTACAAACTAGAAAATCCTCCGTCAAGGTATGACGAGTGAAAATTGCTTCTACATTTGAACGAAGCATTTGGCTGTTTGGTGATACCTTGTTAGTTTAAATTTTAACCCTAACTCCAGGGGATTAACCCTAAACTCTAAAAAGATAGCGTTCATTGTTGGCTACTTTTCGCTTCTTCATTCTCCTAAAATGACCGTCTTACCAGTTAAACAGTTAAGTTACCGGATCCAGTTCAGCCTTGTCGAAATAAAGCATTTCCGTGCCATGTCGAACATTACCAAAATATATTATCAAATTATAATGATATGGCACAAGTTTAATTGTTGGTGACGTCAGGAGCGTTACTCGATCACAGTAAATTCGCTATTATATATATGAGGATTAATCATTCTCAATAGGATTAAATACATTTTGCGATAAATTTCAGGTATTTTTGATCAATCAATTTCTGAAATAACTTTGAAATTATTTAGTTTTCTCTTTATCTACCATTCAGCATTTCATTGAATAAATAGGTAAAGTGTGAAATGTTTCGTCTATTACATACTATAACTAGTGATGGGCATAATCGATTTCTCATAATCGAATTACTCGATTATTCAAGATCATTCGATTATCGTATCTCGAGTTCTCGATTATCGCATCTCGAGTTCTCAATTATCGCATCTCGAATTCTCGATTATCTTTTTCGGAGTTATCGAGCGATCAACTGCTCGAGTTCTCGTTTACAACTTTCCGAGGACTCGAGCGATAAACTGCTCGAGTTCTCGCTTTGTGAACTTCTCGAGATTTTGAGTTCTCGAGATGTCAATCACTCGAGTAATGTATTTCTTGGTTGATTTGATAATCGAATGAACCTCTGAGTATAGTTGACTTCTGAAGTGATTCAGTTAATGATTTTACTTATGAATGGGCTTGGTTTTGTCTCCAGAAATTTTTTTTATTGAGTATGTACCTTTTGATCCTTCTCACAGAAAAATTTGGAATGATGGCCTAATCTGAAGTACCCACAGGGGGGAAAGGGTCATGACGCAGACTACGCCATTGAAATTCTTAACGGCTGTTTTTTTAGGGAGTATCCTTCTTGAGAGGGGGAGGGTCCTAATTTTAAAAGGTGTGCTAGCACACCTGAGAAATAGATACCGCTGCGATCTAAATGGTGTTATAATCAAATAATTGCATCTCGAATGTTTCATTCAAATGGTGTTATAATTGAATGTATGCTGTCGAATGCTTGACTATCAAATGATTCTTCGGGATGACTTGGTAGCCTAATGATATGTTTTGAGCGAAAGGTGTTAATAAATGAACACATGGACATTGGACAGGTCTGTGGGTGACCGTCCCTGGGGGGGGGGGGGTCCCGATAGTGGAAGTAAAGATTGGGGAACGCTAATAACTTGAGAGGTATTAAAATTAAAATTATATTTTAGGTAAAAAGAGGGAATACTTAAGTTGAAAGCCTGAGGTGACGTCTTCCCCCTTACGTCTACCTTCGACTAAGGCCCCTATATATACGAGCCGACGCATCCGCTTAAGATCAGCCTTTTTGGATCGGAGCGCGTGTTTGAGTGGTTGTCTTTTCTGGCGAGTTATCGCGTTGGTGATTGTTCACTGTAAGCAATTATTAGCGGCACGTGAATTGTTTATAAAATAAAATATTATTTTCTGTAAATTTGGCGAAATCCGAAACTTTGCTGTTGTAACCCAAGCAGTGCAACAATGAAAAATCCGATCCACAACGGCTAAACTTAAGCTGATGCATCGCTCTATCTATATAGCGGGTCTACCTTCGACTATCCCATTGGGTAATGATACAAGTGTAACAGGCAATAGCAAACGTTTTAGAGCCCAAATATACGGAGGCGTGAAATTTATTAGACTCAAAGAGCGAAAAACAGGAAACTCGAATATTCCGGTTCAAAAATAACCTCTAGATACTTTCTAAAAGTCTTATTATGTTTTTTCTAGAATAATCAAAGTACTATGCTTTATTTCCCTGCAAAATTTCCTGTTCTACTTGAGTTTCCTTTCCCTGGAAACTGTGAATCTTATCTAATAACAACCGCCATTATGTTCTATTGTTGATTCCAAAACCGTTTCTTCTACTGTAAGTGGTATGAAGTATTTTTTTTGTGTGTTTTTGCTCTGGGACTGCCTAAATAAAAAGTTTATATGTGATTTTGTGTCGCACACTGTTTTTTGCGGAACATTCTTTGTGTTCGTTTTCACGTTTTTCTCTTCAAACATCGATTTTGGAGAATTTTGTGAAATAGGTAAGCTGCCTGACCTCTCACCTCGCAAGAAAATACTGGTTATGTGTATGCTAGACCAAAATACCTTTTCACAAAGAGAAATTGCGAAAAAACATAATATTGCCCAAAAAAACTGTCAGCAGAGTCAATGTTTCTGTCAAAGAAAACATACCAGTTGTCGCAAAGAGGCTCGGAAAATGTCGCAGAAAACGCAAAATATATCTAAGGATGGAAGCAAACTCATTCGAATGTCGACTTTGCCAACAGTTTAAAGCATTATGGTGTGAAGATGAACCCGTCATTGGTTCGGCGGTCACTCATCACCATTGGGAGGCCTTTTATCTCCAAAGGAAAAAAAAGTTACAAGACGTTAAAAATCAATTTAGAATAATCTCATCTCCATTAAAATTATTGATGTTTTATTTGGCGTTGCCATAGTTACGTCTTTTCGAATCGCATGTTTCTTTTTTCTTAGTCACAAACTTTAAGGGTTTCGATTTTAATGGACAATCTTAGGCTCAACTCAATTCAAGCCCCGAGCTAAAGAGCAAAATATATTACTAGAGACCACGAATATGATAGCGACTTTCCAAACGTACAAAACTGCAGTCTGCAAGTTGGTACAAATTATTTTGAAACCCGGGGAAGGGGTGCTTTTTGATTTAAAATTTTCATTCTTTCTAATAAACGATTTAAATCTTTACGAATAAAATAAGATTGCAAAGCAATCTTCTGGGGTTGGTGAGTGTTAGCGAGCAGGAGGTAGAGCCTCCTAGTTTAAGAAAAAAAAAATTAAGTTGTCCTATTTGTTTATTTTGGTTTTGTAAAACTGTTGTTATTCGCAACTCCAACGAACTATAGGGGGCACTGCAGTCACTGTCTAATGGCGGAATTAAAAACTAAAACAAACGCATGTGGTAACGAAGAAAATGCTAAAAGTGTTGTGATTTTTGTTGTTATGTATGATTTTTTCGCTTTATTCATTTGAAAAGATTTTTCAAAGTCTTTTGGTTATTCTGACCCATATAGAAAGAGATTAGAAACCAAAAAGTATTACGAAAGTAAACAATTAATGCAGAACACACAGTAAGTTGTTCTGAAGCAGCCATTTTCACGATGTTGAATTCGGAATTCATAAATTTTTGGTTCGCTTCGAACGGCATTTTCATTTTGTACCGTTTTTTCTATACATTAGTACATATTAAGTTCAGTTTCGTGACATTTCCGGCATTTGTTGACATTTTTGTCACATAGTGCACATACGTGGCAGACTGTCAAGAGTAACGTTTAACACTAGATAATTTATTTCTATGACTATATGATTGGATATCTAAAGAAATCATGCATTTAATTCATTCGTCATGGAAATGATTTACCTGATATGCGAAATCTTGTCAAGATACATTATTCTTTCACACAATTTTAAAACCATAACCCTATAAACAGATTTTTGGCGAACTTTTATTTTTTATTGTTCAAATTCTTAACGTTCTTTCTGGATTTTTCAATCTGTTCTGCGATAAATATTTTCAAGAAAATTTATTTGCATACTTTCTATTTCAGTAGGATACTGTAGTAACAAAGGTTATTTAAATCATTTATGTGGAATTAGGTTAAGGAAAAGTGTCCAGTCAATGTTGTTAAGTTCGTTTTTTTTTCATCGAATTGAAAAACTGATATTTATTCAAATTCACTCAGAACAAAATAAATAAAATGTGTACTCACAGTTTATATATGGTGGTAGTTTTCTTTTCAGTTGATTGACCATTATTTCTTTTTACTTATCGAATTCTGTAATCTTACTATCATTTTATTCCACTCACGATAAAATTAAAAATGGTTTAACTAAAAACGCGAAATCTCGCCAAGGCTACTTTGCTCGCACAATTCCAAAACTATAACCCTAAACAAATTTGGCGAAACCTTTCAGCTGAGAATAAAAGGAATAAAGTAAATTCTTTCTCGGTTAAACATTTTTCATTTTGTTCTACGATAATAAATTCAAGAAAATATTTTGCATACTGTCCATTTCAACTAAATGCTGCTGTAAAATATGATTAGTTAAATTAATTTAAGATTAAAAAAAACTCATATTCTTACAAATTCATACAAAACAATAAAAAATTTTACCTGGTATAACGGTATCCAATTTTGTTAATCCAGAGTTTTCTTGTTTACGCTTCCACCATTTAATACTTTTTTGAAAGAAATAAGGAAAACTAGACAAACTGACCGCGTTTACGTCAACAGATACACGTGGAGCGCAACGTGGCAATGTTTTAGTTGCATTCGCAATTTTATAAATCACCGCAAGGTAGCGTATTCGAGCGCTGGAGTTCCGAATTAAAATTTATTACAAAAATAAATATGGCTAATATTAATATGGTCACTAAAAACAGTGCAAGGTAACTTAATAGGTAACAGTTTATGGCAAAGTTGGTAAATACTTGCTTCCGAAGATAGTAACTAAAACAATTGATAGGAGATCTCACAACTTTTTACCATGAAAACGAGACTTGCACTCTTTTTACATTTTATGTTTTTGGTGGGATACACTTTACGGTAACACATACAGGATCGCAGAGAGTAAAGGCAGGGCCGTTGTCAATTTTGACACCGCCTCCCCCCCCCCCCACCAAAAAAAAAAAGAAGAAGAGGAGGAGGAGGAAATAGAAGAATAAAAAAGAGAGGGAAAAGAGAAAAAAAAATCAAAACTGCTTATTAGAAAATAATAAACTCTAGTATAAGTAAGATAAATAAATGCCTTTGTGCTGAACAGTAAAGTAAGACAAAACAACGTAAGTAGAGGCATAAGCTCATTATTTTTGCATTGAAAAAGGCGTTCCCTGTAACGCCGAAACACGTGTCTGCTGTAATTTACAAATTTGTGCTTCTACTTACGTTGTTTTGTCTTACTTTCTAGTATAAGTGCTACAACGGTAAATAACCAAAAGAGTAAATTTAACTTTTTCATCATGTTTCCGCTTATTCGGAGTTTTTACCTCTTTTTCATTCTTTTCTTTTTTCTCCCCCCCCCCCCTTCCCCAAGGCGCAGAATCCAAGTTTCTGACTAGGATGGCATGACCTTTTGTCGGGTCTGAACATACAAGTATATACAGATATTAAACAAAATTTTATTTCCATCGCCCCACACGTGAAGATGGAATAACTCATTTTCAGGTTACGTCATATCTTTCGTTAAATGTATATGAAACTGCGAAAAAGCGACGATACAACAATACGTTTACCCTCACTTTCGCTTCAGCAAACTGACGAAAGCGACTCAGATGTTCAATCCAAAATTAATATAAATAACTCAAATGAATTCCCTGGATTTCTCAACTTCAGTCACACCATTTGTCATGTCTGCGACATTTATGTCTCATTGCTGACCCTATCCTTTTAACAGAAGAATGGAATTCATATCAGCTGTCAAGGGGTATCCTCATGTTGATACATTTCCTTTCAATTTATCATTTCAATAAACGTACTTATTTTCTCCAGTTTAAGCTTCTTATTCCACTGGCAGTCGATAGTTGGAAGTTCACAGCTAGAAGAATCAGTTATATTTTTAGACGCGTGAAATTGTATTCATTCGCATTTGTTTTGATTTTCCACTACCGAGTGTTGCATGAATTTTAAGAAGGTCAATTCATTTTTGAAATTACACCAGTCAATCATTAAAGACAGTTAATTTTTGGGGACAACGGGTGCTTTTAAAACTATTCTCTGCGAACACATGCTTTACGCTATTTATAACAAAACCATTTGTTCATTGCTTTTTACTTTACATTTTAATCATTCAGGATTTTTCACCAAATACTGCCTGTAGCGAGTGCTGGGCTTAGCTTGCCCTTTATCCGCTTTGGTTCGTTTAAAGATTCAGGGAACTCATCTGATTTAACTTTAGGAACTTTTATTTACACACATCCTCGAATCTACTGTACAATATATACACAAGAATCAAGATAAAGCATAACACACAACATCAAACATATCAACTACAGGTCAGAGCCAGCGCACAACACCGCTGCTCTCTATCAGATCTCAGTCATCTCTCTCTCAAACCTCCCTTCGCTCCTTCGCACCCGAGCACCAGGCTGAAGTAATCGTGCGACCAGGAGAGAGGGGTCGAGAAATATCTCTGTCGGGGGTGCCGGACACTACACTACCTAACTACTCTCTAGAATCGCAAATTAAAAAAAAAATAATAATAATTAAAAAAAACATGTCCGTTGCCAAATGCAATTTAAAAAATAATAATAAAACAGATTTTTACTCATTTATTTATTTCATTTTGAGGTTACACTTCACGTCATTTTCGGCGGAACATTTGATAAGTGATTTTCTCCTAGGCTGGAAAAAGAGTCGAATTACTCTTGATCCAGCCTAGGAGAAAATCAGGAATTCCTGAACTCTTTGTCGTCTTTCATCTGCTCTAAAATCTGCCCGCTTTTATATACTGGTATCTCTTGTACAACACGGTTAAATCGTTCCGTGTAGTATCGAAACCGTGTTATGCGAGACTTTTTTTATAAAAGTTTTCTTACTCATTTTTTAACCTAATTAATCATGTACATATCATAAATCATGCCAATGTGTACCGTGTTATATAGAAACCGTGCTATACGAGACCTTGAAATAATGTAAATCAAGGAATGTGTACCGTGTTATATCGAAACCGCGATAAACGAGACCTTGAAATGATGTAAATCAAGGAATGTGTACCGTGTTATATCGAAACCAAGTCATAAGGTGCAAATTTTATAATTGATGAAATTTCTGCTCAATAGAACGTACAAACGAAAACTGGCTACCAGAGCATACAAAGAACCACGAATTTAAAAATAAGAGTTTATATAAACTATAAAACTTAATTATTTTACATACCTCAAATTAAAACTGTTACGCACGACAAGAAAAAACTTTATCCGCTTTTCTTTCTGTACTAAAAACAAAACGCATTATGTGAGAAAAAAAATCTGAGCTTTTCTGTAACAAAAAAGTTCGCCTGAGAAGCAACAACAAAACAAAATTTAAAATAAAATAAATAGAAGTGTTGTAGAAGTACCGTGTTATAAGATGGACGCCTGTACCTCGATTTTGTGATGCATCCTGATCACATTTTATACTATCCTTGGAAAATCTTCATTTTCATTAGATAGTGAAAAAAAAATTTATAAGTAAATAAAACATCTCAAAAAGTTGCAACTTAGACCTCTAGCTGTCTACCCAATAATTTTTATTAATCAAACCTCCTTACAAATGTAAAACCAACTTTAATCATAGACATTCGAATTCGTTTATACTTTAGTTTTATTTCCGATGTAAATGTGAATGAAATTTGCTTGATATTGATTTTTCTAAAAATAACTAGTTTCTGATACCCCATTTTAATATGAATACCGGACTAGAGTCATAATTTTGAAAGCAGCTCGTTTTGAATCAAACGCATCTAAATATACTGGTATAGATAGCATCGGAACATCTCCATCTCTTGCAAATCATCTAATTACTTTTTGTAATTAAAAACTCCAAATGTGTATTTTGATTAAAAATACACAAAAACCTGTTTTTGTGCGGTGAATAGGGACGGAATAAAAAAAAAATTGTTAAAAAAAATTAAATCGCCCAAAATTTCACGAGTTGTCGTAAACAGTTGTTTTCACGACACAGTTAAAAAATATTTTTTATGGGGTACATCTACTAAAAGGAACATTGGGCATCATTGAAAACAATTCTAAAAAGAAAAAAATAACAGTGCTGGCTTCAATGTGTCAAATCAATTAATCAAAATGTTCCTTTTTCTTTGGAGGTCACAATAACCTCCAGCGACTTTCCATGTGGGTGACCCTGGGGGACGGGCGCAATTTCTTTAGCTCGTCAGGGGCGCTCTGAAGAAAATCTTTAAGCAAATTAAAGTAAAGCAAGTGATGATAATTTTGCCGAATTGGCAGACAAAATTTCTCGAAAAAGAAAATTTTGTGAGGTCGCAGTCCCCTCCAATCGGTGTGCCCCTGTCGTCACTTGAAGATACTACATCGCACTCGTTTTATAAATAATTTCGTTAATTAAGTCCCAATCTGATTGAAATTTTCATATACCGCACAAAAAAAATCGTATAAAAAATCGAACAAAAAAAAAAAAAAACGTACAAAAAGATCACATAAAAACAGGTTTCAGTGCATAGGTTTCTTACATGGTTTGCTTTCACCGATCTAAACATAAATATTGCCGTTGAAAGTGTAGTATAGTAGATATAGAAAACAGTGAACGATTTTAAGGAAAGCTATGTAATTTAATCCTAGTCGCAGCAGATGCATTATACTACTTTGATTACAATATTTGAAAACAATATAAAAAAATAACATAAATACGTAACGGTAATGATTTATAGATGTGACTGAAATTTAATATAATTTCTTTTGTCTTACATTTTAATGACAATACTTAAAAAGAATATTAAAATCGGACGAACATAAATGCATAAAGAAAATGGCCCATAGAGTAAAGAGTAACAATTTAATTGACATCCATACCCGCATATATGAGTATACAGTAAAGAAGTTATAGGGTATGGCTCTTCAACTCTCGAGAAAGATTAATATTTTTACTGACGTCATTCTACATTGAAAGAGTAATGACTAAATGGAATGCAAATAAAACAACAAAAAATGATATGTATGCTAATAAGGGTGAAAGAGAGGAACATTTAAACTTCTACTGGTCCCCTGTTCGTAAGTATAATTTTTTTTTCATGCAGAATGCTTCACTAAAACTTAGAGAAATATAATTTATCAGCTTTATGTTTGAAGAAATATTGTTTTGCTTATCAAGTGATATCTAAAAATTTAAAAAGGTAGAACGAATAGTAAAGATAAGCAAAATATTGAGAATTTCTGTACATATTTATATGCATTTGACTCATCTGGGTTGGAGAAAAAATTCCTTTTTAAAGTTCTTTCCAAGTTTTGTCTCAACTTAAACAATAGAAAATTTGTATGAGCTCACTGCAAAAGTGATTTTGAACTCCAAAACTAGGAAGTGTTAATTTTAAGCAAAGTTGAAAATTTTCTTATAATTTTGAGTGAAATTTGAATGAGTATTACAAAGTCTGACCACAAAACGTTGAGCTTTGGCTCCACCTTCTTTCAGACTTGTTCATTTTCGTGAAGGAGAAGTTCATACGGAGAAGAAAGTTGAAATGGAATTCGCAAGTGTGTCATTGGTTCTAGAGCTTGAATACGCCAACTTGGAATTTAGAAAATTAGCCAAAGAGGTAAAAGATTTTAATTTTGCGCGGTCAAGGCAGGTGTCTCATCGGGCAATTCACATTTTGCATAAGTGTGTGGGTCTTGGTTTTACTTCTTTCAGCAGCAATTGGTCAAAGATAATAACGCCTCCTAAATACTTTCAATTGAAAATAGACGAGAGTAGGGTTGCAATGAAGAATGCAAGGCTTGTAATTTTTACTTTTTTTTGCAAATTCAATGCAGTTGTTGCTGCACGTTAAACTTTTCAAGTCTAAATAATCACACAAAAAATAATACTAGAAGTGTTTTTTTTTTTTTTTTTTTTTTTTTTTGTATTTCGCGAAAATGTTGCTATTCTCCAAAATATAGCACGCGCCTATTCTTCCTTCTCTACCTATTTTAAGGAATAAGCCGTTTTCTCAAATGATTCTCTCAAAACCCTTTCTCCCCTCGACTGTGAATGTCTTGCAGGTCAATACTGGTACTATTGGATAGAAATATCCTGGGGATGCCGTTACGCATTGGTTTCGCTCGCACAGCACTACCGGTCGAACCCCGATCGGTTGGTCGCATGACAGCTAATGCGTGAGCGGTTATTAACCGGTTGTGCTGCAACTGGTGCTTCATCGAACGATTTCGGTTGATACGCGGTTATGCGCAGGCGAATAACGCGCAGGTGAAAATTACTTATTATTGGTCAAAAATGTCACGTGGTTCATTCAACCAATCAGCTAGCTTAAATTGCAGCTATTAGAAGGACTTCGGAAACAACCAGTTTACCGGTAGCTATATTAGAACGCTCTGGTTAGTCACCGGTTGATCGGTCGCGCTATGCGAACGTAGCCTTTTCTCACCAAAAGGCCGAATATCCAGGAATCCCTGGATGTCCTCAGGAACTATCAATCATTTCCCGCCGCAGGTGTCATTGAGCCAATACTGGTGGTGATTTCCAAAATTTACAACAGGAAAACGGTTCAGGATAAAAAATAAATTCCTGCAGAAAATTCATGTGGTGGATCGTAATTTTCCCCTCCAGAATCCCGAATTTTAAGTTCAATTTTTTTTTTTCAATAGATGGCGTTGCAGATAGTTAGCCTTTAAGTCAAAAAAGAAGGATTGCAATTCACCGATTTTTTCTTCGATAGCGACTTGTGGTTGCAACTGGCGGCAGACATTTTGAAAATATTATTGTATAATCATGTTTATTAAAAATATTTTTCAAAAAACCATGATGTAAATTTCTCTTTTTTTGATTTGTGGTATTTCGGTCCGCAGTACCATCTATTGGAAAATTCTTGAGCTAAAATTTGGGACTCTGGGGGACAAAACTTACGACCCACAACATGAATTCGATACAATAATTATATTTTTTATCATTAACAGTTTTCCTGTTATAAATTTTTGAAAACAGTCTTGTCTATTTCAGGACATCCAGTATTAGCTGATATACAGGTATAGTATGATTGAGAAATTTTTTTCAATGAAAACCTACCTAGAGTTTAAACTTTGCACGAGCTTTGCTCAAAACAAAAGAATTACTTACGCTGTGCGAGTAAAATGAACAGGGGGGTTGCGCTTCTAAATGGCCTTACTATGGGCTGATATAGCATGACTAAGAAAATCTTTGTAATAAAAACCTACCTAGAGTTTGAACTTTGTGTGTGCTTTATTCAAAACAAAAAGTTCACTTTCATATCTTTTCTACTGACTTCCGCAATTTATAGCGACGTGTTGATGATAATATCTCACCCCTCTTCAGAAGCATGACTTCAGTAAACTTTATTGACTATTATGTTAGATAATTAAGCTGTAATCTGTCTAGACGATTTCAAATAATATACGAACATTTAAAACTTTCGAACATTTAAATAAATTACCATAACCAATGCAGTTTCTGTTTTAATAGAAATTCTCAAACTAATTTAGACTTAAGTAGATATCTCGGAAATAACTCGAGGAAAAAAAAGGATAAAAGAAGAAAAGTTGATTGAAGTAAATTTCTCAATCGCTGCTACCGCTATTAAAGTTACATATTTTTTGTCACTAAAGCACTGAACCTAGTTTTCCACAAATAGCTTGGCAAAAAAAATATGAAATTTTGAGAATAAATGGAAAATTGTATAACGGTAGTAGTAAAGTAGAAAAGGTAAAGTTAATAGTAGACAAAGAAAATGAGAAGAAAATTTCGTCTGATGACGTTTATATTTAGAGAGTTAACCATATCAATTTATAAATGTCTTTTAAGTGAAATTAATAAACTCATGTTTCAAAACGGAACAATGAAAACAAGAAAATAGTTTTGATAGTACATAAAGGCATGTACTCTTACGAGTACACTCATTTAGATTTCTCGCTTCATTATTGAACTCTTAAAATATGCAGTCGGCACAAAATGACTCTTATAAAATTTAATTGAGTTACAAATCTTCATCTCTTAGCTCTTATCGATAAGTTTAAGAATAAAATCCTTAAAATTATTGCACTTCGAGCTGAAAGCATTAAAATTAAAACTTTATTTTTATTAGAATACTTTAACGAAGTACAAACAAATACTTTAGGCGGAAAAACCCGTCACATCATTATTCCACCGAAAACAATTTGCACTTGCTCTGCTCGTTAACACGTTTGAAGTAACAATAATGTGTTTTAAGAGCCTTTAAAGTTGTTTTAAGAATAACAGTATTGGAATTAATGGTAAACGAATTTCCTTTCATTTGCATTTATCTTCTGTATTTCTAAAAAAGTTTTGTTTTCTAAACTATGCGTGTTTTGAAATAAGTTTTAAAAAAACTCAAACTTTAAGACAAATGGAGCAAAATGAAGACTCTTAAAATTAAATGTTTTTGTTTTGTAATGTTAATTGGGAATTTAAAATTTGTAAGCTATAAATGCGTAGTTTTAGAAACAAACATTAAATATAAAAATGTCAAAATTTTAGCAAATATTTAATCCAAAAAAGCATGCGTTCTCAATTATAAAATAATTTTCACGGCTGTAAAAACCTTGTTTTAATAAATTAGTTTGCAGTTTCATCTTGAAAATTCTTAAAACATCAAACTGATTGCAAAGTGAATTATGCGGAAGTCAATTTCAGACACTGTATATGTATTTTTCAAATATTTTTTTAACTTAAATATTATGTGTCGGCCATAATAAGTTGTCTGCTACAAAAAAGTAGAGTAAAAATCTTTAATAATATTGATCAGTTTCAGCATTTTTTAAAACTCATTCAAAATGTCTTTATTATTAATTTTTATTTCACATCATTAATTCATTGTTACCTACTACGCATTTTAAATTGGTATACATATATATTTTTAATTTCATATTCGTGATACATTTAAATAGAAACATATTTCCCATCCTATTACTCAAAGTAAAGAGAATTATAACTTTAGACCACAGAACCAGTGATAACATTTTTCACAAGGTAATTAGAATACTTTTTTCAGTTTTTATCAATCAAGCAACTGTTTACTATTTAGGCAGCGCATTTAGGTATTAATTAATAATAAAAACTTCACTACTCTTGCATCAATCCTGAAAAATTTTAACACCAGCTTATATTAAAAAAATTGTTTTAGATACATTGTTATAATTAGTTCTTATTAAAAGTAATAATTATAATTTAAAAAAAAATCAAAAATAGTTTCAATAAATTTAAAGATGGTAAGTTTAAATAGATCTTTTAATTGTAAAAAGAAATGAGTCAAATTTGTATAGTTAAATAAAACTGTGTTTCCTTAGTTTTTAAATATGTGTGCCACAACATGAAGATGTCACTTCCTAAATTGTAAGCTAGGTTACATACGACTTGAGCATCGTATGTACCAATTAATGGATCAAATGTGGTATCCATAATCCTCTCTGATCTAAGACCACTGTCGGTCTTCTGAAGTCTCTTGACATATTTTGTTACTTTGGATGCCAAGATGCGTCTTGGGACATATCAATGGACAAATATGTATATTATTATCAGACATGATAATTGATACTGTGCCAAAGCTTCGAGTAGGGAGTTCGTGTCTTTCATTCTTTCAAGCGCAGACTACAATATGTTCTGAGAAAATCTATCTGTGCATACATTTTCTACTGTCTGGGCTAGTGATTTCCTTAATATAGATTTAAAACTCTATCTATGAAGCTTTATTTGACATTATTAAATGGATATTAGCAATACTTTGTTAGATCCCATGCGTTTCATTTAACAAGTCGAATTTTTTAATGTAACTATTCTTAAATGCTAAATTTAGTTTATCTTTTCACAAACTAATGACTTAAATGAAACTAAAAAATAGTTCAGATTTAAACATCAAACACTAAAAAAAGAAACAAACTTGGAAGTTAGTTTTTTCTATAACTAAGTCTATTTCTTCACCCTGAGCAATTTTATCAAGTGATGAACAATATTCATAATTGTCATATAAACTCTAAAAACCATTACTCAGTTGTAATTTTATTCCGTTTATGATCCTCAATGTCGATTTTTGGACTTTCTGATAATTTAAAAATAATAATGTGAATGTTAGATACAATTTATATTTGCCCAAGCTATTCACTTAAATGAAACTGAGAAAAAGTTCAAATTTAAACTTCGAATCCTTTAAAAACCTCCTCAGAAGTTGAAGTTTTTACTGTAACAAAAATATATTTCTTTACACTAAACAATTTTCTCGAGTGATGAGAAATCATTCATAGTTGGCATTTAATGCTCTAAAAATCAGTTTACTTTTAATTTTATTCCATTTATGATCATCATTATCGCGTTTGGAACTTTCTGAAAATTTAAGAATTATTCATGTGCAAGCATCAAAAGCTTTAGGTCACAATTAAATAAGCTAAACGTATTACCCATTATGATAAATTAAAATCATCATTTACACATTTCAAATCTATTGCATTAGTGAATTTTATTGGTAAGCTGTAAATACGGCCACAAGAAATTATTTATGCTTAGCAAGCGCATTATTTTCTGATCCTGTAAAACAGTACAGGATCTTCCATGTGGAAGAATATATTCGATTACACAATCTGTTGGATATAAATATTAAAACTTTCCTCACATGTAGAAGTAATTGCTTTATGTTCCTATGCTTAAAATTCCATTTGGATTTAGGCTCTCTGTTCAACGTCCGCGAGGCAAATTTTGGAGTTTCCGACTACAAATCATTTCATTATTTATGCAATCTACCGTCTCATTTTAAATTTATCTCGAATGAATAATTGATTGTTTTAGTTTAAACGAATTTTCAGGAACTCATTAGGCAATCCGAGTGTTAAAATGAGTGTAGATGCTTTAAAACTTCTTGTGGACATATAGATGTTCATAGCTCAGTTGGTTCTTTCAAGATTTTTGCTGTTATTTATAACTGCAAATTACTTTGAATCTACATTAATAACCATAATTTTTACTTTAATATTCTGAATAATTACACTTTTGAAATACACGCGACTTAAGGGACTTAAGATGTTTTAATTATTTTCACGCATTATTAAAATAATGAAATATTTGTGTTATTAACAAACAACAATATTTAAACAATATTGTTATGGATTTTTTTTTTCTTTTTTCTTTTTTTGTAATTACGCATAAAGCAATTAGAAAAAAAAGTGCTTTGTTATAAGATTTATGCCTCACCGTTCGAGAAAAATAAACTAATACTGAATTTGAGAATTTAACACTTTTTCGAAAATCATCTCAACAATAAAACATGATGTTTGATTGATTGTTAAATTTGCCACCCTGGGTAACACAAAATCTGCTACAGCTTTAGCAATTATTTTCGCTTTAATTTGCCTTTTTGATGTCCAGGAGCGCTGTTGTCTTTCCCTCTTTCCCAGAGCTGGGGGATTTGCTTGCTTTAGAACTATTTATGGACATGACTATCTGCAGACCCATTTATGTAAAGTAAATCTGACAAATTTAGCAATTTGGGTGCTTTGTACCACCTCAGCTATAACTGGGGAATATCTCTTTAGTTGCCTCTCCCTTTTTGACATTCGTTCCAATAGTGACTTTCAAGCTCTCATGGCCTCTAGACCACTTCAATACTTTTCTGGACTGCCTCATGTCTGAAAAGGAGATGGCAGGAGTAATTTTTTTTTTTTTTTTTTGAAGGTCAAATTTATTCTCCAGCTAAGTAAACTTTATAACAAAGCATTAAAGTTGCGAATTAAATATTTTTTTTTAAATTGTTTTAAGACCTAACATGACAAAAGAGAAGAACACAATAAAATAGAAGATTGCTGATTCTCGTGTTTATAATTTGAAATTTTCTAAACGAACTATTTAAACCTGATACAAACACCGATAGTCTAAAAAAGTGCCAAAAAGTGTTGTGAAAAGGAAAAAAGAAGCTAAGGTTAAAAATACCTGAAAACGTTCTACCGAGACACTTTTCTGCAATAGATCCTCACCTTTTAACGCAAAGCCTTTCGACCGCTCTATAGTGTGTTAGAAATAGGTTTATTTTTCACATGCTGGAAATAGCACCTGTTTGTTTGAGTGAAAGACCCGGCTCCAACCATTAAAACACACTAGATTTTCTATTTAAACATTAGTGCAATTATTGCTGGAATAATTATTTCCCGAAATTACGGCAAACTTTTATCAGCTAAATTTTACATCTTTGCATTTAGCATATGTAAAATACACTTAAAACACATGTAGAGAACCTATGTAAACAGTCAAAAAACATACTATATTAAAAAAACAAATACTGTTTTTAGCTTTTTACGTATTGATAAACACCTTGGGGAAAACGTTTGCAAAATCTTAATGTTTGAAAAATCATTTCATTGGGATTTAACTGAAAAAAAGTAACTTTCAGTCCAACATTCATACCTTACTGTTCAAGTATTTCATTTGCATTCAAAATAGTATTACAAAAAAATAAAAAATAAAGCGTACAAAAATTGTATAATATGCAAGCAGCAAATGGTGAAAAATCTAATTTTACTTCATTTTCCAGCAACTCTAAATATGATATCTACAAGTTAAGAAGCAGACAATCTTTTTAACGGAAAATGTAGAAAAATTCTTAATTTTTCATTGCCAATTTTTTGTGTTTATATTGTTACGCTGATTAATTTTATGCTCATCTTTAACGGTATCAATTTTAAATCAAAGTGGTAAACCTTTTACATATAAATTTATTCCGTTGTTTGTTTCTAAAAAAAAACATTTGAACCCTTTGCAGCAGTTTTATGTTCCAAAACCCTCCTACATGACTTTGTGTACATCAAACTTAAGTTCTCTGCACCAAAAAAGTAAATACCTTTCTTAAACTGTGAATTTTTATATGCACAACAAATCCACTTCCATACAATTCATGTACACAAACCTAAAAACACTTAAAATCTCTAAGAAAAGATAAGCTCTGACATCGCGAAACATGCAGTTTTAAATTGAAAAATATAATGCTACGTTCACAAATCATGTTCAAATTTTTGTCATAGTTAAACCAACAGGGTCTTAAGAAGCTAATATCACCATAAAACCTTCAGTAGCTTTAACAAATACTTAAACCTATTCTAATATATGTAGCTGCTTTCTCGAGAAATAATTGAACGTTTCATTACCCTTTAAAGCAGTAGTTGAGATAAATTAGGCTAGACTACTTGCTTTCGCTTTAATAAAACTACTAACAATTTATACTTGTAATTAACGTTTTCGATGCTTCAACAAGCAACCATTATTAATTGCCGTGACAAGAGTAATTGTATCCTTACCATAAATTACTGTAGATGTTGTTGCTCATTGAACCTCGTAATTTTGATTTTGAAGAAATAAGTTTCTAAAATGAGAACGATTGCACACACTTACGTATTTTGCGAATTATCACTCTTTTAAATGTTCTAGTAAACATATTTCATTTTGCTTTTATGTTGTGTTCTTTTAAATTATTCGAACAGTACGGTTTCTTTTAAATTCGGTCATATATATGTTTCTAGGAATGCCAACCAGTGGGTATCCAGTGAGTTTACTGCGCCAAAAGCATCTGCATGTTCGATGAATCACGGGTGAATGTCGACATTTTCCTACTTCAGTGTTTCGCAATAAAAGATAGATCGTTTCAGATGATAAATAAATAAATAAATAAATAAATAATGTTACCGAAGTAAATGTTACAGTGATACAATTTTGGGATTTCTCCAAAATGCATTCACATTAAAAAAAGTTGATTTTAATGAATCTCATTTATTAAAAAAAAACAATTAGAATTACTCTACGCTGTTCGTTTCAGTCTCTCTCTTGAGTCATCGGTTCAGCTTGAAGACATTACACATCTTGCAAGATGAGGGACTACACTTCAGTTTTTTTTTTTTTTTTTGAATCAATTAATTATTTTTATTTTATTTATTTTTTAAATTTTATTTATTTATTTATTTTTGGCTGCTAATTAAATTAGAATGCATTGAATTATTTCACCATTTGAAGCACAGTAAACTCCCAAATATCTGTTTAATAGAATGGCACGGCAACCATACGGATAAGCGAAAACCGCGAATAATCGGAATAAAACGTAAACAACGATAGTAATGCATACAATAGCTAAAACATTATGAAGAACACTCACACATACATTTAAAATATAACTGAAAACGATAACATTTAATGTAAAAGCTCCCCCTGAAAGGGAGAGGAGGAAATTTTTATTAAAAATGGTCTAATCTGCAGGACTGAAGGTGTACAAATCAGGATTCAACTAGTCTGGTTTCGGTGACTTTGGACCACGATTTTCATGTCGTGGGAAGGATGGGGAAGAAAAAAATATAAGAATGTCTAAAAGTAGATTTTGCACACGCAAAGTAAAAATGGGGACATTTTTATCCATTCAGTATATTATCATATAAAAATATTTAAAAAATCTGAAAAGCCCGCGGAAAATCCGACCGCCGATAATCAGGAGTTTACTTAATATTCAAAATACGTCTGATTCTATTTTTAAAAACCAAAAAACGTCACTCCGAGTTTTTTTTGTGATTTGCTACGTGATAAAAGGTTTTAAAATATTAATCTTCTATGCAATTTATTGACATAAATCGTCAAGAATTCCCTTAAAATCCCTTCATGAAAAGATATTAAAATTTAAGGTGACATGTTTTATATCTATTTACTTACAATTTAAGTTATATATTAACTTCTAAATACAAAGCTACATTATAATAATAAGTCTATTAACGTGTTTTTGTTTATTACAAATAAAAACTTGGTCATTGTCATTCACTTACGAAAAAGTTACATCATTGTTCTATTTTCGAAAAACTTGTGAGTCTTAGAATAGTTAATAAGTAAATGAAATATCATTTAGGTGATCATCGTGTTCAAAAATGGAAGGTAAATCGAAAAATGGAATTTCGTGCTCTTAAGCGGAAGGTAAGTCGAATGAATTAGCTTCGTGCTCTAGAACAAAAAGCAAATCGAGTGATTGAACTTCGAGCTGAATGAATGACGAATCGGAAGGTTAAACCTCGTGATTTTCGACCTAAACAGAATTGAATCTATAAATTTTGGGCCCCCGCAGCAAAATCTGTTTGACCCCTCCCCAGAGGCCAGTAGTGTAAATTCTTCTTTAATAAGTCTTAGTGCTAGTTGTTTTCATTTTTCTTTTGGACGTGCCCCTCCCCCCCCCCTCTTCCGCACTGCGTTTTCTGCGGGTACGCAGATCCAGGCCTCGACTTCAAGTACGTGAAATGATTTAACTTAGCGCTTTCAAAATGAATGATGAACCTAAAAGATTCCTTTTTGACTCTAGAACTGAAGCTAAGGCAAATTATTGAGCTTTGTGCTCTGAAACTGAATGACGAATCCGAACTTTTGCTCTAAATTAATCTTGGTGTTTTAGTGAAAATGGAAAATTTGGATTCTGGAATTTGTAATATAACTGCGCCCTGAAGCGAGTAATTGCAAATATGCTCATCAACAAAGAAAAACCCTGATTGAATATGAAAAAACAACAGTGAAACCTGTGTACGTTGACCATTTGCGGTTCGCTTCTTTAGTGGTCAACTTAAACAGGTGGTCAACTCAAAAAGGTTGATTTATATGATAAGGGCTAATTCTGTGCCTGAAAAAAGCGGTTAACTTAGACAGGTGATCAACTTACAAGGTGGTCAACTTCACAGGTTTTACCGTATTTTAAAACTGTTACCATTATTTTAACAACAATACATATTTTTGCAAAATAAATATCACCTCCTAAAATGCTTAAATATATATATATATATATATATATATATATATATATATATATATATATATATATATATATATATATATTACAGTTTTATATTATTAACATCTTAGCAGATCAATTCGGTTTATTTGCAACAAGGAAAAAGTTTCAAGCAAAACGAAATTTTCGAAGCAATATTAGTTGTCGATTACAACATTCCAAACATTTCAGAAAATCCGAAAGCCAATTTATTGCTACTTCATTTGAAGCCAAGCACAATGTTCTGGTGACATTGATGAATGACTTTACTTATTTAACAATTTTGCTTCCCGTGTAATAGGAAAAACAATGTTCATTTGCGGAACATATTTTGAGCTTCTATCCAGTATTCTAAGCAATAATAAATCTTGTCATGCTTTGAAAGACACAACTTTGATTACAAAACTGCTTAGTTTTTATTACATACATATTTTCTTCCTTGTGCCTTGAAATATTACTATTTTTTATAAAATGTTCAGCAAATATTCACAGTCAGTTTTATTTTGAATAATGAAAAAACTGATTACGCTGCGCATGTTTAAAAATATATATTACCTGTTTACAGCGAAGTCGAATAGACGAAATAAAATCTTTGATATAGCCGTAATTTCGTTACAAAAAACTAAATGTGCAGAGTAATACGTTCAGCAGAACTTGAAGCTATTACTTTATAGACATAAATTCGCTGTGCACAGCTTCGTTATATACGGTTGTGACTGTGTGTATATAGAACCGCTATACAGTAGCGGGAAAAAAACTTTACCACTTGCTAAAATTCATTTTAAAGAAATCGTAGAAAAGTAAGTTAACAGTTATACTTTTATCGCATAAAATGTACACTTCAGCTGTCATTTTCCACTAAAAATGAAAAACGCCATATAGTTAGGGGATCAGCAATGAATTTTTAAAAAATAAAAGTTTTTTGATCATAATTTATTGTAAATAATTGGGTATTCGCTGCAAATTTCAGACATTAGATTCATTACTATGCATATTTTTCGTGAATGTATCACGAATATATAGGGTCTGGTGGGGGAAAGTGGTCAATGGGGTAAAGTGGTCATACGTCAAATAAATGACTATAGCTTGGAAATAAATGTTCGAATGAATGTGAAAATTTTATTTTAGATTCGGGGAGTTAGAAACTACATTTTTAATACAAAATTTCCAAACCTGGAAGAATTTTATTTGGTAAACAAAATATTTTGTGTAAATATGAAAATTTTAAAAATCTAAACACCTCTTTTAACTTCTTTGGGAAATTTTGTCTGTTAGAATTATGAACAGATTGACTTCACAGGAAGCTTCCTACATGTCTTAAGATCGCTTACTCATTAGCAGTTAGCTGAATATATTTTAGATCATTTTTTAGAACAATTTCAGTAAGATGGGGTAAAGTGGTCATAATATTAGGCTTAACGAATATTGTTCTTCTAATGTCACTTAAGAGTTATGTATAAGGCAGATATAAATTAAATATTAATTTCACTTAATATGTATTGTTTTTTCCGTAAATGGGGTTAAATATACGAGTATATACGTATGCATACGCATATACTCGTGTAGGCACGTATACAAACGTATTCACATTAATGCACCAATAAATACGTATATGGGTATCTGCGATATGGGTATTTTTTATCTATGCAGACTTACATTCGACTATGCAAGTATATACTTGCTTTTACTCGTATGTATACGAACACTTATATACTCAGGTAGACACGTATATACACGTACGTACTCGAGTAGATACTTACATACAAGCATATGACATACAAGTAAGTTTAACTCTTGTTTAAACTTACAACAGAGTTTAAACTCTTGGGAAAATTTTTACCAGGTGTTAGAGGGGAGGATAAGAAGCAAGAATCCCAAGGAACATATGGTCACAAACACAATGCTGACGCGCTACATGCACGCAAAGCCAAAGACTGATGGATGCGAAACAGGTCACAAATTTGTTACACTAAGACAATTTTGCACAACATTTTAGGTTGTAAGAAGGTTTTAAAGCGGTTGAAGAAATTTGCGGCCTGCAGCTGTAATGCATGCGTCGCAATCACAAAGCACTCTCTGTTTTAATAACGAGACTTTTGAAAAACTTTCATCCGTCGCTGCGCCTTTGTTGCGATGCGTGTATTAGAACTACTACGGGCCGTAACTTTTAAAAAGTGCTCTAAATATTCTTAAAAACTGAATTTTGAGTAAAATCATCTTTGTATAAAAAATTTTTGACCTGTTTTGCATCCATCAGTTTCTGGCTTTGTGTGCATGTAGCGCGTCAACGACCATAAACTCCTTATTATTCTTTGCTTTTTATCCTCACTTCTCACACCCCTTAGATTTTTGCTCAAGAGCTTGGATTCACTCTGTAGGCATACATGTATGTAAGCGTATATACTCGTGAATACATATGAAGAGCAAACATTCAAACAGTGTTTTCTCCAAAAATGAAAAAAAAAAATGAGTTAGTGATTTTTCTTGGAACTCAACATTAAATGGTACAAAAATATGCTATTGTTTTCAACCAAAACATATTTTTTCCCATTATAAACCTATTTATAAAATTCAGGTTTCATTCAAAAAGTGTTTCCTCCAGAGCCAGTTTCCAGTCAAACAGTGATTCCTCCAGTCAACCAATCAGAGCTGTTCTTACTGATCACGTGACCCAGCTATTTCCCAATGTGTCTAGTGTTTCAGAGGTTATGTTATTGTTTGCTTGGTGCTATGTTGGGGGTTTGTTTGTTTATTTTAGAGCGGTGTGCTTTTACCTAAATTTTTATTATTAATTTAGGGATGGAAGAAATAATAGATGCACATTGTGAAAAGTGTTGTCTTACAATCTCTTCCTCTTAGCCATGGAATATCAGTTGAAAAGAAAAGAGACGTAGATAAACTTTTAAACTTAATGTATGGCGAAGAGTGGCAAAATCAACCTGATTTTAATTGGTGCAAAGACATTATTTATAATTTACCTGCACGCAATGATGAAACGGAGGAAGTAGTGTGCGATTGTTTGGATGAGGATTATGCAGGACAATTTTTTTTCACATATAAATTTCTAGCTTTATTTTATAACAATCAGTTTTATTATGTCATTAATTAGTTTTATTCCATTAAAAAATGTAATCGTAGCAATTTAAGTTACTAACTTTTTCATTCAAAAAGTGTTTTATCCACATTGAAAACATTCAAAACACGTTTCCTCCTTTGAGTTCGGTCAAAACATGATTTCTCCAAATTTCAAATGCATTTTTCTACTTCATTTTAAGTTTATTAGGTAAAGTACGCCTACAAGTATTACTAGTAATCAGTAATACAACTAAAAAAATGATAATTGGGGTCTAATACGAGTTTTTTTTAAATATATTAGTTTTTTGTGTTTCCTGAAAAACTGTATCCGAAGGAGAAAACATGGTTTGAATGTTTGCTCCTCATATATGTACTGGTTGACGAGTATGTACGGACACACAAATGTACGTATATACGTTTTTTCAGGTATATAATTGTGCTTACACGTATACATACGTATATACTCGTGCTTCCATATATACGTGTATATACGTGAGTAGACACGTGCAAACACGCACTGGATGAATCCACGAATTAACTCGTGTATACCCGTATATACATTTATGTACAGTTATGTTATATACCCACATGTACACTTGTACATATATGCGTATATACGTCTACTATGCACGTATATGCTCAGATATGCACGGTATCTACTCATATATGAACGTGATTACTCATGTTTACACGACACGTATATACTCGTGAATACACGCATATATTAGTGCATATACTTGTTACCATAAAAATAACTGAAGTATACAAATATTAGGGTTATTTAATACGGTTTTGCATTTATTTTTAACTATGACCACTTTACCCCATGCTATGACCACTTTCCCCCATCCCATGGGGTAAAGTGGTCATAAATACAAAGGGAAAAGAAAGTGTTATAAAACTAATTAAATCAATATTTTTTTTTTCTAAACTTCAGTGTATTGTGTTCTCTAATAATGCAATGTAAAATAACAACAAAAAAAGTTGAGGTGTTTAAATTATTTGTTGTATTTATTATCCACCAAAGTTGAAAACCTCCGATTTTATGACCACTTTACCCCACCATACCCTAGCCTTTTTTTTTTCAAACACACCGATTTTTTTCGCATGTTTTTGTCTTATTATTTCAGCAAAAATAGTAGTTTCCTGGGAAAAAATAGAACACGAGGGGGGTTTTTTTTGGAAAAGCTTTGTTACGCCTTCCTAATTGATGTCTGAAAAGTCACCGACTTTTTCCTGGGGGGAAGGTATTTCAACTTATGTATGTAGGTAAGTTGGGTATTGAATTATATGTATTTTTTTACACTGAACCGAATAACATGATAAGAAATCAATATCACAAATATTTTAAGTGTTTTTTTTTACATAAAAACACAAATTTTAAAAATAGATTAAAACCACTTGTTTTATTGTAACTGTAGTACTTTTTTTCAAAAAATCAATAACCACGTTTTTTTTGTAGTCAAATAGTTTTTTTTTTTTTTTTTTTTTTTTTTTTTTTGCACACGCTAGCCTAGGATTGCTTGTGACGATAAGTAGTTGGACAACAAATTAATAGCGCGTTTAAAGTAACTGTGGTACGAGATGACGTGGGACATCGTACGAAACTGTTACACTTCAATGCTTGTCTGTATCTCTTCTTCCAATCACGATAGAGATGGCTCAATGGGGTACAAAATTTTCCATTTATTTGGGGCAACAATAAGTTATCAAATTGTTTTTATTTTGTAATCAGTTTCTATTTTTTATGTTTTAGGTACATACTTATGTAAAATTTCTATTCTTTATGACAATTCCTTCTAGGGGCGTAAATTCTTATGTTATAGATTGCATTTTAATTTAATAAATTTTTATTTTATGCATCGATGAAAAATGCTTTAAATTTAACAAATAATATTATTTTCTCTATTATTTAAAAAACAGAATGACTACTTGAAATATCTGTAACAGCGATACTTTTGAAAGAGATTTGGTATTACCGACGAATGTGTATAGGTATTGACGTGAGAGTTTTTTTTTTTTTTTTTCACGAACGGAAGGAAACAGGAAATACGAGAAAACTCCATCTCCACATTTCTCTCTACCTAAAAAATGCGTTTCAGTTGCCAAAACATATCTGAATGAAGTGCAGAAAAGATAAAATAAATGTGACGAACGTTATCACAATTTTTGTTCCAATGTAACCGATTTCGAAATTCAGAATTTCGAATGTAAGCAGGTGAGAATGCATGTTTCAATGATATATGCAATTCTTTTCTAGAGATACACTATCATGATATAAGTTTTAGGTGTTTGTTAGATTTTCAATCAAATGTATTGCTTCATTCTCAAATATTTCAACTTGTTACATGTTTATTCTGTGTTTGTTTTTATTTCATTTTTTTAAGGGTTATCAAATACCGTAGTCCTTCTTTAAGTGACACTTTCATGTAAAGGACACTTTTTCTAGTCCGAGTTCTTTTGAATAGGGACTTTCAAGTATTTATTTCTGATGCAGAGATACTCTATCTAAGGGACAGTCACAGATTAAAAACTGATCTAACTAATGTAAAAAGGCATAAGAAATGAAGGTATTTGTATTAAGAGTTTATTTGTTTAAAAATTAACTGGTAAAATTTACCTTGACAATAACATAAAACGCAGGAAATGTGTATCTTAAAATTCGCGCTGAGATTTATACTCATGTTTTTTTCTCGAAGCAATTAATTCACATGGATTCAGTTCCAATAGTACACGGTCTGTAGCAAACTTTTTATGGAAAACTAATACATGATCACACTTGTGTAAATGGCATTGTAAATTATGTGACATGAAGCAAATCAATGAAAAAAATTATACTTAAATTATACATGAAGCAAACAACATTTACATGAAGCAAATCAATGAAAAAAATTATACTTAAATTATTTCTATAAATTACTAATTTTGATTTACTAAATTTTTGATTAAACTTTAATTTTCAAGATATTTTTTTTTTCTATTTAAATAACTCTGGATTTTATTTTAGCTTTTTTTAACAATTCCGATATTTATTCAATGTTAATACTGTAGGCTCACTATTATATAATACTTAGTACACGACATATTCAGGAATTCATATACCTCCGAACAAGCAGTACCTGTAGTTAAGGAACACAATTTCTAGTCCCCTTAATGTTCTCTAATGAGTGGTTCTACTGTACACTTTTCATTATGAGTAAAAAGATGTAAAGCAGAGTATATGTGTTTTCTTTTTTTTTCCTTTTTTTTATTATTATTATTATTATTATTTTTTTTTTTTTTGTAGCTTAAGCTTTTGTTTTTCTTATTAAAGAATTCATTGCTAGTTACTGATTTGACAACGAATGAAACACTGCAGTTTTTATTAAATGCGTCACTATAAAGTTTTTTTTTTTTAATTTCAGAAATAAACATTATGCATCATTCACACAATGAATTCTTGAGATTTCCACAAAGAGCTTTGGTATTTTATTTTCTCTAAAAAAAAAAACACCCGCCTAATTCGCTTAAAAAACCTACATTGCTGCTCTTTCACAGTTAACATCATAATGAAAGATAAACACGATTATTAAATGAGGCGGAAAAATTGCTAGTATTTATGAACTATGATTAAACTATGATAATTTCGACTAACTTGCTCTCACATTTTTTTTTGTATTAAATATATTCCCTTTTACTGACAATTTTTGGCCTTCTTTTACAGTCGTTTCATTTTGTTGGTTAAAATGGCAATGCCTATTTTAATAGTTTCTATGAATATGCAGAGAGTAGTGGTGTGATATATCTGGCGCGGATCCAGTAGGGGGGTTATTGGGGTCATGACCACCTCCTTTAAGTGTCCATAGATAGCTCAAAACTGCGTTTTTAGAACAAAAGTTTCGAAAAAGTTCATCCCAGACACCTCATATATGCGAAAATATAACACATATGACCGCTCCCTCCCTTCCCTCCTCCAACAATGATCCCTCGAAAATCAGACGCTGGACCTGCTCTTGTGTTTATATACTTGCTCAAGGAAAGTAAGTTGAAAACTGCATGGCAGAATTTTAAATGGAAACACCATGGAAAGTAATATAGATCAAAGAGTATTTCTTTCAAAAAAAAAAAAACACGTAATGTATTGATGCATTCTACGTCAAATACTGTGTTCTTCATTTTTCAGCACATTTTCCCATAATTTGAGCAATCATGAAAGGAAAACCTTCCCTTCAGTTAAAGTTGAGGACAAAATTGGAAAGCTATGAAATACAGAGCTTTTAGATTATATCCCTAAAAAAGTAAATGCACAATAATTTGATTTTAGAACTCACTTTGTCATAATGCAAAAATCTTGATATATAAATCAAATCAAATTTCGAATTGCATAACTCAGCCTGTCCAACTACTGAGGCTTGATTTATGAATCAAAACTCCGCCGCTACCATCAAGTATTCCAGACGTAATCGATATTCTTCGTAAACACAATAATTCCCGAAAACTGCGACGGGCAATCTGGTATTGGATTTTCTCCTTGGGGGACATTAAAGAAATAAGAAACTCAGACTAACCTGAATAAGTGTGTTTATTGCGAAGATGGATAGCGAGTGGATAGATCAACATGAACTGCAATTCGTGACAGATGAGTTCCATACTTTACTTGCCCAACCGTGGCGATCGAATGTATAGACAGTCGCCTGCATATATTGGGATAAATCTCGGAAACTGAAGACCACAGACTAGAAGTAAGGTATTTTCGGGCGGGGGGTGGGATATTTTTATTTTCTTTTTCATTCTTTTTTTTTCCTTTTTTTTCTTGCTTTTGTAGAAGTTTCGTATTTTTAACCCCTTCAGTCAAAATTATGAAATACTTAACCAAATATGTTTATATTTGGTACACAGTGTGCCAAATATAGTGTATAAAATTAAAAAATTTTCTATAAGATACTGTAAAGAGTATCTTATAGACAAAATTTCAAGTTTGTAGGCAAAAAATTAAAAGAGTTATGATACGTCTGGACTTACAATTTTTAAAATTAATGTTTCAGATAAAAAAAAAAAACAATGAGACATTAAACAAACTTCATTGTAAAATGATCTCCAAACAATGATAAAACTTAATAAATGCATTTGAAAAAAAATAATAAAAAATTATATATTTTTTAAAAATATCCTCGCCTTTGCGGCGAGAGTTCATGGTTGGCAAAATGAGCCACTCTCTATCTCTAAACCCCAATATGTTAGTGTTGTCAATTTCAAAACAAAAAAATCCTACACAGATAATATAAAGTCAATGTAAAGAGTCAACTGCGAAAAAAATAATCAAGTAATTCAATCAATTATTAAATGACTACCAGTTGTTTAAAGCTCTTGTCCATTATACGGTAGTGCTTGGAGAGTTTGTGCATTATACAAAAAACAGTAAAAAGTACTCTAGTTATACATGTTTTGTTAAGCTATACATGTATGTTCTAGGGAGCTCCTTTCACTGCTCGCTTCGCTCGCCAGTTGCTGTTCGTCCCCTGCGACGGGTGACAACTAATGAGTTTAATGCTTTTCCCTTTGGAAATCCTGTAGATAAAATGGACGTCCTGACTGTTTTCATAAATTCAACCCTTTTGAGGTTTAGATGAATGAGACAGAGCGGATTGACTTTCCCTGGATGTTCTGGATCTCCATCTGTAGAAGTATTTGCCTAGTAGTCATTGGCAGTCCGGATGAGATAGAGTTATAGACACACAGATACACAGAAAAACGAGCAAAGGTTTTGAAAATAGTGGATATGATAAAATAAAGCGCAGTATCTGCAGAACTGAGTTTATGACTCATTTGAAGTTTTTTTTTAACATCAGTAGATAGCTTTTTTTTTCCATTTCTGCACTTCTGTTTGGAATCTAAACGCATGGTTAAAGTCTTAAGTCCTTTTTCTACAGCCTATGTCTCGAGTTGGATTCAGGAACAATGAATTGCATGTCTACGGTACGAAATTTAAACCTCTACCTATCAGGTAAATTTTAAATTTTCTTCGGTACAGGACCCTCCAACACTTTATAAACGTATTTCATATCCCTAAATTTATCAGTTACATTTGTTTCTAGTAATTTCATTGGTAATGAATTGAGTGAAAAATTCGTGAAAAAATTGTTTCGTTGAAAAGTTTGATCAATTTATTAGCAAATGTTTTTCAAAAATTGATTTGATATTAGCTTTTTTTTTAATATATTGTTTTTTTTCCAGCTACTCGATTTATTGCGCAAAATATATTTTTTAATGATTGTTAAAAGCTTTATTTTATAAGTTTTTTATAAGTTCTCATAAGTATTTTATAAGTTTTAAGCACAATATGCAATACATACAAAGTTACCAATTAGTCTTGTAATGTTACCAATTAGCCTCCTACTGTGGAGAGATGGCCCGATCTTTTATTTAAACAACTCCGTCTACTAGAAGTAACTACTGCTACTAACAATGCTTGTCTAGGGCAGTAGTTTTACAAGAAACCACTTCGATGAAAATAAATGTGCAGAATTGTTATTGACACTCTTGTAAAATTTAAAGAAAAAGGTATTAAAATGCAAGTACTTAGCTTTGTTAAACAATGCAAAATAACGATATTTTACCGTAAACGCTCTGGTCAACCAACCTACACTTTTATCTGCACCCTCGAATTCTGTAATATCGTACAAATAAATCAATTTTCTCCGTGCTTACTTAACTTTTACTCCTCCCCCCCTCCCTCAAACTTCTTGGTACACTAGGGGGGTTCGAAAAAATCGATTTCTTTATTTCGAAATCGCGTCACCGCTCAAAAGCTTCAGTTTGGTACCCAAAATCGGGGAAAATAATTAAATACATTCTAAGTTGACATCTTCAGTTCGCGTATAAGGCTGAAAGTTTAAAAAAGTATGCTAAAAACTGAATTTTTCGAAAAATAATAAAAGTGGCATTTTCGTTCTTTCGTTTTTTTTTTCATAATGCAACAGCCGTAAATTGTCAGTATCTAGGATAGTTTGAACCTAAAAAAAAAATATTTTATAGCTTTTACATAAAATCTTTAGTTTGCTCATACGCCTTAGATTGCGCAGGAGATTTTAGCCCAATTTAAGGCGTATGCGCAAACGAAAGTTCTTTAAAAGCTATAAAATACTTTTTTAAGTTCAAACTACGCTATTTATTGACAATTTATAGCTTCGCGTTATAAAAATATTTAAAAAAAAACTAATTTTAATATTTAAAAAAAAAAATTTTAGCATATTTTTGAAACTTTCAGCCTTATGCTTGAACTGAAAATGTCAACTTAGATTTTTTTTAAAATTATTTTTCCCTAATTGAGGATGCCAAACTACAACTTTTGAGAGGTAACGCGATTCCGAAATAAAGAAATCAATTTTTTCGAACCACTCTATTTTTTTATCTTATAACAACATGTAAATTGCGGTTTTCTACAAAATGATTATCCTCTTATATGCAACAGGCATAACTTTTAAAGTGTATCAAATACATGGTAATTTTTGTGTGTCTGTTTCGACGATCTATTTTCAATTTATGATTCTCAATGAAAAGTATATGTTTACAAAGAAACTGTATTTATCTAGTTTATCAATGTAAGTCTGGTACTTGGTATTCCCCAAAATGTTAAGTCTTGTAAGTGTTTTTTTTTTTTTTTTTTTTGAGCAGTCACGATTGCTTATTGTTCTCATTTGACCGTTTTTGATGTCCGTGCCTTTTTCAGCTCGGACCAGGGACACCAGCACCACCGCCCACCGTCCTCTGCAGGGACGGCTCCGAGCACTGCCTCCTGGAATTCGTTTCTCCTGGTCGGTGGCGTCCATGTCCTACACACACGCACGTTCATACACACACATACACAAGCGCACTCATACATATACACACACGCTCATACACACACAAACACACACAAACACACGCTCATACACACACAAACACACGCTCATACACACACGCCTACGTGCATACACACAGGTCTACGCATACACACAAGCCTACACATGCAGCACTCGCGTCTACACACACACACAACTAACTATACACACGTAACCGCACAGGAGGAGGCGTAGGCTTGAGGGGACAGGAGCCGTTTCTTGAAACAATAGCCCCCAATGAGCAGGGCCCTGTCGCAACTCGTGATTGCAAAAAACATAATTTGAATTCAAAATTTCAGAATTCAAATTAATTTTTCTTTTTTTTTTTAACTTGTTTTAATTTTGAAAGAAAATAATTGTCACTGTAGCGTTCTTTTTTTCCCTCAAAAGATATGAAAGAAAAATCATAGTTAGGGAACGTTTTTAAATGCAGCGATAAACTTCTCAAATCTTAGCTGAGAGCTTATTATTGCTTTATTTATGAGGTGAGCTGATCTTGACAGGCTATTTCCTCTCTTATAAATAATTTATGAGATCTGCATTGAAAGCGATATCCCTGAACAATAGATAATATACAATATTGCAAGCGGGTGTGGATTGAATTGACTAAATAAAACTCTTAAGGAAATGCTGTAACAAAAGAATTTAGAAATCAAAACATAAACGAGTCAACTTTTATTTTGAATCGGAAGTAGTAAATGACAAAAGTAGTGACAAAAAAGTATTAGTTATCAAACTGTGTATTTTATTCTTAAAATTTATCTTTGTACGAAATGCTATAGGTCCTTTAATAAAGGGGTTTTAGATAGGGATTTCAAAATTTCAAAACATTGAAAATCTGCAGAGCACTGGGCTTTAGTGCTGAAAATGTGGAATTATCCTACTAGTAATAATTGTACAACATGTTGTTGCTATGATTTAATCTCTTCGGTTCTAGCAAGAAACTTGAATTTTAGAGATTTTTCGAAAAAAATCAAACTATGCGAATTTTTTGAAAATATTTGAAATTTCACAAAACGTTACGCTTTATTACGGGAATTTTGTAAAAATTCTTCAGCTCGTAAATTGAAAGCAAAACTTCGATATTACGCAGCAAGTTACCACCTGAAAGCCAGGGCTAATGTAGAACTACATACAACATAACAGACAGCCCGGTTATCACATCCAGAGACTATAGTTTCGTTCTTGTTTGAACTCATCTGTCAGGAGGGTTAAATAACCGATAACTTTATCTACCACTTTATTGGCGCTCTCAGCTTCAATGAGATGGCATCTGCCTCCAGCTCGGTTATTCACTATTCCAGACTGATGAGTTCTAACAAAATAAGTGCAATCCCTGGATGTGATAATGGGACTGCGTATGAGGCGTATTCTGTAATCACAACAGTATAATCCACTTCCACATCATTAGTATTCAATGTAACTGTTATTGTACTGTGATTGTGAATGTAAATGTCCATCCAAATGTAGTATTTAAATGTTTTAATAAAGACGTGGCCCTTGGCATTGGTCCACCGGAGCGCTCCTGGGCTCCGTGGGGGTGGGGGCTGCACTTTCTCGAGAGACTCCCACCTGATTGGTCATTGCAATGACAAGAACAATGGGCCCTCGGGGGCGATGTCTAGTACATTAATGTCTAGAACGATTAATATATATATTATTAATATATAATTTAGGATTATTATTATAAGACCCCTATATATATATATATATATATATATATATATATATATATATATATATATATAGGGTCCAATAATAGGATTTATTATAGGACTCCGATTAGTATATAATTTATGGCTATATCTAGTATATTGCTGGGAGTTCTGCCTTATCCCTGGCTTAGAGACGGTAAATTACTATTAAATACCCAAGCTTTGCCTTCAATTAACGATTCAAGTCGCACCATTCTGCGAACCCTCGCTGGATGGAAAAATTACTTTATCTACCAGTTTCTTTGAAATCTCAGCTTCAATGATATGACATCAGATGCCAGCTCGGTTATTCACTATTCCATACTGAGGAGTTCATAACATTCATATATTGCATGTTGGACTTGATGATTTTATAGAACTTGGTCATGGACCCAAAAAGCTGAACAAATGACAAAGAAGTCTTTGAATTATTTGGTATTCCGAATGCTACTGCTGTTGATCAAAAATATTTCTGAAGGTTATGGTTGGGAGACGAAGTTACGACTCGCTCTATAACGGGAACTAAACGTTAGAGCAAATTCGGAACTACGTTTATAAACGAGCTTCTTCTGAAATTTTCCTTTTCCTTTTAAGTTTATTATATAAGTTGAAGACAAGTGCAGACATCTTTAGCATTAGCTAACCAGTTTAGTCTCGAACAATTTAATTTGAAGAATTTGATTCAATCAAATATGTTTAAAACTTAGAGAATGGTGACACATTTTTGATTTGAAATTATGAGAGTTTTCTCAAAAAAAAAATAATAATAATAATAATAATAACAATAATAATAATAACTTCTAACGAAAGAGTTCTTTTTAAAATATGTGTCTTAATTGTGTGTTACAAATTACTTCTTTCTGTTATCATTCATATTCAACTTTTGAACAAACAAATCTTTTGGAAGTCAGTATATGCAATGAAAATATTATCATTAAAGCCGGAGGACTTTTGATCACTAATTGTATCAATCAGACATCTAGAATGTGCTTCAAATGGAAAACAAAGTTTTTAGAGATCATCCCATTATACTTTTTAGTGCTTATCAATTATTCTTTTCTCATATTTAATGAAAAAAGTGCCATAATAAATAATAAACACTTAATACATTTATTGCTAATATCAAAAACGTGTGTATGTATCGTATATAACATAGAAGGATATAATAATAGAAAATTAATATCTTCCTCTATCAAATTTTTAAATTAAAATGTTATTTATGCTTACCCGTCAAAATTAATTTTTAACAAAATGTCGAGTTTAGTAAAAGAAAATAAATATATTTTTCAAAAAAAACCCGCGTTTTCAGACGTTAAAGTAAAAGTAAAAATGCATGAAAAAAAAAAAAAAAAATATATATATATATATATATATATATATATATATATATATATATGACATAGTTTTTGATATGCTTGTATTTTTGTTCGAACAGAAAAGAGAACTAAGGAAGACCCAATTATGAAAAATATTTTTTCCTTCTCTACATTAACAAGAAAATTTAAAAGTGAAGGCATTCTTTTTATGAATGGCAATGTATTGCTGCATAATCAATCACTGTCATATTCTTGAAGCAAAAATATATATATTGCAATACTCCAGCTGACAGAAGAGAATGTATAAGAAAGGAAACATTGATGCATTCTTACGATAATGCATATTATCGCTGAACTGTATTTTCGGTTTAAAAAGCAGTTCAAAGATATTTTTCAAGAAATTTGCTTCAAAATATTTTTTTTATTATGTATTACTTTTAATTTGCATATTTTCAGAGAATTTAAGTGCGTTAATTTTTTAACGTTCAATAAATCCATTAGTTATAATTAAATGTTATCATTCCACTTAGTCTTTTTTAATTTTTTGAGTACATAACATTAAATAAGATGAATTTCAAATGTTAAGAAGTATACTTTCAAATAGCAATTTTCAGAATGATTTTTTTGAGATAAAAAAAAAGTAATATTAATGCTGATTTATTGATAAAGCATTGATGTAGCTCAGTAGTACATAATGGTTTCTAACACTTTTTTAAACAAGTGAAAGACGTTTTTCCGATAATTTTATGATACTTTTCTGGGTCAAAGCAACACATCTCTGGTAAGAGTACGTTTTATTGATCGATATGTTTTTTCTTCTATCCTTTTTTTTTTTCAATATTGTTGGTAGAAGCCTGTGATAAAGCTCTTATTTAATTCTTAGTTTTTTACTTGACAAATCCACGAACAAAATAAATATGATTAGTGAAATCTTACTTGAATGCAATGGAATATTTATTTTTGTTGGGATAAGAAATATAAATTGAAAAATTAAAAGATAAACAGTTACTGTTTTTACTATCACGTCACGGAAGGATCGAAACTTTTATAACCTTGTTATGTTTCGCTGACTAACAACAATTTCTTCATCACACTATTTTTAGAACAATGAATGTATATAAGATAAAACAGAATGGGGTTGTTTCCTTCAGTCAAAAGTACTACTTTTAGTCATTGAAATTGATAGAATGAGTAAAAAAAATAACATGGACCCAGAAATGACTTTCATTTTCCAAACAGTTATTTTTTAATTATTTTTTTAAAAATGTCGATTTTGAAAACAAGGCGTGGTTTTATGACGTCACAAACGATGCAATTTGGCGCATCTTTCTACCACGGTTCCATGTGATGATAATCAAGAAGCGAATTAAAATTGCGCTTTACGCTTGCTATCAACCATATCGTTGACAATACACGTGAGTAAAGATGCGAACTAAATATTTCGTTCTGTCAATGGCAACACTGAACAGCATTTTATCATTTGTGAGTCACACGACAGAAGCGTAAACAATGAAAGCGCACCGATTTAAGTATTTTTTTAAAATATTAAACTTAAACAAATTATTTAAAAAATGGTTAGATCCTATGTTTTCAAACATGTTCTTTCAGAAAAAACTACTTTTAAAATTTTGGAAACAACCCCATTGGACAGTAGTTTCCAGCGATCTTCATTTCAACTGCAGAAAAAAACAAGCAGACTATTAAGTTTTAACAAAGATTGTCATAAATATGAAGGAAACACAAATATTTCGAGTTATAAAAAAACAGATTAGTTTTTTAATTTTTTTTCAAGAAGAACTATAAAAAATATTGATAAACCCTTAATAATCTAAAAGGCATTTTTTTTATCATTATAATTTTCAGTCATAGAAATAAAGTTTGATTTCTGAAAATAACGAAGTTGTCTAAAAAATGCAATAGAAACCGCTCGAAAGTCCATCTGTCATCAGAATAAAGAAACGTTTGTTGGTTTCTGACATAGCTGATATCTTTCCTCCTCTTTTTTTTTTATCTCCAAAAGATGCTTATAGGATTAAATTCCCTGCACACTGATCCGAAAAAAGGAATAAAGGGAAAGCGAACAAAAAAGTTGATGTTGATAATACCACGTGATGGATGATTTTTTTTCTGATTGGTAGCAAAAAAATGAAATGTATATATATCAGAAGAAAAAGATTTCCCTAACATATGCCCTATAATTCTGAATAAATGTTACGGTGTCATGAACTGATGTGAAATGATTTCCATTTGAGTATCCATTTCTGTGAATTGAGAATGTGTTACAAATTTATTTTCAATACTTTTCTTTGAGAACAGATGGTAGGAATGCATAGAGAATTCAGATTAATAAAAAAAATCAATAGGTTTTGTAGGTTTGTTTTCTGTTTATGAATCAATAGATATATTGTAAATTAAAAACCAACTATTGAATTGTCTGTTTACAGCAAAAGGACCTTTTATTAAATAGTAGTTTCCTTTCGCAGAAAAAAAATTCCCGCAAGTATGACAAAATTAAATCAGAAGAAAACTATAGAAAAATAAAAACTATCAAGGAGCATTTACTAAGGACATTTTGTTTCTCTAATGGGGCTGTGTTAGAAGTAGTCTTTTGCAGACTTGGAGCGTTCCGCGGATATATCGTCCATATTTTCCATATTTTCATGTGGAACCACTATCATAGGTTGCTTTTACCATGAGAGTTTGAACGCCCAGTTTCCCCACTAGATGAAAGCACCTGGGCTCTATTTTGTTGCGAGATTGCTCTAGTAATTTAATTTTGCCATGAACACTCTATGCCAAACGAGTGCTCGTGGGATCTTTTACATTCCGCATAGTCATACGACATGGACACTGTCCATTTTCTGCATCTTGAAAAACCGACGACTTTGGAATAAACCTGCGCCTTTGGGCGGAAGAGAGCAGCGTCTAATGTCTAATCACTATACCATTACGTCAGCTACAAAAGGTATTTAAAAGTAGGGGAATCTGAGGCAAAATGAAGAAGCGGAGCAAATTGAAACGGCGAAATATTTACTTTGCTTTCAAAGCCGCCTATACGGTAATATTTTAACTATTTAGTAACACTTGTAATCTCTTCCAGTCAAAAAGAAGAAATATTAGATTTGCCTCTGAAAATCTAAGAATATGATGATAAAAGTAATTTTGAAAATATAATACTCATATTGTAATATTTATTGAAAGTCCAAAAATATTTTTGTCATTAATAAATGTTAAATTTCTTGTTTTAAACATTTTTAATATTAATTAAGATCGACTAATATTTGGCGCAATATTTCTTTGTTTAATATTAAGCTTATTTGTATGTTGAATTCTTCATACAATTAGTCAAGTGCATGTGGAGCAAAGCGGATAGGGCAAAGTGAAATAGTTCATTTCATTTGCATATTCAATATTTAATCAAATTACCTACGTATTCATTTATTATTTGTTTCATTCACATTTCTTCATTTAATATTGTCATCATTTTATGAAGACATTGTTATTTTATCTTATTTACTTATTTTTTTTTAGTGGTCTTACACTTTCCTCTCCAGCAGGTCTGCTAATGCACAGTAACTGGTTTCAACTAGTTTTATTTGTCATGAAGAAGGTAACTACAAATATTTATTTATGAATTTCAACTTCCTTGCTGGTTTTGATGTACATTTTTGGCATTTCTCTCTACCCCATAAATACTTCACTTTAGGAAAAAATGGGAAAAAGCTAAGTTTTTTTCCTTCCTAATATTGGAAGATTACATTTTGATGAAAATTATACTTTTTTGTGTATTTTTCAATATTTCAGGGAGTAATTTAATTATTTGTATTACCTTTTAAATAATATGTCATTGCGTTAGGAGGATTGAACGGGTAGCATGCAACCATTGGGCCACGGATTAAGTATTGTTACTGTAAAACTTGTTAAGCATCACAACTGAATATGTATGGCGCAAAACCTCTCGAGAAAATAAGTGGGGCGTTTACATAATAATAATAATATATAATATGTAATAAACTAGATAAATAAAGTGGAGTAATGTTACCATAAATGACTGCAATTTGAAAATGTTTACCATAGAGATTCAGATTTTGAATTTACCCTCATAAACAAATGCACAGTTTACTCACCTACTACAATGACTTTCATAACAGAATTCATAGTCCTTGAGCGTCTATAATCCACACGACACCTATATTCCCCACCGTCATTGTCTTTCACTGGCTTAATATTCAAAATCGCCAAAGTCCGATTCATAGAAAAAGTTGCTCTGCCTTCAAGATGTTTGTTGGAAAATTTCTTTGGCGTGACTCCATGAGCCTGTCTAGTATCTACACTGTAAATAGGGTTGCCGGAATCTCCTCGATACCACAATATTAGAGTCACTTGATCATCCGGTATTGCTGCTGTTACGTTGCACGGAATGTTGAGCTCTGTTCCAATCACTGCAGTGTGTTCACTGTATTCTGGAAATAAATAATTAATGCTGTTAGTGAAGTGTTGAAAAAAAAGTCACCTTATTAAACACAATTTGAGAATTTATTATTTTATTGATAGTAGTTTAAATAATAAAACTAAATGTTCATTATTAGCATTTTATGAACTCCTAACTCCTTTAAAATCTTTAAGACATAATTAGTAACTATTAACAATAACCTCCGATGTTTGTACTTTTTACTAAGGAACCACACAAAGCGTGTAATAATTGGAAACGAGCTGATGTGTGTATCACATGACTTCCTTTACTCCAATTTAATGATAAAAGTGCCTCGGAGTAAGCAAAGAAGCACTATAAATATTTTCACCCCAAGTTTATTGCAAAACGGAGCAGAAAAAAAAAATTTATACAGCTAATTTTTCCCAACGGTGGTAATTTTAATAAGAGTCAATGGTTCACTCTCTGAATATGGCCAACTTGAAACCAGATTTTGAAAAAAAGTCGTCAAATTTGTCGACAAATTGGAGACAAAACTTGGCGACCAAAAGAGGGGCGATATATAGCCAAGATTATCGCCCCATTATCGCCAAGAATATCGTCACATTAAAACACCACTTGAGTTTGCATTGAAATTAACAATGATTTTCCCTCAAAAAGGTGTAAAGGACCTCTTTAGAAACATCCGAATGCAACCAAAAGAAAAGATGCACAACTAGACCCCACTAGGAGTCTACGTATTACATTTCAACTTTCTAGGACATAAAATGTTTGAGTTATGCGAGATATATACGCACATACGCAGATATACGTGCATACAGACGTTACAAGAAAACTCGTTGTAATCAACTCGGGGATCGTTAAAATGGATATTTCTCGTGTTTATACGTTCTTAAGCACTTGTGGTCGGGACTCATCTCACTCGGGAAAAAACTCAATATTCATTCGGGGGCGATCAAAATGGAAATTAAGGCCGATTTTTTAATGAATTTTTTTTCGCGAAGAAAATACTTCCTTTACTATGTAAAAGGTGGTAAAAAAGGTCGCATTCGGAAGTGACATTTAAGAGAATTTTTGACGCAAAAATCATTTACCCGAGTGCACTTATTATTGATACAGAGGGTCTTTTCACCTTCAATTTATCATCAAGTTTTAAAGATTTGGTAAGAAATTGTAAGTGAATGTGATTTCATTGTCTGTAAGTAGGAATGCCATCTATCTGCAAAGCGTGTGAAAGACGTCTTCCATTATTCACCGGTACTCGCTAAATTTGGTGATTTTTCTGAAAATTTTGGCTGACTTTAAGACTTCATAATTTGATAACGAAAACACGAGGGCAAAAAATGTTCGCGTCCAAAAGCATGTTTTACTATGTTCTCCTGATTGCTACTTATTTAAATATTTTTCATCGTTCGGCTATCTTAGTTTCTTTATTAGTCTTCGCTACTTTATCCTTTTTTGTTGTTGTTGTTGTTGTTGTGTTTTGTTTTTGTTTTGTTTTTTCCCTTCAACTCAGAGTCGGAAAGTATCTTCACAGCTTTCCATCACCGAGAGAGGTTGTTTTATAAATTCAGTTTATAAAAGTAAACGAGAGAAAAATAGAGGTCTCTAAGTATACGTTAAATTGATTCTTTTTTATATTTTATTCGCTTTTATTTGTTATATCTATAACCAAATAAAGAGTTTGCAGGAAAGTGTTGGGATCTCATAAACTACAGTGGACGCCGGTTAATTGAATCAGTGGTTAATTGAATCAACCACTTTAATGAATTAACTCGTCAGAACAGAACAAAATCCAACTTTTTATTGAGTTAGCCGCTTTATTGAATCAGCCCTTTATGGAATCAAAACAGTTTAGAACAAACGTGATTCATATAAGCGACGGCCACTGCACTTAAATTTTAGTGAGCATTCCCTCAATGAAAGTCAAAATTTATTTTTCCACTGCATATTTAATTAATTATACTGATTTGTTTTAACGAACTAATTTGCGTATGCCTTTACAATATTCTATCCCTTTTCAGTCACCCCTGAAAACGGATCATGCAAAATTTTATTCCACGTGTCGAAGCTTCTTTGGATAGTCACTGCTTTGTTTCGCACTTTTCCTTTTGTGATTTCTGTAAGAAGTGTTTCCTATAGTTGTTTGCTGAATATCAAAGTTTGTGAATAAGGATGTAGAATTTTAGCAGAACATTATATTTCTTTGTTTTTACAAAGCAAAACATTAAAAGTTTTCTTTGTGGGGTTCAAATTTGGTTTGGGGTATTATAAAAAACCCTTTATAAGTTGACCACTTGGTTTATTTTTTAAAATTTTATTCAGCAAATCATTTTATTTTATTATAGCTTTCCAAGAATATATTTTATACGAGACCAGCATTTTACTTATCTAAATGAAACAGCAGCATAACTAAACCTCCTTTTGAGTTTAACCACATGGTAAAACTACTAAGGACCCTTTTATTTCTCAAACTGGTTTTTCTTTTGTTGATCTTCAACAGCTTTTTTGAACTATGAGAGTCCAGCTTGTTGCTCTTTGTGTTATAGTTTTACATAAAATGGCTTCAAAAAGAAAGTTAGTTGAACTTGAGATTGATAAAAAGAATGAAATATTAAAAGTAATTAAAAATGGAAGGGAGAAATCCAAAGAAAATTAGCTGGGACACATATGGAATTTCCATAACTAGTCTAATAAGTGAACCAAACTTTAATAAGGAGTTATTTTTGAAAAGTAGATCATCATGGGGTTATAAACGTAAATGAGAAAAATTTGTAACTTTTGAGAAGCTATGAATTTTTAGGAACAATTAATATCAAATGAATAACTTTTAATAAACAATATTTTTTTTTTTTTTTTGATCCATTTACTGAAATTTTAAATTTGTGTGACACATTATACCTCATTCTGGGAAAATAATCTCTAAAAATATTTGAATAACATTTTAAATTATTGTTTCAAAGTAATGCTAAACAATGAAAGTGAGTTGAACAGAAAGATTAACTGTCAATCAGTCAAAAAATGAATACATGGTGCAAGGAAATGACAAAAAAAAAATCATTATCCCCTTTATAAGTTGACCACCTGTCTAAGTTGACCACCAAAGTACTGCACCGCAAGTGGTCAACTTACACAGGTTTCACTGTAACACGAATAAAAACACATTGTGATAGACGAAAATTTTATCAATTAAAGTGTAAAGCGATGAAATGTATGATATTGAACTGTTACTAATTGAAACGTAATTAACTATTTGATACATGGCATTTTAAATTATTAATCAAAGCCGTAAAATGGAACAGCCATGTTAAAGATATTAAGTTCAAAAAAATTACTACAAATAATTGTGGTCTCTAATTTAAGAAGTAACTATTAAAACATTGATTTTAGCATTCTGTTTTAACTGATCATTTAATAAACGATAAGAAACTAAGAAAATAGTAATAAAGTAGCACACACTGTGAAAAAAAATTTCAGTTTTGAAACTTTAGTATTAGAGTTTAAAATTTAATTAACCAATTAAAAATAAACAGGTCCTATAGAAAGTTATCTGCTTATGCGATACATTTGCAAATTTTTATTAAAGATGACTACACTGCTTTTATTACTAATCTTTAAGATAACTAGACAGAAGCAATAGTTTATAAGTATCTCTCAGTTGATGGTCTACCCCGGTAAAGGTTTAACCGGTAAAAACCTCACCGGAATAGATGCGGGAATGAGATTCCGTGGAGTTTAAACAATAATTAAATAGCAAACACGTATCTCAGAAAAGTGTAGATTATAAATTACTTTCTTATTGAGCTCCAAGGTAAATTTAAGGAAACATCCTAAACCAGAATTAAGTGGTGTTTGCTTGTTTAATGTTAGTGAAACATTATCTTTTTTAATATTAGCTCTAATAAAATAGCATAAGTGTATTTCATCAATTTAACAATGCATCGTGCTTAAGTTTCACATATGACACATAATATTTTACTAGTATTTATATAAATATTTTTCTTAAACATAGATATTTTTCCCGCCAAGCAATAATTCTGTTTCAATATGAACTCCTTTCAATAGAAAAGCTTTTACACAGCGGCAAAAAACTGCGCAACTAAATATTCGGAAAAAATAATAATATAAGCAATATTTTGTTTATGAATATGGATGAAAAAAATACACGTATGCTCTGACTCCAAAAAAGGGGTGTTTGCTTTTGTAGGACCTGTCAAGTTAGAAAGTAGTTAATGGCATAAGGGTTTGGAAGGAGTTAATGATGACAGAATATGAAAAAATCAATAAACTTGATCTACCCCTAGAGATATGGCACCGATCTAGAGTATAGCCGCTAATAAAATTTATGCACATAATTTGAAGTTATCAGAGGATTAGCTAGAAAATAATGGTTGGAAAAAGAGACATTTTTTCGATACAGAGACGTATTACTTTTTACGTTTTTTCTGAACGGTAACAAAGCATTTTCGGGCACCTTTTTGTTTTTTTATAAGGAAAAGACGATAAATTTTGCCAGTAATATCAATACAGCAAGAACTCATTAATAACTTATGTTAATTTTGGGGAAACTTCAGAAATGCATAGTAAAAGATGGTAAATAACTTTCGTTTAAATTATTTATAAAAAGAATAATTTCATACCTAACGACTTACACAGTCTGCTGTAAAAATAACCGAACTTTTTAGTAGCAGAATAAAATAAGAGTTGTTATATATTTTAAAGCTAATGTTTATACCAAATAGGATCCATTTGATTCAATACAGTGTTTTCAACTGTGAACCGGTTTATCCAAGTTCTCTTTAAATTTGGTTTTGAGAATGTTGTTCAGCACCTGCGTCATAGCTACTCGAATGACTGGAACATCATCGTAAAATAGCTGATTTCAGTGCAGTTTTCTGTTTTAAGAACAAAAACTAGTCACACGGTGATAGATCAGGTGAATATGGAGGGTAATCGAGGTTAAAAATCAATTTCATGTTTATGGAACTGAAAACTGCAATAATAAAAGATTTCACTATTATGCTCGTGCCATTTAAGCAGCCGTGACATCAATGCTAAAGAGCATAGCCAAAACCGAAAGTAAAAAGTATATGGATGAATTGGTTGACCGATTAAAACGTTGTATTGAGTAAAATGGATCGTATTTTGAATAAATATTAGGTTTTAAATATAGTATATTACCATACTTACCTGATTCTACCATGAAAAAGTTCGGTTATTTTTAGATTACGCAGTGTGAGTCAGCAAGATTGCCTAGAATGTTTTTCAATTATATTTTACACAAATAATACCAAAATTTTGATCATTGTTTTTGAAATGAAGCTTGTGAAATCATACAATAGCAACTTAAGACTCGTTCGGTTATCCAATTCAGCGACTGCAGTTTGGTCCTTGTTATGGACTCATGAGTCTGGAATAGAAAATAACCAAGCTGGAGCAGGTATCATTTCATTAAAGTTAAAGCTGCCTTATAAACTGGTAGATAAAGTAAATATATCTTACCAGACATGGTGAACTTCAGCTCGTAAATCGAACGCAAGGATTGGATATTAAGCAATAAGTTACCGCATATAAGCCAGGGCAAAGGCAGAACTACATACAATGTACCGACATGCGGGTGATTAACTTGGTGCTTAATACCCAATCATTGCCTTCAATTTACGAGTTGAACTGCACCATGTCTGCGGAATAGCTGCTGAGATAAATTTACTTTATATATAACAGTTTGTAGAGTAGACACTATCAGCTTCCATGATTTGACATTTGTCCCCAGCTCGGTTATTCCCTATTCCAGACTGATGAGTCCATAACAAGGACGAAACTGCAGTCTCTGGTTGGGATAACGAGCTGTCTGTCGGGGTGCTCGTCCCGACAACATTTCAAATTCACCTAAAACAATAATGATTTTCTGCAAAAAACTACATAACTATGACTTTTTTTTTTTTTTTTTTTTTGCCTTCCTGGGTTTAATTTTCAATCCAATAGGCTTGCTTTCGTAATTGTATTCTTGAAGCATTGTTTCAGTATTTCAAATAAGAAATCAAGCAAAACAATTTATTCTTCAAGTCTTTAATCCTTTATAAATTATCCTTCCATTTTTATGTTTTTCCATTCCCAATTTATGTTCCTAAACACTTCTTTAAATAATGTATTGAACAGTTTAGGCAAAATTTATTTTTCCCTTACTGGTAAGATCAGAATTTTCATATGATAAACTACTTTTTAAACTATTTTATGAATAAGCTGTACCTTTAATTTATACTGTAATACTTTTCATAAGCAGGAAACCATAACAATTAATTTTGTATTTTATGTTTACCAAAATGATTATGCTATCCTTTACATATTTTAACTAATACATAAATACGCTAAATCTCCAGTTTATACAACACTAGCTGTCTCCAAAGTTACATTATACTTAAAATCACATAAATAAAAAACAACATATAGTAACTTATGATGAGTTCTAAGATAAATGATTTGTATTTTAATTTTTTTTTACATGTCCTTCAAATTTCCACGTATGTATTAATATTAATCTTTCATTACATATCAAGCAAATATTGTTTTTCTATTCTGTAAACAATTTTTTTGATAAAAATATAAGCTACTACTAGTAATTTACAGTTTGTCGTTGGATAAAAAATAATGTGTGTCATGCATTTTGATTTGTGTCTCGTATCTTAAACTTGTTTTAACTTAATGCATATAAATATCACGAATATATTAGTTTGCTAACATAATACATAAATTCCATTACAATATACTTCAACAAACCCTAAGTTTTTTTCGTTGAAATGAAAATTGCATTGCAACCGAATTATAGTAATGTAATTGCAGTTAAATCGTGACTGAAATTTATTTCGTTAAAACGGTTATTTCGTTGCATTGGAATTCGTTGTAACGGGATTTCACTGTACACATAAAGTTAAAAAAATAATTTCAAAAACACAAGTAAACTGTTATACGGACTTTATAGTTACTAAAACTTTCATTTATTTCCTTTCAAACAAATATCGCAAATATTTCCTTTTTTCGGACGAACAAAAATTATTACTTGTACAATTTTCGCTCTGCCAAACTCGTTTGACGAGTTTGAGGTTCTATGTAATAGAAAAGTTAATGCAATCTAGAATGCTCCGCAAAGCTGTGAACTGATTGCATCGGACAATCCTCCTAATAACTGCATCAACTCCTCCATTCATCTTTTAATGTGTGATGGTTCTCGAAAGATGTGACCATCAATCAAATTGCCCAGCATCTTATACATTGGACTCAGAAAAAATAGATGATTTCTGCAAGTAATAATGTTCTGTTTTGATTGTCAAAAACTAGTTTTCGCTTGGAATATTTATCAAATCTTCAAAAATAGAACAGCGCTCGAAACCAAACGGAAAACTTGTATTAAATTCGGATTAAGGAAGAAAATAGTTTTTACTTTCTCTGGTAACATTTTCACTAAGTTCTCAAGAAACCTAAGTAGCCATACTTTACTTAAAACCCGTGAGGTTTTGAAGTAGCATACTATCTGCGTCGCTCGGCTTTGCACGGTCCACCCCAAAAATAAAAGGTTTGTCAAGTGACGAGTGTTCAACAATCAGGCTTGAACAAAAAGAAAAAATAATAATCAGTAAAATTGTTCGGCAGATTTCGGAAAAATAACTAAAAAGGAAACATTTTAAATCCCGTGATTACAGGAAAAGCCTCAAAACAAAACCCAGAATTTTATTTGTTCATATTCAGGAAAAAATGTCAACAGAGATCAATCTTTTCTCAATGATTTTCTTCACGCTAAAAATTTTAATAAAAGCATTGTTTCTGAAAGTTGAGATGAAGCACTGAATAATAATTTGATGGAGGAAAACCTTTAAAAAAAAGAAAAAAAAAATAGGGATTTTATGTCAAAATCTAAGTATCCTAATTAATAGTGTTTAATTGATATATATCTGCAAATTATTATCAAAGGATTATGTTTAACAGTCAAACATAAAGGTGAGAAAATTACGAATCTATCGATACCTGGTTCGATGGTCAGTTCACTATGGCGTTCGGGAGGAGTAACTTGGACATGGATTGGTACATACATACATCCATAGATACATATGCTCAGTTTTTAGTTACATAATATTTGCCGCAAAATAAATAAATAAATAAATAAAGATCTATGAAACAATTTGTGTGTATAATTCAGGTTTTGATACTCAGGTATCAACGAGGGTTATGGTCATGGTACAGCCAATATCATTGAAATCTTAAGAGGGTTGTTTTTAGGGATTTAGTTCAATTTTAGGGAAGTATCGTACTCAGGGGTGTACTCGATCATTTGAGGGTTGTGCGTCATCACTCTTGTAGAGGGATAATCATACCTGAAGTAAAATATCTCTATTTTTATTACATTTACAACATTAATGCATGCTTAAAGCTCTCAAGCATCTAATGTTCACATTGGTCTGCATTGAAAAATTTTAGGAGTGATTTTTTTTTCCGTGAACAAAATGAATGGAAAATTAAACACCCACTAAATAAATGGTTCAAATTTAAGTATTCGTGATGTTATTTACTAATTAACTAATTTGATTTTTACTGATACTAAAAATATCCATAATTAACAGTAAAAACTAAGCATGCATGAAGAATTTTTCACATGAATGTTGATCAAAAGGATTGAACAGGAAACAAAATCCCGATTAGAGAAACAGAACGGGAATTATTTAGAGAATTTTTACTCAGTAATGAATTTTTAAGAATTCATAAAACAACCTAATAAAAAAGAACAGTTAATCAAACAATTTTAATATTTAATTAACGGTTAAACATTAAAATTGTTTTCATATTCATCGCTTAATAAATTAAATGACATATTTTTTCTCAATTGTGCACTAAAGAAGCATCGCCCTTGTTTGTTAAAGATAGCCCATAAATAAGAGTTATTCAATTACTAACTACAAATTTTCTATTGCTACCCCAGCTCCTGTATTTCTTGATTATTTTTATAAATTTGAAAAATATCTTTTAGGCATTAAAAACTGCTAGTTTACGCAAGTTAAAATTAATTTACAAATGATTAAAACACTTATACAAAAGCTGTTCTATAAGTTATTAAATTTAAATATACGACTTTTGGTTGTCGTAAATAGAAACTTTTATGTTTCTACGAAAGAAAATTTATTGAACACTATAATCCCGTAATCTGATAAGCAAGCGAAAGTGGTTGCCTAAAAAATAAAAACGTAAAGAAGGAAAGAACGAAAACACCCTCAACGCTTCCAAATTCGAAAGCGGAAATTAACTTCCGGTTGCAAAAATATAGTCTTCATTTATATTGAATATTTAATGCGATAAATTTATTGTAAAAGAAGTGTGACACAGAAAAAACTTAAAGTTTCATTGCAAAAAAGTTGATTAATATAAGAAAAGCTTTGAAAGAGTGTTTCCAAGAAAGACTCTTTGTCGTAAAATTCTGATTAAACACGTGACCAGATTCGAGTTAAAACGAGTTTTCTAGATTAAGCTCAATGCAATTTCAATTTTTATATCTTTTACGACGTTTATGCATTTGCGTTTAAAAGAAAAGTATGCTATAAATCTTATCAGTATAACTAGATTTTCTTTGACTCATCTGAAGTGCAATATACTGTTATTCAACAATGGAACCTGTAGTAATGTTCAGACTGTGCTTTGATTTTGAAGAGCTCTATAAAAACGAATAAAATGTATTTGTGTCACTTGCTGTCTGTAAAGAAGGATGTATAAAGGATGGTAAATTAGTTTTATATGAAATTACATTGTGTTTTACCATTCTGAAAATATTGGGGGGTGGGGAAGGCATAATAGGTTTTGATTACGAGTAAATATCAAAGAATTTATCACGACATTCATAGACATCAGCTTTACAGTTACTGGATATCATCAGTCAGGAATAGCCACAACCGAGATGAAGGAACTGAAACTGAGATTACCTTTACACTGGTTAATGAAAAAAAAATTGCACAGTGAGGAGTCCACAAACATAAGACTCCGCATCAAAAGTGAAGGTAAAGCTACCGTGAAAGGTTACAAGTAATTTGTCCTCATACGCTGTTTTAGGAATGTAAATGTGATGTTCCAAAGGACATATTACATTTTTAGACTCAGTTATAACGTACAACATTTAACTTATAGCATTTATAACTAACAAAAACGCATGATTTATAACAGAAATTAATTGGACGATCATGATAAATAATCAGATGGACTTGAATATAGACTCATATTTGACAAGATGTACTTCAAGAGTTATTGAACGGTATACAAGTTCAATGGTGTGCAATACTTATTATGGTATACAAGTTTTGTAAAATTTTCTTCATGTGCGTTAATCACGTGCATATCATGAAAAGCCACATCATTAAAGCCTCATTCGAGAACGTGAACTTAAAACATTAATCTGTTTTTAATTGAGTAGGGTAGACACAGGCACGTTTACGCAGTGCCCTTTTTTTCAAAACGAACTATAACTGGAGAGCGAGCAGTCATAACAGATTGATGCTGCTCCCTAGCCAATATTCTCACAAGTTTTTGAGCATCAGTCGAGCTTCGGTCTAGCATGCGGAAAGGATAATCTATTTTCTACCAAGTTGAGTAAATTTTGTCTCAAACGTGAATAAATAATATATTGTGAATAAATAATACTTAGTTAAAAATATATATATATATATATATATAAAAATTAGCAGAATTTTATATATATATATATATATATATATATATATATATATATATATATATATATATATATATATATATATATATATATATATATATTTTTTTTTTTTTTTTTTTTTTTTTTTTTTTTTTTTTTTTTTTGATTTTTTGAGAACTGTATTTGTATGAACTGAAATGCTGAAATGTTATTCAATATTTTTGCACGTCGAAAATAAATTCAAACTTCTTGATGGGGCAAGTTTACGCGTTGACGTCGGAGCACATTTACGCTCGTTCTTACTATGTCTTACTTAAACGTGTCCCTGACACTGTTTTCGTTCCAAACAGTCTTAAACCTTTTTAAAATTTTTAGCTTTTAATTTTGAAAATCAGCATTTAATTTTTAATTAAGTTACACATTCGTGTCTTATTGCTTATACGTGTATAGCTTATGAAATGTAATGCTGTCTTCATGTCCCTTCAGCTTTAAATTTATACAATATTCAGCAACAGACTTAGGCTCTTTTTTTTTTGTAACGGTTAAAAACACAAACTGAGCAACAACTGAATGCACCAATTTTGACTCCATTAACTGTTTCATAAAACCGCAATGTCTAAAATTTTCTAAGTTAAAACATAAAAATTAGAAAATTCATTGAAAAAAATCCGCGTAAATGTGCCCCGGTCTACCTTATAGTAAATTTTAGTGACCATTTTACGTTTTCGAAATACATCATGACTTCCGGAGAGTTATGACTCACATTTAAGCTTAAAACTTTTGAGCGATGGTCTCAATTACCAAGACTTATGTGCTTAAAATTGCAAAAAAAAAAATCATAAGTTTAAATCCCGATTTTGTTTTAAACAGCTTATAATAAGCTTTGGTGACAGTTTTAAACCTTTAAAACACATCATGACTAAAAGAGAATTATTGACTCATATGTAAACCTTAAACTATTGCGCAATCTTATCAATTACCACAATTTATATAATTAAACTTGAAAAAAAAATCAATTGTTTAAATTCGGATCACAAGTTTTGTTCTTGGTTAGACAATATTAATAGACAACAGAAACATACTTTAAAACAACCATGATTTTAGTAAAACGAGTAAAATTATATAAATCGACGATGTTTGTTTGCATGATGCTCTCTCGTCTGTATCTAACAAATTAACTCTCCGGAAAAACAGTATATGTTGTACCATGATCTTCTTAACGCTTCTCTAAAATTACCAGTAAATACTAAAAATAGTTTCCGGATGTTTTTAAAAATGATAACTTGAATTATATTTTTGCAATAACTATATTTTCTTTTATCTCAGTCTTACACCGTGTATTTATTTCATATTTTATATAAATCGAAATTGAAATTAAATATATTAAATACGACAAATTTATCTACGAAAACATCTTCCCAATAAATAGCTGTATTTCAAAGTCAGACATTATAAAAATACTTTGCTTACGTTTATTGCTCAATGCAGGCATAAATTCATAGTAAGTAAGTAGTATTGATTCAATAAATAGTTTTTGATTTCAATGTATCGAAGGAGAAACATTAGATGCAGTATTAAAAAAAATCTTTTTATTAAGAGTAAAAATAAATGAACTTGAATATTGTCCAATATATAACATTCACTTAGCGAATTGCATTTAATTGTAGTAGTCATGGTAATGATCTTTGACTGCTCATTTTTTACACCGAAAAAACTCCGACTTTTATCAACTCAATTGGCAGTTTTTGGGACAAATTTAGTGTTCGTCGGTCTTTATCGAACTAAAAAATCTTCATCTCGTAAATATTAGAAAAAAAAAAAAAAATACTGAGAAATTTCGCATCTTCATATGTAATGAAAATTATATATATGCATGTACGTATGTAGTCTTTAAAACATAACGATAATTTTCCATGCAATATCTAAAGATATGAAGCTTTTTGTTTAAATATTTTCCCAAATATGCAGAGAAAATATCATAAACAAAGAAGTACACATTCTGCTAAATGAACATCTTTCCACTTAAAACCCATTGGTACCATATCATAAGTCGAAAATTCGTTGCATCTATGACAAGTAAACTCAAAAAATCCTCCTTCCTTAGAACCCTACATAGGTTTCATTTAAATTACTGCAAAACAAGGGACGAAAAGACAAAACAGGCAGTATTTTATGTGTTGTGAAACAAACTTGTTTATTGCTTAATCGAAAAAGGAATTTCAGCACATGTTCTAAATATGTTTTCTGCTCTAAACAAAACCGCTTTTACTTATCTTTTCTAGTAAGCATTTGACTCTGATAAAGATGGACAAGGGAATCAAAAAATAAAAAGGAAAAGAACATAGTTCGCGTAGTAAAATACTTTGCTGGAACTCAAAGCTGCAAAACATTACAAAGAAAAAAATAAATAAATACAAAAAATGCAGGCTAGAGAGAGAGACAAGTGAACGGGAAAAATTGTCCTGCTACTCAATATAAAGCGACAACACTTAGCGGAGCAGTTTCAATAATGGGAGACAGGACTCTTTCTAATATACTCTAGGGAGATCATAGACTATTTCTTTGGGCCCCTGGTGTAATAAAAACTTGTTTCGTCTCGAGTCATTTTGCAAAAAAGACAAAAAAACTTCTTGCTTTCTTTGAAACGAAATCGTTTTTTGAATTCCGTTCTTGCTCACCATCCCACATGTTTCGGTAACATGAATGGTATGTAATGTTCTGGGGAAATGATGGATTTTTTTTTTTTTTAACTGGGGAGCATTTCATTACCGGGTTTTCATCAGCATTTTCGTAATGATGTTCCCAAATGACGCAACTGCATTTAAACAACTTATTTTGTACCAAATAGCGAAACATAAAAACTGATTATATGAAGGTTTCTCCGTTGGAAAACTTTAATGGACGAACCATTTCTTTCCCTTAAGGATTTTTATTTTTTGCTTGAACACAACAGTTCGTGAAGTGTTTCTCAGAACACAAGAAAAATTCTTTATATAGAGTCAAAATACTTCTAGTTTAATAAAGAAAACAATAACTAGGGTCAGTTAAGTAAGATTTTGATCACGATAAAATGTGCTTTTAAATGTTGAATTCATAGCTATAACTACTGATAAAAAGATAGAGTTAGTTATAATAAGAATGATTAATAGTGAACAATAAAAAATTAAATTAGCTCTCTCACACTCTGTAAATTTTTGGATTCGAGATTAAAAAAAATAAATAAATAAATAAATACATAATAAATAAAATACACATATTTCTGGATTTTTATTCTTAGTCAAATTTTATGTCACTTATTTATTTATTTATTTTCAGTTCATGTTTATTTATTTTACTTTGCTTTATTTATTTATCTATTTTATTTTATTTTTTGTGATAAACGGACACAACAGAAAACAATTCTTTAATTTTGAAGTACAATGCATAAAAACACACTCGAAAAAATATTTCATTGTTTCAGAATGAAATTTTTCTGGAATCGCTTTAGTAAAATTGCTTTCTTCGTACATAACAACTGCATAGTTTTCTATTGTGGGTAAGGTAATGATTGTGAAACCAAACAGGACTGACTGCGGGAACAGATTTTCTCGACGTGTTTCTAGAAAGTTCGAAATCACGTTAAGAGGAAATTCATTTAACTTTTTAAGGACTTATATTTAAAAAAGGATAAGTAAATAAGATTTAAAAAAAATAATTTAAAAAAAACGCAAAATTATGTACATATGACTGTAAATAATCATGTAAAGTTACTTCAATCAGCATAAAACGTAATAAGCAGGCATTTAAGATCTGTATTATGATGTCACTAGTTACTGAAAATATTGTTGAACCGTGCTAATATTTTCAGGATAATTACTCATTATTAATTATTTAAAGGTAAACTCAACACATTTGCCAATAAATAGTCAATGACATGACAGACAAGTTGGTTGTTGTTCCTTTTAAAAAAGATATGCAAATGAAGGTGTCTCAGCTACCGCACTTATACCATAAGACGATATATTTAGTAGTGTAATTGATCTTCAAATCATCATAATTATATTTTTGTTATAAATAGTATTCAAATACTAATAATATCAACAGCAGCAATTACATTAGCAATAACCCTCGCCAATATAACTAATTGAGTAACGCTGGAGTCACCAAAAATGAAACCCGTGCCATTGCACGCGTAATAGTATTATTTCATTGTTGAAGCCCCAAAAATTCAGTAAGTTATTTATAATTTGATAATATTTTTTTGTAATGCAGGGAAATGCTTTATTTTAATAAACTGAACTGGATTTAACTGTTTTACCGGTAAGACTGTAATTTTAGGATTGAAGAAACGAAAAAAGTGGTCAACAATGAGCAAGAACAACTAGAGTTTAAGGTTAATCCACTTTAGTTAAAATTTGGTAAAAATTTCATTTATTAAAACATCATTAAAAAAGCAACTGTTCGTGTAGATGCAATATTCACCCGTCATACCTAGGCGGGTGATTTTTCTAGTAATAATAATAATTATTATACTCATAATATATAATAACCAAAATCACTGATCGAGTAACTCTGAGGTCACCGAATGTCGAACAAAAGATCCACGTCCAAAAGGTCCGACAAACATGAGATCCAACGGACATAAGGTCCGAAGGACTATAGGTCCTCGGACATAATGTCCAAATTATAATTGCAAGCTAGAACATAAGATCCAGTTTTAGAAGTTTGTTTCTGAATTTTCTTTCTATTTTTTCTACAGGGTGCGGAGAAAGTTCCCACAATTTTGTTTAAAACGTTTTTTGACATTAAAATGGTATGTTGGCGATTAATTTGGCACATATTGTTTATTGGCATTAAACGTATTTGAGGTTTAATCATTTGTTCTTTGTTAGTTCATTGAGTTAGTGAGCTACGAATCGTGAAAATGTGCGTGTTGCTGTCGGGGGATGAAAACAGCCGATATTATTCGAACGACAGGATTCAAGAGTAAAACAGTCTATGACGCTGTGAAACGCTACAAGGAGACTGGAAGGCCTGTCGACCGTCCACGGAGTGGTCGTCCAACCACTGCAACGACCTTCAGGGAATGTGCAGAAGATCCGCTGCCGCATCCGTCGCAATCCAGAGCGCACAATGCGAAAGATGGTCAAAGAACTGGAGATCAGCCAAAAAAGCGTCCGAACCATCGTGAAAAACAAGTTGGGACTTCGTTCTTACAAGATCAATCGCCTCCACTTCCTCAATGACACAATGAAGCAGAAAAGATTGATAAAAGCTCGACAGATGCTTCGCTTGACCGCTGGTGCTCGCCTTTCGAAGGTTCTCTTTACCGATGAGAAGATCTTCACCATCGAGCCCACACATAAGCGTCAAAATCATCGCCAACTGCTTAGGAAGGGTCAGAAAAAGACCGCTGCTGCAAAAATCATTGGACACAGTCACTTTCCAGCCTCCATAATGGTCTGGGCTGGCATTTGTGCCACTGGGAAGACGCCGCTTGTTTTCATTGACAGAAACGTCAAAATTAATGCTGCGATTTATCAGCAGCGGGTTCTATGCGATGTACTGAGGCCATGGGCAACAGAACACTTTGGCCAAGATACATTCACACTCCAACAAGACTGGGCTCCTGCACTCTTAATTCAAAAGAAAGAAAAAATAACTCTTAAGGCTGCTCTTCAGTGGGGAAGAAAAACGATCTCGCTTGAAAATGGGCCTTTTCTTTAAACGAAAGCAGTGTACATCAGTGAAATGATTGACACTTCAACAGCCAATAGAACGAACGGTGACCGATGAAAGTGTGGATCATGTGACCTGTCACATTTTGCAGGGGGACAGACCGGACGCTCCCCCTGCTGTGCAAGTCAAGGGAGGTATAGCTGTCGGCGAAATGAAACCGCAGCTTTTTACAGACCCTTCCAAGGAAATTCTAGTTCTTTCCCTCTTGAGTCTTGACTACATAAGTAAAAGAAAAATAACTCAATGTAAAAGGCGCGAAATTTTACATTGCCGCGCATTTTGCAATCCTACTTGTGATATTATTTATTTGTATTCGCGCTAAAATTAATTTTGAAACAAAGATTTTTTCCCCCATTAATACGGTTTCAGATCTCATCTAGGAAAAATTAACGAATGAATGAATATTTGCAATAAATAAATTCATAAATTCGTTTTATTTTTAGAAAAATGTTCGTTATTGAAAATTGATGATTTCAAAAAAGGAAGGAAAAAAAAAAGATAGCCTGCATGACCACACTGAATTTTAACGAAATGAACTCCAAATTCTAACCAAAAAATATTCTTTAAAAATGGATGATCCTACTTAATATATTTGAAAAATCGAGTGCCGAATAAAACTGGGGACTAACTAGTTATCGGTTGGCGAAATTTTTTCGCTTCCTCCGCCTGTTTGCCACTCTCCCCAACCCCATCCGAGTTGCCAGAAAACATTCTTCTTAAAAATGAAACTAGATCCTCTTTGCATAGTTAATACTTGATTGTACAATAAACATTAGTGCCACTAATTAGTTACATTAACCTTTATTTGAACTGATAATTTTAGTGCTAAACTAAATACTACTTTGTTGGTTAGTTACCTGTTTTACAAATGCAGTGGCGAATAGATAAAAATGTGGCTACTATAATTGCCTTTTCTCACCACTGGTGACCAGAAAATTCCTCTAATCTTTATCTTTGAATCCTTTTCTTTTTGAAAAAATATTTATTTATTTATCTAATTTTATATGTAGATGAGAAGGCTACGATAGCATTTCTCAAGGGGTTGTTATGGTGAAAGTTCTTTCAAATTGAGCATAACAACGGCAAAGTCGCGGACGGCTACGGATAAGGATTTCCTGAATTTGAAAAATTAAAGATTTTTCTGTGATCTTTGTTTGTATGCAGGGGTGCTCACCCTGCTCCAAGCTCAAAGGCAAAAATCACCCCTTCACCCACTCTCAATGTTTGTAAACTATCTTACTCTGAAATTTTGAAATAAAGCTAAACCTAGCACTTTTAGAGTTTCAGATTCCCAGTTACTAAATTCGGCAAAATACATGAGGTATTACATACACTATATGACCAAAAGTGTTGGGACACTTTCAAAAATTCACAATTTTACGGATTTCTCGAGAAATAAAAGACCAATTGCTCTCTGCTCTGTAATTTTTTTTCTCATGAAAAGTATACTCCAGACGTCAAATCCAATAACAATTAAGTCTGCTATTCATTTAGGGGACCAGCAACAAATAATCCGTTCTTATCATGAATCACTCTGTAACGATGGCAGGAAAGTGTTGCCAGTTTGCTAACAATCCCTTACCATTCGTCACCTATCCTAGAATTATAGAAATTCGGCTCATTAGATCGCTGATAACTTTTTAAAATTTAAAGAAATTGCGGTGGAATTTTTTTCATGGATTGTAGGGTGTATCTGAGCTTTGAATTATGAACGTTATAAATTGCTATCTTTCGTGCATGCGCAGTGAAAAATTAATAGCATTAATTGTTCATATTTCATCAAATTTTCAATATTTTAACTTCAAATTTTATTATTATGTTTCTCTAAAATGCTGTCAAATATTCTAAAAGTTTAGTAACGTCTGACGAAATACTCTGCGTAATATGAGGCGAAAACCGTCAAAAATTTTTTTGCATTTTCGGAAGAAATGCTTATATTTCCATGGGTATAAGAGATATTTTCACAAAAATATAAAAATAAGTTTTTGATAGATTTTTAACTCATTTCTGAAAATTATAGCTTATTCCCAGCAATTTGCAATGAAAAATGATCAAAAAACTTTTTTCCTCAATTTGTTGTCGGTCCCCTAAATGAATAGCAGACTTAATTTTTATTGGAAAATGACAACTAGAGTATACATTTTATGCGAAACAAATTATAGAGCAATTGGTCTATTATTTCTCGAGAAATCCCTAAAAATGTGAATTTTTGAAAGTGTCCCAATACTTTAGGTCATATAGTGTATATAGTGCTTCTACTTCAACACATTGAGTTTTTATTAAAATTTCCTAATAAGTCTTGTGAGTGTCTGATCCTCGTTAGTTGTCATAATAAATATTAAGGGTTGTCCTTTTTCTCAGGAGGCAGGAAAATATTACCTACATGTATATCTGCCTGAAAAAAAAAAAAAAAAACCCTCGAAATACTTAGGTGAAAAAAAATCTCCACGCCTCGCTCTGCCAGATTTTAAAGTTTTTATCGCTCTGCCTCGTTTTTATGCATCTTGCATTTAATGAATCAATAATAAAAAATAAAAAAAGGGCAAGAAACAGATTTGCAGGAAATACATAAAGTTAAAACAAAAATGAAAATGAACAGCTTACATTTAGGAAAGCAATTATAAGTGCAAGTAAGGGTTCACAATTTAAAAAGAAAAAAAAATCAAGACAAACTTTTTCTTTTTAAGTTCTGTGTTACGCACTTCTGTGCCGAAAAATTATCGTATCGTGTCTTCAGTCACAGAATAAAATGAATGTTCTAATCAAATGATTATCAAGTAATTTTCATTCGTATAGAACAAAAATCTTTTTTGAGATCCCACATTTTCTATTCTATTGACTCCTAATTCCTAATAATATGTAAATACAGCGAGAGAAAGGATTTAGCTTCTTGTTTAGGAGAGGGAACCATTTCTATATTTAATTAACATGATCTTTATCGTAAGCATACTATTTACTCAGAAATACTCCCTATTTTCCCAAGCACTCTGTTTGGGGGCTATGCCATTTAATTTTCACGAAAATAAAATTTTCAAAATGCACTTTTAGACGAACTTTGGTAGTATTTGGAAGTAAGTAAGAGGTCCTGTGATCTTCCACCAGCAAATTTTTAAACTTGAAACGCCAAAAACACAATTTCAGGTTCTTCAATTATGTTAGGAAACGGGGAGTTTGGAAGCTTTCCCCGAAATACTTCGAAATAGTCTAAAAACGCAGTCTTAGTGTGATGTTGGGGGGAGGCAAAATTTTCAAAGTGTTATAAACATGATTGTAGGCCATTTTTAGTAACGTTGGGGACATTCAGGTTTTTGAAATCAAAGTTCCAAAAATGCAATTTTAGACGACTTTTTTTTTATGGTCAAAGAAGGACTTTTCAGAAACTCCCTTCCCGAAATTTTTTGAAATTAAAGCCATAAAAACGAAATTTAAGACGATCTTTAATGATGTTTTTTGAAGGGAGGGGGGGGGGTGCTTATGTGACCTGAAAACCTTTATGCCTGTAATTAATTTTTTCTACATTGCATTAAAATGCTGATCTAGCTTCTGAGAATGAAAATAGAAAACAGTGAAAACTTGTAACCTTCATTGTATATTGTTCACATCTTAGTTAGCTTTGTCAGCAACATAAGGCTGAAAACATCATTAAAACTAATACATACAATGCTTAGTAATTCTACCACGGTGCGTTTTTTATATTAACCGAATCATATTAAATTGCTAATATGTTTTTCATGATTTTCTATGTATTTAATGAGTATGTTGGTGTACGGAATGTTTTCCGCAACTGAATAAATGTTTTTGAAAAGTATTTTTATTCTCCAAAAATACAGCTTCCAAATTCTTATAAAGATTAAAAAAAAAAAAAACTATTTCTATTGTGAAAACTTTCTGAAGACATCAGAAAGCCTTCTGTATTTTTGTTTTCTTGTCAGTCTTGAATGTCGGTATTAGTAATCTGGAAATTTTGTATTGGGATGAAATTTTGCTTTTTAATTTCATCCACATTGATGTTTTTTTCCTGAAATGTAATTTTACACCCACCCCCCTTTTAAAAGTAAAATTTACTTAAGTTAAACATTGAATGAACACAAACGATTAGTAACCATGGCGACGAAAATTTGACTTCTTAGTAAATATTAAAACAACGAGCTAGAGTTATTCTTGTCATCATGACAATCTGAAAAATCAGAGCAACATCAGCTTTGTTCAAGTAAGGATAATAAGCATTCGCAATTGCTTTAAAAAAAAAAAAAAAAAAAAAAAAAAAAAAAAAAAAAGAAAGAAAAAGAAAAAAAAAAAACTTATTTTTTTCTGGAAGAATAAATATTGTCCTAAATTTTAGTAGTTTTCCAAATATGATAGCACTGTTGGAGAAATAATATTTAAGCAACGTACTTCAAAAAATATAAAACATGTTTTTAAATTGTAAATACTATTTGTGCAAGCTTGATTCGCTCTGAAAAGTATGGAATAACACAAGTACATGATTGCTTGATTAAAACATTCAAAACCTGCAGTTAATCACAATATCCATATATTTAAGCTATTTCCAAAACAGCTAATTAAAAATAAGTGTTTAAACTTTTTTTTTTCATTGTTTCTGGCAATAAATAAAAACTTGGGGTAAAACGCAGGAATTATGACACAAAATGTAAGCTAGGAAATAGTCTTTAATAAAAATAAAATTAACCACGGTTCGCATTGCTGCGCTGGAAAATAAAAATTATCCTATTTTGTTTCTCACGTAATGTTTTAAAAACGGTATAATATCGTACATGTCCTTGAAAGAAGGAGTAATATTGCGACCCCATAAGAAACGTTTCACGATTCTATTTGGGATCAAATTATGCATCGTTTTCCTCCTTAGGAATTTTCTAATGAGAAATACAGTAAAATCCTATTACAACGCATACTAATGCAACGAAATACTTGTTTCAACCAAATAAATTTCCAATCCCGATTCCGAAATTCGATGGATTTTACTGTATATTATGAATTACATGTTCAATGTGTATCTACCTTCTAAAGAAATTTGACGAGTCTGGCTTTTAAAGACACAAATAATTTTCAAAAACGTTTGTTGAGCTGTGGAAAGCACTTTATGTGTGTACCATTTGTAGTAACATTAAACACATGTAAAAACGATGCAAAATACCTAGTATCTGGAATACGATTTAATCTATATATAAAAATATTTTTCTACTTTAAGGGAAAAATGTCAACTTTTCGCATTCGACAGCATTGTAACAATATTCATTATATTGTAAATAAACAATTTGACTCAGAAATATTCCTTTCAAATCTATTTCTTTTCAAACCACAAATTTGAAAAAAAGCAAATGTTGCTAATTTAACAGCTAATAGCACGCATCTACATGGATTCACTTTCAAAAGCACTTGATTCTTCACGAAAGCCTTAGGAAAAGAGGAAAGAAGAAAGAACGTCCAGCTAAGGTCATTGAGGGGAACTAATGAGAGGGTAATAAATCTTACACCCCATTAGCGTTTACCCCTCAAAAAGGGGAGGTTACTATTCTAAGGCGGGGCAAATGCAAAAAGTGAACGTATTTTGAAATTTTTTTCAATAGTTAGAACATGATATTTGTTTAAAAAATGGTCGCATTATTTCAAACAAGATCTCAAAAAAGAGCTGGAAATATTTTGCGTGTCAGGGCGTTCTTAAAATTTCGATAGCACGAGTTGCAGATGTTTTACAGAGCGAAATGTCCAACAGTACCTCGTTTTCGAAGAAATTCATTTTTTCTCGAATTTTAAAAAAATCGGAGAATGGACACATCAAAAAAGTAAAAACTAAAAGAAACAGACATGGTCTTGAAAAATACTCAGAAAAAAAAACGGATCCGAAAACTTTACAGGAATTTGTAAAACAAGCTCCAACTTTCCCCCGTAGGTTAACATTAGATCCGAATCTTTCAGACTCTCAGTGAAGAGCACCCTTAAAAAGAGTGAAATCTATTGCGGGTGCATTCATTCTTTCTGAGTGCTAGCTTTATCGAAAAAAGACGCTTTACGAAAAAAACCAAGACTAAAACTTTTCCTTATTGGCGTGAAATTCGGAAACACTCCTTTTGAAGAGCGAAAAAAAGAATTCTTTAAAAGAAGGACTCAAAAGCATTTTCATTGGTTCGATTCTGTCACGTGATTTTGTTTAGAGAAAATCTTGTATACCTCCACGTTAGGCTTAACTAACGTTGGTCGCAAATACCAAGTGGGATGTCACTATCTGAATGTCTTCATTTAATGAATTAAAAACACTATTTGTTGCCGAATGAGGATTCTGAAGGAAATGCACAAAAACTGAATGCTAAGTGCGAAGAATTTTCTTTTTTATTAAAACTTGTAACTGTTAATATTTCTTGAACTGCTATATCGTTACAAATCACCCACGTGCAATGTTACGGCGAACTTTTTGTAACTTTTTCTTCCAAATTAATTAAACTGTTATCAACAATTTTATTTCGGTCATCGAATCAAAAATATGACATTTGAAGCAGTCGTTACCATCTTTTGGTGTGTGTGTACTGTATATATATTTTAGGCAGGTGTTACAGACCCGACCATGCGCAAATCTATAGGTCGGGATACCGAATCCGCTCCCGATGGTCATAGCTCCAACCACTGCGCATATTTTAAATTAATCAAACATTGTTTTTGTGTATAATAAACTTTAAAGAGTATCATAAACTTTGTATAATACACTCATTCATATGTGTAACGGGCCATTCATTAATTCAGGGTCCTGAGGGGGAGGGGGGGAATTCTCTACATACCCTTGATTGGAGAGGCGGGTTGGTGGATCCATTCTTACGTACATATTTTCCAAGCCGATATTTTATATTAGAAATCCGCGATCAAGGGGTTTGGCAAATATTATATTTCATTTGCTTCAGGAAGGTAAAAATATGTATTATAGGATGAGCTGTTTTTTACTTGTGTTTCAAAGAATGAAACGTGTAAAATATAATAAAAGAATCGCACTGTGTTTTGCATGTCTTATTTTTAATTATTATCGCATCATATACAAAAATTATTTGTCGAAAAACATTCGGTCTAGATTCCTTACAGTAAACATTTCTTTACTCAAAAATGTTTTTGAAAAAATTAAAAAAAAAAGATAGTTAATTTAAGAACGATCCCAGTGATGTAATATTTGTTATTATTGTGAAGAAAAAAAAAAGAATCTTACGTAAGATGGGGGGGGGGGGGAGTCTTACATACCCTTTACATAGGGGGAAGGGAAGGTCAAAAATTGCCAAAATTGTCCTTACGTAATTAATGAATGGCCTCGAAGAAACAAAATTGAATTCAAACGTATCTTGTCACAATTTATGAGTGACTTTTTAAATTAATTTGAACTGATGTAACTATTAAAACATTATTAATGTTAAAAGGCACACCGAGAATATCAATATAGAGTTCCAAAATTTTAAATCTATTTATTTGGAACTGTGTGGGTTTTTTAGTTTTATTTCAATCTTTAGATTCGGAAATGTACGTAATATTGCACGTGGGTGATTTTGTAACGATATACGAGTAGTTCAAGAAATATTACCAGTTAAAGTTTTAATAAAAAAGAAAATTCTTCGTACTTACCATACAGTTCTTGTGCATCCTCTTCGGAAACACTAAAAACATTTTTTTTTTCATTTTTTAAATTAAAAAACTATTTTTTTTTTCAAATGAAATAAGTTTTAAAAACAGTTTTAAATTCAAATACACAGCATAAACACATGAAAACACGTTTAAAAAACAATTTCACCAAAGGAGAGTGAAATGATTTTACCTATTTTATTCTAAAAAAAGAGTGAAATAGCGGCTTTCCAAAACGGAAAGCAACCACTCATTTAGGATATTAATTTAGTCTTAAAAAGAGTGAAAAACACTTATCAAAAGGGAGTGAAATTAGCTTATCCAAAAGGAGTGAAAATAACCGCTCCGCAAAAGGAATGAAATTCACTCCTATAAGGAAAGTGCGTTTTCGACACTGGAAAGGAGTGAAAATTTACTCAGTCTGAGTTAAAATCGCTGGAATTTTTTAAGAGAGTGCGCATTCGGCTCGATCGACGATTGCCATCTGCAAATATATGTTCCCAGGTTTTGGGGGCAAGGATGTTTGGCTCCCTAACTCACCGGACCTCAATCCGATGGATTAATTGGTGTAGTCAATTTTGGAGGAAAAAATCTCAGGAAAACGATACGCCACGATCGACATGCTCAAAACGGCTCTGAGGCGTGCCTGGAATGAGATAACGGTGGATGCACGCGCGAGCATCGTGGGCAATTTCAGACTGCGGCTCCGCAAAATATATTGAAGCCCAAGGAGCCAATTTTGAACAATTGCTAGAATTTTTTTGTTTAATGTTATTATTATTATCTCAATAAAGAGTTTTTATTGCTTTAACTTATCGATTTGTTGAATTATGTGTTAGTTACAGCCTACTGAAATATCTAATAAAATTGTGGGAACTTTCTCCGCACCCTGTATTCTATGTATATTTATTATCTGTGATTTATTCAAATTTTACTTTTCAAACATGAAATAGTTTACATTTCACAACACCGTCTAATAAATACCAACCAAGATTCTATCTCAAAAGACGACGGATGGTGAAGGGAAGGAGATCAAGATGGTTAGCGAGGCAAACACAAGTACTCGCTGAACAGAGTTAAGGCAGAGTTAAACAGCCGCTCATAGAAGATTGTGATTTCGAAAAAGAAATCCTTAGAAATTTAAAACGTTTGATGAGTTACTTATTTCATAGTTTTATGAATCTATTCCTATTCCGCATAAAGGCTTAACAACGCAATTTTGTTTCAAAAAAAAAAAACTTTATATTTATTTACCAGTGTTACAAGGGCGCAAGTCCCAACTTTCGAATACAGTAAACAAACGTTTTTACGCCCCTCTGAAGTCAGTGAAAATGTGATTTACGTTAATCTGGTTTCTAGGTACAGAAATTTCTAGGAAATTTCCTCGAATTTGACTGCTCTGATAAAAAAAAAGGTAATTTCCCCCCCCCCCCCCCATCATATAATGACACGTTATTTTCTAGGAACAACAACAATAACAATAATAATAGTAATAAAAATAATAATAAACTAATATTGATAACAACAACAACAAGGATAACGATGATGATGAAAATAATAACAAGAACAACAATAGTAAATATAATAATGTGAACAAGATTAATAATAATTGACATTTAAACGAGTATGATTGACAGGTTCCATTTGTGTAAGTTATTTGTAGTATAAATAATCACTTTATGTCCAATTTTTTTCAAATCTAATATCAGCAAAACATTATTGATTTGCCTTTGCCATGCTTAAAAATCTTTTCAGTATGGATAATTAAGCAATATTAAAAACAACTGTATTTTAAAAATCAGTTGTTACTGAGCAATAGATGGTATAATCAGTATATATTTAATAAAACAAAAGTGGACTGACATTATATACAGCAGATAAATTAGGGCTGTGTCACCTCAGTTTGAAAATCTAATATTCTGCGTCATCTGCATGTTAAGAAACCACAATATGAATAAATTTACTCATGCTGAGAGCAAAGTAATTTATTTCCTAAGATCTTTCACAGTTGAAAATTATACTTAATGGCGTGGGACTCTCTTATATATTTTTTTCAATGTAATAAATTCAAATTACATTCACAAAGTCTGTTAGAAGCAGTTTTTTTTTCCAGGGCGTTGCATGGGCTTGGGCTTAATCTAGGATTGATTTTTTCCTCACTCTATCATCATTAACCTTTCTGAATTTTCCATTGGTTGCCATCATCGTCGCCAAACGGGAAGATTTTTTTCTTTAAATATATTTTTGAGAAAGTTATGTTTCTTCAATCATTCTTTGCACGCATCTTATGTCAAAACTTATTTTTGCATTTAATTTTTTTTCTATATTGTTTGTCAGTTCACAAAGCATAGGAGTTAGAATAATGTATCTCGGGATAATAATTTATTTCGTTTCGTACTAGCTTTAACCGCACAATTGCCCCCCCCCCCCGGTTTTCCTTTTCATATTTTAACTGTTAACGATTATGTGCAGAATATCAGTTATAATAAAAATAATTTCACTGTAATCACTTAAACTTTTTTTTAAACCAAAAAGGACATTTTGTCACACAGGGAAGTGCCCTGAATAAATGGTATTATTTTTCCTGTTATAATCAACATACAGTCTAGTCCCGACTTACGCGAGGGATGCATTCCAAGACTCCTCGCGTAAGTCGAAATTTCGCGTTGTGGAAAAATATGTGCATACAATTTTTTTAAAGCATACCAAATTCTTTTAGACACTTATAAACACCCTTAAAACTGCTCTAAAGCATTCCTCAATTATACACTGTAGTTTTTTGCAAACAGAACTGAACATTTACTGTATTTTAAAAATAAAAAATTGTTTTATTCAACATGAAATGCTTTAAGATGCACAAAATGAATGACCAATAGGAGGGAAAGACACACGCAGGTAAAACAACACGCAGCATGTAGTAATGCTAAAACGATGCATTGTAACAGTACTGTACAGTAAGAAACAGTAACACTATTGAAGAATTAAAAAATGAAGATGGTGATGATTTATGCTCCATGATCAGATCGTTAATCCTATCTAATACATTTTTAAATACGGTTGCTTCGCCTTTTCTTTCATAACGTTTCAATTTGTGGCAACATCTCCTCTTCTTGACCTCTTTATTAATACACATTACAAGAGCAGCTTCCATTTTCATAATATTTACTTTCTAATAGCGATATTCTCGATATATTTTTTCATGTAACATTCCAAATATATCCCTCGAAAAAAATATCAAACAATTCTGCTGGGTCTGCTTAATTGGTATATCTTATTGCGAAAAAGAAAAGAAAAATCTTTAAATAAACGACATAAATGTTGCAATGTTTCTAATTTTTATTGTAGTTCAAGACTCAAACAAATAAATAAATAAATAAAAGTAAATCCCTAATTTAAAGTGCATATCTATCGAAAATTACCCTTATACTCAGTAGTTCCCCAAATATAGCTTTTTGTTTTCAATATGCTTTCAACATCTTGTTTGCATACCTGTGTAAACTAAACATGAATGGTAAGAGATGAATTTATTCATCTTGTAGTTCCGTGGTCTAAAATTAGGATAGAATCGTCGGGCGGCATTGCCACCTATAGTTTTTTTTTTTTTCTTCCGTTGTCAAAATCTTCTGTTTAGGCGTAATTAAAAAATACTTAAATTAATACTGATTTAACAAAGCCTCCTACCCGAGTGTGGTTCTCTCAACAACAATTTGATTGTTTTTTGCTAAAATGTATCCAGTTTAAATTATACCCTAAATTATGCATACATTTGATAATATTGCGATTCTCAAATTAGTTTTTTTTTTCCTTTTTTTAATACAGTGAAATCCCTTTAATGCGGACACTAACGGGACATTTTTTTTCGTCCGCATTAGAGAAATGTCCGCAGGATAATGTTATTTGCATTGGAGCTGGGGAATTAAAAAATGTACGTTAGGAGGGGTTTTACTGTAGTTAGTCGTCATAAATGACGACTGTTTATGTAATTGTAGTCGTCAAACTAAAATATTTAGTCGCAAAATACGACTAAACTTACTTAGAACCCCGAAAAAGACGCAAATTTGGCACTATATACTAGTACAGAAAGCTTTTCGCAGAAAAATATATGAATATACGAACTCCATAATCATACATTGGTTGCAATTTTCAAATAATCAGATGCATTTTCCTTTTCAATCAAATTTAGTTCATACTGAACCATTAACGCCACAATAAAGAATAAATGGAATTTATTGGTTCCCATTAAATATTATGTATGCTAACTAATATAAAGCAATAATAAAGTTTATATTATGCATTATGCCTATTAATAAACAATATTTATCAAATATTACGGTATTTTTATTATTATATTTCATACGTATGATTATATTTAAAACATTAATTTTTCAATGAAAGTATTTTTATTATATTGTTCTACGTATAATTTACCTTTGAAATGGTTTTTGCTATGTATGTGGAGCAGTGGCGCACACAAGGGGGTCCGGACCCCTCCCATAGGTCTTGCTTTTTTTACCAATTGATTACGACTCTTTGTATTTTGCACGTTGAATAATTTTAATCAAAGGTAACAATAATTTCACTTTTAATAAGTGAAAAAATAAAATCCTCCTGTTCAAAGATTTTCTAAAAATGTTGTGCAGTTTTCCTATAACGAACTGCCTAGCAGAATGATGATTATAAATGAATAATCTGTAATAACCATGTTTTTAGTTTTGTAATTCCAAATTAAAATGAGATTCAATGAACTTGAATCCATTTTTATTTATGAGAAAAGTAAAAGAAATTATGTGACTTTCTATTATTTATTTAAGTATATATTTCATTAAATAATTATTTATTCAATAGCTATAGTTTATTTTTTTACTGTTTTTCGTTCCCGGGTATCGAGAAAAACAAGTCAATAAGTTAAGACCCAGTTACCAATAAGTGGGAGGGATTCAACGATCCGTGCCACTATCAGTAGGCTGTTCCGCTATTGTTCTGGTTTTTCAAGGAAAGTTTAAGAGGCTGAGAACTGGACCAACGGGTTTCTAGCACCTGAGAGGATAATGAATGAAAAAGAAAGCTAACCATTTAAACACTGTTTTGATTCTTCAAAGGGTGTTGACTACCAAGGAGGTTGGATCGGGAAGTGGGGCAATGAATGCCAAGAAACTACGTTGTGGGTGGGAGATTTTTAAAACAGAAAAGCTGTTCAAGGTCTGAAGATTCTTAGGAACGTGAGAGAAGGGGAGAATATAACCTCAATGATTGAAGATATGGAATTCCACGTTTAGTATTTTTAATATGTTTGCGAAAAATTGTTTTTTAGCAAATATTAAATGGAACTTAAATTCAGCCTAACTGTATTTCCACTTCTTCAAAAGTTCACCATAAAAAAAAAATCTATTACAACGAATGCCAATATAACAAAATTTTCTCTTCAAGAAAATGGAATTTCCAGTCCCAATGTAGAATTTTTGTTACAGTGCTTGAATTTCCATTACTACAAAGTAATTCCCGTTACAGTGAACGCAATTTGTGGCTCTTTGAAGTTCATTGTAACGGGATTTTACTGTATATATGAAAAAAGTAAACCCTCGGTTATCCGAGAGTCATTTAACAATCAGGAACATGTATTTTCATAGCAAAACACCAACGCCTTTTTTTTTTTTTTGATGAAAAAAATTATTTAAACTGAGTTGTTTTTGTTTTATTTATTTATATGCATTGCGCTTTCTTCATCGTGCATACACTTGTTTTTTATTGATGCTAAGTTATTGTTGGGTAAAAATACGTAGAATTTTTACTCTGCGATTTTTATTATCCGCGGCACTTGTGCCACTCAATTTCGTGGATAATCGAGAGTTTAATGTAAGTATAGTGTGACGTACACTAGTACCAGTTTAAACGTGCCTAGTGATTTTAATCAAAAACACCACAACTGAAAACATAGACTAAAAACCTTTTAAATTTTAAACAAAAAAAAATATTTACAAAAAATAAAAATGATTGATAAAAAATTAAAAGGTACATTGAAGGGTTACAGTTGTACGATGGCAAATACAGTTGCCTGTGGTCTGCATACAAAGTTACGATTTCTTCAGAAACCGGAGATTCTGCAAAGCAGAACGTTCAGTCACTGTCGTAGAGCGATCTCACGAAGCCAGATTTTTCTCAAGAGTCTCTCGAAGAAAATGGGCCTGTAGACTAAACCCCCTTAAAATTTCTTACTCGCTGCATCATCATTACGTGTTTTGAAAAAGGATGGGATGCATCTGAAAATGAAGCTCGGATTTGAGGGGTCAACTGGCGCTTCTTTTGCATTTAAGTCCTCCTCTACGTCTGCGCTGGCGGTCAAGATTAAGGAGCGGGTGGTCAGCGGCTGTCAACAGGTACTCTACATGCCAGTTTTGTAAGCTGTCAGCCCGGTGCCATCCAGTGGCGTACTCCCCGCTAAATTTTTCGAGATTGTAGTCCCTAAAACGCAGTTTTAGATGATCTCTAAAGATTATTCTAAAACTGCGATATCTAAAGATTATCTCTAAATTATCTTCGGTAATGTTAGGGGCTGAAGAGGTTCGATGATGCTCCCAGACCTTTTTCGAAATTGAAACTTTAAAAACGCAATTGTGGATTATATCCAATTATTTTAGAAAGGGTGGTTGGCTCTTCCCAGAAATTGAAGCGGTAAAAAGGCAATTAGACTATTTGCGGTGATATTAGGGGAGGATAGTTTCGAGAGTCCACTCTCGGGAATTTTTCGAACGTAACGCGTTTTTCGTCGTAAAAACGCTACTACAGGCTATCTTTAGTAACGTTAAAAGGACCAGCAATTTTCCACAAGTGAAATCTTATAAGCACGATTGTAGGCCATCTTTGGTAATGTTAAGAGGACGGGAATTTTTTCCGAATTTGAAGTGCTAAAAACTTTATTTCAGTTGACTTTCAATGATGATGTAAGGGAGAGGAGTTCCCGGAAGCTCTCCTCCGAACCCTTTCGAAACTCAAACCCTTAAACAAAATTTAAGACGATTTAGAGCGAGTGATAGGATTGTTCCCCAAGAAAGGTTTCAAGATTATTTCCTAAAACAGTTTTTGGACGATCATTGGTAATATTAGTAGGCAGAGAGGTTCGGAGGCTTTCCGTCGGAAATTTTCTAAAATTGAAATTCCAGAAAAAAAAATTGCAGTCTATCTTCGACGATGTATTAGGCAGTTCATTTTCTTTTTAAATTTGGCAGAAAAAATACTTTTTGTCACTTTTATTCCTTTAGTTCATTGATTATTACTGTTTCAATTCTTAAAGATTGCGAAGGTTTTCTTCTTTTTTCTTTTCCTGTTTTTAATCACTTTCAGAAATTGGCGGCTCCATTTCTGAAAAACTGATGGATGTTGGCGACGGCCCTGAGCGCTTCTTCGAAAAAGTTTCGAAATTGAGGTCTTTACAAAACATTAGATCAACTTTAATAAAGTGAATACGGTGGTTCGTCCCCGGAAGCTTTCGAAATTTGAAGTTCAAATATCATATTTGTAGGCCATTTTTGCTGACTCTTAGAGAAAGGCATGCGTTTCAAAACTTTTCTGCGGAAATTTTTCGCATTTGAAGTCTTAAATGGCATAACTGTATTCTGTCTTTGATAACTTTAGAGGACGGGGTGGTGTTCGGGGACTCTCTTCTTTAAAGTTTTCGAAATTGAAGAGCTAAAACGAAATTGTATAGACAATTTATTATAATTTCGGGAATCATAATTTCGCTGAATTTAGGGTGACTCCTCTAGTAAGTTTCCGAAATTGAAGTCCAATATGCTAAATTTTAAACCATCTTTTATGATGTGGGTCATCTAGGTGCTATCCCCTGAAAGTTTTCGAAATTGAAGTACTTTAAATAGAAATTTTGGCAATTTTTAATAATGCTGGGGTAAGGCGGCGAGTTATCTCTCGTACCCCAACGGTGGTTGCCGCTGATTTTAGTCGACAAAATTAATTTTCGATTGATTTTTTTTTCTTTTTCATTTAAAGTTGGAAAAATATTTTTAGTCATATCTTCAATTTCGCGCTCGGAGGGAGGGGGGTTGGCGTCCCTCTGCTTCTTTTAGTTACGCCCCTGATCATGTTTTGAATTTAAAATAAAATTTATTGAGTAGTAGTGATATTTGCCGCCTTTAAAAAAAAGTAGCACCTGAAAGGGAAAAGGTATGTGGAAATGTGAAAAGTATCAAATGAAATGACTAAAAGGACAATCTGATCCCATGAAAAAGCTCAAATTTAACGCTATTAAATGTGATAAGTTGAAAATAAGAAGTATAATACACGCGTACAACAATTTTGTGTAATCATGCGCTACATTTAATAATGATTTAAAAGAAAATATTTTTAACGAAAAAAATCTCTTATTGAAAATGAATGGTTCCTACCTCTAATTTTGTTTCCCAATCTGCTGGGCGGGGGGGGGGGGGAGGAGTAAATTAGAGTGCCTTAAAGTCTTCATCTGGGCGCTGGTGCCACGAAATTTTCATCTTCACTTTTAGAGAATTATGAACTGTTGAAAAATTTCGAAGCGCTTCTGAATCATGAATAAAAATAAAGGGCTGTGCAATGAAGGCATACCAGTTTTATTAATTTTTCTCTGTTAGTTATGATTAGTTATATCAGTGACGAATCTAGGAAAGGAGCTATATGAGTATGAGGCTGCAGCCTCACTCCCCGTCCGCACTTAGTGAAACCGAAGTTTTTGCCTTTCTTTGGCTTCGTTGGAAGCGTCATCAAGACAACATAAAAAATTTTGACCTTAGCCCCCTCCCTCCAGGACTAAAAACCCTGGCTTTGTCACCGAGTTATTGAGAGATGGACGCCGTACAAAAGTTAGATGTCCGAAATAGGCGCCTTGGTTCAAAACTTTTAGGTGAAAGTTTTTTAGTTTCAACTGAGTTCAAGTCGGCGCTGAATGGTTGCTTGTTGTTAGATTCGCGAATTGATACTTCAAATTAAAAAAAAAAAAAAAAAAATCCTCTGATGTTACTTTTTTTTAAATTCCATTTTATTCCTTGGGTGAAGGGAGGTAAATTTGGATGGGAATGAAAAAAGCATTTTACATTAACGATTCTGATTAAACCGATGGATGGAGGTAACTTTGATTTTAAAAAGGGATGATACGTAGTTTTATGATGTTGTCTTATTTGTTCATCTCGTACGATAAATCCTTATGGTACCGGGCGCCGCAATATCCGGTACAAAATTCATTAAAAAAAAAAGACTGAGGCGCCGGCGCACTAAGGCACCGGCGCACCGGGAATTTTCCCAGTATCCCTGCGGCCCAGTACGCCACTGGTGCCATCCCGTCTGCTCCTATTCATCAGGTGTGTCTCCCAACTCAGCCGCACAAAACCCACTGTCATTGACCAGTCACGGGCGTTCCGTCGGTTCCTCATCAAAAAGCACTCCGACTAACAAGTGAACACGGAGACAAATCCAGACACTCTCAAGGCCACACCGTTCAGAAGATTTCACAATAGAAATAAAGAAGGGGTGAAATAGGACCAAACGCAGATAAATAGTTCATTGTAATGGATGGTTTTGTTTTATTAGGGTTTATTATACCAAGGTTAGGCTGTGTACAGACACTAACAAAAGTGAAAATATTCAAGGTAAAAAAGGTAGTAACAAATTCTCTGGAACAATAAAAATGTAATTTAAATTACTTTTGTTTAGTGTAAGAAAAACACGTTTAATAATGGTTAGGCGAAAATTAATAAAGAGTTTGTAATTATGTTCTAGTACCAAAAAAATTAAACTAGGTCTTGATTTGAAACGACGCCAATTGCTTAAAACGGTATTTTTAAACAAAACTTTAACATATTACATTTTTGAAGGTTTCATTTTTTTTATTTTTGACCCGACGCGTAAAGAAGCGTTCTTTGCGCTATAATCAATGGCGTTCGAATTTATTCGCGTTTTAAAGCAATAAATAGCTGCATGCTTAGCAATCCCCTTTTTGATCAAAAATTGCAAGTTGCAAAATACTGACATAAAAACTGACTTCCAAAGTTTTCCCAAGAATTACATTACGCTAATAAAATTGAAAAAGTGCTTTGGTGTTCCGTATTTCCCGTCGCCTCGAATTGATTTTTGGAAATTCCTCATTTAAAAAGCTCCGGAATTGAATTTCGAAACGATATTGAAAAAGTTTCAGTCTACATTTGCCTTTCAATGAAACATTTCTTTTTCATGAGAGTAGAATTCTCTATTGCCGGATTTTAGGCCTCCATTTGGGCGTAAAAACATGCTAAGTGCATTTGCGTAGAAGCAGAATGCACAGCCCAATTCAGCTCTACTGACAACACTTTCGAAGATTTTGTAATACGGAAAAAGGGTGCAGGGGAAGGAAATAAGGATATCTTAACCAGTTATTTTAAATTGCGATATGTGATCTGTAATGCAATTATACATGTAAATGAAGCATATTATGCTTTCTCAATTTTTTCTACGTATAGATGAATGTGTGACAGTGTGAAATAGTGAAGATAAATATAAAATATAAATCTATATATAATGAAGAAACTAGAAATTTGTCTTGAAAACTACCCTATGTAATGAAAGAACAATGTAATATTTTTAATAAACTTTGCATTGAAACATTATTTTTCATTCTTGGCAGTGTGTATACAAAAAAAAATCGCTTTTTTATTTCATGGAGCAAGTGAAAAATAAAATAATTTTAAATGAAATAGTTTTTATTTGATTATTAAAAATATTTTTGATTAAGTGCAAGAGTCAATAAAAAAATAAATGAATAAATCGTCGCCTCAGAGCAACAGTAAGATATCTTAGTATTATTTCTGGGATTAGATATCTTGAGGCAACGAAATATATCACAAAATATACCGCAATGAAAAATAATAAACATAATGCAATATAATAATATAATAGAACCAATGCTTTTTTAATTTATTCGTGCATATTGTGGGTACTTTACCGTTAAAGAAAAATGGCTTGCCGTGTTTTATTTATTTATTTTTTTTTTTATTTGACTGTTTTAATTTATTGATTGATTTGGAAAATAAATATTTTGTAGTTTGCGGCATTCAAAAAATTAGATTTCTAAATTCTATGCTTGCGCTATATTTGTAGATATTGCCAATTGCTTTGTTTTTCTATTGTTATCAAATTAGAATAAGTCACCGAACGAAGCGGTGTATGTACCTTTCACGGAAAAGTACCCCTATTTGATTATCTACCCTTGTTATTCTGTGCCTACATTATCCACATCTACGATTCAGAGCTTCAATTTTTCCCCGACTCCCTTCCATAAATGGAAACATTTTTCAATAAATGTAACCATGACTTTATTCGCTAACAAATAATCATTGTCCTATTATTCATATTCAGTTACTCTCAGACAGTGGTGCATCGAAAGGAGAAGAGGAACTGTAACCCCCCTACCCCCCTAAAAAAACCTTAGTAAAAAAAACCCCAATATTGCTATTTTTAATGCAGTAGTTTAATCACATGTAAGGACTGTTTTGATCAAAAATCATTCAAGTCAGGAGCGTTTATAGGAATTTATTTTGGTTGGGATTCAAATCAAGTATGAGAAATTTTCATACTTAAGTTAGTAACTAGGAAAATTCTTTTTCGCAAAGGGTTTAAACTTATTCTTGGAGGAGCCAGTGCCCTTTCTCCTCCCTCCTTATATGCACAATTGATTCCAGTAGGAAATTCTGTAGAGAATGTAGTCGTTATAGACACATGCATAAAATTTTGTCTCTCAACTCACCCAATAGAAGTTGTTATGCTGCAATTCCATATCCCTCTATCAACCACAACTAACACTATTAAAAAGTTCAATAATAGTAGTAATCAAGCGAAAGAGAGGAGGAGGGTAAAGAAAAGAGTGTAAAGAAAAGAGAAAGAAGACGAGTACGAGTTTTATGTCAAATCAGCTAGTAATGTCAAGTACAGTGAAATAATATCAATACTACTTCGTGCATTCATATAAATTTTAATCGGCGAAGTCATTTTTATTTTTCAGTTCTCTTCCCCATACGTTTCATCAAATCGCGACTTTTGTTTCGCATAGTTAAAAAAATACTTAAAAGAAGATTGAATATATTATCTCTAATGGCTTCTAGAAAAAAGTACTATTAAAACTCATTGGACGCTTAAGTTTTCATTTAATTTAGTGGCATCTGCATTTTCATGGAATTAAACGGGTCTCATTTGCTTAAGCGAAGTTTAATGGCAAATGATAAATTAGAATATTTATAGGCATTTTAGTGAATTAAAAATGATGTTCCGCCACACTTGATATTTTTATTGCTTTTTTAACTTTTACGAACGCTTAAAGAATCGATTTTACATTACTCAACGCATAATGATTTTTTTACAATATATTCTACTTTTAAAGATAAAAATAAAATAAAATAATGATAAAATAACGTTTACTTGTGCGTTTACTTTTTGATTCGCATTATTTAAAAGCATCCTGTTGCTATAAAGCAAAATATTCATTATAATAGTCATCAATTAACCTTTTACAAGTTAAACCCAAATAAAATATTCGATAAACAAATATATACAAGATATTTTCGGTTATAACATTATCAATATATCAATTTTATAGGAACGCAGCTTTTTTAGTAATGTTCTAATTAATTATATCCATTGCATTTACAATTCTCATACATATGTTTTTCACATATAAGGCTTCGCTTCAAAATATATAATTTGTAAAAGCTCAACGTTTCCCAGAATTAAAACGTTTTTAAATCTTCAATAGTTTGATATTCATATTGTTTTTTTTATGATAGTCGCATCAGATGACTCTGAAACAACGATATAGAATTTCTGCTCTTAAATCTCTGTGCAGTTGAAATAAAATCCTATCCTAACAACAAGATAGTGATAAATAGTACTCAAATGCTGTTCTAGATATGTAAAAAGGGTACAATAATTAGGGGTTCAGGCTAAAAAACACCTTTGTAAATTCTGAGAAGTGAATTTTTCTTTTAAAGAATCGGGTTTTTGGAATTGTACAAAACCGCTTATATGTATTCATCTCAGCAATTCTCTAGAAAAGTGCGATTTCTTGTCCAAAGCTCATGCGAATCTTAAAAAAATGTTTTTTTATATTGTTTTACTTGTTTTCACATAGTAAAAGAGAAGTAATGTGTCCGTCAAAAAAAAAAAAAAAATCTCAAAATTCGGACTAATTTTCCATTTTACTCATCCCGAATGAATATTGAGTGTTTTTTTCCACCCGATCGCATGTGCATATATGCCTAAGAGCGTATGGACGCCCAAAATATCCATTTTGACGATCTCCGAGTTAATTACCACGAGTTTTCTTGTGAAATCTGTCACGTGCGTTATATACGTGTACGTATCTCGCATAACTCAAAAACGGTTTGTCGTAGAAAGTTGAGATTTGATACGAAGACTCCTAGTGGGGTTTAGTTGTGTATCTCTCCTTTTTGGTTGCATTCGGATGCTCTAAAAAGGATCTTTTATACCTTTTGGGAGGGAAATCGGTGTTTATTTGAATGCAAACTCAAGTAATGTTATAATTTGGCGAACACTTGGAGATATATTGCTAAATAATTCTTTAAAAATGTGAAGGATTAACCCGTAACAGAGGAGGTGCGGTCTCACAGACCGCTCAAATGTTTATCCCACCAGCGCTGTTTCATTTTCACTCCGATTGAATTATTTTCCCCAATAGCTTTTTGTTTTGTAACCTTGAACACCCCCCTTGCTGATCAGCATAATTTGGCAAGTGCAACTGGTTTAAATTTCATTGCATTCTTTTTTAGAAACGGTCTGTGAGACTCACCTCCCCTTCAGTGTTACTATTTTCGGCATTAGTTAACATGGTGAACCGCAAAAATAGGGGTTCCTTTATCTAATTCGCGTTAGGCGGAAGAAATGCAAAATATTCTAGTTGAGGTTGAGAGATGTTTGAAACGTTCACAGAAAGTACGCAATGATGATTTAGTCACAATGAGGGCTGAATTATTCCTGTAAATACGACGCAAAATACTAAAAGTTAAACGACTGTCAAAATTTTGTTGTAATGTGATATAATCAATTTTCTGGTATTAAAATGTCCTGTATATATTGAACAATTAAAAAAAATCGTTAATAAATAATAAGATTCATTTTTATTACGAGTAGTGAACTATTTACTGCAGCATATGAATTTTCTTGAAAAATTTTAAGGCTCTAGTAAAATTTTCTCGGAAAAGGAAGAAATTCAGAAATCAAAAATATGTTTTTCCCGTGCTAATAAAAGTGCAAAGAGCTCTTAAGGGAAATTACAGGAATGTGTCTTAATTACACGATTTTTAAAAAAATTGAAAGCAGAGCGGTCTCTGAGACCTCACGTCCCCTGTTATGTCCTACTTTTTCACCTCCCCTATTACGGGTTAATACAAGTGCTAAAATATCATTACCATTCCCTGTCTCTAATCAATTTATGTCCTTATTGGCTTACCTATTTATACAGCCAAAAATAAAAAAACTGAAATGCGTTTCTAAATAAGCGTTTTACATTGGTTGAAGTAACACCCATCGACGTTGTCTAGTGATCAGAGAAATCTGACTGAAAGGAAGGTCTCGGATTCGAATCCCGGCTCGGGCACGGATTTACTTTCTCTTTCTTGTCCTTTCATTGTGTGAATGTTTTGTTGTGTAGTGAATGGTTGCTTACCCTAAAAATGGGTCATTATGGCATATGTGTACTGGAGAAGTCGGACTTCACACCATATTGTGGAACAGTTGGAAAAGAGAAGCAGCGCATCTAATTGCCAGCCTTGCTGGCACAGAACAACAACATTGTTTTAAGTATCCTAATTTGAAATCAAGTTATATTTTTTTTTTGCTGAATTTCAAACATTTATTCATTACTTGTCTCTACTTCTAGTCTCCAGCATATTGCTTCATTATCATCCAACAGTTTTTTACATGCTTTCATGACCACTAGGTGCAAATGGTCGATCAAATAACTTTCACTCTTAGTAGTTAGTCATTATAAATTTTGTAAGTACCTACATAAAACTAGCTGATGTGTGCATCACATGATTTTACTCCGTTTACTCCAATTTCATGTCATTTTCTCATTATTGGCCGTTTTATAGGGATTAAATAGTTTACTCGCTAAATATCATCAACAGTAGCCAAATTGAAACCAGATAAAAAAAAAAAAAAAAAAAAAAAAAAATCGCCAAATTTGTTGCCAAGTTTGCGACAAAACTTGGCGACCAAAAGACTGGCGATATATCGCCAAGTGTCTGCCAAATTATAACACACTTGAGTTTACATCGAAATTAACAATGATTCCCCCCAAAAAGCGGCAAAAACCGCCTTAGAGACACCCGAATGCAACCAAAAGAGGAGGTGCACAACTAGACCTCACTAGGAGTCTACGTACAAAATTTCAACTTTCCGAGACATTCCGTTCTTGAGTTATGCGACATACATATGCTCATACGCACATACATATGTACATACAGACGTCACGAGAAAACTCGTTGGAATTAACTCGGGAATCGTCAAAATGGTTATTTCGCGTGTCTATACGTGTGGTCGAGTCGAAAAAAAAAAAAAAAAAAAAAAAAAAACCTCAACCCTCATTCGGGGGTGAGCAAAATGGAAATTTAGATCGATTTTTGAGTGAAAATGTTTTCGCGAATACAATGCTTCCTTTCTTGTAAAAGGAAGTAATAAGAGTTTCGCTTGCAGAAATTCTAAGCTTCCTGCTTCAGTTATTTATTATCCAAGTTTTAAAAAAATACATTAAAAAAAACGTCAGACATAGCATAATTTTTTATGTTTCGTTTAACTTGATTGTGCAATGTTTTTTCTTTTTTTAATTCCTTTATTAAGTGAACCTTTATTCAAAACGTGTACAATTTAACGAAGGTAGCCATATTTTTTGTCTTTTCAGGTGAAAATATCATCACCATCAATGTACCAATGTCATACTACACAAGTATAAGAATTATAAATATGTGGATGGTAAAGATTAACTGAGGATGAAATTATACGAAGTAGTAGGGGAATGCGAGGCTAAGTGTAGTAGCGGGACAAAGTGAAATGGTGAAATATTTACTTTGCTTTTAGCGCCATCTACCTAGTAATATTTTAACTATGTAGCATATTTCAAAATTACCTCTGGAAATAAAAAAAATATGATTATACATGCAATTTTCAAAATTTGATACTCATATTGTAATATTATGTTGTATTAGTGGTACCCGCTACTTATATTCGGTGCCAAATTAATTTGTTGATTATTTTTAAGCTTATTTCAATTCTAAATGCTTTGTACAGTTAGTCAAGTGCATGTGGGGCAAAGCGGATGGGACAAAATGAAATAGCTCATTTAATTTACTTAATCAATTTTTAATCATATCACTTACGTAATCATTTAATACTTATTTCACTTACATTCCTTCATTTAATAATCCCATATTTATTCATTCATTTACCTACTTTCTTATTAATTCAATATTTTATTCAATAATTTACTTTTTGTCATCTATTAATTATTTAATTATTTCTTATTTAATTACCTTTTCATTTATTCATATAGACATATATGATGTTCCTAGGGGCATTTTTCAGTTTCTTATATGTTTCAGCATCAGTAAATGTATTTGAATGTTCTTTTTTTTTTCACCAGAGCGTCAAAATGACACCTGCCCAAACTTTTATAGGTGTAACCTATAGTTTGGAGTTTTAGGTTTAAAAAAAAAAAAAAAAAAAAAAAAAAAAAAAAAAATTTTTGAAAGCTGAAAATCATTGTAGAACACGATGATCTAAACACAGAGGAGCAGTTTACAAAAATAGTTTGCCTCGGGTCAAAATGACACTTTCGGTAATTCTAGTGTTACTTTATTTACAACTTTTCATTATAACAAAAATATCAGTGATTTATGAATACTTTATTTTCAAACGCCCTTTAAGACGAACTGCCATCGGAAGGAAGCCCTGTTAAAATCCATTGATGCATTAAGGTAAAACCCATTAAGCCCTAGAAAATCACTCTCCCTAGCAGTTTAAATCCTCTGTCCACAAATTTTGCTAGGTTTAGCATTTTCCTGGAGTTTAAACCGCATTTCCCTTTCAAGGGCTTAATTCCATTTCCTCAAGTCTCTGACCACAAACCACTCTCCATATTTCGAGAGAGAGTTGGAATTTGTCTTTGTATGCGCTTATGAAATTCCAAATTATTGAACGACGCGGATTACTCATAACGTTATGCACTTATAGAGATTTACATACAGTGAAATTCCGTTTTAACGAATGCCAATGCATCGAAATATCCATTTCAACTGAACAAATTTTCAGTCCCGATTTAATTGCCATTGCACAGCCATGGGAAAATTATAAGGACACGTTGTAAAATGAGTGTTATGTATGAAAATGATCAATATGCAAAAAAAAAAAAAACATAATTTGATACTTATAAATAGGAAACAATAGAAGCCAGTTAGTATGAAATTAAAGTACAATATAATTGTTAAATCACACATTAACACAAATGTATTAGGTGAAACATGGAAAAAACTATAAGGACATTAAGAAATATGTCCCGAAAACAATTAATATTCGACAAAATCACTTTTTTTTTGAAATTACCCTTCATCAATCGTCCAGTCGTCGACTCAGAAAGTTCAGTTAAAGCTTATTTAAAAATGTTTTTGCACGCCAATTCAATGGAAGACGTTCGTTCGTCTTAATTTGCATACTGTGTCCCATCCTTAAACACTTTTCTAGTTTAAATGTTCCACCGATTCTCTGTGGGATATAAATGAAGACTTCTTGTGGGCCGGTCCGAAATTTTCACTGATATATCCTCAAACCATGAATGTGATCCTCAAGTCACATGGTAACTTGCATTGTCTTGGTGCAACAAATAATTACCATCGGTGATAATGGGTGCTACCGGTAATACATTTGTAGCTAGTATATAAACATATGATTCTGAATTCAAGGGATCTCGGATAAGACACAATTGGTGGTGCTCCATTAGATGCAAAACCTGCCAACATTCATCACAAAGCCGCCTCCAAATTGTCGTGTGGAAAAAAAAAGGTTTCATTTTGCAAACCATGCCAGTAATGGTGAAAATCATCTGGTCTGTGCAAAAGTTTTTGTCATCAGAAAATATGATATTTTCATCGATAACCAAAAGAAAAGTGTTTCCTAACGAATTCCAATCAAAGCTTCTTGTGAACCTTTCTAAATGGTGAATGTGACCATAGTTTAGCATATGTAACACAAGAATTATTTAGCAAAACATAACGCACTGTTCGGGTAGTACAAGGTATATTTATTTAACTTTTAATTCGAGCAGAAATGTGTTTTCTTTTTCTGGGGCCTAGTAAGAGTGAGAAACTTGCCTGTACGCTTTTTCTTGCCATACTTTTTTGTATTATTGAAAAAATAATAAATTACTATTTTAGATCTGTTTGCCAGCCTTTCGTGAACTCATTCTACATTTTGTGTAAGCAACAATTTGTCACTTTTCACATTCAGAGAGTGGTGTGCCGCTCGGCTTGATAAAGATCGAGATAAAGTAAATGATCTTACTGCATTACAATTTTGAGATTGGAACTAATCATATGATGCGACTTAATAAGCAAATTTTTGTTTCCAGCCTCAAAATAAATGTATGTCCTTATTATTTTTTCCAAGTGGCAAAGTAGTAAAATCTTAAAAATTCATGCATTTTAATATTAAAAAAAAAAAAAAAGCAAAGTTTGAAAATGCTTTGCTTCATGTATTTTTATCATAAAAATATTCGCATACTTTTCCAACTAAGTGGCAAAATTTGAGATTCCTTGAAGTTCGTTGTAACGGGGTTTCACTGTATTCATTATTAAATAATTTGAGATTCCCTCACATGTAACAAAATTAAATGAATGAACAGAAAAACTCGAATTAAAAAAATACGTGCACCATATGACAAATCACCTGAACAATGACTGACTCCACCAACAATTGGAATTTTAAAGCCTTCTACTTCCGACTCCGACTCAACAACTCCAACTCCGACACCCTGGTTTTTATTGTGAAGTAATGATTGTTGAGATGATTTGCTTCCATTTTCATTTAAAAGTTTTATTTTATTTTTGGCAAAACGGGAAATAAAAGGAAATTCGGAGTGCTTTTTGTTTTAGCAGAAAGAAAGAACTGTACAAACGATTTAATTTTGTAGAGATTTATTGAAGAGAAAGTTTTGTTATTTATTTTTTTACTTTCTAATCTATTTTTATTTTATTTATTTATTTATTTATATGTTTTTTTGTTTAATTTTGGACAGTGGAGAAAAATAAAACCAGAAAGTATTTTACTCAAAAGAAAAAGAAACATTTTTTTTTCTTTCTTTCCTTTTTTTTTAATCAAAATTATTTATTTTAATGTGCTTTTAATTTTTAAACCTTTTTTTTCTTTAAAACAAATAAATAATGTTTTTCTGAAAACAAATATATTGGCTGTATAGTTTAAAAGGTGCTACTATTCTATTTGTTCGTTTCTTAATTTTTTAGGTATCTCTTTCATCAGATGAAAGAGACATATTTTGTAGTAAGAAATCATCTTAAAATGTTAAGAAGGTATATTCGACATGAGTTGCAGCCTTAGCTATTTAAGAGAATATTATTCAGATGCTAAAAATTTACTTTTAATGCACTGAACTGCTGTGCACAGCGATATTAGTGCACTGAACCACTCGTTGTTCTGGACGGATCCTCTTGGTACATAAATAATTTAGTAGATATACTCGTATTGTCCAACTCTTTTCAACGTACGTTTTCAAACGTCCTGGTTATAGATAGTTTTTCGCAGTTTTGCTCCAAGCTCTATTACTTACAAAAACGTTGTTGAAAGTCCGTAGTATACAGGAAGTAAATGGACCACTCTGTGCGGCAGCTTTTACTGATACAGTCAAAACCGCTTATTGGAATATCGGTTAAATGAATTATCCGCTTAATGTAATACCTCTTCAGTGTACCAAGCCATTGTAATTTGTCATTTTGGTCCCGGATAATAGAATATCTCGCTTATTAGAATAATTTTCCGCGGCAAGTTGGTTATTCCATTAAGCGGGCTCGACTGTAGTACAATGTACACAGCACACATTAAACAAAAAGTATTTTAATACTTTTAATCCCTTTTCCGCACTCTACAATGCTTTTACGCGAGCTATAATTAGTATTTATTTATTGCAATGGATTTTGCAGGGCATCAAATACAATTCTGATGCTATGACAACCCATTCGACTAATCTAAATACCGACATATGCAAATGCTCGTGCTTAAATCGAAAGCATCTAAATGGCAGAAACCGGAACTGCATATGTGCATCGCTTGTAGAATCGATGACATACGTAACTGTGATTGGAATCCGGTTCCGAGTTCATCACCATTTATTAGGATACAGTAACTTGAATGCACTGAGATTCCCCAATCGCAACACATCGCTCCAATCAGTCATTCTGCTCGTGCGAAACATTCGATCTCGTCTGTATGCACTGTTGCTGTCATCCGAACGCTTTTCGAAATTGTCATTGTTGCTGTTATAATTCAGAAATTAGAAGGAAAAAGTGTTTTATGCAAAGGCTAGGTAAATCAACTTTTGTTTCAACGAGTATGGTAGTAATAAGACTTTGTTAACACAGTTGAAAATGGCAAACACGAAGCAGGAACTCATTTCCTTTGTGGCTGTTCTGGAACCACGTAGAAGATCTGACTCTGATGTGAGATTTGTACTCGACTCTATGAAAAGAAAATGAATACAATTAAATAAATGATGTACCATCGTTATGATGCACGTATATTGCAAATTATTGCAGATACGTATTTTGGTGTTACAAGGAAAACCTTTTTTAATGCAATAAAGTGTGAGCTTTTGGATTAAGAGTCATCTGAGAAAAGACAAATATTTCCGTAACTTGCAATCTTTGTGTATCTTAACGTTAGTACATCAGTTATTAAATTTTCAATCACAAAGGTTTCATATAACAAAATTAAATGAATGAATAGAAATATTCGAATTTAAAAAATTACGTGTACCGTATGAAAGATCACCTTAACAATGACTGACTCCTCCAACTGTTTGGAATTTTAAAACTTTTTACTTCCAACTCGGACTCAACGACTCCAACTCCGACACCCTGGTTTTTCAGTTAATTTCAGTTGTATTCGTTATAAAGGAAAACAACATTTTTAACACTAAAATTAAGACTGTCTTCGTATGCCTAGAAATACAATGGATAGCATTTTGACTCTCTGAGAAGAAATCTGCAGTTCTCTACATAATGTTATGTATTTGTAAAAATTAGTTAAAAAAAACTATAATTAATAGTTTATTTGGAGGATCCATAGATTTAAGGATGTATAATGAAGTTTTTAAAGAAAGTTTAAAACATCTTTAAACACTATCATTTGCATTAAGCTGCATTTCAGATACTAGCTGCTAGTGCTCTCTTTTATATGCAAAAACATTACGAGTGCTTAAAGTTCCTGCAATGGGATGTTCCAAGAAGAATTTTTCAGTTTCTGCTCTGTTTCAGCATCAAATATATTTAAATTTCTTTTTTTCCCCAAAGCGGTCAAAATGACATCTGCCTACACTTCTATAGGTAAAACCCTTGAGTTTTGGGTTAAAAAAAAACACCTTTTTTTTTTGGAAACTGAATATTATTACACAGCGTGATGATTTAAATGCAGAGGAGCAGTTATTAAAAAAAAAAATCTCGCTTGGGGTCAAAATGATACTTTCCGTAATTCTAGTGTTACAAAGGTAATATGCATTAAACAGTATTTAAACATGTCTGATTTTACTTTACACCTTTATAAGGCTAAGGGATCTAAAATAATTAAAAGTTTACATACGGAAAAAACACTCCATTCTTTCTGAAGCCCTTCAAATGAAAACGTTAAGTATATTATCAAAATATTATCAAAATAAAATGTAACATAAATATTTCAAAGCCAAATTTAATTTTATTTTAAAGCATATTTTAATTTATTATGTTCATATAAAAACTCATTTTGCACCCCCAGTGGAGAAAACAAAAATTAGACAAATAGATTTAGGCAAAGTTTCCGCTCTTAACATTACTCTCAGTTTCTCAGTAATAAATATAACTGGCTCAGATCCAGGCAAAATTTCGAAATAAGAGACGGATGAAATTGTTGTGAAACATTATTTCAAGTTGTTTCCGATGAAATACTTAGACTGTCTGGAAATCCAGCCAAAAATCCATCCATCATAACAACTATACGCAGTCATACACATTACACTGAAATGTACTTAATCAAATTAATAATTGCCACGTGAAACTATTAGTCAACATTTTCTGTACATGGTTATCATCACCAAACATTGCTCTATACAAATTACACTAACGATTTTTTTAATTATTGTTTTGCACTAAGCAATTGCTCACGAATAAAAATTATTACTTTGGTGGGATGTATATGTTTATTTTTTGGCGGATTTCGAATTCAGATCCAGCTTCATTTATATTTATTAGATAGAAAATCAAGAATAACCACATGATACCTTTACCAGATTTTGGTTTACAGATGCATACACACCGCTCATCTCATTTTATTTTAAGGGGTTCATGGACACATTTCGAAAAAAAAAACAGTTTAGAGTTTTGAAATTTGTTGCACTGCTTCATCATCTATTTTACAAGCAAAATCATAACAAATATTATTATTCTTAAATTTTAATTTAATTACATTTTTTAAAATGGTGTTTCTTCAAATCGCAAAATCTCAAACTACTCTTGGACAATTTTCAATTTTTTTCAAAAAAAAAAAAAAAAAAAAGGTTAAAAATGTCTATACTTTACTTTTTATCCGGCAGTTTGGAAAATATCAATTTAATAATAAATGGAAAATATTTAAGGAAAAATTTCGAAAAATTCTAAAATACATTTGAAAAAAAAAAAATCATTTTTTGCAGTAAACGTTTTTTTCAAATTTTCCGAATAAAAATTAAAGCAAACTGTTCGCAAAAGATACGCTCCAAGTTTCCTTACTTCATCTTTATCAGTTCTTGACTTATAAGAATCTGAATGCATCAAATCTACACAACTGCATCATGGGGCGAAAACGTGTTTAAAGATTTAAAGTTGACTTATAAGAATCTGAATGCATCAAATCTACACAACTGCATCATGGGGCGAAAACGTGTTTAAAGATTTAAAGTTAAGAATAATCTTTATGAAATGCACGCAACAAAAATTAATATATATTTTGTTCCACTTAAGGTTTTCATAAGGTTTAAATTTAATTTTAAGCATATAAAACGAAATTTATTTTTAATGATGGAAAAAAAACAATATATTTGACAATTTTTATGTGTCGGACCCCTTAAATTATGTTTTTAGTTTTCACTTTTACTGACCAGTGTCCTAAAAAGGAAATGCTTCGTCTAATAGTATTGGAGGAGATATCCGTTTATTTCTCAACTGATTATCTTTTAGTACATTGACTGTATTGCAGAAATACATTGGATACACATATTACAATAAACTTCCGATTATACTCGGATAAAGGTGACTCGGTAACCGCAGATGAGCGAAAACCACGGATAATCCGAATAATAGGGGGAAAAAAACGATACTTAGTGTATATAATAGCTAAAAAATATTAATAACACTGATACATGCATTTAAATTGCAACTAAAAAAACAGCTACATTGCATCTACTAACATTGAATACAAAAAATATAGGTAAAATCTGAACAATAACAGAATCATACGTTTCAAAAAATAATAATAAAATGTGAAAAGGATCGTGGATAATCTGAAATGCCGGATGATCCGACTGCCGATAATCGGAAGTTTACTGTATTTGTATGCCAAAGGTATGTCTAAAGAAATACAGTGTTATCACAATTCCAAAAGAAAAGTTAAATTCGTAAACATTTAAGCAGTTTCATCCCACAGACACAATATCAAGTTTAATTTCAACTAAGCTAAATAGGAAAGTCCTTTAATTAATGCCTCATCAACGAAACGATAAAAGCCCGTCATTCTCTAACACTTTAAATCGCACGGTCCTGCGATTTAACTGCACACGCCATTTTCTCGAGGATCCATCTCCTTCCCTCACCCAAGAATTTGACCTCATTCTGTCAAGCCTTTGACCACAAACCACTTAGCATATTTACTGGCATTGTCTAGAATGCCGTGCTTGGACTTCTGAATATTCACAGGGCGACTAACGTTTTGTGAAAGTTCAAAAGGTTGCAGAACTTTTCAAAATTAACATTCAGAAGGGAGGGAGGGTGACATCGTGTTTCGACGCTTAACTTTAAATTCTGCGTTTTATTATTTAAAAGTTTATAGAGGTGGAAAAAGTTATGAACGGATTATACTTCTTTTAGTGGAATAAATGTTTTAAATCAGTTCTAGACAGTAAAATATATGAGAAATTAAAAAAAAAAGTTTCACCAATTTTCACTGTGTCACATTTCAGCGACCTTGCAAATTGACTTTACTTTTTAATTTTTTAACAAAATCAGTCAAAGTACACATCATATTCATAGACATGAAACTACATTAAAGACTTTTTTGGGTAGACTAAGAGTGAAAACAGAATCAGAATCAACAGATAAAAAATAGCCGCACTAAACACTATCGAAAAAAAAACTACTTCATATGCCTATTAATTCTCTAATTAATGATATTTCTTAAAAAACTAACATAATATTTTGTGTGCATTTTTTTCTCTAATTACTACCTCTAATAAATTATTTATGTTCATCTAACTTCTCTCCTTGGCTTCTCAGATATTTTGCCATCGTATCCCATCTTTAGGCGGGTCGAGAGAGCAAAAAGGAAAGAAATTGTGGATAGGGATACATAAGTGAGTTTTCTACAAAAACATTAAAATGCGTTGCCATCTCTCTCTCCCACTTTTTGAACTTTCGTGATAGTTTTAAATCGTGGATAACTAAATCAATGAAACTAATGCTTGTTTTTTTTTCGAATTGCTTATGCCATGGTAGGAATAATGTTTCACCAGGGGATGGGGGGGGGGGATCATGCTGTTCCGTAATATTAAGTAAAAAGAAAGGTTATCTAAAACTCATCAAAACGTAGGAAATGTCGCACTTTAAGAAATTTAGAACCACTAATTAAATAATATTTACTTAAGTTGCACAACTCACTATCAATAAAACAGAAAGTAACCAGGTTAGGCGTGGGTGTAGGTAGGTATAAACGTACAGAGTTGTCGATATTAAACTATATTTAGAGGGCCTGGCAGAATGAATTAAAATTATCCTCTAAGAAAGTGGGTTTTTTTTTTTTTTTCAATGAATGAGTCACCATTTTTTAGGATAATTTAAAAACACATGTATTTTTCGTCTAGTTATAATATTATGCATAATTTCTCCAGAAATTCCGGCCCTTAAGAAGATGGGAACCCCGGTTCAGGCCAAGTCCGCCTGTGGAGTAATCAGGCCCTGCCAGTAGCCAATATGATGATTCAAGGTACCTATAGACCTAATGTATGATGCATTTATTTAAGAATAAAGACGTTACGGAAAACAAACATCCGAATGTTAATATGCTGAGACATGAAACGTAATAGTCTGACCACGTTTGCTGTGAAATTGGCTGTCTGCCAGCTTGCGATTTGATTGATTCTGAAACAGGGGAAAAGAAAAAAATAAGGAAAGATTTTGCACCGCGTGTTTCCATGAAAATAAACATGCCTTGAATTCAACAAACTTGTATCCCTGTAAAGTAAGAGATGAGTCCATTTTCGCATATAAACCGGATGCTCACCTTTCCATCATTGGTGGTCAATTGTTCTGCTAGATCCAGGGGCGCCCCGAGTTTAAATTTTCGGTATTTTAGTAGGGCAGAGATCCTCAATTTCCCGAATGGAACTCCAAATTCTAAAGAATGATGATAATTCTGCCAAACAGACCTCCAAATTTTGCCGAAAATAACTCCAAATTTTGCCGAAAATAACTCCAAATTTTGCCATATGGAACTCGAAAATTTTCCGAATAGAACTCCAAATTTCGCGGCATGATGATAACTGTGCCGAAGAGAACTCCAAAATTTTCCAAGAGATGGTAATTTTGCCAAATCGTTAGACAAAATTTGCCGGAAATGTCTAGAAGGTCATAGCGGCTTCAGTTTACCTTCCATTTTGGCGCACCTGGGTAAATCTACCGTCTGATTACAACAAAATGGCTGATAGGTGTGCCATCTATCCCTATGACCAAGCAGATTTAATGAATCGTACCTAACCTCCCTAAATGTATAAAAGAACACTCTAAATTTTATTATAATATATTTCATCTTTCAAAATGTATCTTTCAGTATTCTAAAAGAATAATAAATCAGCGTACAATAACTTCACCATAACAAATGAAACTTTAGCTCACAACGGAATTCACAGTTATATCACTTTCTCTTTAACTGCGTATACTTCAAATACATCAAGGGTTGTGTCTTTCCCAAATTACCCTCTTTGAGTGAATCTAAGATCTTGGAATCTGGCAATCCATTGAATGCAAAATTCCATTTACTCGAAGTTAATCTCGATCTTTTGAATATTTAGAGCGTAGTCAATCTTTTGTGGACTTAATGGTGTAAATGATTCCTTCAAAGGAAGGATTAAATAACTTTGGAAGATGCAAAGATTATCGTGAATAGCTTCTCAACTCTGAGTTTTGAAAAGGATAATAATTTGAGAATGTTTGTAGAATTTCATGAATGTTAAATCAGTATTTTATGTAGTGTAGGAAAGGAAATACTTTGTAAAGACTTGTTTGAAACTGTTGTACTGGAGAATATAGAAAAAAAAAAGTTATTCCTGTAATCTTGCTTTCCGTTTTAAGTTTATTATTGCTAAGCTGTTTAAGGTACGCTAGGATAATAGTTTTATTAAAATACAAAATTCATAACTCAACCAACCATTAGATAAGGATAATTTTCATAAATATTGATGCAAAAATCTTTTGATATCTTGTTCCGTTTTCTTTTAACATTCAGTGATTTTGAATATCATTACTTTTAATGATGCTATCATATTTTAAACAATTCCACGAATGTAATACAAAATACCAGCTCGAGTACACATATCCATCTTACAGATTAATTATGTCATGCTAAATGTATGAGTACTAAAGTTAAAACTTTATAATCTCACAAGCATCCAAACTTAATGATACGAGTAAGTTTGCTCCTATAATTCCATTGCTATTGATAATTTATTTTTGACAAGCGATCATATTTAGATTTGAGCTAGGGACAGCATGGGAGCTCACGGAAGCTCAGGTTCTGCTCATCTTTCTCGTTTTAGTGGATTTTCACATATTGGAAATAATTCAGACTATTTACGCATTAAAAAAAATTTTTTTTGAAGCCATACGCTTTCCGCAATTTTTTCGTAAAAAAATAATCCCTGGATATAATAGAAAACATTGTTGACGACATTGTATTGGCCAGCATAGCTTTAAGCATGTTCACTAGCGCAGCCCGAAATAATTTCTGGAGTGGGTTTTTCGATCAAAAATACCTTCTGGAGGTTTTTTTTAATCAAATCTACCTTCTGAAGGGGATTTTTTGATCAGAAATACCTTCTAGATGATTTTTTGATCAATAATACCTTCTAAAAGGAGATTTTTTTTAAAATCAAAATTACCTTCTGGAGGGTTTATTTTTAAATCAAAAATAGCTCTTAAAGGATTTTTTTTAATCAATACTACCTTCTGAATGGGGATTTTTTAATCACGAGGGGGTTTTTTTAATCGTAAAACCTTCTAAAAGGGTTTTTTGGTCAAAAATACCTTCTGTAGGAGACTTTTTAGATCAAAAAAGCCTTTTCATGTGCACGAACTACTTCATTACAATTTGAATTGTATGTCATTAAAACCAATACTTTTGGGGGGTGCTTTAACCCCCCCCCCTCGCTGCGCCAATGAGCATGTTTAATGTTTGTATGAGGAATACTCAGATATACGCTTTGCACAAGTGTACGTGGAAATATTTCAAGCAGGGTTTTTTTTTAAAGATCTGCTTTTTAATAATTTTTATCACGAACTTTTTCTATTTGTTGATGCTCATTTTTCACAATCTTTCAAATTTAGTTGCAATGTGTTTTTGAAATCTGTCGCATGTGCTGTCCGTTGATAAGTACTTTCAAGCATTTAAAATGTTAGTAATGGTACATTTACTTGTAATAACGAAATTTTGGAACCATTTAAAAGATAAATGCTATGTATATGTAGGTTCCACTCACTGCTTTTTATTTTAAACTGGTAGAGACCTGATATTTCGAAAAAATATTACTTTCGAAGATAATAAAGCAACGGTTTGTTTGATAATGTCAAATTGCTTGTTTTACACAATTTATTTTCAGTTTGTTACTGAAAAATATACTTAACTAATTTCGTCTTTTTTAAAGGTAAGTATTGACTACTCGTCATTGATTGAAGTTTTTCACCAAAATATTTATTTATTTTTTTATTTATTTTTGCAAAGTTATGTAAAAAAATGATATTTTGCCTAAATAGCTTGTCCCATTCAAACTGATACCAGGACAGAGTAAGAAAAATGCAAGAATTTTGAAAAATAAGAACTTTAAAATTTAGTTATTCGTAGCTGAAATAATCATCCTAGTAATAACCACAACACTAATATTTTCTCATTTTGTACGCGTGTCCCGCTCATTTTAAAGAATATTTCATAAGCAGATTTTAAATTGACTTATCTTTGAACAAAATGAAAATATTATCGCAGGTATTTTCGAAACTATTTTAAAATCATATGATAAAAAGAACGCATCATAAGAATTGGAAATTATAAATAAAAGTAATACACTTGATAAATTAAAAATATGTTCTGTAAATTAAAAAGAATAAATTGAAAAGGAGAAATAATCAACCAACAAGACCATAACTGCCAAAAAACAAGAACATTTACCTTCTAAGATGTTACACGAACATAAATAACACAGTTGCGTAGCACAAAACTAATCAAGGGAAAGTCCAGATGAAAAATATCCAATTCTGATACTTAGAAATGTTAATAGAAACGGGATTTTTTTTTTTAATTTTAGTTTTATACCAACAGTCATACATACATAAAATTGGTTTGATTAGATGATGAAAAAACTATTTTAAACAGAATAGAATATCTTTAGTTTTCATTATTAAGGTTCAAATATAAGGAACTTTAAGGAAGGGGTGCGGTTCGGGGACCATCCCTTTCTTAAAACTGAAATAACAGCAGTGGTATGCGTTGGTAAGCACTACAAAGAGAGAATGAGAAAGAGAGAAAGTTCTCATAGTTTTTGGTGCCATCTATTGTTCTAGTATGATACGAAATATTTTCATGTCACTTTTTTTTAATGGAAAATTCTTAACTTTAGTTTTCCACTAAACCTAACTTTTGCACTAAAATACAAATTGTAAGTGGATGTCAGGTCCGTTTGACACTGTACTTAATAAAATTATTTGTTATTATTGTTATTTATATAATGTTTATTATTTATTTAACATTTTGTTCTTTCTGAAAACTAGAAAGTTTTCCAAACTTTTTATGTTCAGCGGAACTTTTTACTGTCACTATTTTATCAATTTTAAAACAAGCAATATACTTACGGGTGAAAATACTTTTATGTGAGTTAACAGTTTTTACGTATCATCATCACTAATAATAAAGCTAAAATTCTCTCTGTCTGGATCTCTGTCACGCGCGTAGCACCTAGACCGTTCGGCCAATTTTCATGAAACTTGGCACCGAATTAAATTATAGCATTGGGGTGAGCACCTCGAAGCCATTTTTCGAAAATCCGATTTAGTTCTTTTATATTATAATTTTAAGAACTTTTCATCGAGCAAATTGTCACAACGTGGGCGAGAAAATTACAAAATTATCATAATGTGGAACCGTAACATGGGCAAGCATAGCAAATTGACGAGAAATTCATCATCCATTATTTGTAAATATACAGGCGAACCCAATGACCTTTCAATATTCTACTACGGGCAAAGCCGTGCGGGTACCACTAGTTATTTTATGAAATTAAAGCAACTAGTTAATAAGCAGTAAAGTCTATTTTGATGTGATTTTGCGATTATGCCTTTAATTTGAAGTTAGCATAATTTCAACTTAACTGCGAATGCAACACACCGTTTAACTCCCCTCCCCCTGCCCCCTCCGAGTCGATCTTCGTAATCACCAAATTTTTAAACGAAGTTTCTTTTAGTTATGGATGATATCATGGCATAAATGCACAATCTAAATAAAATTTATGATATTGAAAAATTTCGTAAGATTGATTTTTATTTTTAAGAGAAATAAGTTTAAAGATTATTAGATTTTTTCTGAGTCCTTTTTTTTTGCACACATATCAACTAGGGATGCACTGATTAATCGGCATCAATCGGCCACGTTACCGATTATTTATAATCATCCAGATTTTGCAGATTAATTGGCGGAAAAAAAATATTTTTAAAACTATTTTTTTAAGCATGCCTTCAACAAGAAACAATGATTTATGATGATAATTTATAAACAATAAATAAACGTGATTTGCTGCAAACATTATTTTAGTACAGCAGTAAAAAAGCGTACAGAATAAAAACAAATAGATTAGAACGTGCGTAAAACTGAATAAAACATCAAAGAATAATTATCACAGCTGGAATTCTCATGACACTACAGAGAATAATTAAATTACAAGACATTTAAATTGGAATGCGAATAATATTTATCTCTTCCTACCCCCCCCCCCCTCACCGTAACCTCCTTTTAAGTCTCTTCCCCCCCCCCCCTAAATATTCTGTTTTATTTCTTAAAGAAAATCAGGATCATTTCCTAACGTTTACGACGATGCCCTAACTCCAACTTTTGGTGAGACAACTTGATTATTTTTTCAGTTATTTTGCTCTTTATATGAGAACATCATACAACTTACTATTAAGGTTATTAATTTTTGATTCAGCAAAAAAATATTTTTAAAAATATTAATTAATGTAAAAAAAAAAAAAACTTGTACATTCTTTACTTTTTTTTTTACAAACTGATGGTTGAAGAAATATTTTTTATTTATTTATTTTTTCTTGAATAAATATGCACATATATATAAGGTTGCATCATGTTTCATGAGCCAATACTTTTCCCCTTTAGAATAGTGCTTTTAGATAACCTTACTTCGTTTATAATGAATTAAAAACTTGGATTAAATGGTTACTAATTATTTAAAAATAAATTTTAATTCAAAAAGCTCCTAAATTTGCCTGCTGACCACAGGCTGCTTCTAATATTTTTTGTTTTTCATGTCTATTTAACATTATATGTGAATTTATTTACATTCATATGAAAATTGGCTGATAGAAATTGCATGAAATTTTACAATTATTTTTGGAAAATTAGGAAAAAGGAGAAAAATCATATCTTAGAAATAAACTGTTAACTATGTCCAAAGCCAAAAAGAAAAGAAAAAAGAGACGGAAGAATTCATAGCATTAAAAATAATCATTATGATCATTAATTGGCCGATTATTGGCAGCCGATTAATCGGTAACCAGTAACCGGCCAATTTGCTTATCTGTGCATCCCTAATATCAACCAAGGATTTTTTTAAACAGTTGCTAGAAGAAATTAACTGTTACCCTAAAAAAACATGCTTTTAAAATTATTCTTTCTTTAGCAAAAACGCTTTGAAATATGTTCTCTACAATACAAAACAATTTTCTGTTATACCTTCATATTGGGATAACATGTCAAATATCGTTCTTTATAAAGAAGAATGTCCTTTTAACTATTATAAGTATTTCACAAAGTTGAGCAATATTAAAAGCAAGTTTATGTGTGCTGAATGTCTTTTCTTCAATATCAGAGCCAATATCTTTATTATGGAAGGATATTGCATTGAAAAGGATTCAACCGAGAAAAGTTTCCACCTTATTGTATTCAGGTCAATTTTGTTTATATATTTACTTATTTATTTGAAGGAAGTTCGTAACAAAAATAAGCAAAAACGGAAAGCTAACAACTAAAAAATTATTTGTCAAAGGAGCAAGACCATCGATTTTAGTAGTTAGATTAGGTAGAGGATGAATGGAATTTGCATCAACATCTTTATTTCTTTATACACAATTTACACACAGAAACGTAAGTTTTACATCAAATTTCCTATGCTTTAAAATTTCTTTATTTTTAAACGTAGCTCAGATGTTTGTAAATTGTAAAATAATTTTGTGTTGAGTGAAATAACCGAAATTATCTCATCCATCTTCAATCCAGAAATGAACGAGACGCTCAAAGGGTTAGATGGGAGTTCATCATAGCTTATAATTTAAATATTTTTTATGAGCTAAAGCAGCCAAATCTTTGTTTTCAGTTTCGACATTTTCCCTTAACATGTAAACTTATTAGAGCTGTCAGGTTAGTTAATCCTTTTTACTAGTAATATTTAATATATTAATAAGAACTGTTTAATCACAAATCAAAATCACCTCTTTCAAAACAGAAAATAAACATAATTGTTCCTATAGGAAAACAAATTATTAAAAAAAACACGTATGAGACAGTGAGAAGCCAAGGGATGGAATGATGGCAAAAATAAAAACATGGAGGTAACCAGTACAAATAGTAGGTGAACCTCTCCTCTATCTTTGGAAAAAAAATAGTACTAGTAGCCCTGGTAGGTGTGTGCAGCATGATTTAGAAAAACGTTCCAATAAAAGCCTACCTAAGACGTTTTCTTTAAACGCGTTTTACTAAAAACTGTAAGTTCACTTACATCCCTTTGCTTTTTAATGCCGTATATGTTCTTGGAAAACAACGGCAGCTTGTGTGTCTGAATCCTGCCAGAAACTATTCTGCGAAAAACAACTTCCTGAAATAAACCAGGAATATATCTGAAAATTCCATAAACTTTCCAATAAAGGCCAGTCAAGTTTTTGGAATAAATCAGGAACGTTTGAAGAAAATTTTCATTTGTTTGTCATTATAGCATGACATCATCCTCAATAAATAGGAAAGCTAATCAAGCATTTTATCAAATGTAATAATATATGATGCAGAACTGCAAGAAAATAACTATTTACTTATTTGCTTGCAATTCTACAAAAACTGCAGTAACCATAGGTGAAGCACTTAATAAAAAGGCTGATTATATTTTTAACCTGGTAGCTAATCATATTTTCCACAACAGTGAGAAGTCCAAATTGATGTAACTTGTAGCGAGTAATAAAACACTTAAAAAACACATTTGACAAAAATAAATATCTGATTTTTAAGGAAACTGATGGAAACCAGTGAAATCCTGGAATGTTACCCAGATATTGTCTACTAGTGGTGCCCGCACGGCTTTGCCCGTTGTAGAAAATTAAAAGGTCATTTGGTTCGCCTGTATATTAACAAATAACGGATGATGGATTTCACGCCAATTTACTGTATTCATTTGCTTGCCATTGTTACGGTTCCACGTTATGATAATTCCGTAATTTATTCGTGTACGTTGTGATAATTTTCTCGGCAAAATTTTCTTAAAATTGGAATATAAAAAGAACAAAATAGAATTTTCAAAAAATCGCTTCGAGGTGCACACCCCCACGCTACAAACTAATTTTGTATCAAATTTCATGAAAATCGGCAGAACGGTCTAGGCGCTATGCGCGTCACAGAGATCCTGACAGACAAACAGATATCCGGACAGAGAGAGATCCTGACATAGATCCGGACAGAGAGACTTTCAGCTTTATTATTAGTAAAGATGACGTTTCGGATTTTTTTTACAGTGTAGGTAAATGTTTTTCTAGACGAACAAGGCAGTGTCATTCCCCAGCAAAAAAAGAAAAGGGTTTAAGATGTGTATTCTTGTGTAAATAGTATAAAATGTCGTTAAACACATTAAATTAAATCTTACGAACACTAAATTGGTAATAATATAAACTAAGAAGTCTAGCGTCAAGGTATGACGGGTGAAAATTACTTCTTCTCTTCTTTATTTGAACGAAGCAATTGCCTGTTTGATGATGTTTTAATAGTTGAAATTTTAACCCCAACTCCAGTGGATTAACCCTAACCACCGGTACATAGCGCTCATAGTTGACCACTTGTTCATTTCTTTACTCTCCTAAAATGAGTTTTACCAGTAAAACAGTTAAGTAACCGGATCCAGTTCAGTCTCGTCAAAATAAAGCATTTCCGGCACGTCAAAGAGTACCAAAAAATATTATCGAATTATGATATCGTGGCTCGAGTTTCATTGTTGGTGACGTCCGGATTGTTACTCGAAATTTATCTCGATCATTCGCTACTCGATCATTCGCTATTATATATATACGTATTTTTTTGCATTTTGTTAATTTTATTGTAATGCTTAATGTAAGAATGGATGATTTTTCAAACACATAGTAAAATTATAGCTTCCTGTATACAAATATATTTTTTTGCGCATATGCAAAAACTCTAGTATCCAGACTCCAGAATAAAAAGGCCGGAGTGTGAAATATATTTTCAAAACTGTACACCTCGCCGAACTTGCTTAGGGGGCGTATATCAAATCAGTACTTATGAATTCAATGATACACTAGTGCTCCGTTTACAGCTCTTAACAACTTAAGTTGAACCCTTTGTAAGAAAACTTTGTACATGAAAAGTAAAAGTAAGAAATAACAACGTATACTTGCAATACAAAACAAGTGAGCTTATGGATGAAAAGACATCTGACATTTTTTACATACAAGTTTACTTATTTTGTATTGAAAAAGGGTTTCCTTGAAACCACGAAACACGTGTGCTGTAATCTGCATTTTGTCGTCGTTATTTCTTATTTTTACAAGACTCTTTTTTTTTTAATCAGAAGAAGAAGAAAACTGACTAAATTCAACTAAACTAACAATGCCGCGCAGAACATCTGCTTTTTAGAGTCTAGCCTTCTTTTCATGATTACAAAATATACATTGTAGTGAAATAATCTGATACGATTTAGCAAGTTTCTGGTTTAGCGTACGTTACTGGATAATGTTGCAACGCCGCCGGAAAAACGACTGTTTTTAGATGGTGGTGAACGTAGTCGCTTGGCGAGATTAGCGATAAACAATGAAGTTATGAGAATAAGTTACATTCCCGATGACATATTTAATGCAACTTTTGGCAAATTATTTACTTTTTTCCTCGCCAAAGAAAAAAAAAACACTGTAAGGTTTGTGTCATAGGGGCTCTTTTTTGCGGATATATTATCTTTTAATTAAATTTTATTGATTATCAATGACTCGATGTGCAAGGAAATCCCGTTACAACGAACTTCAAGGGATCGCATTTTTTTTCGTTGTAATGGCATTGAAGTAATGTAAAATAAATTAAACTCGGACTTAAAATTTAATTCATTGAAACGGATCATGGCATCGGTATTCGTTGTAACGGAAATTCACTGTGTTTATTTGCCTAACTATTTGCCCAACTATTACTCAGTTTTCGGATTCTTTTTAATCGAACTTTTCAAGTTATTTAATGGCGTTTTAAAAGTTAGTGTTATTATATTCCACTATTACATTATATTACAAGGAAAAGTTATCGTTTCCATAAATTCAATACGAAATCCAAAAAATCGTGTTTTTTGAAGAGTAAAAAAAACGTTTAATGCCATTTAGAAACAAAATTTTTAAATGACAATGGAAAAATTGTTAAAAAAGAGGGTGACAAAAAAAAATAAAAAATGATTAGGATAATTTTTCAGCTTTGTGAAATTTGTGACAAGAAAACTAAGTCAAAATGGTTTTTCCTTATGCTCTTATGTAATTGATTAGATAAAACTGTAATGTAATATTTCCTACATAATTCCTTATTGTAAAGAATATTGACAACGAATAATTCATTACACGTAGTATCTCTGTATAATCATTAACCAGACATATACTTTATCACTCATACATTCCTTCTTTTTCCAGAATGCACGTACCACACTACGCATTCAAAATCAAATTTGCTTGCGACACAACAACTGATATTTCTTCCCATTCCTTACAATATCGCCTAGTTTGTACTTCTGCGTCAATAATTAGCACTAGTTCTAACAAATATTCGAAACTGCTCAGTTTGTTCCGAGTACACCCACAATCAAGTTAGAGGAAAGTCACGTGACTGAAGGAAAAGGGGAGAACATGTAATTACAACAACAATGCTCTTTATTGCAAAGCCTTTCACATCAGACTACGCCTTTCACTGTACATCTACATCATTAGCTACGCAGTGAAATGTTAGTTATTGCAGAATACTGATTACTTTTGGGAGAAAACGTGAAGGATTGAGTAAGTATATATACATAGGCGGATCTATGGGGGAAGGGGATAAGTGAGACCCCCCCCCCCCATGGTCCCAGAACGTACACTAGAAAAAATTAAAAATTCAAAAACTTTTAATTCTGAAAAATGTTACAAATTTTAGTTTGTATTATATTTTAATAAAAACATAAAATATATATAGTGGCTTATTAATGGTGAGCTGGAATGCAGTAAGTATTCATACCCCCATTTGGCATAAATTTGTTACAGATTAAAGTCAAATTTCGATGGTGAGGAAAGTCTTGGAGAAAAGAGTTTCGTTCTGGGATGGAGGATTCTAAAGCGAAGTCTGGTTGAAAATAATTTAGGAATTTGTTTTAGGGCTTATGAGTAGGAGTTGGGATGTCTTAGAGCAATGCTGTCCAACTGCAAAGAGCCCACGGGTCAGAATTTCGGACACTCATCACCTGGTGGGCGGCAGTTTGAAAAGGTTACACAATAACCTCTTACCTCTTATACAATAACAGTTGATAATTGAATTATTAATTATAAAACAAAGAAACAGAAGGATTATAAAAAAAATTAGCTTACATTTTAATGGGAAACCTGAGGCCGAATGACTGAAGGCCTATGCTGAATAAGAAGTTGGCGGGCCGCATGTGGCCCGCCAGTTGGATAGCCCTGTCTTAGAGTAAAATAGCAGGAATCGCTGAAATACAAGCCGACTCCGAATGCAGGCATGTTTTTAAACTACTCTTCTTATATGTGACTTTTTTACCCGAAAGCCAGTTGGTTCAATTACTAGTATAACTCGATTGACTACTAGGAAAAAATCTTCCTCTGGCATCAGGCTGGCTAGGTTGAAAAAATAAAGGGAAAAAAAACGGAGGTGCACAGATTTATGAGCGGAAAATTAAAACGAAGGCACACAGGTTTGAGGTAGAAAATAAACGACAGAACTTGTTGTAATACTTGCTACCAGGGACCAGATTTTAAGCTTATTTTCGGAACTTTTTTTTAATACATAGCACTTGTCAGCAAGAACTTTTGTTGCATAACAATTTCTAATCACAAGCGGTTTTTTAATCTGAAGTTATAACTCGTACTTCCTAATTAAAACAGTTATATATACTTTATTTCGTTTCCAGTTAAAAAAAAATAAGAATAACATATTAATCATGGAGCAAAAACAAAATCACTAATAACTAGCATGTTGTGGCATAGCTTTGTTTTGTGCTCTTGACGGTCCGCAGGCCGATGCGCAGCTTGTGCGCCTTCGCTATTTTTTTCTACTTCAAACCTGTGTGCCTACGTTTTAATTTTTCGCCCATAAATCTGTGCACTTTCGGTTTTTTCCCTTTATTTTTTGTGCCCTTGAGCCTACGCGCATTCATTATTATTATTATTATTATTATTATTATTTTGTGCCTTCAAACCTGTGCGGATTGTTTTTTAATTTTGCAACCTCAAACTTGAGCTGCTTCGGTTTCTCTTTTGCGCTCTCAAGCCTATGCGCCTTAGTTTTTTTTCTTTTCTTTCTTTCTTTCTTTCTTTTTTTGTTGCGCGCTTGAATTTTTTTTTGTTATTATTTTTTTTTTTATTTACTCCCTCAAGCGTGTGAGCCTTCGTTTTTTTTTTTTTTTTTTTTTAAACTTAAGGAGTCATGGTTGGCGCCCTCTTAGGAGACCCAGTCTGCTCCTGCTTCTAAGTATTATCACTTCTACTAAGTTTTGCTAAAGAAAAGAGCAGATTTAAAGCGCAGAAAACGAAAATCATTTAAAATTTATCTTGCTTAAATTTTTTTCAAACATTTTATGTTATCTCTTTGTATTTGTTTGATTTCACGTTTTAAATTTTAAAATTGGAATATACTTCTATTACTTTCCTTATACTTAATGTAAAGTATATGTTTTTCGTACATTTTAATTATATGTAAATTATATGTATTTTATGCATACATATCTTCTGAGCAAGACTATGAAACGTTTAGTATCTGCAAAATCTTCGTGAAACTAGGCAGAGCTTAGTTGTTCTTGTAACGTTAAAAAAAATTCTATTTTGGAAAAAAAAATGCCGGTATGAATTGTGTAACAACACACTTGATCGCATTTTTTTCAGCACTTTCTTTTGTTTCTCCTTTTGACACATGTTTAAAACAATAAGTAAGTCTTCGCAAAATTGTCGCATTGTTCATTTGATTTCACCACAAATGCAAGTTCAGGATGGAGCTATAATTCTGTTTTATATCTGTCTCATACTAGAGTGTGGTCCCATGTTCCATGGTAGTATTCCTTGAATGGATTTTTAAAATCGCCTATTTTATTCTTTAAACTGAATTTTGAATAGTCATGTATTATATGACTGTAATATTTGGTCAAGAATATAATTGTGTTTATTCTCACAGACAACTAACACTGCGAGGCAAAAAAATAAGTAAATAAATAAATGAAAATTAATAAACAAAACAATAAATAAATTGAGTAATTAGTTAATGAAAAGGAATAAAACTAAATGAATGAAAGAGTGAATGTATAAATGTATAAATAAATAAATAACAGAAAATACATGAAAAAATAAATAAACAAATAACTGAAAAATAAATAAATAAGAGAAAATAAAACCTTTAAAAGGTTTCGGACATCACTCTTACGGATTTTAATGTATACTAACCCCCTGAATCTAAATAAACCAAAGTTGTGCTCGACCATGCAGTACTTTTAAAAATTGCGCCCCACAATTTTTTAGTTTTCAGTTTTGTAATCAGCATTTTTATTTGGTTGGGAAGAAGATTTATTGTATTGACAATGAAAATTCTTCTGAAGGGCTATATAAGTAAAAAGTTCAAAAGCTATAACATTTGTAATAGCTGTTGTGTAACAGCTGCTATGGTATGTAATATTTGTAACAGCTTTCCCAACTGGGACTCATGGAAGTACTCCGCCCTAAAATATTTAAAAAATATATCAAAAACAATATGTTTTTCTAAGATTTGTTTTTAAACATTTTGAAGCTTATTTTTCTAAGTATAATCAGAGTATCAGACTCAATCCCATAAATGCCATGTCTAAGGAAATGTCACGTTTTTTTCATTCAAAAATCTTACCGCATGTTACATACGAGTCGCACTGCAAAGACCTTCAGTAAAGAATCATCAAGTATTATCCATATTTATTGAAAATTCATTTACAGATATAATTAATATTAAAAATGAATTAAGCATGCTAATATTACACCATTAATATATTTTGTGACTGGGGATTCAATGCCCCCATTGTTTTTCTCGTTCTGGCATGATGGTACAGTTTTGTCACTCCATGTTATATGCAAGAATGAAGTAAACCATATTACAATATTTGTGTATTACGTTCTAATGTGAAATAAAGTACGATTCCGCATGCTACCAACATGCTTAATGTACTTAAAATTAAGTAAATGGAAATACATATCTAAATAAGTTATAAAGCAAGTTAATTAAGTAAGTGTACCATGGGACATATCGCTGTAAGAATTTTCCTCGGTTATTGATAAAAATAAAATAAATTAATAAATAAGTAAAAGTTGTGAGGGCAATAGAATTCACCTTAAGATAATAAAATACGTATATGAATTTATTATGACAGTACTGTAATACACAATGTCAGAATTAGGGAACCGGTAATGAAATATTTCTTAATAATTTATGAGGTAGCTCTTTCATTTACGAATGTAGATCCAAACATTGTAACTTAAACATAAATACCTTTCGCAATTTATGAGAATCATAAGTTTTCAGGAAAAAATATTTCATTAAAGAATCTAAACCTTATTCAATGAATATAATTAACTTAATTCTAGTACTAGTTTTGATTTTGGGAGATGAATACAACATCATAAATATGTACATTAAAGGTTTTAATTTTTTGAAAAGAAGAATGGATAGTAGTAATATTTTAGTGGTTCTATTTATGGACTTTATTAAAGCTTTCGATAGCTTCAACGACATATTATAAATCCTAAATTTAAATTATTAGAAAAAAAGGTCATTTTACCAACTGACTTAATTACTTGACCTATAAAAAACAATACGTACAAATAAATAAATAGATGATTCGCTTTCAACAATTTAATCTAAGTATATTCTTTGATTTCTACTGGGATTTGTTATAATGCACCTGAACTCTTTTGTTTATAATACAAATGAACGGTAGTTTGACTATTTTTGACATATACATTTTATTTATAGTTTCATTTCTGAATTATTCTACGCATAATAATTTTAAATAATACTTAACGTATACTGTATTATACATCATTTTAATATATGGTAAGCAGAAAATGACCTTAGAGGTAATGTCTTTTAAATGTTTTCCATGAATGAATATACAGAAGAAAATAATTGGATTTGTGAAAACTTTTAAATTTTCACATGTTTACATGCTTTTAGGTGTACAGAATCCATGTTAACAATTTCTGTAACATATGTGAGTGTGCGCGTACGTGGTCGATCTTTTTAAGGTAGAGGTGTCTTTTCTGCCTGTCAATCTCAATGTAATAGGGTGAGGCGCAGGATCTTTTTTCAAAATGAAAGAAAAAAAATGCATACATAAAAATTATTTATTATTATCTTTTTCCTGTCACATAATATAATAGGAGATTATGCTTCACACTGTTTTGAAACCAATTTCTTGCAGGTGTTGCCTTCCATTGTCAATACACTGGTTCATTCGCCGGAAATTTTGATAAACTCTCGGAGCATGTCCAATGGTACTTTGGCAGTTTTAGCTCGGATGCGGTTCATCAGGTTCTCCAGGGTTCATGGATGATAGTTATAAAACCGCAACAGGAAATATTCACAGGGGGCTAAATGAGGCGAGCGCCAAGGCGAAGTCCTTAGTCCGATCGAATGGCTGTTAGACAAATACACCTCCACAGCTCAAGCGGGATGCTGTCTCGACCAAAGCATGAAGGCAGCTGAATGTATTAATGTAACAATACTTCCCATTCAGATCCCATTCAGACCGTTGAGCCTCTCCCCCACCACTCTGTGATGCTTCGCGTTATTTTCGCCCCAAATTCAAAAAAGGAAGTTCCCGCGCATGACAAGTATTTATGCTCATTTAACAAGACTGAGCGTAATGAGAAGAAATTATTGGGAATTTTAAATAATTATAATTATAATTAATTAATCAAATAAATCAATGTATAAGTAGTTTAAAAAATCGTAAGGACTACCGTGCTCAGAATTTCTGAATTGCATTCATTTTTGAAATTGCTTTTTAATGAAATCGAAAACAATAACTGCAATAAAAATTTCCTTACACTTTTATGACAAAATTATGCTTAAATACTCTTCAAGCGTGCTACCTCTAATATTCGTTAAAATATTTCCTTATAGCTCTAATATCCATGCAAATACTTTTTTCTTATAACGACATTTTGGCAGTAACAAATCTATTTTATTATTTTATTTTACGATCTTTTAAAAGTATTAGACTGAATTTTATCTTTTTGGCTTACCACTCACGCAAAAATGTTTTTAAAAACCTTTTGTAGTGAACACAAAGTGATATTGCTGCTGTCATTTTCCTTCAAAAAAAAAAAAAAGAAAAGAAAAAAAAAATAATGCATTTCCTAGCGTTTTCAACCTCAACCTAAGTGGAGAATAATGTATTCATAGCCGTTTCATTCATAATTTAAAGTCTAAACGTCACAGCAAAAGGCTGTAAAAGAATATCCATACTTTTTTAACAATAAAAAACAATTTCTTTTCAATGACAGAGGCTTGGATAAGTTAATTGGCTCTGCGTTTTTTAGCGGCGCAAAAAATGACAACAGTAATAACACAAGAAATGAATCAAAAACAAGCGAGCCCGAACGTTCCAAAATTTAACTTACAAGTACCGGTATTTTTTATTTTTATTTTTACCTCTCATTATATCGAAAATGGTAGGAGCATTAGCATGAAATAAGACAGGACGCTGGGGTGGAACAGCTTCTGGAATTAGGGGGAAGCAGCGTCGTTAAAGATAATCAATTTTGACGACCTTATGCAGGGTAAAAATAAAAAGGGAGCATATACAAAGTGTATTTGAGTTTTGGTCGATGAAAATGATACATTATTGTCGTAATATTGATTACTATTGAAATTAATCTTTTTTTTCTTTTTTTTTGAGATAAATCAGACTTTTAAAAAAATGCAAGGTGTTACATACCTTGAAGTGATAATTGGAAAAATGAGTTTTTTTTTTTTAAACTTTTGGGTATGTTATTCTGAAATGCCGATGTTGATGGAAATGAAAAATGTACTTCTGATTTGATTTTTGACAACGTACACTATATTAACAGCTAAAAAATAAGCAACTAGAATACACTTTCCTTTGTTCTTAGAGTTGTTTCCGTTTTTAGTGTTTATTATAATTTTACTTTTTGGTTTATTTTAATGTTTTAAACTTTACCAAGTTATACTGTCATACAGTAAACATACTTGAAAATATATAAGAAACTGAGGAATAATTTTAAACGAAGTCCGCAAAATAGATGTTTCGTATAAAAAATGATATTTATTTTTCATTTTAACGCTTTAATTCAATAAACAATTACAGTCGAGCCGCCTAATGGAGTATCCAATTTGTCCCATAAATGTATTCTTGTAGGCGGGATATTCCATTATCCGAGATCAAAATAACAAATTACGTTGGTTTGGTACACTGAAAATTTTTTACATTAAGCGGGATAATCTTTTAACCGATATTCTTATGAGCCCGCTGGACTGTAATTTGTAAGACCACGAAATACATTTATTTTTTGATTTAAATTTAAATTATTAGGGTTTTTCTCTCGTGTATATTTTTTCTGAACATTTATTTTTTCTGAACATGTGACATAACGTATACGCAAAAAAGTTGTTAAGAATTAGGTAGGAATTCGATAAATGTTATATTTTCGACAATCTGAGGATGAAAAAGACTTCAACCTGTTTTCAAAAATACGTAAGCGTTTCAGGACAAAAAGTATCTTCAGTTGCTTCTTTCTTCCAATACAAAGTTCTCCATTTTCTTTTACTGAAGAATCAATTCCAATCAAAATTTTTGTTCCGGATTGAACCATGTTCTTTTTCTTTCTTAAGAGAGAGAGGGAGTCAGAAGAAAAAAAAAACTGTTTCAAGAAATCTATTTGCTTAGAGCAATTACCAAGAAATTCTCTGTATCTTCCAAATGTAGAAATTGAAAAATATGTGGGAATTTTTTTAATATGAAGAAGATAAGAATTGCTAAATTCTTAGAATTGTCTTCGAGTAGCCCTTAAAATGCAAATTTGTTATAAGAATTAGGTCAAACTCATCGCTATAGCTATTTATGCAATAGTTTACTTTAAATTTATATTTCTTAAATAAACATACGGTTTAAATTCATGCCTCTAATTTTCTATTTTTTTCAGCTTTATAATGCTCAAGTGGATATTCATAGTGAATTATCTTTATTTAATTTCCATAAATGTTGAAAAATAAATTTTTATTCTAACTCAAAAAGGTAATGTCATCAAATATTTGCGTTGAAGAAAAAGTCGTTATACAGGGTGTTCCGAAATTCACGCCACCCGTTATAATTTTTTTTACTGAAAAATAATTTTAAATTCAAAATACGTTGCTTGATTGCAACACTGTAAGTCCTGTATCATTTTTAAATTCAAAATACTTTGCTTGATGGCAAAACTGTATACTTCTGTATCATTTTGTATTCAAAATACTTTGCTTGCTGGCAACACTGTATGTTTCTGTATTATTTTTAAATTCAAAATACATTGCTTGCTGGCAACACTATATGTTCTGTATCATTTTTAAATTCAAAATACTTTGCTTGATGGCAACACTACATGTTACTGTATCATTTGTATTTAAAATAATTTGCTTGCTGGCAACACTATATGTTTCTGTATCAATTTAAAATTCAAAATACTTTGATCCCTGCAATTCTATATGTTTCTGTATCATTTTTACTTTCATATCCTATGCGCACTGCCACTTTCAGTAATTTATAGTGTTGTGCCCATCTCCCCTTTCAAAAAATATTTAATGTTCCGCAAAATGTTTCAAATCCTTTGTGTAAATCCGTTGTTGAGGTTTTAAAATAATTAATTTCCGAGTATTTTTGTTCCCAACAAGACAAAGTATTTATAAATATATTTCGGGAAACTAGAAATGTTGGAGACTAGAAAAGTTGACACCCATCCTTACCTTGTCAGCTCGAAATAGACAAGGGAAGAGCAAAATGTTGAATTGAATTCCAAGGATCTCTTGAAAACATGGCACCACACATGGATTTATCACATGGAACACAAAGAGTTCTGAAGCAACTACAGTTTTACTCTTATCGTGTTCGTAATGTTCAAGAATTGAAGGCTCCTTATCAATTTAAATGATTTGAATTTTTAAATAGCTATGGATAACCATTGTTCGTAACGACTGAGAACAAAAATAACAATCCATCATACGTAACTATTATTTGTATCAATGATTTCCAACCTGTCGGTCGTGACCCTAAATGGGGTCAAGAAATGTTTGTGATTTGGCCGAATATCGAATATTCGACCAGATTGTGGCGGAAGATTCGGTATTCTGCCAAATCACTAGGGAGAATGCCAGGTAAAATCATGACAAGAAGTTTGCATGTTGCAGAAGATTATTTTGCCGGCACTGTATGTAACCACAATACAAAACAATAAAAATACAGAAAAGCATGTTTGACTATACCAATTTGGCCATCCTCTGCAAAAAAAAAAAAAAAAAAAAAAAAAAAAAAAAAAAAAAAAAAAAAAAAAGAGTACGCCTCCAGTTGCTGATTTACTATCACACCTATTCAGAATTCGTGAAACGTCGGGAGCATAACGCATTTTAAAATAAAATACTAAAGCTGACAGCATTTACACCACTTTAACAATTAACAGAGATAAGGAAATTAACAAAAAAAAAAAATAACGGAACAGGGATGGAAATCTTCTCATACGGTCTCCCAATCGATGAGAACACCCCGAAATCACCAAAAGCAGGAAGCAAATTGCGTGTTTGTAGTTGAACGATACAAAACTCCGATAATACATTTGTAGTTTTTCGCTTGCTACTCGTAAGCGCTTTTATGGAACAAATGTCGGTACAAGATATATTTTCATAAAATAAACATCAAGGGGACGTAACGACTTTTTCTACCCAAATGTTTCCGAAAAAAATGTGTATTTCTTAATTGGAAAGAGCGATAAGTTCAAGGTTTTTTTTTCTTTTTTTTGTAACTGAATGTGCAAAGAACTGTACGAACCTATTTGCTCGTAGATCAATTTCGGTTTTCGAAAATTAAATTCGAAGCAAAGCAAATGCGGTTGAGTTCAGTAAAAAGGGGATACTATTTATTGTTAATGCATTGATTTTAAAAATATTTGATTCATTAGTTTGCTCAAAAAATGATTAAATATATTGCAGTCAAATTAAAAATTGAAATAAACAAATAAATAACTCTATACTTAGATTCATTTGAAGTGATCCATTTGTAGTTTCCATGTGATATAAATTAAATGTAAATCAGTTTTGGAAATATCGTTTTCCTTTTTCGTTGATTTGCAATAAATAATAATATTAATAAAAAAGCACTTTATATTCTCTTAAATAATGTATTATTGCAGATTCAATAAATCTCCAAAAGCACCAAAATACTAAGCTTTCACTATGACTCATGAATAAAATAAGTGTTACCTTCTATATTTGTTTTTGAAAATAAGTAAAAGTGCGTGAACAGTAACGAGTATTTTCAAAATCCTTATACAATTAATCGCTCGATTTACGTTAAAGTTTTTTAAACAGATAATATAAGAATTAAAAGCTTTTTTAAATTTAAAAATATTGATTAAATATTAAATAGTATTTTTAAATGTTTAAATTACTCCTTTTAAAAATTGCTCAGCATGCAAGTTATGTAAGTTATTTTATATAGGTTTACGAATCACTTCTAGTTATGCTTTTAGGTGGCAAAAGTCATGTTATTTATGGAATTGATCGTTTAAATTGTTATTAACGATAATTAATATAATTGAATGAAGTAGGAAAATTATATTAGAAACAAGAAATTCCGTCCAGAACTAAACGAGCCTACTTTTTTCGTATACCAATATCGACTTTCTAGCATCTTATCATTGTTCTCAAAGTTAGCTACGACCGCAAATTTTGTCAAGCATACATTTTTACAATTTAAGCAGGTTTCAAGAAACAACATATGCATTGCCCCTCTGATAAAATTCTGATTAAAAAAAAAAAACATGTAAAAAAAAAGCAAGCGAACAAATGAATTAGTATCACCTTTTAAACAGAGAAGCAACTATATGCTTTTCCATTAAAAAAAAAAAAATTAATCGCTTTGAAAAAAGAAAAAAAAAAGAACTAAAAATGATAAGCTTATATCAAAAAAAAAAAAAAAAATTTGTTAAGCTCTTTCTTCCGGGTGAATATCAAGTGCTTCGGATTTCACTTTTTCTCCAGTTGTTGAAAAATAATTTTAAAAAAAAAAGTAACAATATTTAAAAAAATAACTACAAAATAGACTGTTTATCTAAAGAAATAATTTTGATCATAGAAAAATAAATAAATAAAAATCGTCTGAGCAGCTCTTTAGGTCTCTAAATTTTACTTTATTTACCGTTGACAAAAATATAATACATAAATTAAAATTTTAGAGTGAAAATAAAAAATAATTACGTCAACAAAAATATTTCACAGTAAAAACCTGCTCTGCGGAGTCGGAGTCGATCTGATTTTCGGTGTCGGGAGTCAAACGATTTAAATATAAAGACTCGTATTCGGTGCTGGTCATTTCTTCTCCGAGTTCACAACTCTGCCAATTCTTGCATAATTGGAATCGGGCTGATTTTGGGATGGAAAAACCGGATTTGAAGTTGAGAACTTTAAAATTCCAGTCGGAGTTAGTCATTCCAACTTCCAACCCCCCCCCCCCTTACCAAGTTTAAATTTCTGTCAAAGTAGCGGAGTCAGAGTCGGAGTCCGACTAATTTTGGGGTGCATGAATTGGAATCTGTTGACGACCCTAAAATTTTATGTGTCGGAGTCTGGAGTTCGTCATTGTTTTCTCACCACTCTCCACAGCCGTGGGAAAATCAACCATATATTCTACTGCAAAGGATGTGGCCTATAACGGGTTAACAATTCGTAGTTTCATATTTACCTTCAAAATAAACTTTATAAGAAAAGAAAATCACTGCAAGAGATATGCAGTGCATGAAAATTCAGTGACCTTTAAACTATCTGAAAGCGATAGAAAAAGGGCATTATGCAGGTCCAATTCCTCTGCAGAAAATCAGACAATACCAGAACTGCCTTTCTTATCATCTCGGCTTAGGGTAGCTTTCTATTCTAGTTTCTTTATCGCTACTGTACACTTATCGTTAGATCATCATTAGCTGAAGAATAACAGGATAAAAAAATATAAAAATCTTCAGCGGAATGCAGGGAAGAGGAAAAGGTAGAAGACTCACGTCTTTTGGATCAATCTTATCTATAAAGAAATACTTGGCTATATTGTTTGTTTCATAGAAAAGTGTGATGAATTGGCTTTTTTAGGGCCAGAATCTGTCAGTGATTTGATCTTATCAAGTTTTGTTAGCAACATCTGCAGAAATGAAGAAAATAGATGCCGCAGTTTTATGTCCTATCTAAATGCTTAACCAGTGCTTCCTCTTTGCGAGGTAATAAACGAGTAGTACTATTTACGGTTGTTGAAAGGTTTAATTAAATGAGAATATTTTGAATTTGATTTTAAATAAAGTTTACAGAAGTTAAAAAATATTTTCAGATCGTCCAAATATGAATCGATTTATGGTAAATATCAGTCACAAAAATAAGTTGGGCATAGTAAGTAAACACATTTTAAGCAAAAAAAAAAAAAGAAAGAAGAAAGAGTGTACCTAAAAATAATTTTAATTACTATAAGGAGTTATTGTCCTGGTAGGAAAGATATAGTCTTTAAGACGTGATCAATAGAAGCAGAGAAGCACATTTCGAAGTAGTTGGTAGATTTGGGCAAAACGTAATCAAATATTCATTTCTCAAAGCAAATGTTTGAAATTTTAGAAATGGTATGGAAAAAGTAATTAGTAACATAATAGCGATATTTGTTTTTACTTATTTCCAATATTTTTCTTTTCATTTTTAAAAGAACGCTTAGAATCGAGAACACATTAGTAGAATGTTTTAGCGCAAAACTACTTCAAATTTGAAAGCACAAAATTTGAAATCTCGGAGCTCGAAACTTATGCCAGAAAAAAGAGACGTGTAGCGAGAGAAGAACAATGGAAGATGGAGAAAAAAAAAGGAACATAGTGATTCGTCCTTTTTTTTTTGAGCAATCACGATTGCTTATTATTCTCACTTGACAGTTTTGATGCCCTATGATTTTATTTTCCCCCGCCTCCCTCTGCAGCACCACCGTCGACCGGCCGCCTCACGATGCTGCTCCTCTATCGAAAACCGTCTCCAGGTTGCGTCACTTACTTGCCTACACACACACCTACACACACACACACACACACAAACACACATGCATACATACAGACACCTACACACACCCACCTATTCATACAAATAACTACCCACACATAAACATACACTCCCCCCACACACAAACCCACAACTACCTACGCACAAACACATGCCCACACACACACATACCTCCCACCCCACACACTCCGACATACACACACACACGTTCGTGATTGCGAAAAACATAATTTGAATTCAAGATGTCAAAGTTCAAATTAGTTTTTTTATTTGAAATTAATATCTGTGTGAGCATATTTATATGCACCCAAACCTTATTTTATATGGTGGATAGGGACCGTGTAAAAATTGTTCGAAACTTCAAGTGTAACTATAAAAAGTTATTTTCGCAGCACAGTTAAAAAATATTTTCTTTATGCGGTGGATATAGTCCACATAGAAAAATCTCACTTAGAAAATAACTCAAAAACTTAAGAAATAACGAGGAATTGCTTTTTTAAACGAATTTAGAAAACATCAAGTGATGATAATTTTAAAGAATAGTTGCGCACAATTTCCTGAAAAAGGGCATGTTTCGAGGTCACAGTGACCTCCCATCGAGGTGCTCCTGTCGTCACTTAAAGATGCTACCTCGCACTCGTTTTATAAATAATTTCGTCAATTGAGGCCCAATCTGATTGAAATTTTCATATACCGCACAAAAAGAAAAAAAAAACGCACAAAAACAGGTTTGAGTATAGTTTTTAAAATTTACTTATTTTTGGTGAAAATAAATGAAAAAAAAAAATCCAGAAGAATAGCCTTTGTTTCTAAAGCATTATTGTGAAACAAAATTATCGTTTTCTATTTCACAATATCGCTCCTTGAGAATGGTGAAGACTAAACATTCAGAAAATAAGCCATTTGAATTGAAAAACAATATTACACTTTTCTATATTTTACATGATTCCGTAATTTAGAAAAAAAGAACATTTTAACATATTTTTTAATCAAAATGAATTAATTCATTATGAATGGCAATAATAATCATAGCATACATCTCTTCTTTTCCCGTCATCTAACATTTCAGCCTTAAAACACTATTATTTTTCTTTTTTCATAAAATTGATCAATAGTAGGGTCTTTGCTGATTCAGTATATTCTCTCCTCCATAATAAACTGCACGCTCCCGAAAATATTCTGGAGTTTTCGAGCCTTGAGAAACCTTTAACTATAACTATGACTAATACAGCCTATATAGAAATATTTTATTCCTCTTTTCACTATTTATTTTTGCCTAAACCGCTAGGTATATATTGGGAGTTTTGTACATTTATAACTTATATTTTATAAACTACTAACGCTATCCAAACCAATATCCCTGGAACGTTTTTAAAAAGATACACTTTACAACTTAAACATTTTCCTCTTTTTCTAAAGTTAAACACTTTGACACAACAAAACCTTTCCGCTATGTACATAGAGTGGTTTAGCAAATCAGTGGCATGTGTGATTTATGTAGAAACATCCGCCTCCAGGAAATTGCGATTGGCAGTGCATTTCCCGCATCATTGAATGCGTGGCATCCAAGTCCGAGGCAATAAATCTTACATATGGCGTGGGATTTGAGGGCCACAAGATATTTTCTCGGAAGGTTAGCCCTCGATGGATTAAGGAGCTTAAGATAATTCTCATGTTTCACTGCTGTTTAGTTGAAACAACTGGATTAGTTTTGTGTAACACAGTTTACATTGAAAATAGGTGGTTTTTGAGAACAGACATTGTGCTTGAATGTGATATATATCATTTATGCTTTTAGAAATGCTTCATTACTATATTTATTCCTTAAATCTTGATTTATCTAATGTATCCTTTTTCGTTTTATTCTGTAAGAAGAGAGTTCTGCAAAGAATAGCAACAAGTACTTATTTCGTGAGAGAAAAATAAATTGAAGTACATTGGAATAGCAGCCTGTTTTGATTATTCCCTTTTATTATTACTATTATTATTTTCTATAACATAGTTTTCATTGAAAATAGGCGATTTCTGAGAACGTATATAGTGCTTGGAAAGTGATACATTTCATTTATGCTTTAAAATTGTTACAATATTTTATTTCTTCCTTAAATCTTGATTTAAGATGTAGCTCTTTTTATTTAATTCTGTAAGGAAAAAATATGCAAAGAGCAACAATAATAATTAATTTCGTGAGATAAACTTGCATTGAAGTACATCGGTGTAGTTTCAAGTAATCTATTCTGATCATTCCTATGTATTAATATTATTTTTAAAATATTTCCACTGAAAATCAGTGATTTCTGAGAACAGACACAGCTTGAATGTGGTACATATTATTTATGCTTTTAAAATTATTACAATACTTTATTCCTTAAAATTTGATTTATCTAATGTATCCCGTTTTATTTTATTCTATAAGAAAATAGCTGTGCAAATAGTAAAGACAAGAACTAATTTCGTGATAGAAACATACATTGAAGTACATTGGTGTAGTGTAAAATAGTCTGTTTTGATTATTCCTTTTTATTATCATTTTTTGTATAGCAAAGTTGACATTGAAAGTAAGACGATTTCTGAGAATGGATATAGTGCTTGGAGTGTGATATATGTTATTTATGCTTTTAGAATTTTTGTACTATTATCTTTCCTCCTTAAATCTTGATTAATCTAATGCATCTCTTTTAATTTCATTTTGTAAGAAAATAATTATGCAAAGAATAACAACAATAATTAATTTCGTGAGAGAGACATGCATTGAAGTACATTCACGTAATTGAAAGTTGTTCTGATCATTCCTAATTATTATTATTATTTTCTATATCAAAGTTTCTATTGAAAATAGGCTATTTTTGAGAACGGGTATATTGCTTGGTACATGATATATTTCATTAATACTTTTAGAATAATTACAATACTTTATTTTTTCCTTGAGGTTTGATTAAACTAATGAATCTCTTTTTATTTCATTTTGTAATAAACCAGTTTGGCAAAGAAGAACAACAAGAACTAATTTCATGAGTAAAACATGCAATGCATTACAATGGCGTAATTTAAAACAGTATGTTTTAACTATTCCTTTACTTTATTACTAATAATATTACTTTCTTTTGTAAAATAAGTAAATCATGAAACACAAAAACTGCCACGTGATATTAAAAAAAGTTAATAAGCTCTAAGAAAATGCCTAATGAGCTAAACTCGCAGAAATTCCTCTTAAAAAATTAAATAATGAATAATTTTCGTGGAATGAAATATTATATCTTTGTTAACGAATTGCCTTAAAAACAAGAACAAAAATAAAGAGAATATATACAAACATAAAAATTCTTATTTATTTTAACAGTGGTTTTAGATATTAAAGATTTTTCGTTTGTCAAATTCGTGTAAAGCAAATACTGCTCGGATGTATAATAAATTACGGAAAATAATATTTATTTTTTTGCTCCAATTATTTAAGTAGTTAATTCCAATATTTCCTTTTATTAGAGAAATTACTAAAAATGATGTCAGTTTCATGTTACAGGTACGTTTTAAATCAGTCTTTCTCTATAGAAACCGTAAGGAAACACTATATTTGATAGAACTAAGTAAACACGGTAACACATCTTATTTTCTCTTTTTTATAATTGTAAATTTGATAACTAATATCTTTCATATGTGAAAAATAAAAGTATTAACAGAAAAAAAGCGAAATAACACTTTTTAACATATCATTTTTAGTACCGTTCAATTATTTGTTTTATTTCTATCATATATCATTGTTAAGCCACATTTTTACGGATCTACTTGAGACTTTTAGTTGCAGATTGTTTTAAAATTTAAGCTTTAAATGAGGGAAATCCTTTTTAATTAATGCTTAATTGAAGAATGTTAGTTGAATACTTTTTCTGAACATGAGTTTTTAGCAGCTCAGCTTCGATTACAAAATGAAGCGAAAGGCACAATTCTTGAAAATATCATATTTTATGCATTAATTAACTTAGAGTAAGCCGAGGTATCAGCTCCACCAGGTAAAATACCGAAGTAATTGTATTCCTCAATTTCAGAAACATAGTGCGGCCTGTGTCAACTTTTTCTAGAGCTTTTATGTACAGTAAAACATCTCTAATGCGGACACTGACGGGACAATTTTTTGTCCACAATAGAGGGTTGTCCGCAGTTAAGGGATTTAATAATGCTTTTTGCATTGGAATAGGGGAATTGAAAATTGTCACACATAAGAGGGGTGTCCGTTAGGAGGGGTTTTACTGTATTAAGTTTTGCGCATACATTGCAGCCATTTGTAACTATTTTCAGAGGTAATTACAGCTTTATAGGATATTGGAAGGCAATTGGAGGAAGGACACTTTTTAACGCATTTCGAAGTCTTTTACACTTTGTTTTCTTACATTTTTATTTTTCTGGAGTAAAATTACTTTTTAACTTGTCATTTCGTCATTCATAGTATGAATTGAATTGATTTGAATTATTTTAGTTAATCTAAAATACCTATTACAAGTTGGTTGATGTTACCTTAAGTGGGGCAATTAACAAGATGGAGTGGATCAAATTGCCTAAATATAAAGGTAATGTGTCCCAAAAATGTGATTTTGCTTTAGCAATAAACAGTAAACAATAGTTTCGAATATTAAAACTTCTGAGTCAGAAAACGATATGCAACAAGCCAGAAATCTAGTTTAAACATAATTGAACTTGACATTTTTTTATGAATTAAAACAAGCTCTAAAATAACGTAAACATTTGAACGAGATAAATGTTGAGTGACTTTCCTACTAAAATGAAATAAATAGCTGCAAGTATTATTATTACAGAAATAGTTTTATTATCCTTGTCTGAATTCTTCATTGTTAAAATATTATCTGAGTGAGGAAAGAAATTATTATTAATTTTGAGTCATGATAGATTTTGCACAACATCTGTACCCACCTTTAGAAAGACAGGAGGTACTATCTTTTATTTTTCGTTAACAGATTTTTTAAGAAGTTTCTGACTAGGGGCATCGTACCTCGACAGACTCTCTATATACACTCTATTCACATCCCTTAATCAAATTAAATGAGTTAAATCAAAACACAAAATTTCTCACCGGAAAATAAGAAAGCGAAAACCTACTTCAAGTTTCCATGCCGAATTCTAACAAGATGAAGAATGTATAATTAAGTAAGATGAAGCGGTACTAGAAACAACATTCGACCCGTGTAGAGTTCAATAAATTCACCGTTAGTTCAGTAAGACTAATTAGAAAGTATCACGTAGGAACATTTACTCCTCACTCCGATAATATTTTAACAATGAAGAATTCAGACAAGGATAATAAAACTTTTTCCGTAATAATAATACTTTCAGCTGTTTATTTCCTTTCAGTAGAAAAATCACTCAACATTTATCTTGGTAAAATGTTTATGTTATTTCAGAGCTTGTTTTAATTCATAAAAAAGTATACCGAGTTCAATTATGTTAAAACTAGATTTCTGGCTTGTTGCATAACGTTTTCTGACTCAGGAGCTTTAATCTTCGAAACTAATGTTCAAATCTTGAGTAAGATGTGAAACGTGAACTTATCTGCAGTAAATGTGTGGCGTAAACTCAAGGGGCGTATAACCTAACTTTGCCCGCCCCTCCTTCCTCAGCCTTGATGTCTTTTTGGCTCAGCGGTCCCCCCAAGAATCCGTTGACCAAAACCCGCCACGGACACATCACTGCTTTGCTGTCCAAATCTATGTCACAAATGTAATGAATCAAATTATTATTTTTACTGCAACTTCCTAAGCAAACACAATAACAAAATGATAAACTTTGAGTGGTATTAGAAAAAATCTTTAAAAAAGAACGAACTGTAAAATATTTCTTGAGATAAACGAAGCAACATAGAGAGAGAGAGAGAGAGGGGTATGGGAAGGGGGACAAAAGTAGTGGCTGGTTCATGGAGCTCTGGATAAAAGGATTTTTAGTTCAATGTCTGACGTCATAAAGATTCACCAAGTACATGCGGAGTTCGATTGATACACGTTCGATGTGTCTTTCGTCTTTAGCTATAATGTGATGCAAAAACGAATAGCGAAATTCAGCGTCACTCGCAGAAGGGTCGAAGTTTCAGTGCTTTCAATAACAGTCTGAATTGCAGTTTTCAGATCTTCGATGTTCTTGGAGGTTTCTAGCGTACATTTGTCTTTGATATAATCCCACAAAAATGAATCGCAGGGGTTCAAGTCCGGAGAAAAGAGTGCCCAATGAACTCCATATTTTTTGATTTTGGGCATCCTAAAGCAAAAAGCCGCTCATTAAAGTGATCTTCAAGTGGATCAAGCACTTCATTGGTGCGATGAGGTAGGCCCCGTCTTGCAGGAAACACGTGCTTTCGAAATTCAGCTCACTTTGAATTGCTAGAATGAACTAATTTCCCCAAATTTCCTCATAATGTTCAGAAGTGAGCCTGTTCGTTGTCTTAAGCTTAAACTCAGTCGCAAACTTTCTTTGGGTCACAATTGGGCTGTTGTTGTTCTAATAATACATTCGAATCTTGAAAAAGCTTTCTGTAACGCTATTCTTGACATTTTCTTTGAAAAAAAAAGCCAACTCAATGATAATGCGCGAAAAAAATCCGCCAACGCACTGAACGTAACCGCCAAGTTTGGACTTGATGCCCCAAACAGTTTTCGAGAAATTGATATTTCTTTTCAACGCGTTAATTATTGGTCACCCTGTAGTTTACCTTAGAAATAGAATGGAGAAAATTTCTTCCCCACTCGTCTTATATACAAATTGTGAATGTAGAAATGACTGGTGTTAGTTTAAGACAGTTATAGTTGTTAATGATTTATCAATGGCTAAGTAAGTTACCGATGTCTGTGTTAAGGATTACAATAGCCTATCTCCTAGACCCCTAATTCACACACAAAAAAAAAAAAAAATCAACTTCAAGGCATTGAGACGGTAGATGCCAAAATGACAAACCTTTCTCTACATTTGGAAAAAAAAAAGAGAGAGAGAGAGAGAGAGAGAGAGACGGATGTTTTGGACATGTAAATGTAACTACATCATTAAAACAGATAAAATAGCAAATAATTGGCAATAAAAAACGTAAATTCCGTAATCATTTATAATTTTACTGAAACAAAATGTGGAGTTATTTATTTTTTCAGTGGTTTTGGTATCGGTACTTATGTAAGTCATTGGTTTTTGAAATACTAAACAAGAAAATCTAGCACAAAAAAAAAAAAAAAAAAAATTACAAATGAAAACCTTTCTCAAGTTTTTTTCTTTTTTGTTTTGTTTTAAGCGGGTAAGGCTTCTGAAAGTGAAATCTTGTTCAGTAGATTTGATGTAAATATTGCACAGCACCATAAAACTGAAATAAACCAGGAAAATGTTTCTAGTGAAAACCTAGCACATATAATATTTCTGCCTCTGCTAGAAAAAAGGTTTTGATAGGAAAATAGAAAACCTTTTAAAATAGTTTTGATGTAAATACTACACTGTGCCACTAGATTGTAAAATGCCAAACAAAACTGAGCTTCAAATAGAATACGTTAGTAATATTTTTTTCTTCTACTGAGAAAAAAAACTGTAAAATGGAACAGTTCATATGATTTCAAAGTAATTGAAGTTTTTTTTTAATTTAGTTTTTGTACGTTACCTACCACTTATGGTATATCAAAAGTTCCTCTGCTACTGGGTAAATATCGAAATAATCGAAAACCGAACACACAACTGCACATTTGGGCTGCACAAACGTAAACGAATAGTACAACATAGCATAAAAACCAGATCAACCCAGGATCTTTCAAACGTTTCTTCCCACTATTTTGATACTTCTTGGTGGATACCATCACGGTATAAAGCCAATTGGACAGCATCCAGCTAAACCATGTAGAAAAATGACGTCAAATAGCAATTCTCTTTGAAAAAAAGAAGGAATTATCTGTGAGTAATATAAAAAGAAATACTTTTATGTATAAGTAAAAGTAAGCATTACAATTTTATATCGTACGAATTTGCAGAGAACTTTAGCCATGGGTTCCAGGGTGACAAGAAACCCTTTTTCTATGACAAACCGATGAGCTTATAAATGAAAAGACGTCGTATGCCTTTTCATCACCAAGCCCAGCTCCATTGAATTGAAAAGGGGGTTTTGTAACCCCGAAACACGTGTCTGCAGTTACATGCAAATTTCTGCAACATAATGTTGTATTACTTCATTTTACTTCATTTGTAAATGTTTTTCGTCTATTCTTTTTTGAGCTGGTTTTGATTTTAAACGTCCAAATAATGTCCACTCCTCACAGTAGGTATCATATAACTGTTCTAAAAACTAAGATGAGCTTATGGATAAAAAGAAATCGTATGTCTTTTCTTCCAGAAGTTCATCTTTATTTCTTTGAAAAAAGGGGTTCCTTGTAACCCAAAACACGTGTCTGAACTTTTATGCAAATTTCTGCAATTTAATGTTATAATACTTCATTTTACTTTATTTGTGAATGTTTTTTTGTTCATGCTGTGATTGAGCTGGCTTTTACTATAAACGCCTTAGATATGTATACGCAGAGTAGATACCGTGTTATTGTAAGGAAGATTTTATGGATGAAAAACGTTGTATGTATTTTCATCCAGAAGCTCATATTTAATGTTTGGTAAAAAATGGTTCCTTGTAACTGCGAAACACGTGTCTGCAGTTTTATGCAAATTTCTGCAATTTAATGTTGTAATACTTTATTTTACTTAATGTTAGATTATTTTTCGTCCATTCTGGAACTGAGCAGATTTTGGTTCTTAACGTCTCAAAAGTGCTCATAGTAGGTACTGTGTTACTAGTGTTATAACAAGCAAAACTTAAATGCGAATATTTTCCTGAAGTATCTGCACTTATTTTTAAAATCTAAACATTAAACTTTAATGTATCTTTAATATACCAAGTAAAATGGTACATATTACAACTGGATAATTTTTATTGGAGCTCTTGAAGTCTACGTTTCAACAGACACTTCCGAAATGAAAAGTGCATTCAAATTAACACATAAACTGGATTTTAAACAAACACAATTAAATTAAACCGTTTCCTAAATAAAGATTAGATAGTAAAAGTGTCTTCCCTGTACTAAGAACAAACACAATTAAGTGCTTTAATTTAAAATGTAAGCCATATAAAGATTCGGAATAAGTAATTATATACAATTGTAATGGGAATGAAACAGCTGGAAACAACGTAGTTGCCTAAACGTTATGTGATTAATGGTGACGGTTAGTAAATTTCACATGTGGATTTAACCAAGCAGCTCTTGTGATATATGTACTAAATTTCAGAATGAGGTCTAATATACTGCTAAGAATGCGGGATTAAATTTTAATAATGAAGCATTTCGTGTTATGTGTACTTAAAATTCGTTGTCGCTTGTCACTTACTTTAAATGTCTGTAGGTGAGATTTCGGGGATTCTGTCAGAAATTAATTATTACGCTCAAGCGGATTACTGTTAAAAACAAATTTATGCTGTGGAGATAATTAGCTAGAAGAATGATTTGAACCTGTTCGTGCTTAGCTCATTTTTAAGTCAATTTTATTATTTAGAGAACAGTATTATGTGCACTAAGAGCAAAGCAGTTTATTTCTTAGTCATATTGTAATGAACAAAGTCAGAAGTGAAAATACACGTATTATATTTGTAGAACATCCAACTAAGCTAACCCAATAAATACAGTAGAACTCCAACTATCCGAACTCATATTTTCCGAATTGCTGATTATACGAACAGATTTCAGAATGGGGTTGTTTCCTTCAGTCAGAAATACTACTTTTAGTCAATGAAGCTGATAGAGCAAAAATAACATGGACCCAGAAAATACTTTCATTTTTCCAGCAGTTATTTTTTAATTATTTTTTTTTAAATGTCCGATTTTTCAAAAAGGGCGTGGTCTTTATGACGTCACAAATGATGAACTTAGGTGCGCTTTCCACTGGCACGCTGAGCTGCCTACCGCGTTTCCACGTTATGATAATCAAGAAGCGAGTTAAATATTATGCTCTACGCTTGCTATCAACCGAATCGTCACCAGTACACGAGTACAACAGTAAATTGCAGATCATCATTTGTGATGTCATTCGTAGAAGCGAAAACAAATAAAATTAAGTCTGCGCACTAATTTAAATATTTTTTAAATAGTAAACTTTGTCAAATTACTTTAAAAAAATGTTTAAATATTTTATTTTTAAGCATGATCTTTCAGAAAAAAATACATTTTTTTTTTTAAATTTCGGAAAAGAACCCATTGCGATTTGCAAAATGACGATTCTTTCTTCATAATATTCCCTCCACGAAACTAGTCAAATAGTTTATTACGGTAGAGTTATCCAGCAAGCAATGATTTTCATTTAAAATTCGGTGCGTACATACTGTACTAATATACATCACTTGTAAGTAAGCTTAAGAAGTAAAAGTGTTGCCTTTTCATTTGATTAATTGAGAGCTCTCTTTCTTTAAAACCAGTTTTTTCTCCTATTTTAACATACATTTGATAATTGATTAAAAACTATTCTTTTTTCCGGAAAAATCCAGTTATCCGAACTTTAAATGATCTGAATGGGGTTTGACCCCAATTGATTTGGATAATTCGGGTTCTACTGTATTCCATTCGTGTATTAAGTCATTTTATAAAGACTCTACCTGAAGTATACTGTACAGATCAAGTAGCTTTGTTTATCAAATGCACAATTCTCGGACAGTAATTAAGTTAAAAATTTTTAGTTCTTTAATTACAATTCACCTCATTCGATTTATTTAGTTTTTTGTTACTACAAATAATTAAGTATAATAACTGAAAAAATATTATTTCAATATTCTTTTGCCACAGAAAGTTACATCGGTTTGAAGATCAGTAAGTTAAGACGCGTTACAGATTTGGGCATAATGTTACTAACATTTAACTTGCCTCAATCATATAAATTTGTTTTTAAGTGCTAATACTTGCGTTTCAAATAACACTAATTTACTTTGCTACCAAACAGTTCCTGCTCTTTTTGAACTAGCATGAGAGTGTGTTATTAAACCACTTTTTGAGACCTATGAATCATAGGTACTACTCCGTCATATTTGTGTTCTTAATAACCTTCTTGTTCACTATTAGCTAGTCAAAAACGTAGGGTAGACCGGGACACATTTACGCGGATTTTTTTCACTGAATTTTCTAAATTTTATGTTTTAACTTAGGAAATTTTAGACAATGCTGTTTTATGAAGCAGATACTGGAGTCAAAATTGGTATATTAGGTTGTTGCTCAGTTTGTGCTTTTTAACCGTGAAAAGAAGAATATTTTTGAGTCCATGTCTGTTGCGTAAACGTGCTCCAGACACGGGGCACGTTTAGGCATATTTATTTTGACACCTAACGTGGTTCTGATAATGTTTTGATAGTGTTAAAAGTAAAAGCTGAACGGGCATGAAGACTGCACCACACGATTGTAAGCTACGAATTTGTAACTCCATTAAAAATTAAATGGTGAATTTCTAAACCAAATACCCTGAAAATATGTACTTAAAGGTTTTGAGACAGTTCGGAGCAAAAAAAGCTTCAGGCACGTTTCGAAACAAGACACAATAAGAACGTGCGTATATAAAGGTGATCAGACGTCAACGCGTAAACCTGCACCGTCTCGAAGTTTGGATAGATTTTTAACGTGCAAAAATATTTCATAACATTTCAGTTCATACAAATACAACTCTCAAAAAAGGATAAAATTCTGCTATTTTATATGTTTTTTTCTTTCTTAACTAAGTGTCATTTATTTACAATGAGCTTCAAAACGTTCAACTCAAAATTAACTTCACTTGGTAGAAAACAGATTATTCTTCCTGCATGCTGGGTCGAAGCTCTAATGATGCTCAAAAATTTGTGAGGATATGTGTTAGGAAGCAGCATAAATCTTTTATGACTGTTCAGCATTTATCAAACACTTCATTTTTCACAAACAAATAGGTATTTAAAAAAAAATCTTGCCGGTAAATCTTTTTGGGAAAACAAAGGTTTTTTTAATTAAACATCAGTGAACCTTCAGCTGTTGTCAAAAGATTCAAAATATACAAAAACAGGATTCGAAACATGTTCGGTGAAAATATTACTTAAATAAAAAGCCCATTCATTATCATCCTAACCTAGATAAACTTTAATCTGTCGGAATGTCATGTCACAGACCAACCTGTACGGCTCAAATGACATGAACATTGATCTACAGCAGTTGTTCCGTAATGGCAGACGAGCAATCATTAATTTTCGAAACATCTAAATGAATCGCTGATTGGTGAGGCGTTTCGACTCATCATTTTGACTCGAAATTACAAATAATTAATTTAGTTTAAGTGAATTATTTGCATAGCATGATACTAACGGAACTCTAAAATTAGAACGTACATTTCAAATTCATAATTTTACAGGTCTTAATTCCACATTGCTTAATTATGCAATTCAGTTTGGTAAATATAGTTGTGATCAGTACTGATTTTTTCTATTTGAATTTAGATATTTTTAAAACTATAGATGTTGATAAGTTAAAAAAAGAGATTATCGCAATAATTATGAAAAATGTACTTAACGAACATTGTTTTAAACACAGGCCGATTACAACAGTACCATTTGATTTTAAAAAATGTACCTGTTGGATTTACAATCAAAACAAACCTTTCCTTTTTATAAGGCTATTTTAAACTATTGACCCTAGGATTTGTAAACTATGGTGGATATCTACCCCAGGTAAACTGAGTTTTCAGCACTTTTAATTTTCACCGGCAGAACTTCGATAAAATTGATTTTGCTCCTTGTCATTCTTTTCGGCATGAAAAAACAAATAGTCAGATTACAACTATTAAAACGATTATACGAACAAAAAATCGATGGGTAAAATACCCCGGTTTGTAGCTCACTGATTAAAAAATGATTTTTTAGTTCTAAGGTTAGTTATATTATGCAGCAGCCAAAAATACGTTGTTGAGCTGCAATTAATAATTAGCACATTTTTATGTATGAGATTTTGCTATCAAACTCAACTTTTGACCTAACCCTTATTCGACTGTTGACTACTAGGACCTCAATAAAAATTTCAGTCGACTTCCTGGCATCCGCGCTCCTGCCTATGTTCATTGGTTTAACTAGATTTAAAGTAGGTTACTGAGACCTCTACTGTTTTGGCATGGTATTGAATATGAGGGAAAGTTCTTCTGCACTGTGTGCAACCAAGATACTGATAACTACTAGAACCCAAGACTTTTGAAAACTTGGATTTAATGAGCAAGTACACTGCATATACTTGATCTATATTTTGCGGTGCCGATCTCTGAGCCTGAAACCCTCAGATTCCGAGTCTGACGTCTCATTCACTAAGCTTTAATTTCAGTTGTATTTTTCAACAGTATATGCTATAGTAGAGAGGAAAAAAAACGAATTCTGTGTGAACTGTGAAGCAAGTTCCACATAGCGTTCAGCAACAAGGAAAGGGTGCTTAAATACACTCAGCATGCTTGCATTGATTTTGGAAATAAGCTCGGATTCTCCTTGATCGTAAACCCCAACAAAGAACAAACGAATCAGACTCAACCACAACATTTTTTCCATGCTGAGACTAATTTATTTCCTCTTAAATAGTGTCTTTAATGGTGTTCTATTAAAAGTAGGATGTAGCGGCAGAAGGGTCTTCTGAGAAAGAGGGGAGCAGGGTTTGCGTTCATTTTGGCAGGAGTTTTATGCAAAGTTTTCTGGTGGATAGTGTTAACAAGTGTTCAACACATCTTCACGTGCAAATTTTTGTTTCAAAGCACGAATAAAAAGTTTTTAAAAAGTGAATAATTCACCGCTCTTAGAAATGAAAATGTTTTCTTTTCTAGTGTGAATTTATATAAATTTATATAAGTGTGTGTAAAAAGCTTTCAATATAATCGTATCGATCTTTATTATTATGTCCCATGACATTTTTCAGCAAGCTTTAGATTTAAAATAGAATAATACAGTACATACTGTATATAATTGGATTGAAGGGTTACCATTGAAGGGTTACCATTGTCTGATATACATGAAAATTGAATGAACTGATTTTTAATTTTTTAGCAATATTATATGACAAGAACAGATTTTTTAAGTGCAAAAATTGTGCTTGGTCTCTGCAGAAAAACATCAAGTCGTAAGTTGAAGCATTTGCTATCGAAACGATTGCTCACTGATCAGGAGAAAACAATATAAATTCAGTAGCAGCAAGCTAAATTGTTGAGTGAAAAGCTAAATAAACCTCTTAAAAACTAGTATACTGCCGTGTGCAGGCAAACGGCAGTATCTACAGAAATGAGTTTTCGAGATATTTGAAGAAATGTGTGTCGGATCCAATACTAACAATAAATAAATGTTGGAATTAGACTTTTTTTTTCGTGCCTTTTTTGCTGTGGAAACTAAATAAGCAAGCTCGTACAACAAAGCTATCGTACAATGCATGACAAAAATGCACAAAAATGAAAAAATGAAAAATGTGCAGTTACTGCCCTTTACCTGCACACGGCACTATAGCTTCAGGGTCAAATATGCGTATTATTTTTAAAAACACAAAAAAAAAAAAAAAAAAAAAATTATGCTCAAGAAAAATTCATTAGCATAAACGATTTAAAATGCAGCAGCTACCCGTTCGACCAATCAAACTAAAATAATTTCCGACATGGCTTTTTGAAAGCATGAGTAAGAGACAGATAATTTAAAATATTACGGTGCTCATTGTTACGGTTACAATGAGAGACCGTCGATGAAATGTTCAAATGCTAACTGCTAACACCTTATTTTTTTTTTTATGTAACTTGATAACCGTGTTGAAAAGCCACTAATTCTAAACAGCTTGTGAAAAAACATTTAAAAAGAAGTGAAGAAAGAATGCATCTTTAATGAGGTGCAAGTGAGGTTTTGTTTTTCCAAATAAAGGGTTGTTTTAATTACTAATGCGTATACATTCAAACTTTTTAATTTTTCCTCTGTATTAACTGTTTCCTAAAAGTACTATTATGTAACAATATTTTTACACGTAATTAATTTGAAGTAATATTCCATATTTTTATCCCCAGCTCAGAACTGCCATTTTTCTTGTCAACCAACACCATTTGTGACTTTAAAAGATACTAATCAATGCATGTAAGAAAAAGTGTCGCCATTCGAACAATTTGGAATTATCTGACTGTAACCGTAACCATCAGTTCTGCGTCGCTTGAAATCATCAAAATCTTCAGCGAATATCTTTCAACGACTATGTCTGAAATTGTTATTCCTGTGGTTGAACGGAAAAGAAGTTAGGGATTCATAAAACAGGGGATTTTTACACCGCCAAAAAATATATAAATAAACAATGCCTTGTATGAAATATCTATTCCTTTTCAATTTTCCCTTATGGGCAATTATTAGTTCAAGATTATTTGAATTTATGAAAGCAGGGACTCAAGAGGAAACAACATGTTCCTTAATTTATATTTGATCGTAAAACTTGATTCGGGAAGATTTAAATTGTTTTACAAGCAAAAAGCAGTATTTTTCAAAAATCATGGATTTTCTTGTCTAATTATTGCTTTAACTGCTAATGCGTATACATTCAAAATTTTTAATTTTCCCTCTGTATTTACTGTTTCTTAAAAGTACTATTTTGTAACAGCATTTTTACACGTAATTAATTTGAAGGAAAATCACATATTTTTATCCATAGCTCAGAGCTGCCATTTTTTTTCTCTTTACGACAAAAGAGGGCCACCACTATACTCAAGTAAATGTGGTCATTTTTAATTTGAAAATGTCGAGACATTTAAAGAAGTTAATGTAAAGGCACATTTTATTTCTTCCGGTTTATTAACAAAAGAGAAATGCGATTGAATGTTATTTTTTAAATTCCATATTTGCGACAATATTTTAATTAAATGTAAGGATATTTTATTAATTTTTTAAAAACTTTTCGGACGAGAATCTTGCTGCTTTACCGTCTTTGAAATATTTATTATTTTAAATTTAAGTTTGATTTTTTTAAAACTCTCTTTTGCCGTCTCTTAATATTGAATTACTTCAGGCAATCTTCATGAAATAAAAGTTTTTCATTCCAACTCTTCCTTAGTTATGCCTAATTAAGTAAAACCTTAAATTCTAATGCATCTTTATCATAAAAAAAAATATTTTGATTTGAAAGATTGTATACATTTGAAATATTTCAATTAAATATATTGTTGGGTGTAAGAACTGATGTAAGCGTATACGAACTGATAATGAATTCCCTTTATTTTCAAACAAGGATGTATTTAGGTTATTAAATTAGTAAGAGAACTCTTTTAGAAAGTTCAGCCTTAGGCGAAAAGAAAAACGCATGAATATGTTTTTGGTTTGAGTGTTGGAAAGGAAAATAAAATAACAATTAAATAATCTGCTGTTTACGTAGTTTTCTGTGAAGGGCCTTTCATTTTTCTTTTTCTTTTCAAAAAAATAAATCTAGAAGACGCTAATTTTACAGTTAAAGAATAAATTTTGGAGAACTTTGATAAATGAAAATTTTTAGCAATTATTTGATAATATACTAGTTAGTCCTTAAGAAATGCTTTTTGTTGCAAGAAGTAGGGGAATGTGGGACAAAGTGAAATGGTAAAGTTTTTTCATTGTTGCAATCCTCCTATCTAAAAAGATTGTAACTGTGTTCTTAAACACATACTTAATGCTCTTCAAAAAATAATTTCTCTAAAGATGTGTACTTGAACAGTGAACAAGTCACATTAAAAATTTGTTTCCCATGTGTAATACTTTGTGGTATATCAACAATTATTTTTGCGATTATAAAATGAGAAATTAGTTGTAATTCACATTTTAACTTTTTTTTTGAGATCTACTGATGTATAATGCAGAACTTATTGAGAAAATGCAAAGCATGTTTTCATTTTAAATATTTAATACAGTTTGCCAAGTGCACGTAAGGGAAAATGAATGGGACACAATGAAACATATCACTTCGTTTACTTATTCATTTATTTATTGAATGACTTACGCATTTATTCATTAATTCATTTGCATTCTTTCTTTCATTTATCCAAATGTTTATTCCTTCATTCATTTATTTACCGTATTCATTTACTAATTTATTTACTCATTCACTTTTGTCATACCATCACCTTATTTATTTATTTATTCCATTAATGCTTTATTATTTATTACTTTTTCTCTTTACTTATTTATTCATTTCATTAACACATTTTCAATCATCAAATGAAAAAAAAAAGAATTCGATTTTTTTTCATTTTGCTCCATGCAAAAAAAAATTGCCATTTTCCCATCTTTGTTTTTTTTTAAATACAAACTAATTGCCAAAAATAAAAAAAAAGCAATATTTCAGATCAAAATTTCTTATAAAATACATTTTTTTGTGAATGAACTGTGTTTTTGAAAAACAAATTCCCAACTTTTCATTGAAGTTATCTTAGCTCATTGACCTTGCTATACATTTCTTTACAAATGTTTTATTTTAAGTACAAGGTGTAATAACATGGTGCATAGTTATCCCAATACAGAAGATTCACAAAAAAGAAAAACTATTTGATTTTTTTTTTGTTTTGATCCTTATCTCAAAAAGCTTTTAGCTTTTTTACAACGTTTATACACTTCAACGTATGCATATTTTGTATTTGACGATATGACGATTTGATATTTCTATTTTGACGATGTGCATCTATCTTTCAAGCACTTACACAAGTAAAATTTATCCACTGGGGGGGGGGGGTGAGAGTTAGGTCATAATAGTTGTTATATAACTATAAACTGTTATATTAGGACCTGCTCAAACCAAAGATTCTGGTATGTTGTCGCTCAATCCTCCCCCTAGAGGTGTCCCTGGGAGTTTTTTTTTTAAATTTTTTTATGGGCATCATTTTCTGCTTCTGAGGTTAACGCCACTCACATCTATTCAGCTAAAAATGTATCAATGGGGAAAAAACTTGGGATATAAGGATTAAAGTAAAACAAGAAGTTCCGTCTAGAACTAGACGAGCCTACTTTCCCGTATACCCATACTACTTTCTAGTACCTGATCAATATTCTCAAAAATAGCTAAAATCGCAAATTTTTTCAAACATATTTTTACTTCCTTTTACAAAAAAGGAAGTATTGTATTCGCGAAAAAATTTTCACTCAAAAATCGCCCTTAATTTCCATTTTGCTCACCCCCAAATGAATGTTGAGTTTTTTTTTTCGATTCGACCACATGCGGAAAAGTGCCTAAGAATGTATAGACACGCGAAATATCCATTTTGACCATCACCGAGGTAATTACAACGACTTTTCTCGTGACGTCTGTATGTATGTGCGTATGTGTGTATGTGCGTATGTGCGTATGTGCGTATGTGCGTATGTGCGTATGTATCTCGCATAACTCAAAAATGGTATGTCCTAGAAAGTTGAAATTTGGTACATAGACTCGTAGTGGGGTCTAGTTGTGCACCTCCTATTTTGGTTGCATTCGGGTGTTTCTAAAGGGGTCTTTTGCACCTTTTTGGGGGGAAATCATTGTTAATTTCGATGCAAACTCAAGTGGTGTTATAATTTGGCGGTCACTTGGCGATATATCGCCAGTCTTTTGGTTGCCAAGTTTTGTCGCCAACTTGGCGAAAAATTTGGCGATTTTTTTTTTTTTTTTTTTTTTAAATCTGCTTTCAATGTGGCCATTGCTAGTGATATTTAAAGAGTTAGAGAGAGAATCCCATTAAAATTGCAATAATAGGGAAATAGCATTAAATTGGTGTAAAAGGAAGTCATGTGATGCACACATCAGCTCGTTTTTTTATATTTTAAGCTGATTTCTAGGAATAAAATATTCCTTATTTTTCTTCAAAAAAAAACAAAAAAAAAAACGAACAAATAAAATAGCAGCACCTTTTAAACAAAGCAGCTAATACACTTCTTTCCATTAAAAATTTTTTTTAACAGCTTTCAAAACGAAAAAATAATAATAAGTTCATTAAAATAAATACATCATATAAAAAAAATCGTTTCTTTTTCCCCTGTTGCCGAAAATATTTTTTTAAACAAATTAATGCACTTACCAAAATAAAAAAAAACAATAAAATGTCAACTTAAAGAAATAATTTTCATTGTCAAAAAAAAAAATCGTCTGCGCATATTTTTCGAGTTTATTCACCGAAAACTAAATACCTAAATTAAAACTTTAGCGTGAAAATAAAAACAAATCATATCAACAATAATTATTTCACAGTTAAAACCACAGCAGCGGAGTCGGAGTCGGAGTCAATCTCATTTTGGGATAAAAGAGTCGGAGTCGAATATCCAAGAATCGGAGTCAGTCATTTGTCCTCCGTGTATAAATGTTTGCCAAAGCTACGAAGTCAGAGTCGAAGTCGGGGAGTCGGAGTCCGATTAATTGTCGGGAACAGGAGTCAGAGTCGGTGTCAGGTCCCCCTAAATTCTCGGAGTCGGAGTCGGGAGTAGGTCGTCAAGAGCTATTTCCAACAAAGTTTGTTTGAAGTAAATCCGCCTTCAAGTACGGAATCTACATTGACTTTCAGTTTCCCCGTAGGCGCTAATGTTAAGGGATTTGAACTGTTCAAAATTGAACGGAAAATTGTTCAAATCAAAAAGATATCTTATATACAAGTTTTTTTATCAAAAGCTTTTTCCTACAAAGTTTGTTTGAAGCAAATTCGCCTCAGAGTTCGGAATTGCTTTGAATTTCCCCGTAGGCGCTAATGTTAAGTTTTTTTGAACTGTTCAAAATTGAACAAAAAAAAATTCAAATCAAAAAGTGAAATATGGGAATGAGGTGTCCTCGCCGAGATCTTTCGAACAAAAAAAAGTTTGTTCGAATCGGACTATTCATTCAAAAGTTATTAGGGGGGGGACAGACAGACAGACCGACAGACAGACAGACAGACAGACCGACAGACAGACAGACCGACAGACATTTTTCCCCATCTCAATACCCTACTTTCCAATTTTTAATTTTTCAATATTTATTTAATTATTTTATTTATTTTTGACTTTTTTTTGTTTTTCACGATATTTTTAAGATGCATTAAGCCTTCTTTCATGCTTTTTTCTTCTTTTTCTGACTTTTACTGGGAAAGTAGGCTAAAAAAGGGGATTGAAGTTGAAGGATTTTTTTAAAAATAATTTATTAGTGTAGGTTTTATAAACACCTAGCGTTTCTTTAAAGTTATCGGTTTCGAAAGCATGATCCAAAGTTAAAACATATACAATTAATGTTACAAAGCAGCTTAAGTAGACAACAACAGCAAAAAAAGTTTCCTGCCTCACGGTCACGGCTAATTTACCTCTAGCCTAAAGTGACGCGTTGTGTGATAAGAAAAAAAAACTGCATCAAATTATTTGCTAAAAAACATAGAAAACAATTAGCGAACAGATATGTTCTTCATTACCGCAGCAACAGAAACGAATTAAGTTTTCTTCCGTACACAGACAGGGAGGTAGTTTTCTTTTCCTTCATGTAAATGGAACAACACTGGCAAACGAGAACTGCCTCGGTGACAGATTGTTTTCTTCTCCATACGGTAAAAGTTCTTTTTCATTGTTTTTTACTCTCCATCCTCGGTTAAACCGTATCCAAAGCAGACATCGTGGATCCCTCCTCAGAGTGGTTGATGAGGTATAACATTCAGTTGATTTTCAAAGGATGTTTGCGCATCGCTGGTTCTCCGGCACAGGGAGGCAGACTTCTCGACTTCGCTACAGTGAAATGAGGCTTGAAGTCTAAGGGATCTTTTTTTCCTTATTCTATCCGGGATTTTTCCGGACTTTTTCTTCCGGATAGCTTGTTTTATATGCTGTTGATATGCTGTATTTTGTTTAGCGTACTTACGGTCCGTGCTTTTGCAAGTAGCTTCAGTGCTAACAAATTTATAAGGAAAGAAAGAAGTTGAGTGTATCAGTTATGATTGATTCGGCAGTTTTCGGTGCGCACAATAAAAATTTGAATTATTTGCTTGCGTTTCATTTTCAAAAACTTTTAATATTTGAAGTTTTAGTTATTTGGTATAATAAATGATCGATGATTCAGTAAGATATTAATCATTCGGTTTTGCATTTAATTATCTGTAAAACGAAATTTCTAGTATCTGCTTTTGTACTGAAAAGGTGAATTTGATGAATAGATCACCTAAATATGCGCAGTGCAAAAAAGTTTCAGTACTTTGCTTACCAAAAAAAAAAAGAGTGAAATGAACGATCAAAGACGGTAACTTCAAAGCCCAGCATAGTTGCTTAAGTTCATTTAAATACAACGGTTAATTATTTCTTTTATTAAATGTTGGATATTTATAGGTATTATTATTAAAAAAAATACAAGAACTATATGCTTTTAGTCAAAAGCCATTTTGTGATTGAAATTTAATAACCATTTTGTTAATTTTTGATGTTCTAATTAAGCTCCAAAAATATTAAATTTTATAAATTAAATGTTTTACAGTTTGAAACTATTGTTTGAATAAATCTACAGTTATATTATTATTTTTTAATTTGATTGAAGCAATATAGTCTTTATTGAGTCATTCCATCTGAAACTTAACAATAATTTAAGAGCATAAGAAAACTCCAATTTTTAAAATAATGTTTACTCCTTAAGTTTAATTTATTTGAAATGAATTATTTTGTAGTACAGTCCCGTTTGTATTCAAAAATAATTTGTTAAATAGAAAAAATCGTTGATGACGGCAGTGCACTTATTAAGAACTCAGTGTATTTAAGTGGAGTCAGTACTCCAAATACTTTCAAACATTTGAATTTTTGACTTTAATATATTTTGAAACTCCATTTTAATACCTTTTTAATGATGCAAAAACTTCATGATCGAACTCATATTAGAAGTAAGTTAAAATAAGCTTTAAAAAAATGTAAACATATTTTGATGAGGTATGATTTTCCCCTTTAAATTGCAATATCTCGAAATGGTATTTTTGAAACTAAATGTTCCCTTTTCTCAGAAACTAAATTGTCTAAGGCTTTGAAATTATTACCACTAATTCCACACATCTAATTGCATATACTGAAGTAAAGGTTTTCTCATGTTAAAAAAATATTTTTATAGAGCTAATTTCGTGTTGCAAAGTGGAATGTTTTGAAAAAAAAAATGCAGTGATTTACACATTAGATTAAAAATTTAAAAAAAAAAAAAAACTAATATTCCTTTCTGTACAATTTTACTTCAGTATAGAGAAAAGAGTCTACTTAAGGTACAGAAAAATTTCATAATTGTATCTTTAATAGATTTGCAGAAAAAGTTACATGAACCTGTGCAAATTAACATTGACGGTATAGGGGATACTGACTCCTCTTAAAACAATATAAACGTTCCAAAAACGTCAAAAAAAAAAAAAAAAAAATCTCGTTTCTTTTTTATTGCATGTGTGTGATTATACAGTCAATAAAAGCAAGTAGAATTTTCTGAAATTTGTTGCTATGACCAAATCTGAATTATGCGAAAATTTCAATAAAACTTGCATCAACATAAAGTTGTTTTGATTACCTTGTAGTGAGTTACTTTGATGTAACAGTATTTACACGATATTTGTAAATATATTAGAACTAATCAAAGCACAGAAAAACTGCATTATTTTGTATATGTTGTTATACCCATATTATATTGTAGAGTATTGATTTTCAACCTTATATTAATGAAAACCCAATTGTTTTTTATGCATGTGCTTGCGGACTCTATTGATTAAATTAGTTCGTTTAGTTTGTAAAAGCATCGCTTAAAAAGCAGATCTTGCAAGCAGCCCGTGGGTAGCAGGTGGAAGACCACTCCTACATAGGTGACTGTCAAGTAAAAAAAGTGCTTTATGCTCATAAAAAAATTTATTACAATATTGCACTCAATCCTTAATGTGTTTGGTGTTTTTTGCTCGTTAAATATATTTCAGAAGAAAAAAAAAAGAAAACTTTATCTGTGTGACTTTAATTTCTTGCATTCGTCCTAACTACTACTACTATCATTTCCTCATATATGTAATAGCCAATGGTCAAGTAACGCTCCTGACGTCATCAACAATGAAACACACGCCACAGCATCATATTCAGATAATATGTTTCGACAATGTTTAATATGCATGGAAAGGGTTCATTGTGACTAGGCTGAACTCGATCCGGTAACTTAACTGTTTTACCGGTATGACTGTGCCATTTCAGGGGAATGAATAACGAAAAAGTGGGGGGGGGGGGTCAACAGTGAACGCTACCTACTGGAGCTTAAGGTTAATCCACTGGAGTTAGGGTTAAAATTTCAACTATCAAAATGTCACCAAACAGGCAATTGCTTCGTTCAAATAGAAAAAATATTCACTCGTCATATCTCGACGGGCGATTTTCTCGTTACATAATAATCATTATCCTTTTATTACTTGTTTAAAGCTATGCTAAAATCTTTTATCATATCTTTTAACATCTTTTTGGAGCATGTTTGCATGTTTAAACATTAAGGATTAGATCTTTTGTTTTGACAGATACACAATGTCCAATGAAAATTTTTGTTAAGTTATTTGTTTCTTATTATAAAGTTCTAGGCATTTATTCTATTAGCTACTCCATAATTTTTTCAGAGAAAAAACATAATTTAATTTTTAAGGGAAAACTTATTTTGAAATTCTTTAGAAACATGGAATGAGAATCATGTCTTGTGTATTTTTCGAAAACTTTTCATAGCTCGAAAATATCAAAAATAAAAGTTGAAACTCCTGACACATGGATAAATAAATCAAATTACGCTCTCAGAAATTCTAAAAACTGTGGCTTTAAATTTATATACTTTGACATATCTTCAAAGCGAAAAATGTTGGGAGCATACTTGAAGTTTTATAATTCAACTAGTGCTTCAAATAGGAACGAAAATCTAATACAAAAGATTCCGGACGAACATTTTTGCACTATCCTTTTATGCAGTGTAAAACCTAAACTTCGAGGTTTTTTTAAGTGAATGGATATTTCGCAAGAAACTTTAGAAATGCGAAAGCCGTTAACATAGCGTCAACATTGTTTTACTATCAGGGCAAGAAATGTTAGAAGTATAAAACAAACATTTAAATATTGTAACACAGTAAAATTTTGAACGTAATAAAATGGGGTATTTTTATTTTTTAAATCTCAAGTATTTGTTTGATTTCAACAATAACTGACAAAGTTATTTATTTCAAAAAAACAGTGAAACCCCGATGTTACGTTTTTCAAGGACTGTGGTAAAAACGTAAGATACGGGAAATATATAGGAGCAAAACTGATGTGGGGATTCGATAGAAAACGTTAAATGCGGGAAAACGTAGTATCGGGGGACGTAAAATCGGGGTTTCACTGTATTAAGAAGTTTGTAAATCGCTGCATATTACGAAATAAATTTAAGGTCCGTTAACTAAATGAATGCAACTATTTTTCGGCTGTATTAAAGCATGATTCTCAACATCCTTAATTTTTTCAAATGCATTTCTTTATTTCATAACGTGGCGAATTAAATGAACCGAAAAATTAACAGTTGCTAGTAAACCGAGAGCAAAATTATTGCCCTTAATATAAATGCAATTTCTGTGCCTCTAAAAGCATTAAGAAGCATAGTAAGTTTTATTTACATGATATTTACAAGAGGATGTAACAGCAGAAATAATGTAGTTTTTTCAAAGTGATTGAAATTTCTTAGTAACTTAATCAAAAAAAAAAAAACTTCAAATTATTCTAACATTCTACTATAAGGGAAAATCTAGTTTAGGCGAAAGAAGCCATTTCATCGTGATTGTACACAATATACATATTGCTGCGTATTTTTATTAATTACAGAAGGAAACTTTTATCGATGACTTGGCTTATATTTTTTTATTCCGCTAAGTCTGAAATAAATGAAATATTAAATCGCAAATTTAAGATAAAAAGTAACAAATTGTATTTTTCAGAAGAGGAAAACATGACATATTATTTGTATAAATACGGGGTGCGTACATTTAGGAAGTAAAATGATTATTATTATTATATTTAATTTGAAAATAATTAGGTTTCAATGTTCTTCCCTAAAAAAGTGCACCCCCCCTGAAGTCGGGCAAATAAAAAGGCAGAGGTGACACAGGAAGGAGACTCTTTTCTGTCTAACTAGGAAACCAAACGGTAGTGTAGTAATGAAACAAATCTACATTAGTAACCATAAAAAAAGCATATAAAAATGTTTTAGGACTCGTGAGAGTTATTTGCACTCGTGTTTTTGCACACAATTAACCTTGTAAGAGGTGTTAAAATGTGTTAAAATTAAAGAAAAGTCGCCAAATTCAATGAGTTTTTGGGGAGAAATTGAGATACACTTTACAGGAGTTTCTGCCCCCCCCCCCCACAACATGCAGATTCTGAAGCCGCGTGGAATTTCATTTCTCCCCAATTGTTTAAATTTCGCACGATTTCTTAAATATATTTGCATAATTTAAGACCTTATAAATCAGTAGGGGGGGGGGGGCACGAGGGCAAAAATTTTATGCGTGTAAAGTTATTTATCAATATGCTCTTTCCATAAGTACACTATTCGTGAGGATACACACTGGATTCATGAATAACATTTTTTTTTTAAATACTAAGCACTTTTTATCATTCACTAAAAAGGACAAAATAAGTCTTCTGAGTCAGAAAGGACATTTTAAGTATTCCTGTAGTTTTCGAAAATTCTAAGAAAATGACACCACAAACGAAGAAAAGTGTGGTTCAAGTCATGAAGAGAATTTCTTATCATTATTTAGCTTCCAATCATAACTTTGAGTGTTGAAACATGCATATTTTTCTTATTGGGAAAGTTTGGTTTGAAATGACTAGAACTGCACTTTTCTTCGTTTGTGGTTTCATTTTCTTGGAATTTTTGAAAGCTACGGGATTACTTAAAATGTCATTTCTGAGTCAGAAGAGTTATTTTGTCCTTTTCAGTGCATTATAAAAAGTGCTTAGTATTTTTTTTTTTAAATTCTGTTATTTTATTCTTTTTAATGTAAATGTATTTCAGAAATAGAATAATGTTACAATCATAAAGCTTCACCCAATTTCTTCACATAAATGCTCCGTACTAAAAGGAAATAAACCAATTGGTGCCTAAAACTTTAAGCAGTTGGCACTAAAAGTGAATCCTTGTTCCTCTATAGGATTCATTTGTGTGCTAATTTAACTGAAGTCATTTGTACATTTAAGGTTTCCCAAACTAATGTATATTTCAAAACATACAAGTTACTTATGGTAAAGATCCTAATATGTCTATTTACATATTTAGCATCATTATCGATTATTTTCATTGATGAGAGCATTTCATGCTTGCTCCAGAGAAGCCTTGATTCAAAATTTTCATTATGATTACTATTAACATTACTGTTGCAAGGCAACAAAATTTTAACAATGGGTGTTATATTTAAACATTTAATGGGGAAATTACATGAAATTTGCTGTTTTTCATCATAACCGAAATAATAATTTTATTTTAGAATTTTAATTTTTCAGCGTTAAGTTGTACCTTGGGATTAAGCAAATCATTTAGCGAGATTCCGAAGTCTCTTAGTGGTTTTTTTGCTGAGATATAAGCAAAATCAGGCCTTAGATTTATTCATGACAATCAGGCCAAGTATAATAAAAGTGTTTAAAAAAAAAGTCTCCTTAGGTGTAGTGAAGCTTTGCGAAAAATTCTCGTGCAACTGTATTCCGGGCGGAAGAAAAATCTTATAGCACACCACTGTTAAAAATAAAGGTCATTGATTTTAAAAAATGGACCAGCGAAAACATACGAAAACAATCTAAAATTCAAGTAAATCACTTCAGAAAGTTCAAATTTAAACTGAAGATATGTTACGTGCTAACCTGCCACCTCTCCTATTTCGATCTGCAAAGTCCAATCAGGCGCTATGTTGCCCTTTTCGTTGCTTAATTTACACACGTGCTTTACAAATTTACCTTTCCCAACTTTGCCCCTGTGCAGATAGCAGAAAACTGAAACCATGCAACCAACAGGTACTACTCAAGCTCAAAAGAACATTACTCACCCTGACAACTAACAATATTCCATAGTACACACAACTGATAAGCGAAAAAAGAAGAAAACGGATGCATAAAGAAAGGTTCACTTAGCGGTCAAAATGACCGTAGTCAGTCTTTCTAGGTATAAACATTTATAGCGACTATAATAATAATCCTAAAAGGAAAAAAATTACTGTTGTAAAATCTTAATAAATAGTTAGGAAAAGTCAATGAAGAAAAAGAGTTTGAAAATTAAACGCAGCAAATATGAGCATTTGAAAATCGTTTGCGGTCAAAATGACCGCTTCCGTCTTTCTAGTGTTAAGGAAGCCAAGAGTGTCAAACAAACTGGTAGCTAATACTATAAACCATTGCTTCGGTCACTCGTCTGGTCAGTGCTAATTCTGTATTAGCTACCAGTTTGTTCGGCACTCTTGGCTTCCTTATGAGGTTTTCCACCTCGGGCTCAGTCACTCCTATGCCTGGCTAATGAGTGCTAATAAGCACGAAGCTGCAGTCCTCGGCTGGAATTGACTGAGCTGGCGGTGTATTTCATGCATATCTTAATATATTCTTATTTGTAATCCATTTTTGTGTTAACAATATATCTTAGTGTTTTACAAGCTTTAATACAATTATTAGAATCATAGTAGAAGTCGCATGTAAAAACTGGAAAAAATTGCAAAATATCTTCTTACTATCAAACTTAGGAAACTCTCCTCTGGTGGATAATAAGTAAACATATTTAGGTAAATTTCAAGCAGGCATGTAACAGAAAAACTTACTTATCTTGCTTTTTACTGGTTTATAAAAAGTTCCTTACCTGAAAAAAAAATAATTAGTTATAATGAGAATAGTAATTCATATATAAAGTCGTGAAGATATTAAAAACATCTATACAGCAATTTAACAGTAACAGGTATTATAAAGATGCTGCGGTTTTTTTCTAATATCCGTTTTCCACAACTACCCTTACTTACAAAAATAATTTCCTCGAATCTTTAATGTTCTAATTTTTTTTATGCTTTCATTCATATATATTTTTTTAATTTCTGCAAAATCAATTTTCATGTTTCGTAAAAGAACTATCGGTTTTCTTTCGAGGAGAAGTTATTCTCAAGTGTTTGAGAACCGAAGTACAACTATTTTTATTTTATAATTTTTTTTTCATGTATTGTAATATTTTTTTATAATAGAAAATAAATGCTTTTATCCTACCGTCTGCAGAAAAATGTAAAAGAAGAAAAAAAGATTTTTTGAAGAAAGGAAATAGTTTTTATAATACGATATATTCAACATAGTTTAATATTAATAAGAAATCCAATAAGAAAACTTAAGGTAAACAGATTATTTATATTGTTTCGTTATTTAAGCGTTCAAAATAAGACATAATTTGAAAGCATTTTATAAAAAGTCAACTGTAAAATTTGGTATCTAAAAAACAAGGACATTAATCAGAAGTAAAGAAAAGGGTGCACATAATTAACTTTCTATTCTTTACCAAGAATAAATTTTGATTTTGAGTTTCATAAGCCTGCAAACAAAAATTAAATCTTGCATTTCTGTAAAAAAAAGGTTAATTTTTGTCCTAATTCTGATGTTTCAAAATCTTTGAAAAGTATATTTAAGTTGCAAATTGTTTGTTTTCGGTAACTTATAAAATGATATGGAATTAGGTTACCTGCATGTCTCCTTATATTTTTACATAGTAGTAATGGTCTTTGAAGCATAAATAACAAAGATAAAAATCAGTTCTTTGAAGTTAAAAAAACAAATCCTCGCATCACACATCCACTTGTGAATTTTAAAATGGAGTCGTTTCTGAAATTTGAAAACTATTTTTTTCTGAAAGAGCATGCTTAAAAACATAGGATAAGACCATTTTAAAGTTTAATATTAAAAAGTATATTTCAATCGGTGAGCAGATTCAATTTCATTTTTTACGCTTCGGGACATGACATCACCAGTGATAAAATGACATTCACTGATGCCATTAGCCCAGAGCGCAGTATTTAATTCACTTCTTTACTCACTTGGAATGGCAACGATATGTTAGACAGCAAGTGTAGAGCCCAATATTTATTTCGCTTCTGAATTATCATAACCTGGAAACGCGTTAGACAGCTGGCGTGAACATTTAGCGCACCAGTGGATTAAGCGTGACGTCATAAAGGCCACGCCTTGTTTAAAAAAAATCGAGCATTTAAAAAAAGAATAATTAAAAATTAAATGTTGGGGAAAATAAAAGCATATTCTGGGCCCATGTTATTCTTTTGGCACATTCTATGAACTTCAGTGACTAAAAGTAGTACTTTTGACTAAAGGAAATAAACCCATTAGCATTAAAAAAAAAGAATGTTGAAAATCTGAGAATTCTCAAATTTCACGCAGATCAAAGAAAGCGTACCTTGGAAATCCGAAACAAGTGTCTGGAATAGTTACGCTGCTTTCAATTTAATAGCGTTGATACTCTTTTATTAAGGTAATATGCATATAATATCCTGTTCGTCATCTAGTTTTTCTGTACATGCGGTATAAGAAAATCCTTTTTTACACGAAACCAGTTCGTACAACAAAAGACAAAACTTAAATAAAGAAAGCGCACAAGAAATAGAAAGGGAATCTATCGGATTTTCCGCATTCCTTGTTAACTATTAAAACAACTTCGTCGTTTATTTACGTAATGGTATCAGTTTTCCTGGAAAACGAAGTATATGCAAATGCTCCACTTCTCCGAAAATATATCCTAAGTTTTTCTTCTTCCTATTTTAGAACTGAAAAGAAGAATTCTTTCGGGTTAAAAAAGGAAATTTTACGTATAAAAGAGTCGGATGCACAAAGGAAAAGGATATTTTTCTTCTTCTTCGGAGCTGCAAGTCATTGGAAGTGGATTTGTGGTGGGTTCCCAGTTTTAGAAATTTTGAATATTCAATACTAACCGTTTGCGCTCAAGGAGATCATTTGATTTCGTATTCAAGACGAAAACTCCACGGTATATATTCGTTTGTGAATAAAAATAAAATAAGCATTTGAGAATTTTTAGCACCTTATTTGCCGAAGAAACTTGTTTCTGATATTGTATTTTAATATTTTACTTTTATTGGTCGCGTAAAAAGGAAGAATGACACAGAGGAGAAATATTTAATGGGTGATAGTGACAAAGTTTTTTTTTTTTTAATTTTGTCATTCGGTAATTTTTTTTAAAGATCAAACTATCTTAAGTTATTCAGTCAAATCAAAAAAGAGGCCAATTAATGATTCAAAAACTCAGCTTTTATAAACATATTTCCTGTTTTCTCTTTGATTCTCAAATACTACAGAATTTTGAATTTACCCGACCATAAACAGTTCATTACATGAAGCAGAACACATTGTTAAATGAGCAAGACTAGAAATATACACAACTTTGGGATATTTACATTGGGTCTAAAGCCAGGCGATTTAACAGAAGTCGTCACAGAAGTCAGTAATTCTACGACCACAATACATTTCGGCATTCATAATTTAGAAAAAAAAATGTATTTAATCCACATTAAGGGCTGTAAATATTCAAAATTACGTTGAATTCAGATTTTACGGAAATTATTTTAAATACATTAAAATATTTGTAGATGTTTCATTAACATTTAACAAGAAAAAATATTTCAACATATTACAAATACTGCTAACCAAAAATTTAAGCAGTTTTTAAATTCGAGATATTAACTTTGGATGACAAGAGCTGTCTTTTTAGGGAAAACATACATCCCATGTAATGAGCAATTCGTAATTTATTAGAAAAAGAAACAAAAAGGTTTCACATTTTGTTCGAAAAGGAATTGTCAACACGGTAACTTCTATCCATAAAATTCCAAAGATAAAAGATCTGGAAAAATTCGCTTTTACTGATTAGAAATCTTCAATTGCTGGTTTTATGCACCTTTTTTCAATTGAAGGGCTCGTGTCAAGAATGTGATAAACCACATGATTTGAAATTTTCAGTCGGCCAATTTCCAACTTATAAAAAATAATTATAGATTTTTTCAAAGGTATTATTTATTATATATATTATGCAATACTAAAACCAGATATGTTTTTCTCCATATTAAAAAATAAATTGTCGTTTTTATTTTAGTTTTAGTTATGAGAAATAAAAAGTTTGATCAAAAATTTCTGCTCCCGAGTCCTTCAATTTAAATCCCCCCAAAACACCTTAGGCAGTACCATAAAAGTTCTTCAAATATTTCCTTATAATTACTAACATATGTAATATGTTTTTAATGTTATTAATGGTGATCAAGAGTAAAGATACTGGTTAGACAATTTATTGTACTCTACTACACAAAGATCTTTGAAATGGATGTCAAATAATGATTGTGTACATTACTTTTTAATATTTTTGCTCAGAAAATAGTTTAAATTTATTTTCAATAGTATGCTCTTCTGATGTAGTGAACACATAAATAAGTAGCATGTCCATTAAAAAAATATTGGGTACATTAAAAGCTAACCATTTCGCATTTATTCATTTTTGATAGCAATGTTAAAACGATAAACTAAAGCTAAACATCTGCATAAGTTCTAATTATTGTTTTTTAAATCATTTGAAACGTATGAAATCTGTTTTTTTTCTAAATTGAATTTATAAATATACAATTTTCTGCACATAAACCTGTCAACTCTAAATTTAGAAGAAAGACTAGCACGAGCATTTACAAAAACAAATATTATCATTTAGAAAGTAATTAGTAGAAATAATTGCAATTTTTTTCGTATATAGAAAACTCCTTTAATTTATCTAACATTAAAGAGGAGAGTTTCAAATTTAGTCTTGTTACATGAGTTTTACGCTTCAATATTATGCTTTTGAGGATAGTTAGAAAAGGCATTTTATTATACTTACACACATTAAGGTAAACACACCAGTAGTGACCAGTGTTTAATAGTGCTTCAGTAGTGGCCTTTTCAAGGTTTAAATTCGAAAAAAATAGGATTTCAGGTTTCATAATGGGTTCAAACGTATAGGAGAAAAAACCTTCTGCACGTTTGATGCACTTTAAAATCCATTTGGAGACCTGTAATCCTTTTTTTTTTTCAAATATAAACCTTAAAGAGGTCTCTATTGAAGCACTGGCCACTACTGGTGTGTTTAACTTACAAATGCTGTGTTTGTTGTTTTTAGTTAATAACGACTATCCAAGTACAAGGTGTAATTCCCCGAGACGTTGAACTGCTTTATTAACGTATAAGTCAACACAAAAAAGATTTAGAGCACAATTAGTCCAGTCATCTGGTAGTTTTACCTGGAAAGTTTTCCGGGAGTTTTGAAAATTGGTAATTTTATAGATTTTGATGTGCCCTTTTCGAATTTCCACTTTGCCACCTCGTATCTTTGCCGCTCGCGCCGCCATTTTGAAAAAATGGCGTCTAAAAGCGGTATTTTGATGATATCTCCGTTCTGACTTATCTTACGATAAAAACATATTTTACAAAATTAAACTAGAGAAAATTTCCTACAAGTTATGTCACAACAATTTTTTCGTAAAATAAATAGCTTCGGCGTACGAGCACCGCAAAGTATTATTTAACACGCGTTATCGCAGAATAAGTCGTTCCACACTACTTTGAGGTTTAGTTATCATAACACATCGAAGAAACGCAGAGTTTAATTAATAAGCATGTAGTACAAACACAAATTCAATCGATTTGCAAGTTAATTTACTAACTGCATAAAAACTCACAATCCACAAATTAAAATTCTTTTGTGGTAGAAATGAGCGAGAGGAAAAAGGCAACACGGAAACCAAATTCCATTTCAGTTACTTCCTATCTTCACTAAAACACCGAAATAGACTCTTCCAACCAGGCGCCACGTAGATTCCCCCCTCTCTCCCTTTCCGAAATTTCTACCGGTATAACTCAATAAAATATTTTAGTCTGCGTCATCAGTATACTTGTTACGAAAAAATTATTGAAAAAATGGCGTCTAAAAGCGGTATTTTGACGATATCTCCTTTCTGACTTATTTTACGACAAAAAAATCACATGCAAAATTAATTTATGCATTATATATATTAATTTACATACAAAATCAAACAAGAAAAATTTCCTACAATTTATATCATAAAGTTTATTTTTCTTTTTTTTTAAATATTGTGTTCAAACAAGTCACAGAAGATGCAGACACTTTAATAATCAATACTGCGATAAGTGTTTCTTCAACATTCGATTCCGTAATTGTTGTAGGCGAAGATGTAGATCTTCTTATTCTTTTGACAGCTCTATCTAAGCGATCAAACATATATATGCTCAAACCAGGCAAAGGAAAAATTTCGCAACAAATATAAACAACTGACAGTATCATAGATAAGACAGCCGCAGATCATATTTTATTCTTGCATGCCTTTAGTGGCTGTGATACAACATGTGCCCTTTTCAATCAAGGAAAAACGAAATTTATAACCATACTAGCCTGCCTGCCCGGCGTTGCACGGGCTACTTAAAAAATGAAAGAGCTGTTCAATTGATGTTTTTGTATTAGTCTGACATCAGTTTCTAAAGCGCTAAGGAGTAAATAATTACGCGTAATGCAAGGTTTGCAAAACACCAGTAGAGCATATTTTTGGCAAAAACCTCTTTAACGTTAATCATATTTATCAATAATACAAGTTATGAGTATTTTCAATTAGCACAAAAGATGAAAATATATGCATTCTCAACTATAATATGTGCTCACTTTAAACTGAATTAAATCTGATAGAATATATCTGAAATATTTATGTACAATTACAATCAGCTTTTTACATAAAATGACACACACTTTTTGTTGATTACGTGAAACTAAAGCACCAAGACTTATTAAATACCAATAAGCATTAATTTAATATCAAGCCATCAGATTCCAATTAAGCTTTAGTTAAAATCCTTTTTGTTCAACTCTGTTTCACTTAATGAAATCCAAACAATCTTAATTTAACGTGTTCTTTTAACGATACAAACTGTATTGCAAAAATCGAAACAGGAAGGAAAAAGAGATTTATTACAATTCGAAAACTCACCCATGTGACGGAAAAAAGTCCAACAAAATAAACATAATTAGTCGCACAACCTAAATGTACCCAAATATGAGGCCGGTGAATGATAAACTTACACTTCAATCAATAAACATTACTAAAGAAACATTTTTCATATGCTGAAAAGAGTTAAGAACGTTGAATGTGAAAAAATAAGAAAGGACAGACGATAAATGTCCGAATAGAGCAACCAATTTTAAACTAATTAAAAATGAAATTCTAGATGGAAACGTTGTTTTAAGATTTGGACAGCAGCCAAAAAAATCTCTTTTGACACAATTATTAGAATTTTATTTGCTCAACCATATGCAAAATGGCAACAGGAAAGAAATAAAAATTCCTGAATATCGTTATGTTAATTAACGTTTTAATTAATATCGCCGCTAATTAAAGTCGTACAATTATGAGATTGGTCCTATTGTTTTCTTTGGAAAATTTCGAATTGATCGGTATCTCGTTTGACTCCCGATTCGTAGTGGTTCTCGAGAAGATCGATCTTCAGACAGACAGACAGACAGACAGACGGACGCGAACAGATTTTAATATTATAGTGGACTACGAAAAAAATCCAAATTTAAGTGAGTCTATTAAAGCGTTTAAAAATCCAAATGCTGATCCAGAGATCATTGCTAAAGCTGGAGAAGACTTCCTTCTTGACTTATACGGTTTCAGTGAAGTGAAAAGTAAAAAAAAGCAAGAGAAACATGACTTTAAACGCCTTCAGATATGAGTGCTTTGTAAAATCCGCATATAAAAGTAAATTTAATATTTCGTCGCTAACTCCAACAGAAGCAGCAGCAAGATAACATTCTTTTCGATCTTATCACCAGATTCAGCAGTGGTGTAGGAATGAAAAAAAAAACCCAGAGCAGTGGGGTGGAATAGAAATAAGAATGGGTTAATTCCTGTTATGATGCTTGACCCTCCAGCTCCGCAAACCTTACTAAGACTTATTTCTTGCAAATGCAAAAAAGGATGTCAAAAAGCCTTTGGATGCAGAAAAGCCGGTTAAAATGCTCCGTTATGTGTACTAATCGTATAGGTGGTAATTGTGAGAATTCGCAAAGTTTATCACATGATAGCGATGAAGAGGAAGAAACGGTGACGGTTTTCGAGCAAACGAATGATGGAATAGAAAACGAAGAAGATCATGATGAATTTGATGATCCCATCGCAGATGATGTCGAAGAAATTGCATGACGTCTCAATCGATACTGAAGACGGTGAACCAGTAACTCTTGGTCGATCAAAAATATCTACGCGAAAATACTGTTAAATAACACTTTTCGGCGCTCGTACGCATAAATTATTTATTTTGCAAAAAAAAAAAAATATGATATGTAGGAAATTTTTTCTTGTTTAATTTTGTATATAAATTAATATATATAATGCCTAAATTAATTTTGTATGTGATTGTTTTGTCGTAAAATAAGTCAGAAAGGAGATATCGTCAAAATACCGCTTTTAGACGCCATTTTTTCAATATTTTTTTTTCGTAACAAGTATACTGATGACGCAGACTAAAATATTTTATTGAGTTATACCGGTAGAAACTTCGGAAAGGGAGAGAGGGGGGAATTCACGTGACGCCTGGTTGGAAGAGTCTATTTCGGTGTTTTAGTGCGATAGGAAGAGATAACTGAAATGGAATTTGGATTCCGTATTGCCTTTTTCCTCTCGCTCATTTCTACCACAAAAAGAACTTTAATTTGTGGATTGTGAGTTTTTATGCAGTTAGTAAATTAACTTGTAAATCGATTGAATTTGTGTTTGTCATATATGCTTATTAATTAAACTCTGCGTTTCATCGATGTGTTATGATAACTAAACCTCAAAGTAGTGTGGAACGACTTATTCTGCGATAACGCGTTTTAAATAATACTTTGCGGTGCTCGTACGCCGAAGCTATTTATTTTACGAAAAAATTGTTGTGACATAAATTGTAGGAAATTTTCTCTAGTTTAATTTTGTAAAATATGTTTTTATCGTAAAATAAGTCAGAACGAAGATATCATCAAAATACCGCTTTTAGACGCCATTTTTTCAATATGGCGGCGCGAGCGGCAAAGATACGAGGTGGCAAAGTGGAAATTCGAAAGGAGCACATTAAAATCTATAAAATTACCAATTTTCAAAACTCCCGGAAAACTTTCCAGGTAACCCCTTTTTTTTCGACCAAATGACTCGACTAAATGAGAGAAAATTACAGCCAGAGTTCCAGTGGGAATCGAACCCACAACCTCCAGTATTCGAGGAGAAAATTCTAACTCAGTGCCACGGATAACATAATGACTCTTGTGTAAAGAAGACATCAACATGTTTATCCTAGATTTCTTTCTTTCTTTTTTTTTTTTTTGAACTTTAGTTACGCACTTACATTTAAATAAAATATTGTGCAACTTGTTGAAAGATTTTAAAAAACTAGCCGAAAATTTCTATTTTTTATTTTAGCCAGCTGTTGATCATATTTGAGAAAATAAATGAACTCTTTCTTCTAAGAAGAGAAAGAAAAACATTGAAATAAATGACACTCGAAATATAATAAGAGCTTATACAAGAGGACAACTTCAGCTTGATTGACAAGGAGTGAGCCATTGGTTTTAGTTATAAAAGCAGTTTTTTTGTCATGGAAATCAAGCAAGCAACTGAAACGACACAAACTGAACGTTGCAACAGAAACGATATTGCTCTTAAACAAAATGTGCGATGTTTAGCGAGATGATATTTTGAAAGATCAGTATGGTAAAAATATTTTGAATATTTAAAACCCGTAATGTGTTGTGTTTCCAATGCAGTCTTATTTCTATAGTTAAAAGCATTTGTGCTTGAGTATGTATTAATTTATTACCAAAGCACATTATAAGTAAAGCCTTTTTAACACTTCCATGTAGAGAAACTTACTGCAAATACATTATAGTACCGTGAAAAACCAAAGCTGGAAAATTCCGACTTTTACCGGTGATTCATTGAAAATATTTGGACTCCCGCGGATGTCTTTGGTACGGGAACGCTGACATTCACCGGTTAAAGTTGAAAATATTATTTTTCAGAGCTTTCCGGTAGAATATATGCTTATGAATTTTATCTGTACTTAATAACTTTCAACATAAACATCAAACAATGTTGTCTTCCCTGCAAAAAGTTTCGAAATTTTTGCTTGATTAGTTTCAATTTTTCTTTTCTCACAGATCAAGACTACAGCGTGAAAAAATGAAGTCCGCATTGTGAATTATTATGCAAAGTTGTTGAATGTTCTTCAAACCCGTAAAGTTTGAAACATTTTACCATTTTCTTTTTGCGCATCCAAACTTCTTTCGCAAGCGTAGGAAAATCGGCCCTAGAAGTGAATTTCTGATCAGATCACGTACGCAAGTGGAAGGGTTCTTTTCGTTTGTTTTATAAGAAGCATCTCATTTGCATGCACTTCGTTTATATATTGTTGCAAAATTTCCAGAAAGGAAATCGCCTTTCAGAGAAGAAATTCGGCAGTCTGAAATTCATTTTCTTTTGTTTCTAGAGATCTTAACATTAGTTTTTTTTTATTTATTTCAATATATATATATATATATATATATATATATATATATATATATATATATATATATATATATATATATATATCATAAAGTTTTATACAAATTCTTAAGTCAACACAAATGGAAAAAAGCGGATTAAAAAAAAAAACAGTATGAACCAGACACAAAAAACTGGATCTATTATTTTTTTAGACTATTTTTATGATGTTCCTCTTATTGTCGGCTTCCACAATTGTAGGAAAGAGAGGTGCTGTTTCCTCACCGTTACGTTTATATTTGTTTAAACAACAGTTGTTTGATAGTGACACTTGTTTCAAATAGTCGGATTTATTTTTGAGGTCAAACAACCCTAGGTCCAGAGCCACTATGGATATTCACTTGACATTAAGGCATGGAACACTTTGTGAACTCGTGTAATACAGTTAAAATATACACACTTTCGAGATTTAAAAAAAAAAAAAAAAAAAAAAAAAACATCATTACTATTTACATTTTTTTTGCTTGGCGACAAAACTTGGCGACCAAAATACTGGCAATATATCGCCAAGTGTCCCCCAAATCATAACACTACTTGAGTTTGCATCGAAATTAACAATGATTTCCCCCCAAAAAAGGGGAAAAGATCCCCTTAGAAACACCCGAATGCAACGAAAAGGGAAGGTGCACAACTAAACCGCACTAGGAGTCTACGTACCAAATTTCAACTTTCTAGGAGATACCGTTCTTGAGTTATGCGACATACATCCGCATATACGCACATACATACAAACGTACATACAGACGTCACGAGAAAACTCGTTGTAATTAACTCGGGAATCGTCAAAATGGATATTTCGCGTGTCTATACGTTCTTAGAAACTTATCCACGCGTGGTCGAGTCGAAAAAAAAAAAAAAAAACCTCAACATTCATTCGGGGAGAATAAAATGGAAATTATGTCGATTTTTGAGTGAAATTTTTTTCGCGAATACAATACTTCCTTTTTTGTAAAAGGAAGTAAAAAGAAAATGCAAATTTTTGTCTCACTGTAACCCACGCAAGGGGTACAGTGAAACAGCATGTTTGTTAAGCAAAATAGCATTCGGGGCACAGTGAGACAGCATTTTTACATATTTTTAAAGAACGTCCTGTGCTTGCTTCATAGATGGAAGAGAAAAACAGAAACAGCAGAAACTATGCGTGAATGAATTAAAATTATTTTGAGTGAAATTGTTACAGTGGTATTTTGGAAGTTGAAAAATAAAATTATATCAGTGAAAATAGTCACTAATCTGAAAATTAAAACGCAGTGGGATTTTTTGTAGATTCATAATTATTAGTCAAATGCACTTATCTACAACGGCTGCTGAAAATGGTTAAAACATTTATTTGAAGTCACTTATGTTACTTATCCATTTGTTCCTAGATTGAAAAATGTAATTATAAATGATGTATTATTTTCAGGAAAAAACAAACTGTAATTTTTCTCAAATAATTCTTATTTCATCCTATGTCTTTAGCTTGTCATTCGTTTGACATGGCTTAGTAAGAAATTGGCTTTTATATAATTAATCATAAAATATTTTGGAAAGGCTCATCGAACAGTGATTTATCATTTCTTTTGAAGTTGGACATTTTTGGAGACGTTTCTAATTACATTTTCTAAAGTTTTTAATCGATGTATTACACTTAGGCAATTAAGCTCAGTGTCAATTGTGCGCTTCAGAGAAAAAATGTTGCTTTCATCACTGTAAAGTATACTTTCCTTTTCACTAATACATTGGTATTAAATATATATATATTTATATATATATATATATATATATATATATATATATATATATATATATATATATATATATATATATATATATATATATATATATATATATATATATATATATATATATATATATATATATATATATATATATATGGATATGCAATCATGGTGAGGAAGTATTCAGGCCCTTGAGTCCTGAGAGACATGTCAATTTCTGTCAGGTATTATACTTTATTGTACCTAAACACAATTTTAAGCTATAGTCCATATCGTTAATAATCTGACAATGTCAAAGAGACTCAATCAAACTTTTTCTGTTATTTAATTTCAATATAAGAAGTTACGAGTAATACAGAGTAACACGTTAAAAAAAAAAAAAATCAACAGTTTTTAACAAATAAAGTAGGTTGTTCATTTAACGTTTTTACTACCATATAACGGAGAGAGCTTTTGTTTTCATGTGATGGTCCATGTTGTTCCTCATTCAATATATTTCTTCTAAGATTTTGTACGAAATACAAATTAGAATACATAAAGAGACAGTATGAATGTGAAGATCTCATTTAACAATCATTAAGTAACAAGGTAAACACATTACGTGCATGAAATGCACCGACAGATCAGTCATTCTACCCAAGGACTGCTAATAAGCACGAAATTGCAGTTCTCGGATGGAATGAGTGTGCTGTCGGTGTATTTCATGTATTTCTGCCTTAGCCCTGGCTATAGGGCAGTTACTTACTGAAAATACATTACGATTTAAAATATTATTCAAAAACTAAGTTTTTAATACAATTGTATGCACCATAAAACTGATGAGTGATTTTTTTCCTTGCTGAGATCTTTAAAATAAATTTTCATTGAATAAAGTTGCGTTGAAATCCAACTGTTAACTGAAACGAGGAGGGCTAAAGGACAGACATTCACTCCCTATCTTTTAACTACATTAAAAAATATCTCTGTTTTATTTTATTTATTTATTTTTTATTTTATTTTATTTTATTTTTATATATATTTTTTTGTCTTCATTTGAGTTTTGATTTATTTTTCTGAGGCATTAGGTCTCCTTTGATGTTTTTATCTTTAATCTTCTCTTCTTGCCTTATTTTTACAGCATTTTAGACTAAACAGGACTCAGCTGCGTTTTCATTTAGCATTGAAACATTTGTATCGGTCGCTAAAATTTTAAAAAGCATTTGAACGACAAATAAATCTGCATCTTTGTCTTAAGTCTATACGAATTTAAATCCAACTTTCCGACTTGAAACACCTGAATAACATGATTAATAATGACACTTTAAATTTAGTTTTTTCCAAGAAATAGTTTGAAGGACACGCTTAATAATAATCTCTTGTAGTACTTAATTTTGTTTTAATGTCCAAGTAAATATTATTGTTTTATCTGAAAGTAATGAACGTAATATCAAAGTATGTCGTAGTAGGCGAATTAATTTGAGATTAATATTAGCATTTTGCTAACAATTTTATGGTTGACCTAACTAGTGTATAATGTTTTTGAACTATTATGCATTTAAACTATGTTTGATGATATTTAAAAGAGCTCTCATAAGTTTTAAACAAAGTACATGTATGATGCATATTTTGTATTTTTCTGATTTAAACGTTAATTATATTTAAACGTTTATTGCGAAGTCGTGATATGCCACGCTGTAAACTAAAGAGATTTACTCAAAGCACTTGTACTAAAGAAGCGAAAGCTGACGAATGCCAAAATTCAACTCTTCTAGGTACAGCAATTTTAAATCTCAATAAAACAAAGATAATAAAATAATTGCTCCCAATACTGTTACAATACGTTTTTATCATGATATTTATCTTTAAAAGTATGAATTCAAAATTCAGCTAGATACAAAACTAATAATTGGTAATTTGCTTTAACATGCAAGCTACTATGTATTACTGTTTGTGAGGTTGAGAAACAACATGAATATCTAAATAGATTTTTCCAATTCCTGATGCAAGGGAAAATTACCTTTCAATAATTTACAACCCGAAACTGAAGCAATAATAAATACATTTGGCGTTTCGGAACAAAGAATAATGAAAGATATTAAAATAAGTGCTCCCAATACTATTACAGTACGTTTTTATCATGATATTTCTCTTGAAAAGCATAAATTCAAAATTCAGTTAAATACGAGACTAATAACTGGAAATTTATTCTAACAGAGCAAGTTACAAAGTATTTTAATGGTGAGGTTGAGAAGCATCATGAATATCTAAATAATTGTTTCAAGTTCCTGATGCAAGGGAAAATTACCTTTCAATAATTTACCACCTGAAACTGAAGCAATAATTAATCCATTTTGTTCTACGGAACAAAGAATAATCTAAGACAATAAAATAAGTGCTAACTACTATTACACTACTACTATTACAGTACGTTTTTATCATGATATTTCTCTTGAAAATTAAGAATTCAAAATTCAGTTAAGTATGAGATTAATAATTCGAAATTTATTCTAACACAGCAACTTATAAAGTCTTACTACTTGTGCGGTTCAGAAACAACACGAATATCTAAATAAATGTTTCAAATTCCTGATGCAAGGGAAAATTACCTTTCAATAATTTGCAACCCGAAACTGAAACAATAATCAATCCCATTTGCTTTCCAGAACAAAGAATTACCGTTTCGAGCGCAAAGACAATTTACTATTTACCGATGAATCCAGTCCATGCATTAAATATCGGGGTTCGCATTCTCTTTTTGGTTAACTTTAATGGATTTTCGTTACCTGTTAACCGAACACACTTTAATTTGTTCCGACAAGAACGGATGCTTGCACAAATAGAAAGGAAAATTGCATTCAGCTAGAAAATGATCACATCCTATACATTTTTTTGCCTTTTAATTTTTGAATCTTGAGTGGCTATTATTTCGGGAAAAAGTGTTTGAAACTAAGTTTATCTTTTTTTTTCTTTTGAGGAATTTTTGATGTTGTTCAATCATGGCTTTCTTGGTAACCGCGCATGAAGTGTATTTATAAAAGGCCTGATATTAAATATTTTATTTTTTTTATCAAATTTTTTGAGGTGGCTTTAGAGAAAATATTTTTTATGACGTATGGCTTATTGCTTTAAGCACAATGTGATTGCAGAAGTAGCTGAAATTCACAGGATAGCATGTCATTTATTGTATCTCCATAAAAATATTTAAAAATGTCTGAACGTACTTATATTTGGATAGTCAGAAAGCTTCTACTTTTTTTAAAGTAACGGCTCTTAGGGGAGCCATTGCTTACATATGGGGCATTATATGCCTTCAAAGCAAAACAAAAACAACAACAAAAAAATTGATTTGAATTTTGACAGCTTGAATTTAAATTATGTTTTTCGCAATCACGAGTGTGTGTATGTAGGCGTGTATGTTTGTGTGTGGGGGTATGTGTTTGTGGGTACGGGTTATGTGTATGTGTGTGTAGGCATGTGTGTTTGTGTCTGTGTGCTGAAATAAGTGTGTGGGTAGTTGTGTATATGAATGTGTGTGGGTGGGGGGGGGGGGTATGGTGTATGTGTGTGTAGGCATATGTGCTTTTGTCTGTGTGCAGGCATGAATGTGTGATTAGTATTGTGTATGTGTGTGTATGTGTTTGTGTATGTGTGTATGTGTTTGTGTATGTGTGTGTAGGTGTATGTGTGTGTATATGTTTGTATGTGTGTGTGTTTGTGTGTGTGTAGTTGTGTATGTATGTGCGTGTGTGTAGGACATGGATGCAACCTGGAGACGGCTTTCACTATAGGAGGAGCATCGTGAGGAGCCCGTTAACGGTGATGGTGCGGAGGGTGGCGGTGGGAAAAATCAAAGGAACGTCAAAAACAGTCAAATAAGAACAATAAACAATCGTGATTGCTCAAAAAATAAACGAAAAAAGATTACAGAAACAAAGAGCAAAGTAAAAGTCAAAAATAAAAATAATCAGTTCAACTTATTTCTATTTGCCCTCATCAGATCTTTGACCCAGTATTTGCTCTAAATACAACTTCCAAAGAGTTTGGGCACATAAGTAGGTGTGGGTTAGAACATCCAAGAAGACTTCCTCAGCGCAAATTATGCAGTTCGGGCAATGAAAGATACCAAACATGAAAAAATATTTAGGCAAACAATCGCGCCGTGGGGCAATGCTTATTCTGCTTGGTGCTGGAAGAGTATGTAATACAGCATCGTTATATTTTCAAATATTACTCAGAGAATATATTTTTGATCCACTGATGGATTGATTGGATGTGGTATGATTCTGCTACAGAGGCTTCCTCCCTGTGAACGTATGCAACGGATAATTCTAATTTTGAACGCTACCATTCTTTCTGTTTTGAAACTTATCAAGATCCAATTCACAAACTTCAACGTCCAAGGCGTTCGTGAAAAAAAAAATACTCTCGCACCAATTCTAGCGTTAATTCTGAAGCAGCACTTCACGTAGAAGATTGTTCTATAAATGGTGATAAAAATTAAAATTTTAAAACATATTTATGCATTTTACTCGTACTGATCAACATAATAGTTAAACTTTTGAGACATAAAATGTTCAAAGTGGTTAATTTTTGACCAAAACCGTGAACATTCGAAATAATTAGCGTTTAAAACGGATGAAACAAATGTAAAGGTTTTCTAATCCTGAAATTGTACCTCTATCGCCTTTCATACGAATTTAGCAATTCAAGTAAAAACTCTAATAAATAAATAAAATCATATAAGAATTTATTTACTAAGTAATTTCACTTATTGTCTGAAAAATAAGTAAATACAATTTCTCGCAAGAGAAAACCTTAAGATGTCAAACATGTTAATATAATAAACAATAAACTACCGTCTTTAAGCCAGGGCTAACGCAGAACTGCATACTGCATGTATATTCATATCATGTACATATTTTACACTAAACTATATAATGATGTGTTTGCTATTGTGTGATCCTCCCCATCATTACTCGGAATGAAATTTAATTAGTTTGCTTTAAACATTTTACATTTTCACAAATGAATATTTATCCATTAATGAAAGTCTAAAGTTATATTAAAACGTTACAGCACGAGCAGCAGTGCAATGTGTAAGCTTGATATTTAACTAAGTTATTACATGACATTTACAGAAAATTAGGTATTTAGTACGTTGTTTAGACAATTATAAGACTAAACACAACGGTATTTTATGCTTTATCCTTTTTTTTTTTTTTTTTTTTTTTGACATTTTAGATGAATGTCCATTGTCTTAAACTACTTTGTAAAGTTAATAGCATCTTAATAAAAGATCTTTTAAAGAATAAATTATGAAACAAAAACTCTTAGGCACACATTTATAATTTCAAAAAACTTTCTTATCCAAACTCAAGTTCTAAACATCGAGTGTGACGTCATACAAAGTAGCTGTTCATAGCTCTTAAATGTGCGTTAGGGTTGATTTATGAAAGGGTAATTTAGCTTATTAAAATGTTTTAATAGCTAAATAGTTAAGAAAATTGTAGACATGCGACAAAATATTTGCATACATTTTCGGCAAAATTGAATTTAAATAGCAGTTTTATGGCACAAAAAGTAATTTGCCTCTAAGACATTTTCATTAATTTATAGCCTGAGAAGCTCATCCGCGACTACACAATTAAAGATAAGTACAGTACTAAAAGACCTCATAAAATTCGATTTGGTGGATCTGATGTGAGGATGAAGAAGTGGAATTACGCTGAAAAGTGCATTTTAGGGAATGTTCGTTAAAAGTTAAGCGCTTGTTGATATTGTGCCTCATTTTCTTGAAATTACTGCATTATTAAAGACGTGACGCCTGTTTGGCAAAAGTAGCGAACTATTAATATTTAGTTTTAGAATTTTAGAGGTATGAGCATAATATTTTAGAGTTCAGTATAATTTCATTTTTTTGAGATTCTTTGTTTAAAGTTTTTTTTTTTTTTTTTTTTGAATTTTCTGTATGATTTAAAAAATTACTTCTATTTGTCGAAATTCAACTGAAATAAAGGGTGTTTTATTTTAGAAGTATAGAAGTTGGGAACACTCCTTGATCTGTGGGACATTTTGATAGTTGTCACTTGTTTTGTGTTTAGTTTGATTTGCCATTTCGTCATGAACAGACAACAGGACGGTGCAACATGCCACACAGCACGTGTCACAATTGATTTATTCAAAGAAACTTTCGGTGAACGAATAATTTCGCTTAATGGACCCGCGAATTGGCCTGCAAGATCATGCGATTTAATTACGCTGGACTATTTTTTGTGGAGCTGTGTGAAGTCTCAGGTCTACACCGATAAGCCACAGGTCATTGACACCTTGGATGAGAACATTCGCCACATATTACTCAAATACGGCCCCCATTGCTGTGAAAAGTGATAGAAAATTGGACTTCCCGATTAGACTTTCTCCAAGCCAGCCGAAGTGGCCATATAACAGAAATCACATTTAAATAAAAATGGCAAAAGAATCATCTTTCGAATAAAACCAAACTCATGGCAATTTACATCATTTAACGGTGTTTTATTTGAATTTAAAGCTCTATACCTCTAAAAAAAACACCCTTTAGTGAATTTCTAAACGGAATATGCCAGACAGCCAGCTTATCTCATCTTGAGACTGCAGATTCGTTCTTTTTATGAGAATTCTTAAGTCAGGAATAGTGAATAACCGAGCCGGAGGCTGATATATTGCATAAAGTTCTGCCTTAGTCCTGGCTTAAGGACGGTAATTTTACTGTTGAAAATACCCAAGCTTTGCCTTTAATTTACGAGTCAAACCGCACTATGCTGGTGATATAAATTCACTTTATCTACCAGTTTGTTGGCACTCTCAGCTTCAATGGGATGTCATCTGCCTTCGGCGTGGTTTTTTTACTATTCCTGACTGAAGAGTTATAATAAGAACGAAACTGCAGTTTAACGATGTGATAACCGGGCTGTCTGGTATACTCCATGTAGTTCTGACTCAGTCCTTGCTTAGGGGTGGTAGCTTACTACTAAAAATAGTAAAAGTTCGAAATTTTAGGTTTTAAGTATAAAATAAATTTTACTTCAACTTTCAATATCGTTCGTTAAACTAAATTCAAGAATTCAAGAACTCGACCAGATGTTGGAAGTTCTTACAAAAAGATTGAGTCATGCTATGGAGATGTCACTAATTGCGTAAGATCTGTCATTGCAGAGTTTCGTGCAAAAATTGATCACTCAATTATTGCCCATTAATAATTGATGGAAGGTCTTGTAGGAAACATTTGATATGGTCACGAGTCAAAGAGAAGCGTTGCACTAGATATTGGGATTATGGTGTGAATACTGAATAGGCCGACTAGGGCACGGTCTTGAGCACCTGTGTTTAAGGGGTTTCCAAATGTCTAAATTTGTTTTATGTAAAGGCTAAAATTCTAAAATTTAACAACAGGAGGCCCCAAACAAATGTTTGGCCTAAAACCTCCCGATATCTCAATAATCGGGCCCTGATCGTGATGGTTTTCAAGGCAGCCAAGTCGGTCTAGGCTGTCATATTAAATCGAAACTTTTATGCCCTGTTGAAACAGAATGTCTCGTCGTGTGTAACATTGGTTGTTGTGGTTATTTCATGCAGCGTTACTAATCTGCTAACTCAGAAAATTATATGCACACGCCGCTAATTTAGATCAATAAGTGCATGTTGTCGGTCACTTAATATCACATAGTGGAAGGTGCTTCCTAAAGTTTCTTTTCTTTTTTTTTTTTGACTCTGATAATCTCAGAATGATAAATTCCTCAACAATTTCTGACATGAAATAGCCCACGCTTCAAAAGCTAACTACTCTTCTGGATTCAAAGTTTGATAATTTCCTTCATACGGTTACAATCAGGTAGAGCAACTTTTCACAAAAATCATTTATGTGTAAAATAAAACCTTACCACTGATTTGTACATTATGAACGTTGCGCTATTATCATCGTTTATACTGACAAGCATATTGCTTTTAAATGACCCTTATGAAAATATGGAAACCCCTATTCAAATGGTACCTTATTTTGCGCTTTGGGACCAAAACACTTAATATGAAATGTTGTCTGTGAATTTAAAATGAAAATAAATATTTTGAGGTGAACAAATTTTTAACAAAACCATTAAATGGAAACAAAACAAATGGCAAGAAATACATATTAAAACAAAGGTTAAAAAAAACTATAATTTCATCGTAGCTTTATCTTTAATATAATTTCTGATTACACTGGATCAAAACCTCAGCATCCACAAATTGATACTAATTAAAATCTTTAAAAAATGGGTTATTTTCAAAAAACGTCTAGAAAAGAAAATTAATGGATGTTTACTGGAAGAAAAAATGATAAACAAATAAATGTGAAAGCTTTTAGGCAGCTATTTTTTTCTTTAAGTTATGAGATTAAAAAGACAAAAATAAGGGTTTTTCTTTAATAGAATTTTCCAAACGCGAGGAAACTAAGCACCGTACGATGCATTTTAAATTGAATTTCATCTTTATTATTTTTACCTTGTCATATTTTTTGCACAGGCTTTAAAATATATTTTTATACGCTGTAGCGTAATAGAATTTTTTTTGGATTACTAAAATTAATTGTTTCACAAAAATAAAATAACAGGCTGAGCTAACGTAAAAATTAGCTTTTGTTTATCAGGGAAATAAACTCATATTGATGAGTGCATTATACTTTACCTCTAACACTTTACTCTCTCTCTCTCTTTCTATATCTATCTATCTATCTATCTATATATATATATATATATATATATATATATATATATATATATATATATATATATATGTTAGTAGATATACTGTGGCAATGTTTTTAGTTATTAATAACACTCACAAATACGTTTAAATTATATATTTTTTAGCTATCATATACACTATATATCGTTTTTTACAAGTTATTCGGATTACCTGTGGTTTTCGCTTATCCGTGATTACCGTGTCGCCCTATTCCGAGGTGAATCGGTGTTTACTGTCTGTGTGTGTGTGTGTGTGTGTGTAAGGGAGAAGAGGACACATGCGTACATTTTTTTTCCCATTTAAACACGCGTATGTAATTATACAGTCAACCTTTGTCTGCGCGATTAATTCCAGATTCTACCGCGATCAGTGAATCATCGCGAAATATGATTATTTATTTATAAATCGAATGTTTTCCTAGACAGAGTGTAATAAATTTATTTATGACTTTTTAAATACGTTTTTCTAAATAATTAGAGCTCTGAAGACAACGAATAACAACCGCCATTGCAGTCATACTATCCAATATCTTTACTAATAATAAAGCATAATATTTGTCCGGATATCTGTCGCGGTATCTGTCCGGATCTCTGTCGGGATGTCTCTCTGTGCTGCGCATAGCGCCTAAATTGTTCGACCGATTTTTACAAAATTTGGAACAGAATTAGTTTGTAGCAGGGGGTGTGCAACTCGAAGCAATTTTTTGAAAATTCGGTTTTGTTCTTTTTCTATTCCAGTTTTAAGAAAATTTTACTGAGCAAAATTATTATAACGAGGACGAGTAAATTACCAAATTTTCATAACGTGAAACCGTAACATAGACGAGCAAATCAACATAGCAAATTGGCGAGAAATTTATCATCATTATTTGTAAATATGCAGGTGAACCAAATGACATTTTATTTTTCTACTACGGGTAAAGCCGTACGGGTACCACTAGTATTGCATAAAATAGTGGGAAAATTAATCATGTTAGAGGTCATTATAAATATATATTCATTGTTAGTATTACGCATTGACTACGCATACACACGCATTTCTTTCAAACTATCGAAATCTATAATACAGTGTAATGTGTTTGATGATGACAGAAGTGCAAGTGAGAGACAATATTTCTTTCACGTGACCGCTGCATTATTTCCCTATTGAAGGTAATGCTTACTGAAAAAATGAACTTAAAACAAGGGAACGAGAACCAGTCAGTGTTGGTACGGAGGACACTGCCATCTATCGAAGGTATGAGAAGTTAGCGGAGAATTTAACAATTGGTTAATTTATAAATTAAAACTTGGAGATTAACCAATTAATAACAATTGCATTTGAACTGTTTTGATCCGTCGCCATAGCAATGCCTTCGTTGAATGTCTGTTTTAAGAAACGGTATCACCTGATATTCAGGAGGCAAATGTTTGAATCATCATAGAATACCATCGTTGGATTTCCACTAGGTAGCACTCTCCTCCGTACCAGGCGGATACAGCCGGCGGGTAACCGGGCATTTTCCCGGTGGGCCGGTCATGCTTGAGGCCGATCAACTAACAGCAAAGTCCTTCGGGCCTGTCTACTAACAGCAAAATGAAAATTTTGCGGGCATGTGTTTAGAATAACGATAATTCGCAAAACACAGCCTCAGCTCCTCTTTACGAATGGGCTAAAGCTTGCGGGTGGAGGTAGGTAGGGCCGTTACCACAAGACGGGGGGAAGGGGGAATTTTTGAAATTGGGGCTGCCCAGGGCCTGATTACCACACAGGCTGACTAGGCCTAGGCCTGGGGTCCCATGTTCCTAAGAGGCCCCACATTTTTTAAAGAATTATGCATAGCATTGCAACGATGTGAAAAATACATGTATTTTTTTAAAAATAAAAAATATGACTTATTAATTGGAAAAAAACTTCTTTAAAGGGGAATTTTTAATCATTCTGCCACTAACGAATTTACTTGGTCACGATTATGAGGGGGCCCAAAGGGGATTCATAAATACACAAAGTGATTTATACACAGTCGTGTGATTAGACTAAGAGGGCACCAAAAGTGCATTCGTGCTTTAAAAATGTAAATCAAACACTGCATAGTCTTCAGGGGGGCCTCCAAATTAATGTGAGTCTAGGGCTTCACTTTTAGTTAGTCGGACTCTAGGGCTGCAAATATATTTTTAGTGGTGTAATAAAAAATAAATGAATAAATGTAAAAAAAAAAATAAATAAAGAAAAAAACAGTAAAGCCTAAGCGATCGTAAAAATTTAAAATACTTTTGGTCTCTTTACGCTTTTATTTATAAATGACAATGCACAATTGCTGTAAAATGCAACTTACAACAAGGGCCGACGTGAAGTCATGTGCTTAGTTGTAGAATAGGGGCCCGGCTCGGAATTAAACTCGTGCAGAGGGTAAAATATCCTAATGGTGAAAGGTGTAGAAGGAGGCTTGTGAAAAAATTGACCTTTTGTCATTTTTTTCTCGGATCCGCTTTTGCTCTCGGCGACCCTGTTTATAACAATTGGAATAAAAGTGACAAAATATTTTTTTCCATAAAATTTTTTAAAAATATGCAATTTTAAAATACCATTGAGGAGTATCCAGTTTCGAAAATTTGCTGGAGGAAAGTACTCAAACCTCTCCCATTTTTTTAACATTCCCAAAGATGGTCTAAAACTGTGTTTTTAAATTAACAGTATCGAAAATTTTCTGGGAAAGTGCCCCGTCCCCTCCTCTCTCTCGGCATCATCAATGAAGAACGTTTTAAATCTCGTTTTTAGTGCTTCAATTTCGAAAATTCCCCGGGGTGAGTCTCCTTAAAACTCCTTTTGCTTACATCACTGAAGGTCAGCAAAAATTTCGTTTTTGGAACTTAATTTTCGATTAACTGCTAGTGTCCTATTCTTCACTAAAAAAGGCTTTTAAGACTGCAATTTGAAAATTTTCTGGTGGATGGCCTTGAAATCTATCTCGACTTAAAATCACCAAAGATATTCTAAAACTGCGTTTTCAGAGCTAATATATTTTTAAAATTTTCAGAGAGAGCCCCCGGAACCGCTCTTCATACCATATACTCGAAGATAATTTAAAATTCTGTTTTTGGATTTCCACACTTCTGAAAAACTGCAGCAGGAGAAACCCTGAACCTACGCTCCCCTAACATCACCAAATATTGTCTAAAATTGAGTTTTTAAGACTACAATTTGGAAAATTTTCTGGGGGAGAGGCTCCCCAGACCCCCCTATTTCAGACTCAATGTTAATCTTTCCATTAAGTTTATATTGCTAAAACTTTGATGACTTCCAGAAGCCAGAAAGCTAAGTCCTCTCTCTCTCGTTGTATTGATACATGCGTTTGAAAAAATATTAAGGGGCTGCCAAACTCGTGCCCGACCCCTCCCACTAGGTTTTTGACCTCGCATCGAGTCTGGGGGTCGTCAGGATATGGCAGTATAAAAAAGGGAATGTTTATGACAGGGCCCAGTAATGTATGTTTGTGTCGAGTAACCCATCACGTTCTAAGACGGCCCTAAGTCCTTCACTCATGAACATCGCTAGATCAGTTTCATATAACAGGGCAATTAAGTTACTTGTTATGACTGCAGAAAAGGACATGCTAAGCCAAGCTGTGTTATCATTAAGGAAATATTCAATTAAGTTCCGGGCCTTATAAAAATACTTAAATGGACAATTACAATCACAATTTTCCCCAAAAATAAGCTTTAGCTAATACTGTGTCAATTGGTTCACCATTAAAGCGCAGAAGTGTTCACACCTGTTAAATTTTGTTTATAAAAAACATATTTAGTTGTTAATAATAATTTCTTCATATTTAAGTGATATCCCAATCGTTACGTAAAATTTAATATCTATAAGAGCTATGGGGTCGCTACACCTCCTAATGTCAGGGCCGATTTTTTCAACCAATTCGCCACTGCTCCGTACCGGAAGTGAATGCTAGCGTTGACAGAAACTCACTTTTTGAGCCAAATGCGACTGGCAATTCGTATTATGAGGGCGTTGTTCAAAATTTTCGACCTGAATTTAGCTACTAGTTTTGGACGAAGAAAGCATTTTATAGAACTTTATATTTAACTGATATTCAACTTTTTGCATTATTTTAAGTTTATCTCACAGATCTTAGAACAAGAAACAAAAATTCTCCATGTGTGTCACTAAAAGATTCTTTTACTCATAGTTTTAGTTTTAATATTATCTCAATTGATTTCATTTACGCAGTATAGTGCTTAATCTCGGTTTTCCAAGCGAACTGTATATCTAGAATTTAATTTCCGTTTCTGAGTTTTCAATTGTTAAGCTAGGAATATTTCATTTCGCGTAGCATCCGGTGCCTTCTAATTGAAAACTAATTTTCCATTTCAATTACTTTTAGCTTTGTAAATTAAATGTTTAACTGAAAGTAAAACGAGACAAATTTCGGAAATAATTAAGTTTGTAGTGAATTAGCTGTCTCCTAAATGATTTCGTAGCATTTTAAACAGGGAACAGGTGATGCATGCAATTTTATAACTTGCAGTTACAATACGGAAATGTACTTTAAATGTAAATCAGTGCATTATGCAATATTATTTAGAGAAAAATGACATGAATCAAAGTTCAAGACCGTAGTTTGTGAAAAAAAGTGTAAGGTTTATTATACCTTGAGCAGGTAAATGGGAGATTCTGCTAGAATGAGTTTTAGAAATATTTTAAGAAATATTTTCGATTTCTCATAGACACTTGTAAAGTGTTGGAATTTAGCATGTTTTTCATTCTTTTCAACTAGTGGTACCCGCACAGCTTTGTCCGTAGTAGAAAATTAAAAGGCTTTTGGTTCGCCTATATATTTACAAACGAATAACGTATGGTGAATTTCTCGCCAATTGACTTGCCCATGTTACAGTTCCCCGATATGATAACTTATTAATTTACTGGTCCATCTTATGATAATTTTGCTCGGGAAAATGTTCTTAAAATTGGAATAGAAAAAAGAACAAAATCAAATTTTCGAAAAATCACTTCGAGGTGCACTCCCCTATGCTACAAACTAATTTTGTGCCATATGTCATAAAAATCGACCGAATGGTCTAGGTGCTATGCGCATCACAGAGATCCTGACAGAGAGAGACCCAGAAGAGATACAGACTTTCAGCTTTATTATTAGTAAAGATGGAAACCAAAGGCAGTAGTGTTTATCTGCCTAAGGCAGAATGTCTACTGTTGTTATTATCACTACAACAATAACAATAATTATATTATTATTATTTTTAATTTTATTGTTAATAATAATATTAATAGTAATAATAGTAATGTGACAATAATAATAATACTAATTATTATTATAATAAGAAAAAATACTACTAATAATATTGATATTAATAATAATAGTAGTAATAATAATAATTTATTTTTATTATTATTATTATATTTTTTCTATTATTGTATCTTTGGCATTGAGTAAACAAGTTGGCGCAACTATCTATTCCTCTAATATCATTTTTCAAAAGCTAAATTTGAGTGTAAAATAATGCGTTTTGGAAAGTTATGTTTTTTTTTTTTTTTGAAGAATATTAGAACACAAAACTATGAATTTAACAAAGTGGAATGTCTTTATTATAGAAATACTTTTTCTGATATAATTTCATCCTATTCACAAAGAATATTTGAAGTAGGAAAGAGAATGCCTTACCTTACGTGTATAATATTTCAATTTTACTTTTCGCTACTTAACTTAAACTATTTATTTTTTAAATAAGAAGCTAATTCACCTTGTAAATCTAATTTACGCATTTTAGTGTTTCTAAGAATTTCCTTTTTTTAGTTCCAGAAAAACTTATTCTAGAAACTGAAAATTACGTATGCATTTTTTTTAGAAATTTACGCCGTAAATGTGCAACTTTATCGATTCAAGATACAATAAGTAAACATTTAAAGTTTTAAAATTTGTTAAAAACTTAGTTGACCGGTCGAATGCTAAGTGAACTTACGCTTTATCATTTTTTATATAATTAAAAATGTATAATAATGCAATTTAAGACCAAAATATTTAAAAACACACACACACACATACAAATGAATAAAGAAATAAAATAAAATTCACATGTGAGGACTGTGACGATGAAAATAAATTCCCTGCATAAGGAAATTCTGGCTGCGCTAGTGTAATGTAAATATAATAAGGACCGAGAAGTCAGTTTTAACAGACCAAAATATTTTTAAGCAAAAAGGTTTTATTAGCTTGTACTTTTAAGCAGAAAATGCACAATATAGTCACAAATTAATGAACCGAGAGAAAGGTGAAATTAAGGGAATAAAACAGTAGAATGACATTATTGATTTTTAAACTTTTATTCATGATAAATTACGTATTCAGAGCGCAAAATACAGTTTGCTCTCACTCATCAGAAACGTGGCAGAAATGACAATAGATTTTTCAAGCCACATCTTGTTTTTTGTTGTAAAAATGAAAAAGCAAGAAACTGGTATGCATATGTACCCTTTATTTTTGGAAGCAAGACCTCGAATGGAAAACTCAAACGGAAATATTCAAAAACAGAAATACTTTTTCCTTTTTTTTTTATACGCATCGTACAATGCGGAAGAAAAGAAGTTTTACAACTTTTCTTTATCTGGCTTCAGTGACTCTTTTTTAGCTATCATTTCTCCAGCGACAGTAGCAAAGAATTTTAATGCAAAGGTAAAATTTGATGCTCAAACCCATTTTCAGTGGATAATTATAAGCGTATTATTTAATCGGAAAAGTTACTATCCTCATATATATAATAGCCAATGATCGAGTAACGCGAATAACGTCATCAACTATGAAACTCACGCCACGGCATGATAATTTGATATGTTTTAGAAAGTTTTAAAAAATAGGGAAGGGCTTTATTGTAACGAGGTTGAACTGGATCCTATAAGTTGACTGTTTTACTGGCAAGACTGTCATTTCAGGGGGGTGAAGAAACGAAAAAGGGGTCAACAGTGAACGCTATCGACTGGAGTTTAGGGTTAATCCGCTGGGGTTAGGTTTAAAATTTCAACTATCAAAATATAATGAACAAGCAATTGCTTTGTTCACATGTAGAACCAATTTTCATCCGTCGTATCTTGACGGGCGATTTTCTAATTTCTTAATAAAGGAAGGCTTTCTTTATCATGGAGTAAAATACAAAAATATAAAATAATTAAATTATTTAAAAAAATAATAGTAATTAAAATTTGACAACTGGAGTTCGTATTATGTTTTCTGCAATCCTGAGTTGTGATATAACCCCACTCATTGCTTTATTTTTTGGTTTCTACAAATGGCCCATCTCCTCTGGACTCGACTTTATTTATACCCGACTCTCTCGACTTTAGTCACAATAAATAAATAAATAAATAAATAAATAAATAAATAAGCACACAACAAACCTCCCCGAGATGGTACTTCCTTTCGAGAGGTGGCGTACTTTTCCTCTGGGTCAGGGGCCTCGAGCATGACCCTCTTGCTGAGCGAAGAAGCGTGTGTATATGGATTTGCATGAATGAGTAAGCTTGTATGAATGTGCGTGTGTTGGCGTCTGTGTGTGTAGGTGTGAGTGTGTATTATCTACGCGTGTTCGCACGTGTGTGTAAGCAAGTATGAGTGTGCGTGTGTCTGTAGGCGTGTGTTGGCACCTAAGTGTGTAGGTGTGAGTGTGTATTATGTACGCTTGCACGCACTTGTGTGTGTAGTATATGGATGCAACTACCAAGAGGTCCAAAAAGCGAGAGAACATCAACTGCTGTCAAGGGACAGGAATATGCAATTTGTTTATTGCTTAAATATATCACGTTTTATATTTAAAAGTAGTATGTATATATTTAGTAATTATACATCTATTTTCTACCTTACTTTATGTGTGTGGTGTATCCATTGGCATGAACAGGGCATGCTTATATTTAGTATTCTAAAATGCATCATAGACGTAGATGTGATTAAAAACGTTAGTGCTTTGCTTAAACGTAATATTTTTTACGAAATTCTAAAATTTAGAACATTTTTATAAAGCATACTAAAAAAATGGGAAAATTTATTTCATTAACCATGCACAGTGTAATATTAATTAAAGGAGTAAAATAAAATAAAAAACAAAAAACAAGCATTGACACATTTGACAGAACCTTTCATTTTTCTCATTATAGGCAGATAATGAAATTAATAATAAGGAAATTGTGAAGTTTTAGCAGTCTGTAATGTTATGCATAAATTAATTAAATTATGCATTGTAAATGAATTTATAGTTCTATTTATACCGATAACGATCTGATGTAAATTAATATTTAGAATTATTTTCTTTCTTTCTTTCCTTCTTTATTTATTTATGTGTTATTATTGTTATTATTATTTTAAATTGAGTATTTAACTCAGATCATTAAATTCACTAAAATGGAATCCAAAAACATGTAACTTAGAATAAAAAAATGATTACTTCGTCTAATGTGTTAAGTTTAGATTTGCGGACAATTCGTTCCCAGATAGTGCCGGGAACATACTACCTCAAAGTTAATCCCTTTTTCATGTTTATGTGTTCAAATATGTTAAGCATTCACATAAAGTTAGTGTTATTTTGAGTGACTCTGTGAAGAAGAAAAAAGAGTTAAACAACTAGTTGCCTGTTTAGATCCTATATACAGAAAGATTGGACAACGGCGCGCCGATCTCCGCCATGTTTAGTCCTAGTGTTGTCAGCTCGAAATACTGCGCTGTGTGAATTTTTAGCTTTTTCACGGAATGTAGAATATGAAATCTTTAAAGAACAAACTGATTTTTTTTCTCCTCAATTTTCATTAAACGGAAAGAGCGCCAAGTCTGGCAATCCGACGCCAATAGTTTCGCATCGTCATAGCACGTACAAAAAAATTTTTAATTCTCAAAAATTTGTTCATATAGAAAACAAACAGATATTTGTGATCTGAACATCGCATTTCATAATTTCATAACTACCTTCCAATTTTTTCGATACAATGTAGAGTGATATTTGAGACAGAAGATGCATTACGGTCTACGGGGAGCTAGCATCTTTGGACATAAGATGGCCGCCGTTTCGAAGTTGTCCAGTCTCTCCGTATCTCTAGTTGCATGTAAAACAGTTGTTAACTTTAACTACTATTTTCCGAGATCATGTTATAATTTTTACTAAACTTAGAACTAACGCCATTTGAGCTAGATAAACGATTGCGTAAAAAACTTCCATAAAATAAAGGATTGATTAGTTACTTTTTTTCGTTTTGAAAGTAAAAAACTTTAAGGGTTTGATTTGACGCTAATAAATATGAAAGGCCGGCTCTTGTGGAACTATCTAGAGCAAGATCTTATTCATTCCTTTTAAGCCTCTGCAGAGAAAAGATTTGATTTTTTTTAAAGACAGTGCGAACTTGCACAAAATTTCTAATTAAAATTTTGGTTACACTCTTTCTTTTGTGACAAAAATTTAGAAAATGAAACCTTTTCAAGCATTTTAATTAAAATAAAACTGTTGTTGGTTTTAAGAGTGCAAAAATATTTACCAGAATTTTAAAAATTAATTTTTATCTACTAATTATTTTGTCGCGACTTTTCAGTTTTGTTTATATTTGCAAAAAACATTTATTCACATATTTTAATAAAGTGTGGAAGCCGAATCTCTACGATCTTATATAATTAAAAACTGAGCGTATGTACCTATGTATCTATGTATGTATGTATTTATGTCCAAGTTACTTCTCCCAAACGACAGTGAACTGACCATCGGACTAGGTATGGATGGGTTCGTAATCTTCCATCTTTACGTTTGGCTATTTAACATAACCCTCCGATAATAATTAATGAAGATATCCATTGAAAATTACTAATTATAATACTTAGATTTCGACATAAAATCCTTATTTTTCAAAGGCTTTCCTCCATTGAAATTATTATTCAGTGTTTCATCTCAACTTTCCGTAACAATGCTTTTAATAAAATGTGTAGCGTGAAGAAAATTATTGAATGAAAGATATATGTTGCCATTTTTTTTCGAATATAAACAAATAAAATTTTGGTTTTTGTTTTCAGGCTTTTCCTGCAATCGGGGGATTTAAAATGTTTACTTTTTGGTTCTTTTTCGCAAACTGCCGCAAAATTTTACCGATTTTTTTTTTCTTTGTTCAAGCCTGATTGTTGAACACACGTCACTAGACATAACTATTATTTTCCAGATACACCGTGCAAAGCCGAGCGACGCAGCTAGTACCATTCTAGAAGTTGTTTATATTATGAAGTAATCTCCTTCCTATTTTCTTCGCTCAACAAGGGACGTTTTAAAAAATAACTTTTCGAAAAAGAATAACGGAATAGCTCTAGCGGAGATTATGTATTAATTCTGAAATAAAATTAGAAATAATATTTGTATTAACTGCAAATGGATGCAGCTAACTAAAATCATGTATCAAAGGCTGCTATAATATGTACAGGACAGATTCGAAATATTGTTCCGTATTTTATTACGCTCACATGCAGCTGTCGTATTCCTCTTACGGTTTCATTTCTTCCAACTCATCCTTACTAGAAAAAAAAATACCATTGTCTATAAAATCACACATTTTGCTTTGAAAAAGTTTTTTTTAACCCGAAAACACACCTGTGAAAATTTTTCTCTTAAATTTTCCCTTTGATACTGGTTCTAAATATGTTTGTGAAAAATAGGGCTTTAAAAATAAGGAAATAAATAAACAATTATAATACATGAACAGTATCATTTAAAATTGTTAAAATAAGATACAAAGTTAAATAAAAAAAACACGGACAGTTAATATCAGTTAATTGGACTCGGGTTATCCAAGCGTTTCTTCCCTCAGCAGCTAAATAATATTCATATGCATTGGAGTGCTAAATAATATTCATATGCAGGTTAAATTTAACGGTAGTTATTTCTATTCTAAACTAGCTGCATTGCCCGGCTTTACACTGTGTACCTCTATAACAAAAGTTTAGTCAAACGACGCATATTCAACAATAAGGTTTCAATAAGAGAAAAAAAAATACTATGAAATTTCCCGTCAAAATAATCATTCTTAAGGAAAGAAAATGGCAAATCGAAAATTCCCGGACAAATTAAACGCAACTTTCCTGATTATCTTCTGCTGACCCCCCCCCCCAAAAAAAAAAATAAAATAAGTAAATAAATCGCTAAATAATAATAAAAAGGAGAAATCTTTAGCTCAAAACAAAAACAAAATTTTATTTCGTCGCAGTCGAAAAAAAAAAAAGTGGCAACCTTGGGAATGGTTTTATTCACGGTACTTTAAAATGAGATCGTGCAAACGATAATTTTCCGATAGAAAAATTGTGTTCCATTTTGCTTAATAATGCTTTTAAATGCCGGTGATTTTACAGACTTTTTCTTTTTTTTTTGAAATTCAAAGAAAGTGAATGGAATGTACTCTATGGGTGTTTTTCGCGGGCTTTCGAATGGGACCTGAATCAAGAAAATCGCATAATTATTTCGGGTAAAAAGAGCTATTTAATACCATTTTTGGGCACTAAAATTAAAATTCAAACGGTTCGGTACTGTTTTTGGCGTTTGAAAAAACCTCTACGTTCCTTCTCGGGTGCCCAAGTAACTCCTTGCCAAATTTGGTCGAGATCCGACGTAAACTTTGGATTTGTGTAGGGAACATACACACATATTCTTTGCTTTAATTCTATAGATTTTGTACTGGCTTAAAGATTATGTGCACATATAGTATTTATGTTAGTTGAAATATTAAAAAAAAAAAAACTTTCTGTGATTGCTGACCGCATTTTTTTTTCAGTTACGATTTGAGGTATGTGATCTTTTTTTACAGAAATATTTTATTTCAAGAACTTTGTAAATATTACACTTAAGACATTTCTTAGAACTCTCCTAACGGTGTTTTCAATTCTATAGTAACAGGAAAAATTTATTGTCAAACTACGTGATACGATTTCAAACTTATTACATAGCAGTAGCAGTAATAAACAACATAGATAAAGTGCATATTCGCAAATTTATACTTAATTTGTGTATTTTATTATGTGTTATTAAGAATTTTTATTATATACGTTTTCTATTTGCTGTATAAAAAAATATTTGTTTATTTTTTTATTTACCTTCGACTTTAGAAATATGTTTAGAAGCAGTCCTAACATTAACTCAAATTTATTATTTGTGCTTTATCTATGATGTTGTTTACTACTGCTACTTTGTTGCACAAAAGTAATTATTCATCTTTTGTTTTATATTGATGAAAATACTATTTGATACAAAAATGTAAATGAAACCTATTATTGTTTTATTTAATTTATAACTAAATTATTCTAACGTACAAGCACATAAAGACGAACATTTTTTGTACAATAGCAAAAATTATAAAAATATACACTTGAGGACCATTTTGTTGTAATTTAAGCATTATTACAGTGATCATAAACACACATAAACAACTCTTAAATTATTAGCGACACGAAATAAGAGAAATTTCGTTTAGCTGATAAAGTAATTTAAAATATTCAACATTTTCGACTTACATAAATCGCAAAATAATAGAAACATAACTATTTCGAATGCTGGAAGAATAACACAACGCAAGTTTTATCGACAACTTTCCTATTTTACCTCAGCCTTGTATTTGTTTTTAAGTAAAATATCCCACAACAACGCTATAAACATCTGTCAGATAATAGTGAGAAAATCAATACTTAAACATTACCTACCGAGAAAATGAAATGTTAAACATGGGAGGATAAGAAAAAGGAATATTGCATAGCGATGGTAAAAAGGAATTCAATTATTTGAGTAAAAGTAGAAGTCCTAAGCTCTTCAGTCAAGAAATATTCAGGGGCAGTTTCACGGCATCATGTAATGATTGTTTCATCCACTTTGAAAATAAATTTTCGACGCCATTTTTTTTTCTTTTTTTTCGAAGTGTAAAAAACCAATCATTTCTAAGCACCTCTGGTAACTGAATAAATAATGAGTTTCAAACATATTTTGTTTTATGTTTTTACAATATTTGAAAAAGTGTCATTATCTGCGTTCGAAAATTTTTGTCGGTGTTAGAAATTATGATAAACGAAAAGTACTTTATTCTTTTTAATGAAATTTTTTGTTTTTACGCAGCTTACGGTTTACTAAAGTCAAATAAATAAACTTTTAAAATTAGTTACTAAGTTAATTCGTTATTAGTTAGTAAGTTCCCTAAAGTTAAATTTGATGCATAAAAAACATCTACATATGCAAATTTTAATCACGTCTTGATATAGTGGGGCAATCGGGGCGGTGTATGCATAGAAATATAACTGTACATTCATACCATACGTATTAAAAGCATACCTAAGTCCATTTTTAATGTTTAATAAATCTGTGAATGTAAGTTGCATACATCTAATACATCGGAAAAATCCTCAGTAGTTTCGAACTTTTGCCATACAAAATAAGCATTAGCGATTTTAGTTTTCTCATTCGGTCTGTTCTACACTGGTTATCATAAATTAAGGAAAAATCACAAAAATGACGATAACTCAAAAAGCTACATGTAGAATTTTATGGAACTTACCCACAATATGCAACACATAGTAAGATATAAAATAACATAAAAAGAATGTATCAGACAATTATGGCAGTATAGAAATTAACAAATCGCTAAAATGAACAAATCGACAGTGTCAGTTTGCTGTAGAAAAAGATTATTAAATATGGAATATGTTCCCCTTTAAAAACAATACAGAACCTGTAGCGATGTGTGATACTGTCAATTATGCAATCTATCAGTTCCACTGGAAGCGGGAGCCAATGCAAAGCAGTATCAAGCGCGGCAAGGGTCTGGGGGGCAGGTTGAGAGCAGCTAGACGTCTCCCTAAAGCAACCCAAATGTGCTCAAAAGGAGTCAATTCCAGGGATCGCGGTAGTTACTCCTTGTGGAGAATTGTAGTCTGTTAAAAATAATCATCTACGATGCGAGCTCTGTGTGGTCTTGCGATATCGTTCTGTAACAGGAAAGCATAACCTATTGCGCCGGCATATGGGCGCACATAAGCATTAAGGATGCGATTTCTATAAACCTGAGCATTTAGGATTCCCTGTGGAAAGAAATAGAAGTCTGTGCTTTCACCTAAAGAGATTCCACCCCAAACCCAGACACAGCCTCTTTCGTAATCATCTCTTTCGCAAATGTTTGCAGGATGATAACGGGTTCCATGTTATATCCATATCAAATAACGCATACTAAAGCTTAATATACCAAATCTAGACTCCTCCGTAAAGAGAAAAGCCCTCTATTGATCAGGCGTCCAGTGGACATATTGTCGTGCCCACTGTAAACGGTCCCTTCCATGGCAAGGTGTTGAGTGGCACAAACATGGCTGGCTGCCTCGCATACAGACCACTTTCATAAAGCCTCCTGTGTAGTGTTGACGTTGACACTAACCTTCCAGTGGATGCATCAAGGGAGGATCTGAGATTAGTCGGAGTAGCGGCTCTATTCTTACGTGCACATAACCTCAAAAATTGGTCATCGGCGCTTCTTTTATACGTTGGCCGTAATTGGCTGAACCTCCTGGAGGCTGAATCTGTCGTTTGAAATTGGCTCAAAGTCTATGTACCACAAAAAGACTCACCTTTAGCCATCTGGCTACTTCTGTTTGACTTTGCCCTGCCTCTAGTCTCCCAATGGCTCTCCATCGTAGTTCTGCAGGCAAATGATGCCTGGAAGTCATTGTTACAAAATGGCTATCTCGGATTTCTTATGGCAGTATCACAGCGCAGTTTTAAGGCTTTCTCTCAAACGTGGACTTTTCTTATGCTCCTCACAGATGACGCACTCCGACTTCTGAGCCACTAATTTGCATATTGCAGTTTTATTAAGCAGCTGTTACTCAGCAACATAAATAAATTTTACACGGTTTGGTTTGATTTTCAGAGATTTGTCGCTATTTTTGTGATTTTTCCTTAATTTATGATAACCACTGTAAATGAAGAAGCGATATAGAAAATTAAAGTATGTTATACTCTTATTGATACCAAAATGTTCATAAAAATATTTTGAACTGAATCAAAACTTGGTTTTGAAATACAAAATCGAAATATTGTATTATCCACGGTATTGCGGAAATTCAAAACTTGTATTCACATTGGATACGGGCTATTCCATTTGGTGAGACGGGACATTTTTTTATTCATTTTGTTTTATAAATACAATTAAAACAAGCTAGAATTCTTTTTTTGATAGCAAAAGTAAGGATTTGTCATAAGAATTCCTTACAACGTTAAACTTATTGTTTTTCAATAAAATTATTGATGAATACGCAATAAAATGCCGTGACGGAACGGGACTCGTACGGGTCCCATTCCAACACGGGCATTTAATTGCATGTCGTTCAAAATTTTCTTCAAACTGACTAACTTTTGATGTTCTACATAGTTCTTATGACAAATCTTTACTGTTGCTATCAGAAATAAAATTTCTAGCTTCAATATTTACTAATAATACAGCTGAAAGTCTCTCTGTCTGGATCTATGTCTGTCTCGATATCTGTCTGGATCTCTGTGACGCGCATAGCGCCTAGACTGTTCGGCCTTTTTAATGAAATTTAGCAAAAAACTAGTTTGTAGCATTGGGCTGTGCACCTCGAAGCGATTTTTTGAAAATTCGATTTTTTTTTTAATTCCAATTTTAAGAACCGAGGGAAATTATCATAAGATGGACGAGCAAATTACCAAATTATCATAACGTGGAACCGTAACATGGACGAGTATATTGGCGAGGAATTCACCATACATTATTTGTAAATATACAGGAGAACCAAAAGACCATTTAATTATCTACTATAGGCAAAGCCGTGCGGATACCACTAGTCATATTTATAAAACAAAATCTTGTGACAAAACAGCGTAAAATTTCCTGTTCTATCACATGGAACGGCCCATATATCGTTTAGAAATGTAAATATGGAACAAAGAAACTGAAAATCCGCCAAGTAAAAATTTCAAAAAAGTACTACTTTTATCATATAAACAATTAAAAATATAAATAATCAATCAAACAATTTTATACTTAATAACTTTTATCCATATTTGTGACGAATTGCTAACCTAATTCTATGTCTCTACTTACTCGTTTTTTCTAATTTCTTCTTTGTTTAGCTTTTAGGTAAATTGGATAAAAAACCAATTAGCGAATGGTAAAAAAAAAATTTTCACTTAATGAGTAAAAATTAAGTAATTTTAGAACGTAATGCAAAGGCGAAAGAATACAATTAAATAAGATACAAACTTAAGTTTCAGAAGCTAATTTTTTATTATATATCATTAGTAAAGAATTATGTTCAGGGAATACTTTTTATAATATATTTTTGTCGGAATGCTAACCTACCTTTGTTTTCACTCATTTTTTTGAAAGATAAATGGATTAAAAATAGAATCAAACAGTGTAAAAAATAAAATTTGGCATTTTATTAAAGAAAGAATATACAAATGTCTGAAAAAAAAAATCATTCAAAACATTACTATCAAAAGAAGAAGCACAAAACTGAAAAAAGATACAAGACTAACGATTGCATGCACTGAAATAACACATCTAGTCGCACTGTTAAAATATCCCGTTTTCTTAAGAAAAAAAGGTATTAAGAAAAAAAAAATTCATCTTTCAGTAAACAGGAAAATAGTTTGTGATTAATTGTAAGGAAAAGTATTTGCAACTTTTTTCAAGTAAACAAAAGGATTTTGAGAAAAAGAAAGAAAGTAGTACTATCTTCTTTTGTCGCAATTTTAGTTGATCCTTTGAGCCAAATAAACTAACTTCATTTTTAAAAATAATGAACAACGTTGCAGAAAGTTGGGTTAAAACATTTTTTTCTCTAGAATCTAAACATTTTAAACACAGCCCATTTATTTCTTGGAGCTTTCTGAATTAGTAAAAATGCGTAAAAAATGCTACATTGAAGATTCGATTTTTGAAACTCGTTGATTTGGAACACTGCTGAATTTACTTAGGGAATAAACTGCAGCATATGGCTTTCCTTGTTTTATCTATGACGTGTAATTCTTTAAAAAAAATGCAGACTAAAATTTAAGATTTTATTTTGTTTTTGAAAGGAAATATTTTACAAAATTAATAAATTGTATCATTAGTTTATAATTTAAAAAAAAACAAACAAACAAAAAACGCAGTACTTTATGCTGGTAAATATTAAAATGGTATTTTAATTTTATGATTCTTTAGAATAGCTTACACATACAAACATTATTTTCGACTGTTTCTTTCCGTTGAAAAGCATAAAATTGTTTGCTACAATGATACTTTGTTTTGCAATTACATAATTTTCGTGTGTTAAATAAAAATAAATACCGAAAACTAATATTTTCTAATTTAATTTTGAAAGCGATTTTTTGAAAGTTGAATGTTAAAACAACCGCTTTAACGACCGTACCTGATGTAAAAAATATTAGAAGTTTTCTGCTTTAATATGTAAAAATGTTCATTGGTGTTAAAAATTGCTGTTTATTCAAAAGTAAAATTTGAGAGGAAATCGTCCTTTTTTAGAAAATATTGTTACGGATTCGGTGCGACTTCCACTTTCTTGAAATGAAGACACAGTTCTTGATAAAAGCACAGGAAATTTATTTACACTATGTACAGGAAAGATCGTCAACAACTGCAAAATTATTCATCAGCAATTAAGCAATTATCACGCAACACCGTAAACTCAACGTTTACACACGTATTTACTTCCAAATACGAAAACAACACAGCGAAATGCCTCGCTATAAACAGAGCTAATACACACACTCAGTTCGAAATCTGAATCGAAACGCTTCTCGAAATGCGTTGACCGTTATCAAATTTTATCAATGAACAGAAAGGGAATAGGGGTCGTATATTTTAGCCATATGAAAAAGGGGTTGTATATTCATTACGGGAAACTATTTACAGGTTACGTTCCTACAATAATTACTATTTACAGATTTTGTAACATTGCCCCCTTCCCAAGGACTGCACGTCCCGGGCAGTACAATCCCCAGAAAGGGTGCCAAACTTCTATCACAAGTTTACAAATATACACATTAATTAATAACTAACTGATACAGAAAACACAATAATAACAAGAAATATTACTAAACATTAAAAGCAAAAATTATCTACAACCTTTATGTTATCAACCATGGTTGTTTACGTAATACTCATGAACTATGGCCATAGTATGGGGCTAACCGATCATAATGTACAACCCTAGGTTTTGCATTAGGTGATTTTTGGATCCTCACTACGACGTCATTTAGTCGGTTAAGGACTTTGTAGGGTCCATCCCAATGCGACTGCAATTTGGGTGACAGACCTTTCCGTCGGATGGGATTCCATAACCAAACCTTGTCGCCTTCGTTGAATTTATGTCCAGTAGACCTTGTGTCATATCGGGTCTTCATCTTCTCCGCCGCGATGTTGATTCGCTCTCGTGCGAAGTTATGAACGTCTTCCAACCGGGCCTGGAGATCCTGAATGTACTCCTCAGGCGATGAAGGCGCATCCGGAGGACGACCGAAGACGAGATCACAAGGTAGCCGAAGCTCTCGTCCGAAGAGCATCTGAGATGGGGCAAATCCGGTAGTCTCGTGGACAGCACTGCGGTAGGCCAGCAGGAACAAAGGTAGCTTCTTGTCCCAATCCTGTTGATTTCTGGATACCATAAGTGAGAGATTGTTCAGGATTGTGCGGTTAAATCTCTCCACCATGCCGTCCGATTGTGGGTGTAGTGGTGTTGTCCTAGTTTTCTCAATTCCGAGAATTTGACATAGGCCCTTAAACACAGCAGAGATGAAATTTCTCCCTTGATCGGAATGAATCTGCAAAGGTGTTCCGTATCTCGAGATCCAATGCTGGACTAGAGTCTCTGCTACGGTAGTAGCTTCTTGATCTGGAATGGGATATGCTTCCGGCCATTTGGTGAAGTAGTCGATGGAAACAAGAATGTATTTGTTCCCATCAGCAGTTCTTGGTAGAGGACCCAGGATGTCGATCCCAATTCGTTCGAAAGGAGCTCCAACGTTGTACAGATGTAGCTTCCCTCTGCTTCTTTTCTTCGGTCCTTTACGAGCAGAACAGGCGTCACAAGAATGGCACCACTTCTCCACGTCATCCTTCGCCTTGCTCCAGAAGAAGCGCTCCCGAACTTTATTGAGGGTTTTCAAGACACCAAAATGTCCTCCAGTCGCACTACTATGTATTTCTTTCAGAACATCTGAAATCCTTGATCGGGGAAGTAGTAACTGCCACCTAGATGTTTTGCCGTCGTCAGATTCCCATTTTCGGTACAGTACGCCGTTCCGTAAATGGAGCGAGTTCCATAAAGCCCAGTATCTTTTTGTTGCAGGAGTGAAGGTGGAAACGTCCTGCCAGCGAGGGCGTCGACTGTCACTTTCCATGAACTCCAAAATTGGTTTTATGTCGGGGTCTTCAAGTTGATCTTTTCGAACTTGGTCATCACTCCATGGATCAGGTTCTGATGAAGTTGGAGTCACTGTCACCTGATAGGCATTAGGGCTAGTCGTTCCATACTGTTTCTCGATTCGGGAACAATAATTGCAGTTCTCAGGACAGGGTCTCCTTGATAAAGCGTCTGCATTGCCGTGAGACAACCCTTTTCGGTGCTTGATCTCCATGTCATATTCCTGGAGCCGCTGAATCCACCTGGCTATCTGACCTTCCGGATTTTTGAAGTTCAAAAGCCAAGTTAATGAGGCATGATCTGTCCGAAGCAGAAATTTTCGGCCGTAGAGGTAATGATGGAAGTGTTCTACAGCTTTCACTATGGCCAGTAACTCCTTTCTGGTGACGCAGTAATTTCGCTCCGACTTTGATAAGCATTTGCTCCAGTAAGCGATGACATGTTCATTTCCGTCAATTTCTTGGGATAAAACAGCTCCGATGCCCTCGTTGCTCGCATCAGTGTCCAGGATAAAGGATTTTTCAGGCTGAGGATAGGCGAGGATAGGCGTTGATGTTAAAGCCTCCTTCAGTCGTAGAAATGCATCTTCGCATTCTTTGGACCATTCAAACTTTTGCTTGCTCTCCGTCAGCTTATGCAAAGGTCGTGCGATGTTGGAAAAACCCTTTACAAACTTCCTGTAGTACGTGCAGAGCCCCAGGAAACTTCGCAGCTGATGGATGTTTTCGGGACGACTCCAACTCCTGACCGCAGATACCTTCTCTGGATCGGTTTGCACACCCTCAGAAGAGATGATGTGACCAAGGTAGTTCACTTCCCGGCGGAACAAATTACATTTGGACGGGCTTAACTTCAGATTGGCTTCCTTAAGCTTTTGCAGCACCTTCCTAAGATTTGCCAGATGTTCTTCGAAGCTGCGTCCCACGATGATGATATCGTCTAAGTAGACCAGACAGGATTCGTAAGAAAGTCCTCTTAACACTGTCTCCATAAGACGCTCGAACGTAGCGGGTGCATTGCAGAGGCCGAAGGGCATCACTTTAAACTGCCATAAGCCTTGTCCAGTTGTAAATGCTGTCTTTTCTCGGTCATCAGGGTGTATCTCAACCTGCCAGTAGCCGCTCTTCAAGTCCAGGGTCGAAAACCACTTGTGTCCGGAAAGAGTGTCTAAGGTGTCGTCTATCCGTGGAAGAGGGTAACTGTCTTTCTTGGTGATTTCATTCAGTCGTCGGTAATCGACACAAAATCTGGTGGAGCCATCTTTCTTTCGGACCAAGACGATGGGAGAGGCCCAAGGACTGGATGAGGGTTCGATTACATCATTCTCCTTCATCTCTTTCAGGAGGGTCTCAACCTCTTCCTTCTTGGCGAACGGTAGTCGTCTTGGATGCTGTTTAATAGGGGGGTGTTCCCCAGTATAGATCCTATGCTGCGTTAAATTCGTCCGACCCACATCCTCCGATGTAGATGAAAACAGATGCTTGAAGTCGTCCACCAATTGTTCCGCAGCAGTTCTTTGATCCTTCGATAAGGGTGCACTCCCAATTAACTTCGATGTCAAGGACTCAGAAGACACAGTCTCGGGGGAATTGTTTCTTCTAATGATGCAGTTTACGGGAGTACAAGTTGCTAACACTTCGCCTTTCCGGATATTCCTTGGCCTTTCACTCACGTTGGCGACTCTCACTGGAATTACATCCTTAGAAAGGTCCACAAGCGTAGATGCTACCAGCACTCCTTTTGGGTTATTGCTTAAGTTGGGGTATTCAATGAGTCCAAATCTAAAACTATTGCTTTCTTCAATGGAGCCGGGTATTAATGATTCTGACCTTGAGGGAATTGATAAATCTGTTTGGGCAATTATTTGATGAGCGGATTTTACATCACTTTCTGCGGGAAAGACTGCTATGTCTTCTCTCGTCGAGTGCAGCTCGTTAGTCTTGAAGTCGAGGTTGAAGTCATACTTCTTTAAAAAGTCCAATCCGAGAATGAAGGGGTCTATGATAGCAGCAACGAATGCGGTATGATGGTAAATGGCATTTCCAAACACAATTTCTAAGTTCACTTTACCTTCAATCTCGATCTTGTCACCTGTCACAGTTTGGAGGGTAACGCAGGGCGGCGTCCACAGAATGTTGAGTCCAAATTGACGAGCCACATCTGTTCTAATGATCGTAACATTGGCTCCAGTGTCAATAATCAGTTCGCAGGGAAACCCGTTTACATATGCGTAAACAAACAGTCCATTACTGCCGCCACTCGTCGATGAAATCTGGAAAACTTTAAGATGGGGCTCATTCCAATTTGGCGACCTCCGCCCCGCGAGATTGCCATGGCTTAGTTTTCCTGGACCTGCGAGGGAGAGGTGCTCTTCCCTCTGGTTCCTTGACGAGCTTCACAGTTTCTTCGTAAGTGACCCTCGCCACCACATTTCCAGCACTTAAGTGATTGTCCATTATGGTCCTTGGGAGCCGAAGTCCTTTTGAGGATTCCTGCAATTTCTTTTATTTGCTTTTCCAGTTCAGCAAAACGTGACGAAACCGGATCAGGCTCATCAGTTTTCACGCCGCGGATTGAATGGCGATCCTTGCGGGTTGCTTGCTGGGCGGCCTCCAACTTCATCGCATACACAACAGCAGAACTCAGGTCTTTGACATCCGCCATCCGTAGAGCTTTCTGGATTTCCGGATCTCGAACCCCGTCGATGTAGTAGTTGAGTGCCAGGTTGTCTCGAACATCCGCAGGACAGTCACAAAAAGCAAGATGAGACAATCTCTCGACGTCCGCCGCTAGCTCTTGCAGGGTTTCCCCGGTTTTCTGGAAACGGGACTTCAACTGGAGTCGGCTGAAATCTTTCTGGCACTTCTCACCGAAGCGAAGCTCCAACGCAGATGTGAGGGCAGCGAAATCCAGGCGCTGGCTGTCCGGAAGGGTCTGGAGAATGTCCGCTGCGTCACCTCTCAGGGATGCTGCAAGATGACAGGCCTTGGTAGCAGAGTCCCATCCGTTCGCTTCCGCCACTATCATGAACTGAGTTTTGTAAACCTGCCACGAAGTTTTCGCATCAAATGTGGCAAGTTTAATGGACGGTCGAGCAACCGATGTGGGAGCGCCAAACTGTACAGAGCTGCTTTCCGCGGTCGCCAATCTCCTTTCCAGGTCTTTAAAGATGTCTTCTTTAAGTTGATGAAATTTTCTATCTTCTTCTTCCAGTTTATTTTCTACAGCATTGCATCGGCCTTCAACGGAACTTAATTTTTCTTCAAATTTCTCTTCGATTTTATTTTCCACTGCGATGAATCGGCCTTCAACTGCCTCAAACTTTCCTTCAATAGCATCAACTCGATGCTCTATCTCATTAAATTTATTTTCCATCACAGTCTTTACCGAAGTAAGATCGTTTTTAATTTCCTCTTGGTTAGAGACTAGGTCATTTTTCAGCACCGTTAAATCACTTTTCAATTGGTTTTGATTAGCCGCCATATCATTTTTTAATTGTTCTTGATTAGCTGCCATATCATTTTTTAATTGTTCTTGATTAGCCGCCATATCATTTTTTAATTGTTCTTGATTAGTCGCCATATCATTTTTTAATTGTTCTTGATTTGCAGTAAAACTTGCAGTCAAATCACTTTTTAATTGGTCTTGATTAGCCGCTAATTCATTTTTAACAGAGTTGATTGCATCAAGAAGTTGTTTTAATTGTTCATCCATTGCGCGAGTAATCACCATAAAATAAAGTCCAAATTCAAAAAGTCTTTATGAAAAAAATGTCCAAAGTCAGACTTACTCCAAGAAAGTCCAGAAGAAGCCCCACGTTGGGCGCCAAATTGTTACGGATTCGGTGCGACTTCCACTTTCTTGAAATGAAGACACAGTTCTTGATAAAAGCACAGGAAATTTATTTACACTATGTACAGGAAAGATCGTCAACAACTGCAAAATTATTCATCAGCAATTAAGCAATTATCACGCAACACCGTAAACTCAACGTTTACACACGTATTTACTTCCAAATACGAAAACAACACAGCGAAATGCCTCGCTATAAACAGAGCTAATACACACACTCAGTTCGAAATCTGAATCGAAACTCAACTGTTTATCCATCGCTAACGGCTTAAATACACCGAAAAGAATTTTCTCAAATATTCCACACGCTTCTCGAAATGCGTTGACCGTTATCAAATTTTATCAATGAACAGAAAGGGAATAGGGGTCGTATATTTTAGCCATATGAAAAAGGGGTTGTATATTCATTACGGGAAACTATTTACAGGTTACGTTCCTACAATAATTACTATTTACAGATTTTGTAACAATATAGATTTTCTAACAATTGGGGTAATCTTACCAATTGTGGTTGAATTTACCTGTGACCACAACTTAATTTTGGCAGATTTATAAGGCAGTATATAATTTAACACTTGTGACATTCAAAGTCTTTTAATGTTATTTTAAGCTAGCATCGTAACCAGTGTTGCTTCAAGGTTATATTTTTTTTGTACAGTAACATGTTAAAATGAAACGTGGTTCAGTAACCTAGTAAAACGAACTCGCCGAACCAGTAGACAAAAATCACATTATCTAGTCCTTTCTTTTTGGAAATAAATAGTAAGAAGTAAGATAAAAACACCAGTAGTGGCCAGTGCTTAGTAGTGCTTCAGTAGTAACCACTTTAAGGTTTATATTCGGAAAAAAAAAAAGATTCCAGGTTTCCCAATGGATTCAAACGTTCCCCCCCCTCTTTACGACGTCTAATGCCCCTTACGACGTGCCCCTTACGACCTCTTGCACGTTTGATGTATTTTTGAATCCATTGGGAAACTTGTAATTTTTTTTACTTCCTTTTACAAAAAAAGGAAGTATTGTATTCGTGAAACAAATTTCACTCAAAATTCGGCCTTAATTTCCATTTTGCTCGACCCCCAATAAATGTTGAATTTTTTTTTCAACTCAACCACACGCGGATAAGTGCCTAAGAACGTATAAATACCCAAAATATCCATTTTGACATTCCCCGATTTAATTACAACGACTTTTCTCGTGACGTCCGTATGTACGTATGTATGTATGTGCGTATGTGTGTATGTGCGGATGTATGTCGCATAACTGAAGAATGGTATGTCCTACAAAGTTGAAACTTGGCACGTAGACTCCTAGTGGGGTCTAGTTGTGCACCTCCCCTTCAAGTTGAATTCGAGTGTTTCTAAAGGGATCTCTTGCGCCTTTTTATGAGGAAATCATTGTTAATTGCGATGTAGACGCAAGTGGTGTAATAATTTGGCAGAGACTTGGCGATATATCGTCGTTTTGTCGCCAACTTGGTGACAAATTTGGCGATTTTTTTAAAAATTTGGTTTTAATTTGTCCACTGGTGGTGATATTTAGAAAGTAAACTATTGAATCACATTAAAATTGCCAATAATGGGAAAATGACATTGAGTAAAAGGAAGTCATGTGATGCACACATCAGCTCGTTTTTTTTTTTTTTTTCAAGTATAGCCTTGAAGTGGACACTACTATAATGCTGGAAACTACTGGTGTGTTTACCTTAGCTGTTGAAAATTCATCTACAAGAAACTTCCGTAACTTATATTAAAAAAAAAAAAAACGTCGGGTGGGAGATCAACTCTTCACTGTGAGGGGCATGTTCGTACACAGGACTGGTATCCAAGTTTTTAATACGCAACCCAACAAAGGTTAGTTAAAAAAATGAAGTTTTAGAGCAAGTGAAGATGAACGCAAAAGCTGCAATTAGTTCATTCTTACACCGCCAAACAAATATGTGGAAAATGGTTATTTTACAATTTGGTCTAGTAACTTTTTACTATTTTGGCTTGTAATCGACATGGTTTCAAAAAAAAAAAAAAAAAAAAGGCAGTCATGGGGTTGCCGGCAGAAATGAAAACTTAATATTACAAAGGAAATTTGGTATTCTTGTACGCATGCGCGCACGCGTGTGTGTGTTTAATTTTCATTTAAAATTAATTGTAGTTCAAAAAATTGAAGTTTCATAATTTGCAGATTCAAACAATCAGCTACAGTCTAGTTTTAAGGTTTATCAGCAAAGTGAGCATCAATTATATAGATTTTGGTGTGCAAATTTCAGTTCGTTTATACAGTAAACATTAATGCAAATATAGGAAATATTAGAAAATAAATTCTTAGTTTGTGTTATTCAGCTTTCCATGCATTAAAATAACAAACGATAAACGTACATACTGAACTTTCCACGCAGTCAACTTACTGCAATAAACCTCATTAGCGGAAAAGCCGATATGCTGTGAGATTGACCAGCATGCCGGGAAATTCGAATTTTAAGGCATGCCAGATAATTCGGGGTTCATGTCAAAAAAAAAAAAAAAAAAAAATCTGATTTAAAATTTAAAAAAAATGATTTAAACAAAAAAATCTATTTTTTCTTATTTTTTCAAATTTATATATATCATTCACATTCAATGTCATGACTTTTTTTGCCATGATGATGATCATCATCATTATTATATTCCAAAACTGATAATATAGGTATATGGTAACCAAATAAGAAATAAAAAACTTCGATTCGTTCATTGTTTAAATATCGTTTAAAGACTGCATCAACTGCACTTTTATGTCTCGTTGTGCATCATCGAACATCGTTGTGCATCGATTGCAATCATCGAACATCGTTAAATTAAATTTTCTATTTAAAAATTCAATTAATGGTAGGTTTTTAACATCAGAAAAGTTGATGTTGAAATCCTCACTCAAAATCATTGGCAAATCATCAAAGTTCACACAATGTCTTACAGATATCAGAAACATTTTTTTTTCTCTCATCTCAAAAAACATTCAGGGCCTATAGAAGTTTTCACTTCAGAAATATTGTATGAGGGTGAGGACCGAACTCACGATGGACAGCTTGTTCCATTCTTTAAACTGATGCGCTGCCGTTCGTGCCACTGAACCTCGTAAAATGACACGTAAAGGAGCAAAGAGAAGCCGCGCATGAGCTGTATTCCGATATTCGTAAGGTGACGTGAAATGGACTGTTTTTTTCCACCTCAAAAGTGCTCAACTCGCCTAAAGAAAATTTCACTGCAGAAAAAAAAATCAAAAGTAAGAAAAAAAATAAAGGATTGGAAAAACACAAGTTTTAATGAATCTACACAAAAACAAAAGAACTACTCGAATTTTAGTCATCTACACTAAATATATATATATATATATATATATATATATATATATATATATATATATATAAAATCGTTTAATCCCGCTACCTAGTGCAAATACTTCTTGAAGTATCAAAACTTGTACGAAACTACAGTCGGGCAAACCTAACCTGGCTGCATTGAGAATAATTTTACAACAAAACCAGGTTGCCTTAGTAATTTATTACGAGTATCTCTTTAAGCAAAATGTAGTTTTAGTTTTTAAAACTCATTTCGGATTGAATTGTAATATATATACACAATTAACTCCCGTTACAACGAACTTTTCCGTTACCGCAAATTTTGCTCGTTTTAACGGAATTCAAGCGACATAATGGGAATTGAATCGGGATTGAAATTTATTTCGCTAAAACGGATACTTTGTTATATTAGTGTTCGTTGTAACTGGAGTTCACTGTACATGCATATAACCTGAAGACATACCATTACATCTATGCGGCAATCATTTTGCTATGCAAATTGCGAGAGGAAGTCGTAAGGAAAACTATATTCGTTAACAGCCCAGAATACTCTCGGTGATTTTCAACTGTGCAACGGAAGGGTAGAAAAAAAAAAGGGAATTGAGCGATGGAATTGATTCCCTTTTCTTCTCAAGTTCATCTTCTTCGTTTAAGCGCAGAAATTCCCTCTTCCACCTCAAATAAATTCTTGCTCACGTTCCAAAAATAGCAAGAGAGAAAAACCCGGTTTCCATCGGCTTTTCTAACTCTAACAAAACGAGCTGCATTTGCATTCACTTCGTTTAGATATTGATGCCGAAGAACAACAGCGAGGCGGTACTTCTCCGCAGTTCTAATCTTCCTTTTTCCAGGACTGTTTTCCTTCCTTTTTCTGTTTGAAAAGGGATTTTTCCGAGTTTATACAAAAGTTGTTCTTGAAACTGACATGCTCATCTTACTTTCAAAAGCTGTACTACTTAAAATGATTACACGGTACAGCATTAAAAAGACGGCACTGAGGGAAGCATTAAAGGATTAGACGTTCAGGTCTTTAGGCACCCAATTGCAATTAGGAGGGACTCATTTAATAATGAAGTTATAAGATACTTGTTATTCTCTTCACACTCACAGAAAGAAACGTATGCGTTTGTGCATGTAAAGAAATAAAGAGAAAGTATAACATTGTCGGGAAAAATATAGTCGTTTTATTTAATGAAATCTTGCATTTCCGAAGCCTATTCACTCATTTCGGGGCTTAACGCTTTTCTTTACGTCGTTCAGAATTTTCTTCAAACTGACTAACTTTTGATGTTCTGCATAGTTCTTATGACAAATTTTTACTGTTGCTATCAGAAATAGAATTTCTAGCTTGTTTTAATCTCCTTTATCTTTACTAATAATAAAGCTGAAAGTCTCTCTGTCCGGAGGACGTCTGGATCTCTGACGCGCATGGCGCCTAGACCGTTCGGCCGATTTTCATGAAATTTGGCACAAAGTTAGTTTGTAGCATGGGGGTGTGCACCTCGAAGCGATTTTTCGAAAATTCGATGTGGTTCTTTTTCTATTCCAATTTTAAGAACAAAACTATCATAAGATGGACGAGTAAATTACGAAATTATCATAACGTGGAACCGTATCATGAGCCCAAGTCAATTGGCGAGACACGAAATTATCATAACGTGGAACCGTAACATGGGTACAAGCCAATTGGTGAGAAAATTCACCATACATTATTTGTAAATATACAGGCGAACCAAAAGACCTTTTAATTTTTCTATTACGGGCAAAGCCGTGCGTGTACCACTAGTTACTAATATAGAAGCTGAGAGTCTCTCTGTCTGGATGTCTTGTGACGCGCATAGCATCTAAACTGTTCGGCCGATACTCATTAAATTTGGCACAAAGTTAGTTTGTAGCATGAGGTGTGCACCTCGAAGTGATTTTTAGAAAATTCTATTTTGTTCTTTTTCTTTTCCAATTTTAAGAATATTTTACTCAGAAAATTATCACAACGTGGAATTTTAAATTACGAAATTATCATAACGTGGAACTGTAGCATGGGCGAGCCATTTAACATAGCAAATTGGCGAGAAATTCATCATAAATTATTTGTAAACATACAGGGGAGCCAAAGGAGCTTTTAATTTTCTACTTCGGGCAAAGCCGTGCGTTTACCACTAGTATATTTATAAAGTGAGTGGGGGGGGGGACGAAAGGAGGGGGAGGAGGCGTAAAAGTGAGGAAAACGTTAAATATAAATAACTCGAAATCTAAAAGGGTAAAATATGCGATTCGCACCGAGCGAAAGGCAACAAAGTTGCATTAGTAAAGAAAGATGTGTGAAAAAATAAAATCTATAACACGTGACCAACAGCGACAAAATTAATAGAAAAGGTAAAAACCACCTGAGAAAAGTGTTCTGTTCGATTCGAGAATAGTTATCAGAACAAGTATCCTGCCTTCACCCCAAAGTAACAGTTGGATATGTTATTTAAACGTTTGACTGTTACCCTGAGGCAACGATTTGTTTCATGTAGGGATCAACATTACCAAAACGCACAAAAGATAAACAAAATGGTTCCTCATGGGACGCTAAATTTTACGTTTCAGCAAAGCTGCCGAGTTATCGTTGCGCATTTTTTTTTCATCGTTTATCTTCCAACGAAGTACTTTTTCGCACTAGGACAATGATAAAAAGAAAAAGAAAATAAATGAAAGAATCAGTAGGGAAAATGCACTAATTTGCACAGAACGCAAAATTTTGGATAGCGTGAAGAACCGACAGATTTTGTACTTGATTTTCCTCAAAGTTTTTGCCCGAGGTGTATATCGTACTATACAGCGTTTTACACTAGGACGTAATGAAAAATAGAAAAAAAAGGAGTGTTAGCGAAAATTCTTAATTTTTGCTCAAAGCGGAAAATTTTGGAGTCCGTGATAAACTGGAAGATAATATTTAAATTATTTAAATGTGTCCAAAATGTGGTCTACATAACTGTTATACACATTTCCTGCACAGAGACAGATTGAGAAACAAAGAAAATATCATTAGCAAAGACTCAAAAAGTTTATTTAAAAGGAAAATTTTGGGCCCCATGAGAAACCGGTATATATATGTAATGTGATTTTATTCAAATATTTCCACGTAGCCTGCTTACCAGTAACATAATTTACTACTTAAAGACACATTGTAAAACAAAGAAAAGAAAATATCAGCATCGAAAACTGCTGAAATTTGGTCAAAATGAAAATTTTGGGAACATTCATAATTTGGAATTATATTATTTCCTATTACTAAAATTTTGCATGTGTTTTTTTTTTTTTTTTTGTCTTTAGACATTCTTTCTTACGCTACGCTACATTAAAAAGCGAAAAAAATTGAGCAGATACAATACATATAGTGGGAAAATAAGTTCAAGTAAAAAAAGATGGCCTAAGGTATTTTTATTTAGCTGAAGAATCCACCAGACATTTTTTCCAAAAACAGGAAGAAATCCTCCAGGAAAGGTAATCCCTTTCTTATAATAATACTTGACAACACGTGACAGAGCTAATCCCAAGGAAAAACAAGGAATATTTCTGTCATAATTTATCACAGAAAATGATAAAAAATAGCATTTCAATAGATTGATATGAATTTGAAAAACCTGAAAGCACCCATATCCTTAAAAATATACTAGATAAAGTGATTTTTTGCGCTATCTTTTAAAATGACTACAACTGATTTACGAAATTTTGGTTTTTCAATAGCATATAAAAAACCTTCTAAAGCAGAATCATATAATGGATGATAGAAAGAAAATAATTTTTTCTTAAGTAGTTAAAAGTTTTTGGAGAATTTTATTAACTATTAAATTAACTACTTATCTGTAATTGGTATTTTTTAAATAAAAGGCATAGCTATTTTTATAAATATAATACAATATTAACTTGATAATATTTCTACTAAAATGAAATAGGTTGAGTTCAAGCTTTTATATTTTTATCGATAATGTTACGCTGTTACGCTGTGTAAGCCATTCTGTATTCAAGTTTAACTATACTGACGCACAGACACAGACATGTAAGTATATATATGTAAGTGTGTGCGTATTTGTTTATGTGTGTACATACATTTCAACAATTTCCAACAAGTTATTGCCAACTAAAAAGTACATTGGTGACTAGTTATTTCAGAACAAGGATTTTCAGTAGCTATGTTACTCTGATTTTTCTCATAAACTAAGAAATTTAATTTGTAGCCCAATTTTTTTCCCTGGCACAGGAGATATTACATTTTTAGTCGGTATCTGCATATACTTCTCATTATGGTTTCTTAATTAAATATGAAAATATATTCCACACATTTTCGTCCTTTACTTCTTGCCTTTTCACCTTATTCGAAGCATTTGCTTGATCCAAAGAAATAAAGACAAAAATGAAAAATAAAGATAATGCGCATATTCATAATTTCGGTGGAAGAAGTAGATTTTTATTACTAGAATCACGCTATAATGAAAAAAAAAAACACATAATATCAGTTTACAATAAATTCATTAAAAAAGAATCGAAACATAATTTAACAAAAAGAAACAAGCATTTTTCAAAAGACTGAAGAAGTATTCCGTTCAAATTAAAGATGTTATTAGAGTATAAAATTGTATATACTTGTATGTTGGCTAAAAACATATTTTTTTATTTCATATATTGCTTGTTACGAAGCAATTGTAATAAAATATTGTTTAAAAAATATTCTAAAAGTATCAGTCTGAATAAAAAAAAAGAACATTGAAATAATACACGCTTAATCTTACACGCTTTATTTTACGCAATTCTTGCAAAAAAATAAGTAATGATATGGAATAAAATTAGAGTTTAATGGAGAAAACATGAATTTAAAATTGAGCGAATGTGGAAACGGTTTACATAGAGATGCAAAAAAAAAGATGCTGAAAAAGAGCGTCTGACATCTCATCTATAATGGGGTCGCTTCCAAAATTTTAAAAATATTTTTTTCTCAAAGAGCATGCTTAAAAACATAGGATCTGACCATTTTTTAAATAATTTGACAAAGTTTAATCTTTTTAAAAACTATTTTAAACGGTGCGCTTTCATTGGTTACTCTTCTGCCCACGACATCACAAATGATGGAATGCCATTCAGAAGAGCACAATATTTTATTCACATCTATACTCACGTGCACTGGCAACGATGTGGTTGATAGCAAGCGTAGAGCGCAATGTTTAATTCGCTTCTTGATTATCATAACGTGGAAACGTGGTAGAAAGATGCTGCAAAGTGCATCATTTGTGACATCATAAAGGCCACGCCTTTCTTGAAAAATCGGACATTTTAAATTAAAAATAACTTGTGGGGAAAATGAAAGTATTTTCTGGGTAACGTTATTTTATTTATTTTTTCTTATTCCATCAATTTCTGTGACTAAAAGTAGTACTTTTGACTGAAGTAGACAACCCCATTCTGCACCTTTGTGCGTTGAAAAATTGACTTCTTGTAAGTCATAAATTTCACATACGATTTGATGTTGCTATTTTGGCTTGCAATTTTGTTGTTTTTGCTTTATTTTTTCTATTGAGCACAGATTCTTTTGAAATTAAATATAATTATTATAGTCAACACGCATTGCCCACTCCTTTTAAAAAGTTACATCTCAAAAATTAGTGATTTTATATATCCCTTTATTTAAACTGCCATGTATGAGTAGCAATTCACTGCAATTCCTGAATGCATTTCTATAACATAATATTTCGCCGTTAGAGAGCAAAAGAGTCGTATTTGCATTTTCAAGTATTTTCGGAATGTTTATTTCAAGAATGTAACATCTTGGGTGTCGTTTGATCTACTAGGCATGAAACATATTTGTCGTTTAACAAACGATGATATATTTTATTCCGAGAACAGTGCACAAAAAAGAGCGTTTTTACCTCCTTTTACAAAAAAAGGAAGTATTGTATTCACGAAAAATTTTTCAGTCAAAGATCGACCTTAATTTGAATTTTACTCATCCCCGAATGAATATCGAGTTTTTTTCGACTCAACCAGACATGGATAAATGCCTAAGAAAGTATAGACACGTGAAATATCCGTAATGACGATTCCCGAGTTAATTACAACGACTTTTCTCATGACGTCTGTATGTTCCTATGTATGTATGTGATTATGTACGTATGTATGTCGCATAACTCAAGATAGGTAAATCCTAGAAAGTTGAAATTTGGTACGTAGACTCCTAGTAGGGTCTACTTGTGCACCTCATCTTTTGGTTTCATTCGAGTGCTTCTAAAAGGGTCTTTTGCCCCTTTTGTGGGGAAATCATTGTTAATTTCGATGTAAACTCAAGTGGTGTTATAATTTGGCGGACACTTGGCGATATATCGCCACTTTGGTCTCCAACTTGGCGAAAAATTTGGCGGATTTTCTTTTAATCCGTTTCAGTTTAGCCACTGTTGGTGATATTTAGAGAGTAAACTATTGAATCAAAATAAAATATCTAGTAATGGGGAAATGACATTAAGTTGGAGTAAAAGGAAGTCATGTGATCTCATCAGCTCGTTTATTCTTATTTTTTAATCAAGAACGTACTATTAGCATTTATGTCGGTTTTCTCAGTATTGGAAGGGGAACTATTAAGCACATTTTTTTGACCTCTTAAAATGCAATCTCGTTCCGACATCTCAAAATACGCTGATGATGTATTTTGAAGCGTAAGTTTTAAAAAGTTGCTTTTTATTTATGACGTTTTTGCACTAAAAATCAAAGATACTATTTGAAGGATCTCAAAATACGCTGATGATGTATTTTGAGATCCTTCAAATAGTATCTTTGATTTTTAGTGCAAAAACGTCATAAATAAAAAGCAACTTTTTAAAACTTACAATTTTTACACTTCTTCTTCATGAAACAGAAAAGAAACACAAGTTTTTCTTGAGAGAGACCTTATGCGTTAGAAAAGTTTAATCAGTAGCTTGAAATACAGTTTTACTACATAATATCTTTGACGTTATTGAAAGGAATGAACGGTTTGTTCAGTGCATTATTTCCTTCAAAAACCAAAGAGGTAAGTTCATACAATAAAGCTAAAATAAAACAGATGACCAAAATTGCAAAAATTAAAAAAATGACAAACTCGTAGATACTGCTATTTACTCGTACCTTTCCAAGGAAGACTAGTGCCCTAAATGCAATTAATATATGAGGATTTATTCATTATTTTTTCAGAAAATATGTTTTCGTTTATCAGTATCGCATTGCAAAAAAATGATTGTATTTTTTAAGAAGCGTGTCTCTCCCCAGAACCTTTCGTATTGGTTATCCCAAACTTTAGATTTTGGCACTTACACCAAATTTCTTCCAGGTGTTTAGGTGTTTGTATATACCTTATTAACATTGATTTTCCGTTGTACTTTTCATTTCATTTTACTAAAAAATAATAAGTTTAAAAAAAATAATAAACATTTTTTTTTTCTTTTTTTTTTTTTTTTCTTTTTTTCAAATTTCAATTGTTTGCATTCTTCCACTCTCGCTAAGTTTTTTTTCTTTTTGATCACACATAACACTTTTTAAAGCTTAACCTAAAGGAAACCGTAAGCCACTGCGAAAAGGAATTAAGGAAAAATGCTTTTTATTTTATTCCCACATAAAGATTATCAAAGTAATTTTAAAGAATTTCTGACGAATATTGATTTTTCGTAACGTGATATTATAAAGCTTATGTATGCGATCATATTTCTTCCAAAATTCCTATTGACTCACCAAAAAACTGATAGAAACGAAAATTGGATTCACGTCTTTAAAGAATTTCAAAGAATTTCAATGTGTTTGAAAATTGTTCCCAAGGTTTCTTATCAATAATGCTTTCTTTATGTCTGAGTTTTCTTAGATGCATTCAGTTTTGATGCTTTACAGTTTAAGCTTTTGTTGAGCAAAGCATAAATTTTGATTTAAATATGGTTAATTTAAACTTTTGTACATGAGTGAAACAAGGCGCTGGAAACGCAATGCCAGTTTTATTTGTACACACAAACGCATGTATGTTTTAAGCATTTAAAAACGTCATAGAAAAAACTGATTTGTACTTCCTGTACCAATAATGAGGCAGCAAGTACGAAATTGCGTTTGCATATATGCCTAAGTGGGACTCCTCCCACTTAGCATAAGTGAAAATTGAATTAAGAGCCAAAAGCATTCGGTTCGTTTTCCTGAAAGTTTGTACAAAATTAGTTTTTAACATGGAAATGCGAATCTTAAAACGTTTCTGAAAAGTACATGTTTTAAAGCCATTAAAAGACATAAAAAGACTTTTCTTGAATCGACTTGCTTTTATTTCGACCTAAGTAGCTTTTTTTTTTATTTTGAAGGTTGGAAATAAAATAAATTTGATCTTGATGCAGGGTGTCAGTAATAGGTTCCTCACACTGTCAGCAATTGGTGCATGCATGTCAGTAATAGGAGACAAAATATGCATCAAAATTTTAAGCAGAAAAAATAAGTGATTTATCGTTTTGATAATTTTAATGATCGACGTGGAAGAAACCGATTTTAAATTGTGAGGTTTTTTTTTTTATTTATTCATTAGACACAAAAAGAAACTTCCTATGCACCACATAATATCACATAGGGCCAGAAGGTAAGAGGCACAACAGTACAAAATACAATTGATAAATTTGAGAGACACTGTTGAAAAACCAGAAAACTATCCTTAATGTGTCAGTATTTGATGCTTTTGACCTATTAGGTTTCAGATTAGTAACAAGACATTTAATTGAATGCGTCGGGCATCAATATCTATTGTTATTGCACTTTTCACAGAACAAGGGAAATTACCCAATGCATAGAGAACGCCGAATTTGTCTTCACCACAAACTACCACAAGTTTACTATTTCAAAAGAAAAAGGAACAAGTTATTTAATGTGAGAAATTAATCCACTTTTAACATTTAAAGAAAAATAAAGCAACAAATTTGTTTCAATAAAGTAACTTTAACAAAACACTTGTAAGATTTAAACACATTTTCCTTTGCTGATTATCAATTACAGAATTTTAAGATGATCTATCAGTTTAGTAGTAAACAGTTCATTCGACTGAAAATGTGTGCGGTCAATATATAAAGTTTTTAAGTATTCAACTGAAAACACAAGTTATCTAGTACATAGAGAACGCATCATTATTTTCGCCACCTAATACGACAAGCTTAATATTTCAATAGCAATTTGATTTACCAGGTTGTTTAATGTAAAAATTAGTCAAGTTGCAATATTTTAAAAATATTTCATAAAAAAATTGTTGCAATAAAGTAATTTAAACAAAACATTTGTAAAATTTCAGTCAATACCTTTTTGCTGATTATCTACAAAATTTCAATGTGAGGTTTAAGTTCAGCAGTAAACGATTAATTCGACTGAAGATATCGTCGGACAATATCTAAAGTTATTATATATTCAACGTAAAACGTAAATTACCCAAGACGTACAGCACGCCTCATTTTTCAGCGATTACCTACGAATGCCCAATCACATCCATTCAGGAAGATTTTATATCCTCCAAAGTCTAAGAAATGATTCCCCAAAGAGTTTTGCGCCATTTCATTTGTCAGGAAAGGAAGCCATTGTGCTGTGGCGAAAGCCCGTGATAATACTTGGGTAGCCATTGCTAATTGACGATGCTTCAGCGAAGACTTAAGGGGTTTAGTTCTCCTTTATCCTTTGATGATGAATGATGGCTGTAACGATGTGTTATACTTAAGGATAAGGCCTTGTTGCTTGGAGGAATGTGACGTTGCTTTGTATTAATGAGATGCAAACTGCACCACTGATATTATACTGGGGAAGTAATAAATTTATAATTTATGATAATGTGTCAGTTGTGGAATATTTCTGTATGACAGTAACATAATTTATGAAATTAGGTCTAATGCTAAAATTCTAGGAAATTGTTTTGCTAATGAAATTTTAAATTGCTTTTCTGTTAATGCTAACATAATTTACGATCTTTCTTTTATTTTTTATATTCGTTTGCCTAAGTTTTTCTGAAAACACTGCTCAGTTTCAGAATTGTTACTTCATAATCATCGCATTGTAAAATATGTTTCGCATAAATAATCTTGTTAGAAACTTCATCTTGACTAAACTAAAAATAAATTTAATGACATAAATATTGTTATGCATATTTATAAAAAATATGTTTATCCTTAACAAGCCAGATGTCTTAAAGCAATCACCATAAGGAACATCGTATAATTTTTTAATACATATTTAAACCTATTCGTAATATTTAAGGAAGGTTAATAATTATTTATTTTTCTCTCTTTGCGTTTCTGGGTGTGTGGGTGACGTAGAACATTTGTAAGTAAGATCCAATTGTTTCAATTTTACTCCAGTATTTTTTGGAAATTTACCAACTTAGAAACTTGATTTCCTTATAATTGTCACGAAGTAAATGGAATACTTTTGAATAATATTTTTTGAAACTTCGACATCACTAAGCTGTAAGTATTTAAAAAAAAAAGTTCATACACAGCTCACAACAGATTTTTTTTTTATTATGTATTAGGCCTTAATGCCAGATATATTGTGTCGTACTGGAATAAATATTCGGAAATTATCCTGCATTTTAGAAGAACAATAAAAATTTATCTCCCTCTCTTTGTTTGTGTTTGTATCTGTGGTGCAAACTTTATAGATGCTTCACCGGTATAATTTTAAAAATTTGCTTGGCTTAAATGTTTTCCTTAAATAAAAATCTAACACAATGATTCCTTGTTTGGGATAGTTGCTAAAACCTCAACGGAAAAATATTTCCAGTCGAGTTTGTTTCATTTTAGTAAAAATCAGTCTTTTTGAAAACTAATCTGATTCCAATCCTACTTAATGGTTAAGTACAATAATGCTAGAAGTTGGCCACTTAACAATCGAGATGGTTTGCTGGAATAAATAATGCTTTCTGTTTGGTAAAAATAAGTGTTTTCTTATTGAAACTACAAAAATATGCAACATATAGCACAAGTTTTTTGCATCAGTTTTCAACGAGGTTAAACTAAAAGAGCAACTTAATGAACTTACTTCTGATAACAAATTACATATTTTAAATAAATATGAAATGATTGAATATCAAAGTCCAATTTGTAATACATTATATTGTAGAGATAACAATGCAGAACTTAATCCTCGAAAGCTTACAGCTAAATCCAGCCGTTATCACTTGTGCACTTAGTACGTAACTGACTTTTGTAAATACTGGTTAACTGTTTAACTGTTCTGCAAACACTGCGTATCACGGTGATCATGCCTCATTGGAAGCAAATATTCCAACAAGTAGGAAACGCAGGCGATGCGAAAGTTTCTAGTTGTATTGCAGCTGACATTTTAGCATAGTTTGATCATTTATATCATACTACTTGCTGGTGACATTGATCAAAGTGCATATGCAATTCAAATCTTAAGATAGAATATATTTTTTTAAAACTGAAATAGATGTCCCTATGTGACTACTGAATTGATTTAATTTTAAAAATTATTTGACCTTTTATCTTATTCTCATTAGCATGGCTTTAAATTCTACATTACGATAAAAATATAGGTAAGGAACACTTGTAGCTTTGCAGTTCGAAATTCATTGGAGTTATGTATTAATTGGTTGTTTGTTACATAAAACAGTCAAACACAGTTTGATACACATTTAAAAACAGTTGAACTGAAGTTATTTCATATCTTGTTAGATAATAGTTTGCACAAAAATCTGAGCAGGAATATACAATAAATAAATCAAATTATGAATTTAACATATAACTAATCCGAAATTCATTGTGCGTGTGCGCTTTTGTTTTTATTGATTTCAGAAATGCGTTGACAGTTTTCGTTTTGATCATAATAACGTACATAAAATTTAAAAAAATGTAAACTGCATGTAAAGGAATTTTCGTTTAACGTTGAACATTAATTTATTCATTTAATAGCCAAAAACCAAAGGATTTATATTCTGGGAAACTGAAATAGTGGGCACTAACATAGCCTGGTATGGCCCTGTAATCAAATACCCTGGTTTCAAAAGCCAATTTGATCTTGGGGAGAAGCATAGAACTAAAAATGGAGTTGGGATGACTTCTGAGGATGAAAATGCAAGCCAGTTTCTTCCAACTGTTTCACAGAAGCGTGTAAAGCATGACAATATGGCTAGATGAATCTGCTTTGACAAGATACAAAAAGAATTTATTTATAAGGAACTACCATATTACTTGAGATTCTTCTTATATTCTGACAAAAATGTAACATTATTTTATACCAAACTATTTTATAAGGAGCGGATTTTCGCAGGTTCTTATTTCAGATCGATATTAAAGCACTTTAAACAAGCAATATAAATAAAGAACATAAAAAAAATATCTTTTTAGTTTTACGACGTTTTAAATTATAAATTTTGAGTTCATGTCACAATATTAGTGTGCCAAAAAATGAATTCAACTCAACATTGAAGAACCTTTGAAAGAAAGAATGCACTAAAAATAATGCAAAAAAGTTTCGTAAAATTATTGAACTATTACAAATCAAGATATTTATTAGAGTTGTATTATTTAGAAATTATTTACGTTAGTAAAGGGTTTTTATTATCTCATGTTTGATAAATAAACTATTTAATATGAGTTTGTACTTTAACTAAAATTGAAATAGTTTATTTTTTCTTTGCAAGCCGTTAAAATAAGTATATCTTAATATAAAATAAAATGTAGTATTAACATAGTAATACAATGCTATCCTCATTTTAATCAAAATATTAAAAAAAATAAATAAATAATGTACACTATATTAGACATAAACTTCTGTTTGTGAAAATTGCAACACCATGAAGGAAGCATCATAGTTGAATGAAATTTAATACACAGTTGAGTGGTAATGGTACAAATAAATAATTACATTTTCAAACCAAACAAACAATAAAAAGAGATAGAAATTAGTATTTTGTGTGGCCACCACGCGCCGCAATAAGAGCTGCTACCCGACTCGGTATGGAGTGAAACAAAGTTAGAATATCTGCCTGCGGAAGAGTATTCCATATTAAAGTAAGACAAAACAACGTAAGATGAAGCACAAATTTGCAGATTACAGCAGACACGTGTTCCGGCGTTACAGGGAACGCCTTTTTCAATGCAAAAAATAATGAGCTTATGGATGAAAAGACATCCATTCCATATTGTTTGTATGCGCAACCAAAGTTCGTCTGTCGAATTAAAAGAACGAGGATCACGAGCGAGACGCCACCCAACGAAATCCCACAAATTTTCAATCGGTGACATATCCGGGGAATACGTAGGCCAAGGAAGAAGCTGTACCTGCTGTGAATCAAGGTAGGATTTAACAGTCCTGGCGACATGTGGATGGGAATTATCCTGCTGGAATACAGCCCCTGGCAATCCTTGCAGGAAAGGAATAGCTTGAGGCTGTAAAACTTCGTTTATGTATCGGTAACTGTTCAAATTGAAAACAGTTCGTAGCAATTGTGATCGTTCATGATATGCTATGGCACCGCAGACCATAACTCCGGGTTTTCGTCCGCTGTGGAGTTCGATAATGCACTCCGGAATTTGCCGTTCAACGGCATAGCGCCTGACACGAATTTGGCCATCATGGTGCAACAAATTGAAGTGGAATTAGTCAGAAAAGACGACCTGCTGCCAATCAGCACCCCAGCTTCTATGCACATTGGCCTATTGTAGCCACAGGCGGCGATGGTTTTGCATGAGAGGAATCCTGTATAAAGGAATCCTTGCGCGCTGCCCACTCTGCAGCAGACGTCTCCGAATTGATGAAGCACACAATGAAACACATGTAGCTGTTGACTACTGCGCTGCCAATTGTCTAGAAGAAGATGTGTAAATGTTTCAAACCTCCTATCTTTCATTTCTTGTCATCACAAGATGCCCACAATTACATATATTTTTCCAATGTAAGAGGGAAGATTTCAGCTAGTTTCAACCAACGAATTATTCAACACTTGTATGTGAATGCAACTGTAACTTTAGCTTTAAAATATTGCACAGTACAAATTGTTGTGTGCAGTGTTGCACACTTATTTTGCAAAAAAAAAAAAAGGTAACAAGCTAATATTATTGCATTGCCAGCAGAGTGCGTTGTTGGGTACTCTGCAGTTTTTCTCAAGGAGAAAGATACTGAAAAATAGTAAGTGCTGTAAAGTTAAACTACATTACTAAAATAACAGCACAATGCTGCGTAAAAAGATTCTTTTGCTAATACTGCCATGAAGATACTGTATGTACCAATAGGGTTTTGCACAACCATGAGGGTACACTTTTTTTTTTTTAAAGATTATGAGTAATGTTATTTTTTTTAATGGCATGATAGTATTTGTAAAGCTTTTCTTTTTACCATAATGGGATTATTAATTTAAAAGATTGGAAAAAAAATTCTATATTCATGAGACAAATTATACCAGAAGAAAAAAAAGATTACGCATCTTCTAGTAGTGCCCAAAATAAGAATAAGCTCCAACTTTAAGTGTTTTTATAAGAAAACCTTCTCTAAATTTAATCATTACGAAAAAAAATAGATTTCAGAAGAAAGTTCTAAAATCCAATTGCAATAAAAGAAATAATTAAAATTAATAAAATAAAATATAATGACTCTAAAAAAAATAAAAGAAACTAGAAATACAGGGGCATTTACGCTTGAAACAATATAGGGAAAAATACGCCTTATATCGACAAATATAAATAACTTTTTAATTAGTAAACCATCTTAAACAATACTTATTAAGGAATTGTAATAAAAAATCGTCTTTTGAAAATGGAGCCATTACAATTAGTTAATTTTTTTTATCATTTGTTTATAAATTTGAAATATTCCCCACTTATCCTAGATTAAATTTTAAATTAAATTAATTATATTTTTATCAAAGAACGCCAGAATGCTTCTTCAATAACATTTAAAGTATTTCATTTTTTGTTATATTGAAATTATCTTTTTCCTCTAAAAAAGTTCCTGTTCATCAATAAACACTTACTTCAAATAAAAGCAAGAGTGCCTTTTTTTTTTCTCTCAAATGCATTATTTACTGATAACGTTTTTGCGCTTCCCATCACAAAACTGTTTTTTAAATAATGCAAACTGCTTTGCGGTCCCTTCGTCTTTTGTCAACGGATGGGAATTCTAAATTATCTGCAAAAGGCAGAAGCACGAATGAACAAAAAATATTTTAATGGGAAAAATAAAGTTAATTGTAGTATGACTAATATTTTTTTCCAGACAATGATACTTCGGGCATGATTTTTTTAGCTCATTAAAATGTTTTGAGTGATTATGGCATTGAAAAATGCATACTAAATTAATGCAAAGAAAACACAGAACGTTTATTTGCTCGTACAATTTATTTTGCTATACAAACTAGAACAACAAATTGATTGTTGTATAAATGAATTAAATAGTAAATGCAATGAATTGAGGGGTTATGTTTTTACAGCTGTATAATAACAATTTTAAATAAATTCAAATGTTTTGTGAGTGCTTGACTCGCAAGTTTCCATTAAATGCCAAGTTTTGTCAGTTGCTATTTGTCTTGTAATTTTGATTTTTACGAAGCATTGTGGTAAAAGTACGTTATATAAATACTAATCAAAAAATTATTTTCAGTAAATAATTCTTTTGGAAAAACAAAAATAAATAACTCAATAAATAAATAAACTGAAAATAAGAAACACTAGTGCACACATAAATAAATAAATTGAATACTAAAATTGAGTTTATTCACATTTTTTAATCATCACATAAACAGTTAAGTTTGCAAATATACATTTATATTTCTGAATATCATGACTTGATTTATTCCACACTGTTAAAAATTCAGGAAACTTTTATGGTAAATATTACTGTAAAATGGAGTGTTTACAGTATAGAAAAAAATTTACAGCAAATTGTACCGAAAAAAATAAACGATTGCAGCGCCAATGGATACACCACGTGACTTACAGTACAAAGCACATAAAACCGTTTTTCCCTAACTCGATGCGTCCCAACCCGTATGGTGGGTAGCAAAGCCGCCTGCAATTTCGAAGGACCCGAGATCGAAACTGCAGTTCAAATTTTGAGTTATTTAACGCTCGTTTATTCTGACGTAAAATTTTACAGTAAAATAGGATTTTACGGTAATAGTTACTGGCAACATGGATGCCAGTAACTTTTACCGCAAATTTTCAGGAACTTTTTTAAAAGTGAAGGTATTTTTAAAGTAACGATTAAATAGGCAGCTGCAGCATGTGATAATATATTTTGTATTTTACTATTTTATGTTTCGAATGTATGACTTTTATTAAAGAACTTATTTTACATCAGACTTTATAGCATAGTAAGTAGGTATACGTAATAAAGAATGAAGCATAAAAAAATTGCTTTAGTCAAAAATCATGAGCATTATTTGTGAAAGCTGATTTTTTTTTTTTTGTATGCGCGGCATAATTTTAATTAATTTAATAAGTAACGCGGCATTTTAAAGATTTTGCTTCACTGCTTTTGACAAAACAAACAATTAGTTACTATCGTGGCGGTTTTTTGAAAAAATCAATTTGTTTATATTTCGTTAAGATTTTTTTTTTTTGTGTGTGTGTGTGTGTGTAACATCTAGCGAGAGAGGCCTTATTAGCTCAGTTGGTTGAAATGTTGTGTGAATAACTCAAAAGGCATGTGTTTAATCCCCCAAGAAAATGTTGCTTCTGAATGACTTTTCTTCTGTAGAATGAACATAGAGGAAGGTTGCCGTCAATGAACCGGTTACATGACTAGACCGCGAAGATATTTCCCGCACGTGAGTTTGCGCAGACGCCTAATCAGTTTTAGTACCTTCCTTTGTCTGAAAACAGTCTACTGCAGAGTCGTCAAGTTGCTAAAATTATTTCATCACCGATCAATTAAACGCGAACATTGACTTAAAAGCGTGTCTTTTCATGTACAGTTCATAATACTTCATGTTTCTTAATGATTCGTCACAACAGTAACACCTATAAGAATATTCAAAATGACGCAGATGTTATCATTGGACCACTAGGTGTTTCCATAAATATACCACCTGACAAAGTGTTTCATTCATGGAAAATCTAAAATATTGCTGAAACTTCAGCTCAATTACCTTTGAAAATTGCTCAATTGTTTAAAAATAAATATAACAATGACAAAACTAATCTCAGCGATTCATGAATACTCTTATATTTTATTATAATTTCAAGTGAAATGTTTTTATAAAATTGTGTAAAAATTTAAAGCATAAGAATACAGTTTCAAATACGTTTATCGTTCCAGAAGAATGCAAAAAATAGTAAAACATGGCCAGTGGACAAGTGAGAGCCTTCAATGTGCTACAGTAGCGTACAGAAATAATGGCGTGGACGGTAACGAAGTCTGCAGTCAATATAGAGTCCTAAAAGCAACTTTAAACACTCGTAAGGAAGATAAAAGCCGGTTTGTTGTTTCTTTAGTCAATTAGTAGAAATTCAGGAGATAAGCCCTCCGAAATAGGAATATGATTAGTGAATCATATTTTGAAACTAGATAAGACATTTTTGGAATTACTTCCGAAAAATTGGGAGAATCGGCCTTTCAAGAGGCTGAGAAAAATAACATGTCCCACAGATTTAAGACAAAAAGTCTGTTAGTTACTATATTCCCTGGTAGTTTGAGATTTAAGCTTCTGGTTTCAGTAATAAAATTATCAATAATTTCTCTGACATTTTAGAGAGCAAGTACAATCTTACGTCGAACGATAATTTTCAAAATCGATTTAACAAAATTCTCAAAAGTTCAAAAGAGGTTGGAAAGATTTTAGCTAAGAACAGTGTTGCAAAGGTTGGGAAAATATCAAGCGGTGAACGAGGTGTGATGACAACAGCTGTGTGTTGTGTAAGTGCTGGGGTTTTTTTATGTTTCTCTTATCCGAATATAAAACCTTTTAGAAAATAAATCTATTTTTCTATAACTTGTTTTTATTTTTTGTGTTTATTGATCACATGTTATAAATACTTGTAAGTTACGCATTTATTTTTAAATTTGAGAATGTGGTCCATCGATGGAAACTATGCAAACCGGTAGCAACCGGTAGCCATGAATGGACCACATACTAAAATACTTATTTTTTATTTTCATTCTTTATTGTGTATATTTATCATGAAAGTGAACATTATTATTATTAAAATATAAATACACTGAGAAATTGCTCCTATAATTAACGTGAAATTTGAGTTGGATTTCTTCTATAAAAAAATCGAAAACTGTTACGTGGTTCATTGACGGCAATGGTGGCATTGACGTACTTTCCCTATGGTGTATTTCTTTATTTTTTTTCTCTGTGTAAAACAATCTGCATTCTCATTATAAAAAGCAAAATAAGATAAACTTAATATCATTCTTCCATGCTGAAAATACAAGGTAGGTGCGGATATAAAGGTCTGTCGCTAATAAGGCCTGTCGGCTAATAAGGCCTAAACACCAAAAATATAATTTAAAATTTTCGCAACCACTTAAGGACGTACTAGTAGATTGCTAACATTCATAAGTAGTTGGCACTTTATGATGGTCGCGACACGTTGCTTGCTTGTTTCGACCAGTGCGACTTGATTCATTTGCGTAGAGCGGTTATGCACCAAAAAAAAAAAAAAATCGTCCGATTGGATCGTAAATATTTTTTTGTAATATAGTTTTGAGCTATTATATTATGTTTTTAATGCTTCTATCGATCGTTTATGTTTGAATAAAATATATGAATCAATTATTATACTTTTGTGCAGTTCTTTATACACAATGTCAGTGGCTATTAAGGCTGAAGATCTTTTTATACTTCTTTGTTTTTGTGGCAATGCTTGTCGGATTTACATCTTATTTTAATCTTTCTCAATATGTTATGTATGTGTTTACTAACCGGTTCAGTGGTATAGTAGTGCCCCAATCAGACCTTCTGGAAGTTTTTACTGCATGGTTAACGGTTCTAGTTCGGACGATGATGAAGAAGTACACCGTTTCAGGAGCTTATGGCTACACCCGAGATAATTTATGAAAAAACACGAATTGTTAAAAGAAAAACCATTAATTATCAGAAAACTCCACTCACCAAAGACCTGTTTGACAAAAACAAGAAAGAGAAGAAAATAACAAAGATGTAAACCCTCAAAAATGGAAAAAACAGTATGAAAACGATGCTAGTTGGTTTCTGTCACACTTTTGAAGAGAATGGGATGATTGACATGAAACTACGTCCAAATTACGGCAAGTGGTTTCCTAAATACGTCAGTTTTAACAGTCTTATAAATTAGGCGCTCAAAAATACAGTATGCCGTGGAATACACAAATTATTGCGATACAACAAAGGCATTTTGCTGCGTTGCAGCATATGTAAACAGGTTCAAATCATCTGTCGAAACGTTTGATTTTTAGTGCTGCATTAAAGATACTTTCTCCACTAAAGTATATTTAGTGGAGAAAGTAACTCACCTGCAGAACAGGGGTGAGGGGAATGTCTGCAATGGAAAGAGCAAGCATTCTTGACTGTAAAGAACATTTATTGCAACTCATTTTTATTGATTCCTGAAATATCATAACATACAGTAACTGCTTCTTTCTCTATATATCTCTCCTCCCAGTTAACAATATCTTACGGCAACATTATTTCTATTTAACCCATTATTAGTTATTAAACTTGTTCTGAAAAAAAAAACATTGAATAAAACAAATATATGTTGTAGTAGCTAGTACGTTTGCTCTTATTTTATAAAATTTCGGTTACAACATTTTAAATACACCAAAATTGAAATTCTGATGACGTATAAAAAACTTGAAATTTTTTTTAACTGGAAATGAAAAAAAAAAAACATTTCTGCTAAATCAAAGAGCATTTTAGTAGGAAAAATTGAAAAGAAATTATTTAAAGTTTGAGTTTCAACTAGCTTATTTTATTTTAAGTTAACGCAATAATAACAGAAAAATTCATTAACATAATGAGTATCACTACTTTTTGAAAAATCCATATTGAAAAATATTACTTAATAAAGTGCTACTAATGATTATTGCCTGAAGCACTTGTTTTCATCAAAAAAAAAAAAAAAATAATAATAATTTTTTGAAAAAGAGTTACGTTTCACACAATAAAACTTAATATATTCAGAATTAATGAGTAGCGACCCAACAAAAAGTGACTAAAAACGATTTTTGTAAAAAAACAAAGTTTTCATTAGAAATAAACTACAGTTATAAAAACATGTTTTCCAATTATGTTTTGTTTATATGCAACGATTAATAAAATAAAAGTGCAATTTCAATGAACGCTTTGAAAAAAAAAAAAAAACTCTTTTATATAAAGCGTTTACTTAGCTTCTACTTTATCGTAATTCGGAACAAAGTATTTTGCATAGATAAACACAAACAAAACTTAAAAGATACCTTAATAAAAATAAATATTTAGTTTTCTGAATTCAAATATTATCAGCCTTTCTAATAGTGAGAAGATGAAAAAAAAACAACAAAAAATAAAATACCTTTTTTTTACCATGCATTAAATAAAATGAGTAAATGGAGTTAAAACACAAGTTTCATTCATTAAACGAACTTTTATTCATAAGGATTTGAAAAAAAAAATTTTAATTAGAAACCTATACTTACACTAAAAGTTTTTTTAATTTAATGTTGTTTTAGAAAAAGTTTAAAATTCCAAAAGATGAAGCATTCATTTAAAATAAGTGATTATAGTCGGTGCACATTTTGTTTTGTCCAAAAATAGGTATTTGATAGGGACGAATTTCAGTAGAAAAGAAGTTGTACTTCAGAATTGAAAATACTTCATCCAAAAACATTACTCAACGGACAATTATGTTGAATTTTAATTCTTGCGAAATAATCTCACACCCAAATTTATGTCCAGTTTCGCTGCAATAGAGTATTTACTTCTTATTACGGTATAAATACAACAACACAAATTGAACTTATGAAAAAAATAACGTCCAAAATTATGTTGTTTTTTTTAAATCATAAATAAGAAAAGCTGGATTGGGAAAGTACAGGATTTCTTTTGTTTTTTCTTTTTCCTTCTTCTTAAAACGAGGGAAAAAAAAGGAAAAAGAAAAAAAATGAAATACTGTACTTCCCCGATCCAGCTTTTCTTATTTATGATTTCAAAAAAACAACATAATTTTGGACGTTACTTTTTTTCATTCGTTCAATTTTTGTTCTTTTTTATACCGTAATAAGATGTTAATCCTCTATTTATTTTTTATATCTTGCCTCTTTTTCTTAAAAAGAGAAAAAAAAATGCTCACTAATTGAAAGTCAGTACAAATGCTCAATATATATCTCCAAGCTTTCTCACGTCGAATCCACGCAAATAGCGTAAAAATGAAAAAAATGTTGAAATAGAGAGGGGGGGGGGGTAGCAATCTAAATATCATTTTTAACACATGACCCATAAATTATTTTCTCTCCTGCCAACGTTATAGGGCAATTCCATGTAAGATCAATCACCTTCTTGACCTCACCATCTCCGATTTTAACGATATTTGATGCGAGGGACATATATGACAAGATAAGTAGTCCTGGCAATTTTTATAATGCTACTATAAAAATTTTACGAAATACAGGCCTCTTGAAAAACTGAAAAAGTGCGAAAAAAAACGAAATGTTGGACATTTAAACGACTGTAACTTCTCTCCTAATTACAGTAGAATAAAAATTCTAAAACCATTATAAAGCTAAAGAATAGAGCTTTCTATTGGTGTAAAACATGATTTTCTTACGAAAAAATTTAAGTTTCAAGGTCATCCACCGTGACTTTTAACCTTGAATATCTCATAACATGACCCCTTAGAATTTCTTCAAAAAAAAAAAATATATATATATATATATATATATATATAGCTCTTTCACTATTTTTTCACCGCACCAAAACTTAGACTGAGATTGTAATGGCAAAATACTGAAAAAAAAAAAAAAATCAGGAATGTTCACATGTTTCACATTGTGAAATTCCATATGTCAGGTCAATCACCTTCTTAACCTCCTCATCCTTTTCGATTTTAATGGAATTTCGTGAGAAGGATACATATGACAAAATAAGTAATCCTGTCAATTTCAGAATTCTACTTCAAAAATTTTACGAAATACAGGGCTGTTAAAAACGTTAAAAGTGCGAAATAAACGGAAAGTTTTGACATGCAAATGACTGTAACTTCTATCCTAATTACGGTAGAATAAAAATTTAAAAGCCATTCTAAAGTTAAAGAAAAGAGTTTTCTATTGGTATAAAACATGGCTTTCTCATGACAGGTTTAAGTTTCAAGTTCATTTACCGTGAGTTTTGACCTTGTTTATATCTCACAAGGCCCCCTTAGAATTTCTCCAAAAAATATATATTATAGCTCAAAAACATTTCTTCTACTATACCAAAACTTAAGCTGTGATCGTAATGGCAAGGGGCTGCAAAAAATTTAAAAAATGTTTATATATTTTTGTTTCATGTTTTACATTAATTCTATTCTAATATTATTGTTTTAATTTTTTCGACGTACTCTTCAAAAGTATGCATATTTTGACAAATCAACAAGTTTCTTAAATAAGAGCTAGAATATAACAGATTTTTTATTTGATAACCATAATTTTTATCTGTAATTAGCAACAAATTTTGGGAATAAAAAACAGCAAGTTTTAGCCTATGACAGAACTTACCGTATAATGACAGAGTTTTGTTCAACACAATCAATCTTAGAAATTCTATCCCAACACAACACACATCCCCCCCCCCACACACACACAAACACACACGCCTACATACACACTCGTGATTGCGAAAAACATAATTTGAATTCAAGATGTCGAAATTCAAATTTTTTTTTTTTTTAATCTGGTTTCCATTTGCCTATTGTTGGAGATATTTAAAGAGTTAACTATTGAATCACATTAAAATTGTCAATAATGGGGAAATGACATTAAAATTGGAGCAAAAGAAAGTCATGTGATGCACAAATCAGCTCGTTTTGCCTGCAGTAAAAGATTAAAAACACAATTTCCTTATTGGGGAAAACATGTTTATTTTTTCCATTTCAAAAGGGTTAATTTGCTGCCCAAAAACGCAGGCCGCCCCTTCCGCCCCACCCTAGCTACGCCACTGTATGTATGCTCCAGTGTATAATGTTCTGAAATACTTTTGCTAGACGTATTTATATGTTTCTAAAATATGCAAAAATCTTTGAAATGTGGCAAACATTTTTTTCTGATAAAGAAACTTTTTGGTTTACTGATGCATTAATTTCAACATCGAGAAATAACCATATAAATCTTCTGTATCACATGGTTCATCTAAAATATATTCTACGTATAAGAGAAGTTTTATTTTTATTCTGAACTACAAATCATTAAATTTGTCTTTCCGTTTGATCTTTAGCCTGGAGGGATATACCCTATTGCTAAAGTTTAGAAACTACTATCAAAACACGAACTCAGAAAACATATATGTTTCGAAATGCGATTCCCAAAATTACCGAAAAGGATTTTAGAGTTCTGAACCTTCAACTTTGGCAACGTGAATGATCCCTTCGATATCGATCACAGGCAATCTTGGAATTATTAGTTCGAAAATAATCTGCTTGAAGTTGTTAGTTGAAATGCATAGGGATTTCAATGTGAATTTCAAAGCAAGGTATTGAGATGCATGCTTCGTACTTTGTTTTCATGTGTTGCATGTTTTTGATTTGTATCTAGTTGAAAGATAAAATTGGATTTTTTTTTATCATGTTTGCCTCTGCTTTACAAAGATAAAAATAATATTTTACAAGATTCTTGACGAAATTTTATAGAATTTAAACATGTTTACTATAAATTTCGTAGATATTAAAATGGGGTTATTTCCTTCAGTCAAAAGAACTACTTTTAGTCACTGAAGGTGATAGAATGAGCAAAAAAAAACCAAAAAACATGGACCCAGAAAATACTTTTCTTTTCCCAACATTTTTTTTAATGTCCGATTTTTCCAACAAGGCGTGATTTTTATGACATCATACTTGATGTACTTAGACGCGCACTCCACTGGCGCGCTGAATGTTTACGCTTGCTGTCTATCGCGTTTCCAGGTTATGATAATTCAGAAGCAAATTAAATATTGCGATCTACGCTTCCTATCAACCATATCGTTAGCATTACATATGAGTAAAGAAGCGAATTAAATGTTGTGTTTTGTGCTAATGGCATCAGTGAATGACATTTCATCACTTGTCATGGCATGTGCAGAAGCGCAAAAATAAAATTGAATCTGCGCACCGAATAAATTAATTGTTAATGAATACTAAGATTTGTCAAAGTATTTAAAAATTGGTCAAATCCTATGTTTTTAAACATGCTCTTTCAGTTAAAAATACTTTAAAGTTTTGAAGTTGACCCCTTTATTAATATTTGTTGTTATTAACACACACAAAACTTTTCTTTTTTTAATAGAATTTTTTGGAAACTCTTTCATCTTTAAAACCGTGCTCTATCCATCAGACTATTTTTCTGGAAATATTTTCCCCAAAAAATTAGATATAGCACGGTAAATAGTTTTCTTAAGTTTAAACTATGCAATAAATTGTATTTAAGCATCTAACTATGTTTGAATAGGTTTTCGAATTTTATCTATGCTATTAAAGATAAAACATTATTGGATAACTGCAAAAGGTTTCAGAATTTTAAAAATTCATGAGAAAATATACCGATAATTTTAGTTTAAGGCATTACAGAACAAAGTTGGACAAATAATAGCTACGCTTGAAAATTGTGCAAAAAATACTCTATAAAAAAACTATAAAGTTACATGATCAAGTTACGATTGTATAAAAGTCAGCGGTGTGTGTCGGTATTAATAAAAATAAAAGTGAAAAAAAAGGGAAGAAAATAAAGCCCAAATATTCGTTTATTTTCTTTAGAAGTTCACTTAAGGCATTTTGATAAAAAATGAGCCTAATGTGTAAACTTAAAAAAATATTTTACAGAAACATTACACTGTCTTCTAATTTGTTGAGGTTAACTAATTTCATTTAACAATCAGCCAAACCCCGAAATGTGGAGCGCTACTGATAAAATATTTTTTTTCAGAAAAATAATGGAAAAATATTCATGTAAAGCTGTTGGAAAACAGTAAAATTCCCTATAGTAGTTGCAAATAACAACAAATATTCACAGGTTTTAATTCCCTCTTCCTTATTGCCCCATAAACATGAACATAAATATTTATTATTTTCTAGAATCTTGCACGAAAGAGTCCCCAAAAACAAAAACAATTACCGGCCAAATGAAAGACTTCCAATTGTCCACTTAAAACCACTTAAGCCGTAACCGTAATTCCACGTTTCTCCGTACACAAGCAGCTAGCGAACCAACCGACTCCCTCGTTAGTAGATAATTTGAGACATGACGTAACATCCGGCTGAGACCCTCCTCGGCTCCCAACAGCCGTCTGTTGTGTGTAATTTAATTTGGGCTTTTCCTGCTTAGCGTAATCAACGCAGCACTGCTCTGTTGAAACGCTAAGGATTAAGTCAACACAGCTCCCATGGCAGTATTGACGTTTCAGTATTATGTCCAGTGGGAAATATGAGAAGTAAATATCCAAGGACAATGTAATAGTTTGGCTGAATGCTAAGAATTCAGGCTTCATGATGGAAAAAATTTGGTTTACATGTAACATTGAATTGAAATATGCATTTATTATTGACATAAAAAGCAATTTTAATAAAAATTGCTTTTAATATTAATATACTTATAGATAAAAAACAGCATAATATTTCTGTATTTACCTACTCATTACATACTTCTAATAGTAAAATGCATACATGTTTATGCGTGTAAAAACTAAGTAATGTATAACTTAATGAAATACATTGAAGCTCACTGCTAAGAAACACATGCTAAGAAAAAAATCAAGCCAAAACATATAAAAGAGGTAGAGGAGGTGGCCCAAAGCGAGTAGGTTAACGAAGAACGTTCGAAAGTTGTAGTTTTTGGATTTTATCGCAAGAATTTCGGTTTTATTTCCTAGCAGGGTTCTTAAACTTCAAAATAAAAAGGGATTTTTGCTTTATTTCAAACCCAATATTTATTTATTATTAAACATTAGTAACACTTGAGAAACCCACTGGGGGGTCCCCCTCAACGAAAGGCCTAAAGCGGGTAAGCCGTTCGGGTAAAGCGGGTAAGCTTAACTAATAGTGATTTGGAACATTTACCAATCAAATATGAAGTTATAATTTACAAAACTAATTGACTAGCCAATTGCCGTTATAAAAAAAATATAAAAAGTTATATTTATTCAGTTTAAATTGCAAATCTAAGTCAGCACATTTGTTTATAAAACATAAAGAAGTAACTGATTAAATGAATAGACTAAATAACTTCCATCATAAAGAATAACTTTTTCAAGTGCTACATTTAAAATGCTACAATTTTGTACTAAACTCCGATATGTTTTTTAAAATTTGAGTTTTTCCTTCACGTCAGGTCAAACAAAGAAAAAAAATAGTGCTCTATAAAAATAAAGCCAAAAAATATTTTTCTGTATAAATTATGTTTCACTTACAAGACTTGAACGGCATTTTATCACAATTTGAGAAGAGCAACACCACATATTTTGGAGCCTGTAGGAAATCAGGCTAAATTTTTTGAACAATTTTCATAAGCCCATGCTTTCGAATTGTCGTCCCACTTTCGGCTTTTAGCTGGCAGTGGTATGGGGAATGTTTCAACTTTTTTTCTAGATTTACCCAGCTCTCGAATAATCTATTACTACGTACCTTACACCAAAAGTTCTCAGTATGTGAAGTAGGAAAAAATGGGGGAACTTAGGAACACTTTACTTATTTCAATTTTTAACGTTAGTTATTTAAATCAAATTTAAAATCTAAAAATTATATTAGAATACACCAATATATTTTTTCTGCAATTTTTTTTTTTTTTAATTCAGATAGTTGAAAATAAAATCTTGCCAGCCATTTTAAAAGTAAGAGTTCTAAACTGTCGCAAGGTACAACATCCTATTGTAGCTTGGGACACATCATGTTGTTTCATTATATATATTGTTTTTAATGTAATGAATTAACCCTAAGCAAATAGTATCTCGGAGAAAAATCCTGTTTTGTAAAAGTAAAACGGTTTACATTTACTTTTTAGTGGGATATTTTGATAATTGGAGTCATTGCGTTTTGATCGCCTATTTAAGGCAGTAATCTTTTCATTTTTGCTACATTAACACGAGCAGAAAAAATATTTAGGTCTCCACTCCCATTAGGCCATATTGCTTGTTTACCCGTAACAGAAGAGGTGTGGTCTAACAGACCTCTCAAAAAATCATCCAACCACCCCTATTTTATTTTCAGTCCAATTGAATGGTTTAAATACTTTTTTGTTTTGTGACCTTGAACATCTCCCTTATTTATCAGTGATCTGTGAGACTGCACCTCCCCTTCAGTGTTATAACTTTCGAAAGTAAAAGACATGACTTTTAACATTAGAACCGCGGATACAGGTTCATTTATCTTATCCGCGTTATGCGGAAGAGATACAAAATATTCTAGATCAGGTTGAGATTTGTTTCAAATGGTTACAATCGTTACGCAATGATGTTCTAGGGGCAATGAAGGTTGAATTATTCCTTGAAATACGACAAGAAATGCTAATAGTTAAAGGGTTAGATAAATAAATACCTTTGTGCTGAACAGTAAAGTAAGACAAAACAACGTTAGAAGAAGCACAAATTTGCAAATTACAGCAGATACGTGTTTCGGCGTTACAGGGAACGCCTTTTTCAATGCAAAAAATAATGAGCTTATGGATGAAAAGACATCTGACAAAAGCCAAGAGCAGATAAGCATGCAGCTTAAAAGATAAAAACAACGGATTAGCCAAACACCAATGACAAAGTTATAAACCGATCAGGAACCCCCCCCCCCCCACCCAATTTTCTTCTACTTATCTTTATTTTTCATTTTTTCGAATATTTTTTGTTTCTGTTTATTTTATTTCATGTTTTTCCATTCAGCTTTTCCTTTCTTGCGGTTCACGGTTACTTAGAATTTCTTTTCTTTTTGTTTAAGCTTCGGCTTAATCTTTGTCTAATTGAATTCTTTCTTTCTGGGTTTCGTACCTAAGAGAAAGCTCCTGGCCTTTGCTTGCATTCCTAATGGTTCCTGATTGGTTTATAATTTGTTGTCATTGGTGTTTGGCTAATCCGCTGTTTTTATCTTTTAAGCTGCATGCTTATCTGCACTTGGCTTTTGTCGGATGTCTTTTCATCCATAAGCTCATTATTTTTTGCATTGAAAAAAGCGTTCATTGTAACGCCGAAACACGTGTCTGCTGTAATTTGCAAATTTGTGCTTCTTCTAAAGTTGTTTTGTCTTACTTTACAGCTAAAGGGTTGTCAAAAATTTCTCGTAACGTGATATAATCAATTTTCTGGTACTAAAATGTTCTGTATATATATTAAAGAACTTAAATGTAATCATTTAAACATATTAGATTCATTTTTATTACGAGTAGTTAGGTATTTACTGCAGCATATGATTTTCTTGAAAAATCTTAATACTTTAGCAGCATTTAATCGGAAAAGGAATTTTTCGATTCAAAATTCAAAACCATTTTTTTCCGTGCTTATAAAAGCTCAAAGAACATCTAAGGAAAATTACAAGAATGTATCTTTAACCGTAAAAAAAATCTTTTTTGAGTCCAAGTCTGCTGGACGCATCGAGTGAGGCACGTTTACGCATATTAAAAATGATAACAAGGAGTAAGTGAAATAGATGTTTAACCAAATTGAAATATTCTATTTCTCTAAATATTAATATTAACTGTAGCATTAAAAATGCCAAATCTTAGAAAACTATGTCTGGTCGTCTATGGGATCTTATTTGTAAACAGTTTTATTTTTTTAAATTTATATCAATGATATTTATATCAATCAAATGATATTTATATATATATATATATATATATATATATATATATATATATATATATATATATATATATATATATATATATATATATATATATATATATATATATATATATATATCAATCAAATTAATATCATATATATATATTATATTATAAATCAAAAATACATTTTTTTCTCGCAATTGTTGAACAAACGCGTTCTGTTTTTTTTCTAGTGCAGTTTTAATATTGTCAGTATTACCATGAAATAATTTTTGGTAGTAAGGATTTTCTTTTTATCATTAAAATGATCACCGAAAAAAAGTTGTAAGTTGGAAATGTATGTAATTTTTGTCCTTACCAGCATATGTAGAACGGGAATAAACTTGTTTTTATATCATTTTTTTAATGAAAAAGCTTTTGCTATTAAAAGAAAGATTACTACCACATAAACTGAGAGTTCAGGATGCATATAAGGGAAAACACTTAAAATCCAAGAATTTGAAAGCAAAAAAGATATATTATTATTTATAAAAACATATCTTCATCAGAAAAAAAAACCATTATAAATAAATATGATTCTTTGATAAGTTTGTTTTTATTTCATAATATATAATTGGCTCGTGGGTCTTTTCATCACAATCGTAATATAGTTTTTTAACCAGTTTTATGACGGCCATTTCTTTTATGTTATAATGTAAGAAACGGCTTTATGAAAACATACTTAGTGCGTTTGGGGCACTAAAGTTGGCTAATTCTACGTTCTACGCGAGACATTAAGAACAATTAACTTCAATTATTTAATGACATTAAAAGAGAATGGCTCTTTTATTGCTATAAGTTTTCATTTCCTAGCAAAAAAGGATTGATGTTCAAGGATTCTTCAACAATTCGGTTTAGGACTCTTATTTCAGATAAAAGTAAATGGGTAAACGTACATTTTTGACCAATTCCCTCCAGTCGTTGTTTTATTTGACCATAAACTAACAAAAAGATTTAAAAATACTGTAAATCTACATGTTCAAATATAGTTATTAGAAATAGTGTTGCAATTTATTTTAAACTCCGAAAAATAATAACTCTAATTTTGCAATCCTCCATTTACTGTTAAAAAGAAATAAAAGCAAAATCATGTAAATGATGCTCGGTCAGGAACAAAAATGCATTTGAGTGATAATTAGTAATTCTAATGCTTGAAAATTATGTTATAGTATTCATCAGCATTTAGATTCAGCTAAATTAACTAAAATGGTGATTCTACATTTTTTCTGTAAAATATAAAAAAATAGCAGAGATATTTTGCCATAATAGCTCATTTTACGAATCTAGTTCGATTTAAAGGAAATAAACTAAAAAAGCGTAACCATTACTAAACCCAGAGCTAGCTTAAGATTTCATATTTTACACCAACAATGGATTAAATTGACTTAAACATAATTTTAAACAACTGAAATATTTACCTGAAAGTAAAATAAATGATTTAAGAAAAAAAAGTAAATTACAAGTTTTTTTTTTTTTTTGTGAAAATAGTATCAAACTCACAAACATACATGTTTATGTGAACGTCTATTAAAACCTATTTAAGAACAATTGTACCATTAGGGACCATTTATAACAAAAGGTTTTGTTTTGGTTCATTTTTAATTTGTATTATTATTATTTATAATGCAAAACAAAATAACATATCAAATTTCGTGAATTTAGTGGACAAGGCTACATAAAGAGACAAAAACATTGAAATACTTTACGAACGCAGTATTTTATATCAGATTCTATTACGCCCCAGTCATTTATTCAAAAACAATAGAAGAAGCCATATATTTCCCGTTTAAAATTAACAAATAAAACATAAAAAATAATAACGTTTAAATAAGTAGCGAAAAAGAATATATTCTAATAATCCCTCGTAACAAACGTAAAACCGTTTCCATTTCTTTGTTCTGCATGAAATATAAGCCGCTTTACATTTTTCGAATTTATAAATTGAACACGGCCGTACAACAATGGATCAACTTTCTTCGTCAAATCTATGTCTATACCAGAGAGCATTTTTCACTTCGTACTTAATTTTTAATTTTTGAATATTGTATCTACGTATGAGTATGTGAGAGTGTGCTGTAAATAGCTGTAATCTTGATTTCAACTCTTTGAAAACTAAATGATTTTTTTTTTTTTTTTTTTTTTTTTGCATTTACATTTAATTTTTCCGGTGTGACTAGCAGTTTATCCTTGATTTTACAAGCCTTTAATTCAGAAGCACTCAAAAGTTCACGAAAATAATTTGTTTCTTACAAATTTCTGAATCGCCTTTAGGAGCCAAATATTTGAAGAAAAAAAATGCGAACTCAATCTAAAAAAGTCAATACAGTTTTTTATGCTTTTGTTTATTTATTGATTTTTTTTTTAAATATCCAATCAACCCTTGCATTTTTATCCTAATGGTTTTAGGGTTTCTTAAAGAGCAAAACAATAAGGAAATGATTATGCTGATAAAATGAAATTGTATTACAACCTCTTTCTTCCGAACACGCAGTAATCCAAACGCCGCTAAGATGAAACACACGTACACAAATTCGAACAGAATTTGCTCATTAGACACAGTAACACATTACTATACTGTATTTCAAATTTATTTATATAACAGTTCTTTTAATAATATTCATAGTATATGTTTACTATTAATTACATAAATGATCAATACCCTTAAACTGCAAATAATTTCTCATTCCTGTGACACTTATAATAAAGTGTAGCCACGTACTAGTTGTAGTTATATTTACCGGATATGTGAAAAAAATAATGTGATTTGTAATTTGAACGATTTGAAAGTTCAAATTCTCTCCGGTCCATGTACTGACTGAAAACGAGTTGAACAACTGCTTTAAATTCATGAAACCCGAAAAACAGACGACATTTCAATTACGTACGCAAGTTTGAAAACAAATTTATCAGAAACAAAACCTCTGTTTTCAGTCACTAATTTACCTTACAAAATGCCTTTAGTACCTTATTACAAAGTTTTGCCAATTTTACGATCTCTCGACTTCAAGAATTTTACAAAGTTTGGAAAATTTAGTGTTAACGTAAAGGAACAAAACCTTTACTTGTTAAAATTCATTTAGGAACTAGATAAACAATTTAAACATTCAGTAAGTTACCGCCCTACAGCCAGAGCTAAGGCAGAAATACGTGAAAAACACCGCCAGCTCAGTCATTTCCAGCCGAGGAATGCAGTTTCGTGCTTATTAGCACTCATCAGCCCGGCATAGGACTAACTGAGCTGGAGGTGGAAAACCTCATAAGGAAGCCTAGAGTGGCAAGGCAGGCAGGTAAAGGCCTTCCAAATTCGAGTTGAACCGAACCATTGTTTCGGTCACTCGTCTGGTTTGCGCTAATTCTATATTAGCTACCAGTTTGTTTGGCACTCTTGGTTTCCTTAAGAGGTTTTCCATCTCCAGCTCAGTCACTTTCCTATGCCGGGCTGATGAGTGCTAATAAGCACGAAACTGCAGTCCTCGGCTGGAAATGACTGAGCTGGCGGTGTTTTTTTACGAATTTAAACATATTACATAAGTATATATCGACTTAAAAAACTTGAACTGAACACGAGATGGAAAATATATATTAAATTATGGCATAATGTATTTGAAAAAAATCAATATTGTGACATAGGGGACGGTGACCCAAAGCGGGTAGGCTTTCGAAGAATGCTCGATAATTGTAGTTTTTGGATTTTTATAGTAACAATTTTGGTTTTATTTACTAGCAGGGTTCTTGAACTTGACAGGGTTCTTGAAAAAGTGATTTTTGCATTATTTAAAACCCAATATTTATTTATTATCAATTTTTACAAACATTTAAAAAACATGCGTTGCCCTACCAGCGAGCCTAAAGCGGGTAAGCTTATTTAATTGTGGTTTGATACATTTTCCAATCAAATATGGAGTTATAAATGATTAAAATAGTTAATTAACTACCTACCATCATTTAAAAAATATAAAACAGTTTTACTTATCCAATTTAAAGGCAGCACATTTATTTATAAAACAAAAAGAAATAACTGATTAAATTAACAGACTAATTAATTGCCATTCTAAAGAATAACTTTTTAAAGTTATACTTTTTCTATTGGAATAGAAAATCTAAGTCAGCACACAATTCAAGAAATTATAAATAAATATATGATTAAATCCTATATCCGCTTTGCCCAAAAGCACGCTTTTTATTTTAATAATTAGAACCTTAAATTTAAAAAAGAAACAAATGAAATGACTATTGTAGTATGTATGTGGATGGTGTCAGAATAACGTAATATTATTGATAATCAAAAATATAATATGTTCTTCGACTTATAACAAGTTACAAAATTTCATTTATTTTTTAGAAATGTATAATTTTTTTTTTTAATTTTAAGCCTGGTCGCACCATGCCACTTCACTACTGCTTCGTTGGGACTGATAAACTCTGGGGTGTTCATGTAAACACGTCATACGTATGCATCGCCGCTTACACACCATGAGGAGGCATACGAAGGCCTACCAACTTTGGAAGACCTACCCGCTTGGGGCCACCTTCCTCTTGTATCGAAATGAAACAAAATAGTATTCTAAACCAAAGAAAGCCAATGGCAAGAAAAAACAAAGCACATTTCACTTCGTTTTATGAAATTTGTACATACCTCATTATGGAAAAGCTGGCAATGCAATTAAATGATCATAACTAAGCTTATAGTATGAATGTTAATCCAGGTGTATTACCAAAGTATTTTCTCGTATGGTTGCCAATAACCTCATATTTCTATTTTTCTGAGGGTTTAAAGAATTATCACGTTTTATAGAACAATACTACCTCTAGCACCATGCACACTTGGCCCAATTTTATGTAAGAATGTCTAAGTGGAAGCAAAAGTGTCATCAAAAATGCCATCAAAGCAAAAATCCACATTTTTTTTTTTTGTTGAAAGTTTTTTGAAGTGCAATAAGCTTATACTAAAAGTATCCAGAAACCTTTTCAGATTTTAACACCATTTCCAGTCAACGTTGACGCGATTTCAAAAATGCTAGACAGAACTATTTCACAAGCATTCTGAATTAGAGCTGTTCCAAGGAAATGCCACCATTTCGTACCACACGTGACAGCCAATATATTTCATTAAAAAAATTTCATTTGTTTTTAAAAATGTTTTTCTTTCTTTCTTTGTTTTTGCTAAAGAAATCACACAAACGTTTACGATTTCTTTAGCATTTTTTTTAAACTGTGTAACTATGCACCTATGTCATCTTTTTAAATTATTCGAAACAATCGAATTGAAAAATTACAAAACAAAATAATAAAATTATCAACAAAAGAAAATAAAATGAAAAGCAATTTTCGGAAGTTTCGAAAATGTTCGGAAACGGCTTGAGACCTATAAACCCACCCCATGCACATTGCTTTGGTATATATAAATTCAGTCTACCCCCCCCCCCTTTAAAGAACGTTCAGTGGCGGACTGGCTAAAAGCTTTTTAAAGTGCATCAGCCGTTAAGGGCTTTAGCTGTTACCATTTAAAAGGCTTGTTACAACCTGGGATCATTACATCTCGGGTTCAATATAGCGGGTTCAACAATCTAAAATTTAGACTTAATAATTATAGAAAGAAAATTTAAGTTAAAGTCATAAAACATAATTTGGACCAAAAAGTCTTTTCAGGAGTAATATTATCTAGAAACAAAAAACACGTTAGCATCCCCACAAATCACCACTAATTGCATCAATTATTTCACAACACGCAGATTTAATGCAAAAATATACATTGAGAAACAACGGATGATAAACAATCTTTAATACTTTTGACAAAAGAAAGGGAAAAAAACTGAATAAACAGAAATAACGAATAAACATTTAAATTTATTCCAGTCATACGGTCAGAAAGAACAGCTGATAAACAATCGTTAATACTTTTGACAAAAGAAAGAAAAAAATCCAGTGCTGATGAAGCAAACGACATTTTTTTTTTCATTTGGGAAAATTTACAGAAAAGCAAAACACAGAAAAATTACGATTTAGGCAATACAGCAAGTACTCATAGCTGACAACGGCTTCTATGGATTGCTATTTATTTCAGATATATGTACACGAAAAGAATTGCATACTTATTCAACAAAACTGTCAGGTAGAAACAAAGAAGTAAATCTATTTATTACTATGGCGGAAAAATTACAGACAAGGATGATTTTTATTCGTGTGTCGACATAGATTGGAGATTATATCATGCAGGTGTTTTATGTTGAACAATTTTTGCTAACGGATTAGTAAGATTAGTTTATGCTAGATAAGGAAGATTAGTTTATGAATTTTTCGAAATATGTTTTCTTGCATCCATCCCTTTTAAAGTATCTCTTCTATTCATTTCTAAAGTAATTATAAACTATGGTTACCTACTAGGACTGCTCTGAATATTTTGTTGTTAAAACACAACAACGGAATGAAAGCTTAAAACTATTTTTTTATTGTTTACCATGCACTAAATTTATTTCACTGATTTTTTTGCTTTTTTGCGCATTCTTTAATTTTTAATGCATATCCCCATTGCTTATTAATCCAAAGCAGATTATTTAAGAATAGCCTAGAAGAGCTTTGGAGCTTTAGTATCCTTTGTAGTGATCAACCGTGGTATGCTTTGAAACCGTCCTGCAGTTAAACGCCTCTCTAAGTTTAAGGGTTAAGACTGGTTTTGTGAGTGTATCAAGTAGCACATGTAGTGACTGCGTTGTTCAATGGTTTCCACACGCTTAAGACTAGAGGATGTTATATAATGTGATTGATGATACATTTCTAATACTCAAGTGATAATCTCAAATAGCATCCACTCTGATTAATGCATCGAAAATTCCTGAATTAATGCTTAGAGTAACCTCAATATTAAGCATACGTTAATGAATATTCTGACAAAATAGCTTACTGGTATCAGTGAAATAGTTTTTCATTTTGTACCAAGACTTTTAATGTAGGGTAAAGATGCACATGTAAGCACGGGGCACATGTAAACATGGAATGTTTTACTAGAATAACGTCAAGCAAAAAATCTTAAAAAACTCTCAAGTAATGGCAGAGACAGCTCAACTTCTTAACCAAATTTTCAGAGCAAGGAGCCAGTTTATGTTCCTGTAGTGACAGCTTATTTGTTTTAGCAGATGCTGATGTATTTTTATCTCTGTTATTCGTATAAACACTTATTTTAAGCTAATTAATAAGCTAAATTTAATTATTGCAAACCATTATATGACCATTCACGTTTATTTATCCCAATGTTTAAATTTTGTCAATGTGTTTCCCAATATGAACATTAGTGTAAGCTTATTATAAGATTTAAAAAAGATTTAAAGGTCTTCTTCTTCTTTTTTTTTTTTTGTTTTGCTGCAATCAGTTTGTAAATGTATTGTTTATCATTATTACGTAATTTTTAATTATTTATTTTACTATTTTTTAAAATTCTTTTATTGCTAAATAGTTGGCCGAAAATTTAGTGGTACATAATATTTGCAAAGAAAATAAAAACAAATATTCTGACTTTAACTAAAAATTGAAGTTTAGAATAATTTCATAATTCATCATCATATTCCGTATGAAACTTAAGCGCACTGTATTACATGAATAATTTTTATATAATAAAATATTCTTTGCGTTATTTAGTCATAAGTTTTTTTTTTTTTTTTTTTTTGCCGATCCAGTAATTATAACATGACACGAAACTTTAAAATTTAACAGTTGGTTGAACTTCATAATTCGGAAAAAAATATTTTCTTAATGAGAGTAACTGCGTAATTTAAACTAACGTAGTAGGTTATAAACCCTTGCATGTAATTGGTATATAAAAATAGGTTTCATTATAACGAGATTTTCGTAGAAATATCATGTTCATTCTGCATTTTTCATATGTACCCTAAGCTTGCTCACATGTGCCCCCTATACAGACACATGTGAACAATTAGACATTTTTGAAAATTCAATAATGATTCCAATAAAGAAGTTTTTTTTTTTTTAAATCTGAAAAAAAAGCATGGCACAACGAAAATAATAGCCAACCATGAGGACACTTTTTCTGTGAGAAATTCCTAATATTATCTGAGAAATTAAGGTATAAAAAAAAAAAAATTCGCAAATGCCCCCTTTCCCCTACGTTTATTTTTACTTAAGAATTTAAAAAGAATAATTTTTTTAATTATATATAAAAGCACGTTTTTACCCATTTTCTAAGGTTTTCACTTCCAGAACTTTTTTTTTCTGCAATAAAACGTTGTTAAAAGACGTCAAGTCATTGATTTGGTGTGTAAACTGTAGACGAATATATGCAGAAAAAGTTACAAAAATCTATTTAAAACAACTCCACAAAACTAATATAAAAAAACTTTGGGTTAAATTTTGGCTTATAGGATGATTCTCAGAGGTAGGAGACAAAGAGTATTGCAAAATTTTCTACCTACTTCCATTATGCAGAAAGAAATAAGAACAATACCACCTAGCGGAAAGTTGATGGTTTTGAATGTAAACGGATTTAATCTGAACTCTCTGTTCACTTCTAGAAATTCGGTTCATTGCATATTCTTGGAAACGCGCCTGCTGGTATTTCACACATAGCAGACTTGATGTGAACAAATAGAAAAAAATGTTCCTAAGTATCCAGGACTCGCTACAGAAAAATAATAATTCGGGTTAACTTCAATTCCCAAATCATTTGTTCTACGCCATATGGGCATTCCCTAGCATGTCAAAATATTGGGTGATCCAAAAGTAACTTCCCTTACATCGAATCATAGCGGCCTATCCGCTCAACTAATGTAACCAAAATTTTAGATGTGGTTATTTGAAGGTATGTTCTCAAGATAACAGTAGTTTTAAACAATTCAGTGCTCACTGTAACGGTTTCAGTAAACCAATTTCGAAACTGTCTAGTGTCAACACCCGATGTGAGTAAATTCCGGTCTTTATTCCTGTCGTTGATATTCAAGTTGGTATCATCATCACATTTAACTAAGGAAGAATCGAAGTAGTCTGTTGAATGTGATGATGAGTTCATTTGGTTCATGGTCGAGTTATATTTCTTTATTTATTTCCTTGTTTGAATGCTTTTGTTCTTTCGACACTTCCACCTTCTCGCAAAGTATACCTGAATTACTCAAGGACATCTTAAAAGAACTTTTATTCAACGTTTACAGCTGATTCCTGAAAAGTGATACAGTGATAAGGCTAAAAATAGAAGCTTTGCGTCCTGGAAAGCATCTTCTTTTAATCAAAGCCTTTGTTTGGTTAAAAAAAAAGGAGATTTAGCTAGCAAGAATGGATTTCCATTTTCACATAATTCCCATCGATTAAATGTATCTACTATCATCTGTGTCCTAAAATTTTGTGCAACTAAATTTATGATGCTAAAAGCCGCTCCAGTTCACCGCTTTCCAGATATCACTCGGTTTTTAGTTTAAACTAAATACAAAAAACAAAAGCAAAACAATTTCAGTTGCCTGTCAAAAATTTGCAGGTCAGAAAACACTCAAGCTGGTGCATCAGACACAACAAGTGGTGCCAACACACAAGTGGCACCATCTAAGGTCTTGCCTAATGCGAGTGAATCCCATAATTACTTGTGGTTGAGGTTTTTATTGTTAGAGCTTGTTCCCGTTTTTAATCCTTTTCCTCTCTATGTATCTCCAAGACTGTTCAACGTTTCTCCCTTTAAGAGTAGCTCATAAATCTTAAGAAAAAAAAGGCATTTTTTTTAAAGAAAAAAAGGAAAATAAGGGTAGTATCTTTATCGCAATGAAAGTGATATTGTTGTAGTTAAAATGTGCTTCAGAGTTATAAGTTTTGCCCAGGTAAATGTATAAAAAGCTAAACATTTAATAATAGTATAACTAAAACGAATAACTGCCTTGTGGTTAGAGCATCTTTCTTCAATGAGTTATCAAATGAGAATCTGGAACAGTGCCATCAGTACAGACACATTTTATAGTTTCTCAATTTTGCCATAAAATTTAGCATAATCTCTGAATCTACCTTCGGTGCTGAGACACATCTTTACCTAATCATAGCGCATAAGTGTCAGCGATATCCCTTACGTTATATTCGATGGATCTCAAGGACAGACTTCGGCGCTGTTACGAGTTTGTAATTAAGGTTCTGCCAATTAAGCCTGCGATCACATTATCGAGTTTACGATCATTGCTGTGAGATGAGGACATCTCGACAAGGATGTTACGTGCTTGTTACTTACGGTTCATTTAACTAAGAAATGCTTGAGAATACATGTGCAAATATCGCTCCAAATAATTTGTTAGATATATGCCACATGTAAGGGTAATATTATTTTAAGAAGTTTCAAACACTGATCCTGTAAATATGTTAACTATCGTACTTACGAACGAAAACTACGAAAAAGAAAGAGATAATGAAAAAAACATGTAATTTTTGCCATTGTGAATTTTTCAGAAACGAAAGAATATTTTTGTAACAATCTTAGAAACAGAACGCATGAGTAAACAAATGGGGTAAAGTTAGGCGGCATCGATTTCGCCTTTTTAAATGTAGCAGAATAATATTATCCACTTAAAATATTGTTTTAAAGACGCGATTTTCAGATGTACCCCTCTCACCCCCCCTCCAGTTTCACCGACACAACGTTTCCTTCCCCCTTGTTTGTCAGTCTCAATCATATATTTCTATACATTTAAGGGACCGCTACCATTTGCATACATTTTAATGCATTATTTTGCCGACATTTATCCCCTCCCCCCGCCTTTCTCAGGGATTTAAATGGCGGCAAAACTGGTAGTGAAACGGTTTAAACCGTTCTTTGTTTAAAAAAATGTTGTTCTTGTAGAGGTATAGATTTAGAAATGGAAGAGAAAATAGAAGTAGAAGTAGAATGAATGTAGTACTACTTTTTAAAATATAAAAGAGGGGGGGGGGAGGAATGTAAAGTAGGTTTTAAAAAACGAGTAAAAAAATGAAAGCGGCATAGAGCAAGGTGTCTTTCGAAAATATGGAGCATAAGGTCCTTGCATTAGTTGTTCTTTTGAATATAATTGTGCTTAAAGTCAGTTTCAAATTACTTATTGTTTAGAATGGCACGCATTCAAAATCGATTCCAATTATGTAGAAGTTTACTCTTAAATGCTTCGCGTTGCGATTTGGCAACATAGCCAATTTAGTCTTCGAAAATACTATAAGATTTTAAAAAAAAATTAAAAAAAAAACGTTATACATGCTAATATTTAAGAAAATACTTACTGAAGATGCTATTAAATAAATTTTAAACGCTTGAATTTACCAATATGACAAATAAAAAATATATTTCTTTTTCGGATGCAAATGTAGGACTTTTTTTGTAGTTTAGTGCGTTCAAAAGTGCCTACATCTTTTATTTCCGTGACGAATAAATTTCACAACAACATAAACTTTGAGGCATTTTTACAATTATTTTTCCAAGTTTTAAAATAATTTGTTGGTAAATTATTTGTTGTTGTTTTTTTTTGTGAACGCTCGTTTTGGCTAAACCGTTGTTTAACCAGAAAAAAATCATAAATTGAAATTCTTTATTTTTTTTAATGATTTGAACAGAAGTTAAAAGCCGAAAAACATATTTTAAAGTGTTAGTAAACAGTCATACATTTAAGGGTTAAGTCTTTTGTTTCCTCTATTTGTTGTTGTTTTTTTCACTTCAGTTGAGTTTTCTACTGCGTTGTTGCCTTAGAAACAATTGCATTGTGCTCAAGAATTTTCATTTACTGTCTTGCATTTGGATTCTTGAAAGCATGGAGTACCTGCGTTTATTAGTGCTATATTGGATGACTCACTGTCAAAAATGAAACGCTCAATTTTAACGATTCGGCAATCCTCGAGCACTATTTCGTTATTTTCGACAATCTTTTTGTCACTGAATCACGTGATATTTGACGAAACCAGAAATCTCAAATTTTTCACGAAATTATTTCGTCTTGATTTCGTCACATTGCAGTGCATTCTGGGAGTTTTCGTTTCAATCTTGTACTTGCTCGTTAAATTATCTTACTTCAATTCTTCTAAAGGATTCATAAAAAAGGTTAGTATTTATTGAAATTTGTATGTGCAATGTGCCTTTTTTTATGTATTGTTACATTTTTGTTTAGTGTTGTGTTTATAGTTGTATTTAAAACACATTAAAATTGAAAACGAACGGTTCGATTAGGTTTAGAATTATGTGTGTGTTAACTTTGAGTCACCTCCACGTTAGGCTTAGCTAGTGTTGTTTTTTTTTTTTATTTGTAAAAGAAAATGTTGGTTCGTTGACATTTGTTTCCAAAAGCGTACTTCCTTTATTTCGTTAAAAAAATTACAAACATGACTAAAGAGTTTGTACGAATTTAAACTTACAGGGAAAAAAAAAAAAACCCCCACCGTAGCTTAACTAACACTGATGATAAATACAGCGCTTTTATAAAAGGTATAGAACTTTGAAGTTTTTAATTTCAACATGGAATATATTACATGGTTATGAGTTTTCATTCTTCTCCATGAATTTTACAAAAATAATTCTGTTGAACGAAGTGTATTTTTTAGTTTAATAGTTCAAATTTGTTTTATTCTGCATTTTTATTTTCTTAAACAAATACTATATACCAATCCCCCAATATGCTTACCAGCTTACCCCACGTTGTTTGTATAATCTCTTTCCCTGCGGCAGATGTTTCTAGCAATAAGTGCTTAGGTTCATTATTTGTGCAGCCTTTTTTTTACTTGCATAAAACATGAAGTAATATCAATTTGATAAAATCATTTTAAGATAGAAAAAATATTAATTTCCATAAAGAACTCTATTTTGTGCTTGATATTTCAGCAGAATATTTTCAATATTTTTTCAATTTTCCCGCAAATTAAAATAAATTATTGAAGTGAAGTTTTAATGTTTAACCTCGATTTAAAAAGAAAAGATAGTATAGCATGTTTGAAAATTGTAATAACAATAATTATACTTTTTTGTTGTTTATTCTCCCACTTCATGCACTAAATTTATAAGTTTTTCTATGTCAATTTGTGTTACATGATTTGTCATAACTATGAATTTTTCCATTATACATAGTTTCTACAGCTAAAATAAATGCAGCATTAATTTTATTGCCATATTTGCCGCCTCAAGATATTGACAACAAAAAGTGAGAAATCCCGGTCTACATTAAATCAGACTAAGAAGCATTTTATAGATGGACTTCCAAAAAATCTAAATCTTTTAGTTGGAGTTGTGATTTTGCTGGATATAAAGTAAAATGTCTGAAAATTTAACCGAACTTCAATTGAAAAATTGAAAGGATAATGAAAATATATGAAAAATTAAAAGGATAATGAAAATATATGAAAAATTAAAAGGATAATGAAAATATATGATAAGCTTTATATATGTAACAAGTAGGACTCGACCGATGCATCGGCCTGGCCGATGCATCGGCGCCGATGGTTCAACAATTTAGCCATCGGCATCGGCACCGGCGGCCGATGCTAAATTGCAGGAAACATCGGTCCATCGGCCATAAAAAACATCGAAAAGCCGATGGAATTGGCCGATGTTTTTGAAAAAAAAAAAAAAAAGTATCTTTGTTGTTTTACTTTTCAATACAAAGTAAATTGAGTTACCGTTTTCATATAAAATCGTTTACTTAAATTTCAGAGTGAGAATTTCTATTTTAGTCACCCCTGAAAGTTTTTAATACCGCATTCAGGTACCGAACAAGTTATGTAATTGTTGCGTTGTTTCTTGCAGCTGGATGTACATATGTACCTCTCATAAGTCATAACTCAAAAATGGTTAGCTGTAGAATGCTAAATTTTCGCATGTGGGGTGTGCGTATACGTTCCAGTTGTGCACTTCCCTTTTTGTTTTCGATCGGGTGTTCTAAAAAGCCTATTTACTTATTTTTTGTGGCTATTAATTACTTAGTTCAATGCAAAACTAATTTAGCGTCTCAGACTGACGATTATTTGGTGATATTTTGCCGCATTGGAGACCATGGAAACAAATATGAGATGGCGAAACCGGTTTTGTTTCATTTTGTTAGATTCCCGTTGAACCGACGGTAATTTTTAATTTTTCGATATTTGTAATATGAATCACAGTATTGCAGTTTTTTCTGTATCGCTTCGGCGGAGCTACAAGTTTGAGGTCCGTCGAAATACATTCTGGGGCCCTATTTCTCTATCACAGAAGTTGTAAAACATTTATCATAGGCATTTTTGTAATTCCTACGGTTCCCCTATGGTTATGGGGCCTCTCGCGCAATTGCAACATTTGCTATATTTTAAATCCGCCACTGCACATCAAAACAATCTCGGGTGCAAGTATTAAAAGGGTTTTTCTGCTCAATGTTTATGATTATTTTGAACTCTATTTTTCACGACTATTTTTTGTATTTCCGAGAACACTTATGTGCCCCTCCTCCCACTCCCTCAAGTTCTGAAACTAAACTCTAGTTGCACCTCTGAGTTGTTTAAAATTAACACCATTCATAAAATTAGAGATTTTCAAGTTTTATCTATTGTTTAGGATGAATTTCGAGCATTAATGTAAGAAATTGATTAAAGACGTTTTCAATGGTGACATAATTCGGAAATCAAAGGGACTTTTGAATTTTTTTCTTCGGAAGTGCTGACGTAGACTTAGAAACTCTTCCGAGGCGTTGGTGGTAGCGGTTCTGTACTATAAAAAGGGGGCCGAAGTTGGGGCCAAAGTTTAATGTTGTGAATTACTCCAAAATCAGAGGTTGACCCCCCTAACCCACCCTCGTCGTTTCAAGCATTTCTTAAATATTTAACGATAATTTGTTTTGGTCAAGAAATGTCATTTTGCATATTTCTTATACTTGTTTCACCTATATTTCGTAATGAGCCATCTTTTTTGCATCATTAATAGCGATCGATTTTTTTTCTGTTGTAAGTAACTATTTTTATGTATTTATGTAAAATCAATTAAGAAGTTATTTTTGTTTTTATCATATTTTTAATAATATGTTGTAGAAAAGTTTCAAGGATTTTCTATTATGCATTTTTTTTTAAATTTCAGAACATTATTGTTAAATTTAAAAATTTATTTTGAACTTGTTTCTAGTGCTTCAAAAGAGATTAAACAATCAAATTGTTCAATATTGCGTGTGCAAACATCAGATAAAGTAGTATATGTATTCAGTGATTAACTTGGTGTAAATATTGAGTTTGTTTTTTTTTTTTGACTGCGTTTTAAGCACCTCGCTCTTTTCATGGCTATTTCTTTTTTCCGTAAAATTTGTGTCACTGTTATAGCTTTTATGAAAAATGCAAACTTTTCTGTTCATAAACTTTAATTAAGTATAAAAATATTCCTGTTAGGATTTAATATTGTAATTTATCTGCTACTTTTTTCTTTAATTTGATGACTAAAAAATTTTTACGTGCACTCTTTCCACTTTAATTGCGTAATTTGTTGACGGTTTCATAGTTTTATTCTTATTATTTTTTTGAATGATTAAACAACATAATTTAATAAAGTCAGAACAAACAACGTAAGTAGAAGCACAAATTTGTAAATTACCGCAGACACGTGTTTCGGCGTTACAGGGAACGCCTTTTTCAATGCAAAAAATAATGAGCTTATGGATGAAAAGACCTTTTCATCCATAAGCTCATTATCCCTGTAACGCCGAAACACGAGTCTGCTGTAATTTACAAATTTGTGCTTCTACTTACGTTGTAAGTTCTGACTTTACTATTCAGCACAAAGGTATTTATTTATCTTAACATAATTTAATGTTTTTTAACTATCTTTAGTGTACCTAAATCCATACATTATTACAATATTACTGAAATCTTAGTTATATGATCAATTAAAAAGGAAAACAAATCAATTGGTTATTAAACAGTCTCGTTGTTTTTCTTTTTTTTTTTTTTTTTTTTTTTGTCTTCCATCATACAGCAGTCAAAAAAGGAGAAGTATAACTACAACCTCTACAGATTATACGTAGTACGATCCAAAAGTTCGAGGGACAAGCTGTTCTATCAAGCCTTACGCAGAATAGTTCACATTACCGAAGCACATCCACCTTCAAAAGGTCACCTTGAGGGACTATGTATTTCTGCCAGTCTTCATATAACTTTTAGAAACACTCCTGGAAACCACTTTTTCGCTACCTTCTGTGATGCAGTTTTATCTTCTCCTGACGGAAGAAAGCGGCGCCCATACAAATGTTTTTTTGCTGAGAACAGGTAAAAGTCATACGGAGCTAAGTCCGACGAAACGTTATGTTATTTGTTTGTCATATCAGAGTATTGACTAATCGAACAGTGCATTCTCAGCATGAAAGTCGACTTCTTCCCCATGATGAAGTTAATGCAGCAGCGCAAGAGGCCTTACAGAAGGTTGCGACAAATGTGTTCCAGGAGTCCTTCTAAAAGCTATACGAACGTTGGCATAAGTGCATAGTCGTTCAAGTGTCTATTTTGGAGATATATGTACTTCGGTAATGTGAACTATTCAGGGTACGGTTTTATACTACTTGTCCTCGAACTTTTAGATCATACTACGGGCGTATGAGTTTTCAACTTACTATTTCATAACATTTTTGAGTGACGCAAGCTTTCGCGCATAAAGACATCACAAAAGAATTTGCGGTAATTAACTAAGGAGGTGTTCAGAATGGATATTTTGGTCATCTATATGTTCTTAGGTACATATGCATGTACACATGTGCCGAAAAAACTAGTGAAGTTTAAATTGGGTAATCGTAAAATAGAAATTTAAGTCGAAATCTGATTTTTTTTTGTTTTTGTTTTGTGATTACAATTCCTAATTCGGAGCAAGGAAGCAAAGTGAAAAGAATTAATGATCCTTTAAATCCCTGACAATCTTATCAATTTATTTCTGTTAGTTTTTTTTTTTTTTTTGCCATCGGCCTATGGCATCGGCCATCGGCAATCGGCCATTTGGAGGAAAACAATCGGCAATCGGCCATCGGCCATCTTTGAACAATCGGCCAACAATCGGCATCGGCCCATCGGCCAAAAAATGGCATCGGTCGAGCCCTAGTAACAAGCTTTGCTCACCACACTAGTCCCTATTTTCATTATATACCTTTGAAAAAAAATCCATTGATATCAGTCAATTAGTTCTCAAGACACAAACGAACAAGAAAATGCACTTTTTTTATTGGGTTTCCCCTATCTTTGGCAGCTCTTCTCCTTTGGCGTTTTTTTATTTACTGCGTGAAAATTGCATATTTTAAAAATCAAATGTGCTTAGTTAAAAGGTGATACTCCCTTCGTCTCCGTCCCAAACTAGTAAGTAGAGCTACGTTTGAATATTTGTGTACTAGTGATTGGTTCTGATGATTTTATGATTTTGTTCGAATATTTTTTAAAAATTTCAAGATACTATACTATCAATTAACAACTTTACTTGGAAAGCATTCCCTCTTAAAATCATTACCAGCTGAGTTAAAAAAATCCTAAGTACACGCGCCCTTAAGCTACGCCCCATTTTGTAAGTACTCTACCCCCAGTATTGCAGAAAAATCAGTTTTTTTTTCTACTAAATCCTTATCCATCAACTAGAAGGTAGCTTTATGTAATTACTAGTTAGTTTATGAAATGGAGCGTGGCTTCGAGTGTTGGAGCCCTGGGTTTTTTGACTTTAATTTGGTAGTGGTTTAAGGAGGTAAAGCTTGGTATGTAAATGTTGTTTATTGATAACATAGCACAATAAAATCTCTGAAAAAAAGTGCAAATAAAATCATAATCACCAGTTTCAGTACTACTTAATTCATAACTACTTTATTGGAACTAATTTGGGTAGGGGGGGGGAGTACTTCAGAAAACATTCGTGAAGAAAACGAAACACGAAAATCTAAAAAAAAGGTGTATTTTGGCTATCGGTTAAAATAAAAAATAAATTTTAAAAAAAATCACAGATCAACAATTTTCGCACTTTTGATTTTTTTATAGCTCAAAAAAATGAAAATTTACGACTTGATGTGCAAAAGAATTAACTCGTTTAATGGCCAAATAATGCTGATTCTCGATAAATTGAAGAAACTCTAATTCTAGAATATTATTCAGAAATTAATTTCAGAAACTAACTGAGAGTCTAACTGCCTAAATAAAAATTTTGTTCATCCGCTGTAAAAATAACTCATTCTTGCAATCTGCTTGATGAAAAGCTGTCAGCATCGAAATAATCATATATTTTGAAAAATATGAAAATTAAATCAGATGCTTTTCAAAGTCACAAGCGAATCGTAGCTTTTTAACTTAAGAAAAAAAACTCAGATTTTGAAAGAAATCGTGAAAACATGTTTTATTTCAGAAATAAATTGCTGAATTTAATCGTAAAACTTTCCTCGGAATAGAAAAAAGATGCATGTGCATGAGGGCATACACTCATGGACTTAACCTTTTCTTATTATGTATATATTCTCTTTTTAAAACTTTTTTAGGATGGATCCAACATCACGGAGATAATCGGAACAAGGACAGACGAAGACTTTTTCATAATTATAACAATATTCTAAATGTTCGTATATTATACATTGATTTCATGTTACACATGTTTGGAAATAAAAATAGAAACTTAGGGGTAAAAAGCAAAGGTATATTTTTATAATTATTTAACAAACATTACACTAAATTAATTTTACCAAAAGATTTATTTCACATCTACATTTTTTCAAGATTTATATATTCAAATACCTTTTGCAATTCTGGCAGAGAATTGTTTCCAAAGTATGAAGTATGAAATGCATGCAATAATAAAGTTCCTGTATTAAACATAAATTTGGCCAAATAAACATTTTACCTACAAGCAGAATTAGTAAAACAAATAATTAATTGGAAAAAGAAAAAGGTAAGCTTTTTCTTAAGATTATCTAATTTTATTTTCTGTATCTAATTTTAGAACAAATTTATACTAACTTAAAGTTGTCCATTTTATTGTACTTTTTTTTTTGAAATTTGGTACAAATTGGATAAAAATCTTTTTTTTTTTCTGGAATTTTTTCATGCGATGCAATGAAGAAGAAACTTCTCAGCAATTTTCTCCCGAGCATATATCAATCTAACTGTGCATAAAAGTGGCACATGATTTATTTTTCCAGTACCCAATGTCTGCTGAGGAAGTAGCACTTTTATATTCCCAGTAGGGGCAGAGCGATGTAGGAATTTCTACATCGTGATGCATCGCCATCCTTACATCGCGATGTAGCGATTTAATTCAAATAGTTTGAAATATTCTTTTCGCTTTAGGGGCATCCCCCTCCGCAATTAGGGGAGTTTTCCTTACAAAAATCCAGGCTTTTGTCAGATCTTTTTCTAATTTGCCACATAGGTTCTTTAATCACATGGAATATACCCCATGATGGACCCCATGGGATATATGCCCCATATGAATACAACCCCATGAAAAACTATCCTATGTGGATTTCCAGCATCAAAGGATATCTGGGCCGAATCTGGAAAAGATCCGACGAAAAATGAATTTTTTTCAAGGAAAACCCCCATCGGGGTTGCCCCCCCCCCCACCCATACATTGACGAAAGCTAACCTCCGTGAATTCCTGAGCATCAAAGAACCTCTATGGCAAATTTAGAAAAGATCAGACAAAAACTTTTTTTATATATAAGGAGAACTTCCAATGCGGGGTTGCTCCCCCCCCCCCCATCATGGAGGGTTGAAAACTACCATGTGTGAATTCCCGAGCATCAGAGGACCTCTGTTCCAAATTTGGAAAAGATATGATAAAAACTGTTTTTTTTTTATAAGACCCCCCCCCCCGTATGGGGATTGCCCCCCCCCATAGCGAAAAGAAAACCACCCTATGAGAATTCCTGAGCATCAAATAACAAACCTCTGGCAAATTCGGAAAGATCCAACAAAAACTGGATTTCTTGTAGGAAAACTACCATAGGGGTTAACCCCCCCTCCCCCCCATAGCGGGCCGAAAACTACCCTGCGTGAATCTCCGTGCATCAAAGAGCCTATGTGTCAAATTTTGGAAAGATCGGACAAAAACTTTTTTTAATACGGAGAACCCCCAATGCGGGGTTTTCTGTCCCCCCCCCCCCGCTCCCCACATAGAGGGACATAAACGACCTTGTGTGAATTCCCGAGCCTCCAATAACGAACCTCTGTGCCAAATTTGGAAAATACCCGACAAAAATTAGATTTTTTGAAGGAAAATCCCCATTATGGGGGATTTAATTAGATACCATGGGGAGTTTAATCTGCAATGATTTGTTTTACCTTTTTTAAGAAATTGTTTGTTTGCAATTTTACATAAATAAAAATTTGCTTGACATATTTTATGTGCCTCATTTTTTAACAATTACTTGTCTTTTTTTATGGGGGGGGGGGCTGCAGGCCCGTTGTTTCAATTTTTTCCCAAATATGACAAAGAGTCTGTACTCAATAAAAATTTTACAGAAAACGAACTAAAACAACGGCCAGTCATGTGTAAAAACATGAATGTTCAAAAATAAAGACGGGAGGGGGGGGGGTCAATTGACCCCCTCACCCCGTAAATGACGGGCCTGTGAAAGTGACTATACGCAATAAAGTGGGAAACTACGGTGGTAAGATTCTGAAGTTAGGATTTGATCACACGCACACAAATCTTATAAAATACAGTCAAACCTCGTTATAACGAACTTAAAGGGACCATTAAAATCGATTATTATAAAACGTGGTTCGCTTTATCCAAAAAACAATAAACAATAAGACAAGGATTGCAAAAAAGTTCATTTCAGCAGTTATTTGTTTTAAGCGTGTTCGAACTAACGAGGTTCGACTGTATTCGCAAATAAAAAAAAAAAAAAAAACTAATGTGCTCAAAGAAAAAAAAAAAAAGGAAATAAATTTTCTTAAAAATTTACAAAATTAACGTCCTCATATATGACGAAATTAATTTGACGAAACTAATGCTCTCAAAACTACGAAAATGATTGTTAATTTGACGAAACTAGAATGAAGAAATATTTCATTACATTTGACGAAATTCGCATCCTCAAGCCACTAACAAAAGCAGTTTCTTCAATTTGACGAAATGTTCGCTCGGAGCATATCCCTGAAGTGGTTTCGTCAAAAACGAAGAAAATTTCGTCAAATTTAAAAGTCCATTATTGAGAGTGCTGCTGACTTGGTATTATTTTTAAGTGACTTTAGCAGTTTTAGAGAATTAAACTTAAAAATTGAATAATAATTAACGTTTTGCAACTGCTACATATTTTTGCACCTCAATGTTTTGTTTTGATTTATTCAAAATTATCTAAGAACCAATTACATGCACGTAAAAAAACACTTAAAGATAACAAAAATAATATATTATGCGATGAAAAACACGACTTCGATTGACTTTTTTTTTTTCATCACCGAAAGTAAACAATAAGAGAGCCATATTTAACAAAATACATATGGGTCGTTAATAAAGTCAATGCACATTACCAAAAAAAAAAAAAAAAGAAAAAAAAGAAAAAAAACCTAAAAAAAAAAAGCAAAACCTTTTATCCGGTATTGTTACTTAACAGGTTGTGTTTTAAGTTATTTACCTAAAACTCAAGGTTCCAAAGAAAGTGAAAAATGTAAGGCTACCAGCATATTTTCAACATATAAGCAACAAATATTAATGAAATTGAAAGATTCATATTACTTTGATGGCAAATCTTATCTCGCACGTTTCCGCGCGCAGCTTATTCATTAAAATTTTCCTAGAAAAAAAATAGAGACAAATAACACATACTGGCTTAGACAAGCGGTGTACCTAAGAAGGAATTATTTGTCTCAAGCAATTTTTGCTTATAACTCTGAGTTATAAGCAGAAACGTTTAAAGAAAAAACAGTCATGGACGCTACCTTTTTTTCTAAAAAGGCACTTCTATTTTATTGGGAGAGTTTTCCTTTTCGAACCAGCACTAGTATTCATTTGTGTCTACTCTCAAACCTGCTTAATAAAACAGCCAATTTGACAAAAAAAAAAAAGGATTAACCGGATATTTTCTCCATGGATGAAAAGGAGAAACATTCAACGCTTAGCTACATTGATTTTTTTTTTTTTTTTTACATTAAGCGGAATCTTCTTTTAACCGATATTCCAATGAACAGGCTCGACTGCATATGAGGCAGTGAGAAGCAAAGGGATGTAAGTGGCAAAATTAAAAATTTGGAGATAACCTGCACAAATGGTAGGTGAACCTCTCCTCTGTCTTGGGGTAAGAGATAGTACCAGCCTTGATAGTACTAGTAGCCATGGTAAGTGCTGCTGTATAGCATGATTTAGAAAAAAAATCAATGAAAGTCTACCTAGGAGCTTATCTTTAAACGCGTTTTACTCAAAACTTGAAAAGGTCCACTTACATCCGTTTGTTTCTCACTGCCTCATACGATCAACATTTTTCCTCGCTTCATTATATTATTCTTTTAGTTATAACATATTAGTGACTATTTCTACCTACCAGGTTAAAGGTAAAAGACGTTTGATTCGGTCGATTCTTTGAAAGTATGTTAAACACCGTCTTATATGATTTAGTTCAAGATAATCAAACTAAATTTTCATTGAAAGTCTTCTGATACTTTATAACACTTTATGCATCATCTGTTGACTCAGAAAATCCAAATAAAGAGTTTACTTACACAGAGACATACAGCTACGAAATCCTTGCTAAGGTTGTCAAAATGTGATCAGCACTGCTTAAAACGCATATGTATGTATAAGTAAAATACTATAATCCAAGGAATGTAGTACTAGTTCTTAAAAAATACAACGGGGGGGAAGGGGGGGGGATTTAAAAAAAAAGGTAGAAATATTATTATTAAAAAATACATGGTCATTAAATAAGCAAAAGACAAGAGTAACAAACCTTATCTAACAAATGGCCAGTCTCATATCAGTCTCTTAACAAACTCTTTTTAACACATGCATACGCTATCATTTTAATGTTTTTTTTTTTGTGTGACTAGTAATAAGTTTCTTTCCTTGCTTGAAACCACATATATTAGCACACCTTCTCACATGTGCGAAACGCACAAAGGCTTTTCCCAATGTAAAATGCTTAACATTTCTCATCAAAGTGCATTAACATTATTGAATGAAACTCGATATATTATATCAAATACTCCTTCTTCATTGCCCATCAATGTCAAGCGGAATGTTTTCCTCATCCATAATAGTCTGGAGCCTTCACTTACCATTGGGGTTTCAACCCTCTAATAACTAAGCAACTATCGATTCCCAGGGCATGATGTTGGCTTTATGTGAGCAACCAAGCGCACAGAAATGCAACGGAGTGTTAAGAGGGAAAGAGTGCTCCTTGATAAGTACTTCTTGAAGCTACAGGTATATAGTTACGGTGGAATCATTTAACCCTTATCGTTTCTCGACAATGTTCTTATTTCCTTTTTGAGTAAATAGTCAGTGCGTTTCAACTTATCGTGATACAATCGGTCTCAGCAATATATATTTATTGTACATTTATATGTTTTGACCTCAGGACGGCGCCGCAAATATCCGTAAAATGCAAGTTATACAAAACGCGTTCATAGTTTTTTGTTTGCATTTGTTTCATTAACCCACTCAAAATTTCGTTATACATAAATGCAGTTAGTTGTTTCTGAAAGTTGTATGGATTTCATCTTTTCATGTTTACGTAGAGCATTGAAACATTTTATTTATTTATTTATTTGTTTGTTTGTTTTTTGTTTGCTTTTTTTTTTGGGGGGGGGGGAGAGTGACACCACTGATTACCGGCCTGGTTGTCACTCATGCGCGGAACGTCACATACATACAAACACACGAAGATATGTACATAGTGTGTGTTTGTAATTAAATTTCCTGTTCTATATGCTGTACTTGAATTAGGCCAGATTTATTTCAAAGAACATGCTGTAAAATGTTTGTCACTGGCTACTAAACTTATCCGTAACCGTACTTTGCTGTAGCGTCAGTTGTTTCTGAGCTACTAACTGCATCATACGTAAGCGATATGGCTAATATGGATCACAAGACTTTTGCATTTGCAAAATCAGTAGAAGCAAATTTACGGATATTTTTTTTAACTGTAGGGGGTTAGTGAAATACGCTGTTTACGTAGCATCTCTTCCTAGATATTTGAATGACCTACGAAAGCGGTTCACAGCAGTGGTGAACTATGTGACCTACGATATTTGTCATCGAGTGTTACTACAAAGTCAATGAATTTGACGCAAATAGATTTTCATTCTCGCTAATTATTGGAAATAGGACAATTACCAGCCGAAATTTGATGTCATCAATACACGCCTATTTTAGTGATACTATATTTGCATTTGTTTTTAAAAAAGCAATTTATAACCATCATTTCAAATTTGCAAAAGCCATCTAAAACACCAAATAAGATTTTTGAGAGATTTCAGAGTTTTTTTTTTTTTTTCGTAACACAACGACCGGCCGCATGAATTAGCTTCGCGGGCCACATTTGGACCGCGGGTAGTTGTTTGGACATGTTTTGTCAAAGTTAATTATACTGTTTGCAAAAGTTGTACATAGAGCACTAACAAATTGTGTGCTTGAAAATAAATCTTATGCTGTTTTTATGAGCAATTCGTCTAAACGTTTAAACGTTCATAGCTTGAAATACCAGTAATCATCAGCAAACGAATAAATTAAAAAATAAGATAATGACATATTGCTGTTAAGCTTTATACCACCGTCTTTCAAACGCATTAGTTTTAGCTTGTTGATGAAACGTTTCGATTTACTATTCAAGCAGAAACATTCTTTTCACATCACAAGTGTAATTTTTCATTACAATTCCCTATTTAAGCAAATACTAAATTCAAGCCAAATAATACTCCCGTCTTATATCGCCTACTTTTCATTCATCCTCTAAAACCTTCGAAGTATCTTTCATGCACAACCTGAGGACATAAAACACCAAATGCTTTTGAACAACAAAAGCGAAGTCAGTAACATAATTCGCTTTCAACTACGCAGAAACCCATTGTTCGCATTGGCATAATTTTCTGTGATTTATGTGTATAGTCTGAACGAAAAACAAATGTTCAGCGCTTTATATTTCTTAAAAATAGGGTAAAATATTGCAAAGGAAAATCTAAATATTTACTTTTTCGTCCTTATTTCCATGTTTAAGAAAGGAGTGTAGCAAAAGCTTTACAAAGCGTAATCAATCTTGGAGCTATTTTTCGAACCTTTTTGTATGAATAATAAAACATCACAATCGCAAAAACCGCCGGATTAAATATAATAATGGCGTAAAATTTAAACTAATGGCACGAAATATTAAATTTCCATTCTTCTAAAAAGCAGGTGCTTCAAACTTGATTTACGGAACGCGATTTTACTTAAAATAATTATTAAAAATGTCTCATGTATAAGTAAAATTTTGAATAAAAAACGTTTGCTTCTCTTGAAACGCTTTTTTTTTGGAGTAACATCTTAAGCCATTTTTTGCTTTACTGATATTAAAAATACATAAAATGCGAAGGCTAAAGAAAATGCCTGCACTGGAGAATTTATGGAGAACGATTTTTTCTTCGCTCCGTCTAATATCAGACAAAAAATGCTAGCCGTTTATGAAAACTTAGTGTTCAGAGGAATATGATGTTGGTAATTTTTTTTAATTATTTTTTAACAGTGTGAAGTTAAGTTGCAAAATAAATTGTACAGATGGTATAGGGTAGGATGTATCATAAGTCAATCACAAATTATACAGGGCGTAACAGTACAGTGTTTACAGACTTTCGATGCAGATCGAGTACATTTAGACAATAGGAAATCACATAGCAATGCATGGTCGGAAACGCTTTCCTGACGCGATCGTTACGACACAAAATACAAGAAAGACATGACACAAATAAGAAGAAAAAACATGTTTGTTATTTCTAATTCAGCAAAATGCTAGTAAGTTTTTGTCTGGTGTACACAATAGACGTCGTTGTTACATAAACCAAAGCGTCAGATGATGGTGCATGCGCACACGTAGTTTTTGTTGCCGCACTCGCATTTACGTTCGATCTTCAATGCGCCGATGTGAGGCATGCATCACGTCCCGGGGGTCGTAATTTCGAACACCTACTTTGATGACGACCGTTGGCTCCTTCTTGTTCTTTTTTCTCAGTTTATTGCTGTACTAAGGATAATAAACATGTTTTCTTCTCTTGTTCGTGTCTTGTCTTTTTGGTGACATAACAGTACGTTTGAATTTATTTGTGTTCATGTGACTTTTGTAAAGCATTATTGTACATATATGTAAATAAATAGCCTCAATAGTTTTTGCTCCCGGACTTTGAATGTACGACACAACATTGCTTATTTTCCGGCATAAACCCAGTGCATTAGACGCTCTTCTATGACATCCATGTCCAAAAAATTGTCACGTAATAAAAGACATGTTGGAGGCATCACATGCTGCATAGTCAGTCTGCAGTAAAGTATCTATTTAGTATTATTCTATAATGGATATATTATGAATATTCCGAAATAGTATATTTTTCAGTAAAGTATCTTCGGTAACTCTTCATATTCTACAGTGTTCTTAAGTATTCCGCAGATGTTGTCCTACAAAATATATTTTTTTCTTCAGGTTTTCTGCATATGTGTATCAATTTATAGATACCCTGAAAACACTAAATGTTTGACTAGCTATTTATCTTCTCTCGTATATACAGAGTCGAAATATTTATTTTTCTTGCTGTTCGTTTATCGAAAGTAGTTATTGCACAAGGATTTTCTTCTTGTGTTTCCCAAAAAGCTCTCTAAAGCGATTTCCACTTTGTACATAAATAAATGTAAATATGTATATTAAAAGCAGTAAACATGGAGTCAGCGTGTAACTATTTACATAGTTGATAATGTAAAAAATAACCCTAGGAAACGTCTTTGGCGGGTATCAATGTATACCTAAATATAGACATATTTTTTAAAAAATGTGAAAGTACTACATGTATACTGTATAGGCAGTTTTTATATTCCAAACTACACAGCTACATGATTTATTTTCCGTAAAAATATCCCTGCTTAAGATTTTTCTTCCCTGATGAACTTGAATCATAAATCAATATTATAAACTAGAAAATCGCTCATGACTGGTGAAAACACTAAGATATCCTACTGTTGCCTCTGAGGCAACGATATATGTGTAGTTATTTATATCGTTGCTGTTGATAGAAACTAATACGGGAAACCCTTTAAGCGGGAATCAATGTATTCATATACTATATACAAAAATTCAATCTGGAAGCTGGCAAAACATAAAAAAAATATATGTATGTGCAGCTATAGTGCACAGCTTAAGCATTCATTTTCTTCATTGTTTACTTCCCGCAACAGTTCCCCCACATAAAACGTTTTTCTAATTGTAACCCTTAGAAAGTTTTATTATGTGTATACTTATATTCATATACACTTTTATATATGGACCCACACACACACACACACACACACACATATATATATATATATATATATATATATATATATATATATATATATATATATATATATATATTAGGGTGGTCCTTATTTTTGAAGTTGCAGATATTTTACGCGACGCCCCCTCAATTCGTCCTATTGTACAAATAAATGATCCTTGCAAAATTTAAAGTCAATCCATGAATATTAACACGTGCCCCTAGGGCCCCTTTTTTTGAGTTTCGCAGAAAAAATTGCGGATTTTCTCATTTTTATGTAAAAAATATTCAAACGTTTTATATTTAAAGTAATTTTGAACCTCAATAGGTGCTGCTACTTCCAGATCGACTATTCTCTCACTTTCATTCTGTAAAATTTAACATGTTACAGAGAATAAAATGTACACCAATGGCCTTGGGTCAAGCGTAACGCTCATCTGCGCTTGTTCCAACCAAGAGGCAGGGGAACGTTGCTTCCTATCAAGATGGACACAAGGGATTCTATAGTCCATTAATGAATGACCTAGGCTATTAATGAACGATCTTTGACAACAACAAATTGCCTACTCCAGGCTTTGGGGGTGTTGATTTAGAAAATTCCCTGTGTATGTAATAGGAGTGTCAAATAGAGTCGCAATGTTACAATGTTATAAATATTAATAATTTCAATTATATTTTAATTCGCTGTTCTTTAGTTATAAACATACCTAAATGCTTATGCAATTTTTAATTTTTAAAATATAAATTTCGAAAAATCCTCGATTACTGCTAACATAAAAATATACTGTATTTTCCATAGCTAAAATATAAATTTAAAAAGTATCCAAATCGGAACAATGTAGAAATCTATACTTTTAATTAATTTTCTTCTATTTCAGTACATAGTCCTTTATTATCATCAAATTCTTGCGATTCACAAGATTTAGAAACCGAAATGGGTATCTATCCTAACCTGTTCAGCTTTTGTTATCTACAGCTGGTCTACCACATTGCAAAAAGCTTGACAACTATTCATATCTGCTCGCCTTTCATCACTGTTAGACAAATGCCATATTAAGGGGAGAGGTGTTGTTCATTTATTTACAGCCTATGTAGATGCAGTAAATTTAAATCCAAATGACCTACTGATCAAACGTATATTCCTTAAGAGAGCAAAAGAAAATCTTCGAGAGGTAAAATTAAATTTCATGAATTTAAATTTAGACTTTGTTGTTATTCCCTGGGATACAAAGTTACATCCAGATATAACTGGAAAAAGAACGCCGACAGGATTACCGTGATAGCTTCAGGTCTTAATATTGAACAGTTACTCGAAATTCCTTAGATATTTCTTCAATTGTATATGATATCTTAGATGATAGCTTTTTATTGCTAACTGTTCTAGCTGTAGTGTTTGATATAACGACTTGCAATACTAACCGTATAAATTGTGCATACAATTTTTTAGAGCAAAAACTGAACGGTGATATATTACATTTGGATTGCCATCATCATGCACTTGAAATCGTACTGCAGAGTGTGTTCTTAAAAAATTTCGTGCCTTTCGTAGCTCTAGATCAGATATTCAATTATTTAAGCGCTTCAAAATTTTGTGGAAAGATCTCCATCATTCAGAACTTATAACATTTCAATCAAGTACACATACCTCTTAAATTCTAAAAGGCGAAGTTGATGACATATTATTGTTCATAAAAAGCGGCATTGGAAAAAAATTAGAGAGAATTCTCATAACTTGTAATAATATTTACTGGTAAATTTCCTCCTACAGGGATATGTTTTCGGCAACTTGGAGCTTATCTCTGAGCCAGATGGGTGGCAAAAGGAATTTTTTGTTTGAAAAATTTGTATATTTAGGAAGCAATTTAAATTGACCTTACATAAAAAGAAAGCCCTTCAATGCTGTTTTACAATTAAATGCTGTATGAAGATATGGTTTTTCGCAGCAACCCAATCGAGGCTCCTTTGAATAATATAATATGTCTGAAAAACTAGCAGCGTACAAAATGACGACAAACATGCAGCAGAAGCAGTGATTGGAAAATTCATAAATCACTTATGGTATTTAGGGGATAAACTAGTAGCTTTGTCCGTAATGGATGAAGGAATTAATATTGAAGATTAGAATAGACTAGTCCAAAAAATGCTTTGTGATAAGGAAGACGTGTCTGATGACTGTTTAACAAATTTCAGATAAGAGAGACAACTTTCTTAGTAAAGATCTTCCTCTTTATAGAATCAATTACGAGTCAATAAAATTATTTGATAAATTGCAAATGCAAAAAGATTTTTTCCTATTTGATCCTGATTCACGGCAAAATGTTAAAGCTATTTAAAGGGAAGAGAGATTGTTAAAATACTGAATATTGTGAATGATACAACTGAAAGAGGAGCACAATATTAATCAAAGAATTTCTCAACCAATTTACCAAATATGAGTCACAGAACAATTTATTTTACAGACCGTCCAAGACTATCGAAAAAAAAAAAACACACTATCAAGATACATTGAGAAAAGCGTACGATTAAGGAAAGTTTCTAAAGCATTATTTCATTCTTTTTCAAAGTGAAATCTTTAGATGATATAAAGTAATTAAAAAGGTTAATTTTAGTGCTACCTCACTATGAAAATATTTTGCAAACCTAGGAGAAACGATGTACTGGGTCTGAAGTAAAAACTCGGAAGATTTGTGAGAAAATTATCAAAAGTGTTAAAGTTCAACGGCCTAGGGGCACGTGTTATTATTGACCGATTGAGTTAAAATTTTGCACACGTTACTTTTTATTATAGTGTCACAAAACTAGGGGGCGTCACTTGTTGAATTCAAAAAAAAAAAAAATTCCCATATAAATAAGGACCACCCTTATATATATATATATATATATATATATATATATATATATATATATATATATATATTACATATATATGAATAAATATGATTTATCATATAATATATATATTATATATATATATATATATATATATATATATATATATATATATATATATATATATATATATATATATATATATATATATATATATATATATATATATATATATATATATATATATATATATATATATATATATATATATATATATATATATATATATATATATATATATATATATATATATATATATATATATATATATATATATATATATATACAGGGTGTTCTGTTTTAACCTGCAAAAACTTTATTTTCGCAACCTTTAGTTCTAGATGTATACTTCCAGTAACAAAAATGTTCAAAATCAGATGCAGAGTTAAGATGTTGAAAGTTCGAAGTAAAAATAAAAATGAGTCAAAAAATACAAAATTTAACTTTATATACGGGCCCCAGGTCCCCTAACTTATTTTTAGAGAAATTACCTGCATTGAAAAATAATTCGAACACAAAAAGTTTGAAATTCGTACGACCAATATTCACCGAGATATGAAATGCAGCGTTTTGTGACTCACACCACTTTTCACTCGCCATCAATAAAGCCTTTGAGGGGAAAATATAGCAGTTAATAAGTGTTTAAAATTTTATGTGTGCATAGCATGGTTTTGCACATTGCTCGAAGCTTTGAAGTGTGTTTTCGCATCACGGCATAACATTTGCATTTAGTTTTGAACAGCAATGAAAAATATAAAAACCATCTTTTTTTACTTTGACGACCTGTCACTCTTCTGAAAGAGCGATAAATTTCAATCTCATCTTCTGTACGGTCCCTGGAAACTTTGAACTGGAATATCTCCTTGAGTTTTGGTCGCGAAAATGTCAAGTTCTTTGTGTCAGTAATAGTTTTCAATGGAAATTATTTCCCTAAATATAAGTTAGGGGACTTGGGGCCCGTATAAAATGTTAAAGTTTGTATTTTTTAACTCACTTTTATTTTCACTTCAAACTTTCAATATCTTAACCTGTATCTGATTTTGAACATTTTTGCAATTGGAAGTATACATCTAGGACTAACGGTTGCGAAAATAAAGGTCTTGTAGTTTAAAATGCATCTCTCTCTCTCTCTCTCTCTCTCTCTCTCTCTCTCTCTCTATATATATATATATATATATATATATATATATATATATATATATATATATATATATATATATTTACGTTCTTAAGGTATAAAAGGGATACAAATGCCAGATTTAATGGTAAGTATTTGCATAGAAAATAGTATAAAAACTAACCTCGATTCCTCGTGGAGTTATTCCTTTCTCCAGCTGTGTTTAGCATAAGCATAGCAGTCAACACAACCATGACTGCATACTTCCCAGCCATAACACCGGCTTTGACACTCGCACACCATTCAAACTGAGCAACAGCGTGCTTATGGCACACAAATGCAAAATCGTCTGCAACACACAAAAAATGCGCGAACAATAGGTGTTGGGGAACGGACGCAGCGGGAGATATCGCCTTGAATGACGGGGCCTCCTTAGAAAGACGTCAAAACTCGCGACTCGCGGGTGAATTATTGGATATAATTGGAGTAAGTGGTGACTGAGTCACGTGGGTTATTGCGAAAACGTGGTTCGGAGGGTTATGTTAGGCTTGAGTGGGCGAGCGAGTACTCTGAAGACACCGGCGGCGCGGTATGTTTTTCTTTCTGTGGAGGAATCCTCTTCGGAAGTTTTTCAGCACGTCAAAAAATATATGGAATGGTGTAAAAAGGTCATGTTTCAACTGTGAAGGTATCTTTGTAATAAGATCACGTTTTTAAAAGAAATGAGTGAAAAATACTATCAACAATATTATATATATATATATATATATATATATATATACTCTCGCAAGATAAGAATTTATTTTCTACTTTAGCTGCATTTTGCGCTGTTTAAATGCAAAGCATTTTATTTCAAGTATTGAAAATTTATATATATATATATATATATATATATATATATATATATATATATATATACATATATATATATATATATATATATATATATATATATACAGTCGAGCCTCCATATATCGAACTTCCACATATCGAAATTTTCTATATATCGAAATCGCAGCAAATTTCAATGTTCATTACATAGAAAAACCGTTTCTATATATCGAAAAAATCTCTATATATCGAAATTATTTTTCGAGATATTAGAAGTTTTTTTCCGCTTTAGACTGTTTATCTGATGAAAAATGAAGGTTGGGGAAGAACATTATGTTCACTAAAGGTTGCAACGAAACTCATAAGGAATCTGAGGTTGAGGGGTGAGTATAGATAGGTAGTTGTTCCATTCTGGAGTTCTTAAATTCCCTCGAGTTCATTTCAAATCTTAGTTGTAACCAGTAACACTGTAAAATCAGTTTTAAGTTATTCTTTTTGTCTGTTGATTATCATTCCTAGTCTTTTTAGCTTCAGTAAAAATCATTCAAGTTAAGTAGATTGATTTTTTACTTGTCTCTCGATTACATTGTCAAAACGAAAATCCCCTCATGTTGCGAATCAAGTTGAACTGCCGAAGAATGAAGATGTATGAAGGCACAAAAATGTAATTTCTGTTAATTTTTCAGTTATTAAGTTTCGTTTAATCCGATGCTCGTATAAATTAGAAATTGGGTTTCATGCATGAAAATTAGCTTTAATTTTAATGTTTTAGGATATTTTTAAGATAAAATACGATCGTTTCTATATATTAAAATTTCTATATATCGAATTTTTTCCGGCAATTTGCTACTTCGATATATGGAGATCCGACTGTATATATATATATATATATATATATATATATATATATATATATATAATCTTTACTAATAATAAAGTTCAAAATCTCTTTGTCAGGATGTCTGGATCTCTGTGATGCGCATAGCGCTAAACCGTTCCGTCGATTTTCATGAAATTTGGCAAAAAGTTAGTTTGTAGCATGGGGATGTGCACTAGGGTGGGCCGAAAAAACTTTTTTTGGAAATCTGTTTTTATATAGTGCGGAAAAGTTGCTATATGGGCCCGTTATTACCCATAAAAAATTTCGCTAAATTTGTTTAATATTTAGCCGACGCTATTTGACCTCGAAAAACTGAAAAAAAGGGCAAAAATGCACTTTTTTCAAAAAAAAAAAGGGGGGGGGTCGAAAATAAAAGTTTGAAGCTATTTTCAGCAAACATTAGAAGTATCTGTCAGTGAATTAGTTGAAATCCTCAAAGACTTTTATACATTTCGTAGAATATTTAGCTACGCTCCTTTAAGACTGAAACATTGGAAAAATGAAAAAAAAAATTAAAAGTAGTTTTGAAATAAGTAAGTACTGAAATGTTACGCAATACGTTACTTAGAAAAAAACAGTGAAAATTCAATCAATTTTATGCGACATGTGTACGCCAATTTTAAAAAAATGCACACGCTCAAATAAAAAATAGTTACATAAGATGCTAATTTTTTAATCTTCGGTTCCAATTGTTTCTCCTGGATAATAAACGGCGCTCAACTACTTTTATTATTCCTAAGATTATTTTGTAACTATTTTATATATATTTGACAAATAGAGCCCTTGAGTATTAAAAAAATGTGAATCCTCTGAAGTTCTTTAAACTGATTAATGAATTGCACGCAAGTATTATTTTTCTCAAGCCATTTCTTCCTCTCGACTTTCTGACCCACTTAAGAGACAAAACCCCCCGACAAGAAATGCTGTATTTCTACACCTCCACAGCTGGGAATTAAGCAATTAAAGGGGTCCTCTCTATTGTCCAATGTCCACAATGAGTTGCCACTGAGGCGTCTTATACTGGAATTGGACGGTTGCACTAAGTGGCCATATTCATACTCTGGAGCTATCGAACAACTTCTTAGAGATTGTGAAAAAAATCCGGTGGTCAAATTTGATAAAATTGACTGCAATCTTCTGGTTTTGGATATGGAAGATATAAAAAAATTTAAGTACTGAACAACAATATTTGTATAGAATCTGTCTTGCCGTAAAAGATGGTAGTTGTCCTTCAAGCGTAGCTGACAGTAGCCCAGACAAACTCAGTCAGTCATGCGCGAGGGCTGACAACTACAAACCGTTTGTTACGCTTCTATAAAGGCACTCCAACTCCATCAGAAAACCTTACAATGCTTGTAAAGTATGTAATTTTAGTTTATGCTCCAATGTGGTTTGAAATGAAAATGAGACCGAACTGCCAGTACCGCGCCCAACATTTTTGGAAAATGATTTCTCTTGCAAGGCAGTTCCCAGACAACGTTAAGGAGATAATTTTCAAAGTTCTCGGTCAAGTAATGCATATTTCGCTCATTCTGAACAGCTACTGTTGACAATGTTGTTTGACTCAAGAAAATACATTCGGGAATTAGCTGTTAGGCGCATTCTGAACTCTAGAAATAAGAAGACGAAGAGCTCGGATGGTATACGATTCTTAAGCGTCCTAAACTCAATTTTGAAGCCGTTGATTATGTTGATTTAATTGATTGGGCAAACTGTGTTGTAACAGAGCCACTTCTTACAATGCATCTAAAAGACCAACAATGGAAAGAAATGTGCAAAGAACATTCTACAGAGTTTACTTTCGAGAAATTTCCCTGTCACACGCAAGCTGTGAAACGTTGTGTGAAACTAATACCCGAAGCTGCAATAAAAGTTCGTGGTGAAACTGCACGAGATGGATACATTCGTGCTAAATTTCAAGCTAGGAAAGAACTTCCATCTTTGATAACAAGGGACAATATTATACCAAAAAATAATATTCATTATGCAAGAGGTATTATAAATCAAATTTGAAGATTTCTTTTTTAAAATTTTATTATCTACATATGTAGTTCTCGAAAATGTATGATACTATTGCGTGATAATAATTACTATGATTAATGGCGCTATTTAATTAATTAGTCTATGATTTAATTTTGAAAAATAATTTTCACATTGGTTTTTTAAAGAAATTCAATATTTTTTCATTTTTCTCCAATTTTTGATGTCGGAAAGAAGCGGTTCAATGCTCATTAAAATCAATGAAACATTTTATGGGCTCGAACTGGCTCATTATATAACATTTTTGGTGCATTCCAGCAAAATATTTGGAATTTAGTTTTTTAAAAAAAATTTCGACAAAAATTCATTTTTCTCTTTTTTTTCGGTTTTTCAGTGTCAAATAGCGCCGGCTAGATATTTTTTAATATCCAAGAAATTTTTTGTGAGAGCTAACTAGCTCACTACGCAACTTTTGCGCGCTATCCAAAAATTGATTTCGAAAAAAAAAATTTTTCGGCTTATTTCGGCCCACCCTAATGTGCACCTCGAAGCGATTTTTTCAAAATTCGTTTTTGTTTCTTTTTTATTCCAATTTCAAGAACATTTTCCCGAGCAAAATTATCATAAGATGGACGAGTAAATTACCAAGTTATCATAACGTGAAACCCTAACATGGGCAAGCCAATTGGCGAGAAATTTACCACACATTACAAAGGTCATCAAAAAAACTTTTGTTTCTGTGTTTCTATTTTAATGCATGAATTCTAATACTATGCATCGAAAAGCACTATCCAACACTTCATCCACAGCATTTGATGTTTGTTTTTGTCTGTTTTACGTCTTTCAGTATTTTTCGAAGATTTTAACTGATTAGGGTAGGAAAAAACTAAATCGTTGTTTGAATCTGCTTTTTGTTAATTTATCGTCTGCTCAGTAACGTTATTATCTCCTTTTCGAACAGGGGCAACACCTCGTTTTGGAAACCCCTCTCCCTTTTCAAATACAAGATTCCTTGAGAAATTTGATAGCGTCAACACCAGGACCCCACTCATCAGCTCGACAGAGATCAATGATTTAGTAAGAGACCTCAACCTGCCAAGAATAAAGCAGAGATTCTTGGTTCCCGATTAAAACAGTGGAATTTGCTTGAAAACGATGTGAAAATAACTGATCAAAGAGATTGTCATAAATTGTTTTTGTGTTTTTTCACCAAAGAAGATGGTTTTTTTTTCTGTAATTGCATGACGGGTTTCTTTGAGGACATTGGAATACCATGAATATTTTCTGACTGGCGACTTTTCATCGATAGCTCTTCAAAAAGCTTAAAAGCAGTCCTTCTTCACAATGGTAACCAATTATCCAGTCTTCCCTTACTACATTCTATAATGTGCAAGGAAAAGCGTGATAGGGTTAATATGCTGCTGGATAAATTAAAATATACAGAATATGATTGGGCCAGTAGTAGGCCCAATCTGATTATTATCTGATTGGGATCTGATTGGGATTATCTCTGATCTGAAGTTATCTTCTAATTATGCAGAATTCCTATTCTTTACAACAATGAGCCATTTTCAAATAATAGAAAATTATAAAATATTTAGCAAATCTTCCACAATCTAGTACACAAGTCTTATTGTTTGAAGTGTGACTTGTTGATTCTAATTAATCAGATTTTTTGGGAAACTCGGACATAATTGATCTGGATTTCAATGTTGCTCTTATGTAGCCGTCTCTTGATTTAAATTCGCAAACTTTAAGCGAAGCTGCGTGTCTCCAAACTCTGGATCAGCCAAAAACATACAGCATTGTTTCATATCAAAATGAACAACGAATTTCTCAAGACAACTTTGACATCATAGGTTATAATAGTACTAAAATTTATACCAACTGGAAAAAAAGGTGCGATTCATCAATCCGAAACTTTATGTTGGACGACCATTGCAATGGGCTATTTGTTTATTTCATTTCATTGAGTTGCCTTATCGTCATTTTTTCGGCATTTGAATGATGAAACTTCCGGTTCAAGTTTATTTTCTGGACCAATAGAAGAACGTCTCAGAGGTTGTGAAAAACAGCCGGTAATAGATTCTAAAGTAACTGACTGTAAAACTGTTCATGGAAACATAAAATGCTTGAGTAAGGATCAAAGGTGTCTTTTGGGTGTATCTCAAGCACTAAAGAGTTGTAAGTGTCCAAATGATTTTTGAAATCTTGATCTCGGCCCACTCTTTTATTCCTGATGGCTCACAGTTGGGCAAATAGAGTCCTCAGACTACGTAAATGTAACGATCCCATCAGATGCGTTAAAAGACATTGTTACTTTTATCTTGAAATATGACAGGTCAGTCTGGTTTAAAATAAAAAACTGCAAAAGCTTCACGAACGGTCCCTTTCATGTTCACAAAACGAATCAAACCTTTGATTACTTGCCTGAGAACCTGAAATAAGTTGTTTACCCTGACATTGAAAGAAACTCTTTTTTTGCGTCGCATCCCAAAAATTTATTGATATACGTATAGCCGTGGTTTTTGATCAAAGGAGGCACATATGAGAACAAGAGTTTTTAAAAGGTTTAAAAATCCAGAGAATCTGTTTCTAAAAGCAAAAGCATCAGAAACTTTGTCATTCCATCCCTAAATTTCGAAGCCACTGATTACAGAGATTGTTACTTGGAGCAAGACAAAGTTATCTCCTCCATTTTGATTTCGAAAAGTTACTAACAAAGTAGTAAATGTTTTATGAAAACAGGTACTACACCAGATTTGGATGTAAAATTATTCCCCCGCCATTACGAAAGCAATCGAAAGCTGCGTAAAGCTAGTGACGGACGCTTCGCTTAAAGTTTGCGAATTAAAGTCAAGAGACGGTTACATAAGAGTAACATTGAAATCCAGATCAAATTATTCATAAGTTTGCAAAAAATCTGATTATAAATTAACAAGTAACACTTAAAACAATAAGACTTGTGTACTGATTGGTAGAAATTTTGTTAAAAATTTTATAAACTTCTTTTATATGGAAAATAGGGAAGTTGCAACCTATTAAACGTTCATATTTTGACTATTGGATATGGTTAATTGACCCTCAAAACTAAAAAATTCACCATCGCCGAATTTTTAAACACCGTGATTGATTTTTAATGAATTTTTAAAAATCCACGCGCAAAAGTGGTGCTCTTCTGAAACGTCACAAGCTAACGTCACAGGGCACTAATTGGCAGCCTTCCGCCGAAGATCCCTTCTTTTCGCTACGAACATTTTGAACGCGCTGATATTTTTATTTTTTATATATTTTTATTTTTCTATTTTCTAGTATCTTTTCAATATTCTCAAAAATAGCTAAAATCGCTAATTGTTTCAAACATTTTTTAAAATATTTTAAGTTGATTTCTAAGAAAAAAAATAAAGAAAGAAAGAAACAAATATAATAGCAGCAAGTTTTAAACAAAGCAGCTAATACACTTAATAAGCTCATAAAAATAAATTCATCACATCAAAAAAAAAAAAAAAATCGTTTGTTTTTCCCCTGTTGCCAAAAACTAATTTCTTAAATTCGAATTAATGTACTTTGCAAAATAAATAAAAACAATAAAATGTCAACTTAAAGAAATACTTTTCATTGTCAAAAAAAAAAAAAAAAAAAGAAAGAAAGAAAAATAAATCGTCTTCGCATATCTTTATGTAGAAACATAAAGTACTTCGAGTTTATCCACCGAAAGCTGAATACACAAATTAAAACTTTAGGGTGAAAATAAAAACAAGTCATATTAAAAATAATTACTTCACATTTAAAACCATGGCTGCGGAGTCGGAGTCAATCTCATTTTGGGATAAAAGAGTCAGATTCGGGAGCCAAAGGTACTTAATTCAAAGATTCAGAAATGAAATTCCCTACTCCCAGAGTCCACTACTCTGCCAATGTTTGTGGAGTCGGAGTCGGACTTTTTTGGGATAAAGGAGTTGGAGTCGAATGTCCAAGAATCAAAGTCAGTCAATTTTTCTCCGTGTATAATTTTTTGCCAAAGCTACGAAGTCAGAGTTGAAGTCGGGGAGTCGGATTCCGACTAATTGTCGGGCATAGGAGTCGGAGTAAGGTGACCCAAAATTCTCTTAGTCGGTGTAGGGAGTTTGTCGTTAAGAGATATTTCCAAAAAAATTGTTTGATGTAAATCCGCCTTCAAGTGCGGAATTTACATTGACTTTCAGTTTCCCCGTAGACACTAATGTTTAGGGATTTGAACTGTTCAAATTTGAACGAAAATTAGTTCAAATCAAAAAATGAAATATAAGAATGATGTGTCCTCGCCTTTCGAGATCTTTTGAACAAAAAATTTTGTTCGAATCGGACTATTCACTCAAAAGTTATGAGGGGGGGAGGGAAGGGTCAGATCGACAGACAGAGCGACAGACATTTTCCTCCATCTCAATACCCTACTTTCCAATATTTAATTTTTCGATATTTATTTAATTATTTTTTCTATTTTTGACTTTTTTTATTTTTGTTTTTAGCGATATTTTAAGATGCATTAAGCCTTCTTTCAATGCTTTTTTCTTCTTTCTCTGACTTTTACTGGAAAAGTAGTCTAAAAATTGGCAGTAGCAACAAAATGCATAGTTTGCATGAATGATAATAACGAACATTAAAATCATTTATAAAAGAACGATAGCTGCCACTTTTACCTTTTAGAAGAGAACATATTTTTATGAGAGAGAGAAAAATGTACAAATATCATGCGTTCGTACTTTTGTGTGTAAGTTGTGTTAGTTTGCAACTGTTGTTGGCAGTTTCGGCGACAGTAGTCAATAGAGTTTAGAAAATGTCTCAAAGACGTCGTTTGCCCAATTCGTTAAGGTGGTGGGCAGTTGGATAAATGAAAATGGGATTGTCGCAGGCTGATGCTGCTAGACTTCGTAATGTGTCTCGTTGTAATATTCATCGAATTTGAGATCAATACCAATCAGAAGATTCTGCGTCCAGAAGACCTGTTCCAGGCCAATCCCGAGCTACAACATCTGTAGAAGACCGTTCTCTAGTTCTTTCGGCCCGAAGGAGAAGAACCACTACTGTGCCGCAGCTTGTTGCAGACCATTTTGTAGCATCAGGAAGAATAATCTTTGCTACTACGGTGGGAAATCGTCTTCACAATGCAGGTCTCTATACAAGACGACCAGTTGTGTGTATTCCGCGCATCGGACCGCAGCGGAGGATCCGCTTATGCTGGACGAGAGAACATGTTTCCTGGACCCACCAGCAATGGGTTTCTGTGCTGTTCACAGAAGAGTTCAGATTTACATTGGAGAGTGATTCAGGGAGTCTGCTGATCTGGAGGGAACAACGCACTAGATATCATCAATCCAACACTGTTGAAAGGCACAGTTATAGAGATGGTGGAATCATGGTTTATATAGGTGGGGATCTCGCTCGGTAGTCACACTGATATGCATGTGCTCCATAGATTAATTCTGACTGGTCTGAGGTATCGGGAATGAAATCCTTGATCCATATGTCCGTCCATATGCTGATGCTATTGGTAATGACTCATTCTCAAATGAAAAAGGCCAGCTCGATCTCCAGACACGAATCCGATGGAACATGTTTGGACTATCTTGGCAGACAGGTTGCTGCTTTAAATACTCCTCCAAGGTAGTTACATGAGCTGGAACAAGACTTACACAGTGGTCTTTGCTTCCTATTCCGGTGTCCAACAACTTACAGCATGGAAAGTCGATGTCGCAAATGTATTCAAGTTAGGGAGGAACACATTCCTTATTAGAACCCATTTTTGTCAGGACCTTGTTGCAGTCCAAGCGCCCTTTTCGTGTACTCTCTTTAACACCGAAACATAGACAACTACGTCTACAATGGTGCGAAGCCAGAACGATGTGGGATGTCACAGACTGGCAAAAGGTGGTGTTCAATGATGAATCCCGGCTCGTTTTCGGGTTAGATGATAACCGCGCACGGGTGTAGAAGCGCCATGGAGAAAGGTACCATTCAACCCATTCTATCGCACGACACACTGCCAGAAAAGCGAGCATAACGGTCTGGGGGCCATAGCCTATGATAGCCCGTCTATTGTAGCTGTGGTACGTGGAACTTTAACGTGTCAGCGTTATTTTAATAACATTCGGCAACCACATGTAGGACCATTTATAAATGGTCTCCCAGGGGCCATCCTCCAGCAAGATAATGCTCGCCCGCATACAGCTAGAGTTGCTCAAAACTTCTTACGTCCTTTAGAGACTCTTCCATTCCATGGCCAGCTGCTCCCCCGACTTGTTCTGCATAGAGCACGTATGGGGATCAGCCGAAACGCCAGGTGCTGCCGTGCTTCTCTGTGCAAGATTTAGAAGTGGCTGTCCAAAATTTGGGGGTTCATCTGCCTCAGGACAACATCAGACGTTTAATTAGCTGAACGCCTGTTCGTGTTGCGGCATGTATTGCAGCAAGAGCGGGTCCATCGCGCTATTGAAGTAGTACTGTATTTATCTCGTTTCTTAGCCTGTATTTTTTTTAATTGCCTGGATTTTCGGGTCAAGTGTATCTCTCACCCGTATTATTCTGTTTATTAAATTTCACTTCAATCCAATGCTTCCTTCTTGGGTAGCTATTTTCAATGTTCCTGAGTCCATATATATATATATATATATATATATATATATATATATATATATATATATATATTGAGAGAAAATATTTAATTGACAATCCTTCCTCTACACCTTTCTGTTGCAGATACATTGATGACCTTTTGGTTATAAATTTTCCTAATTTTTCTGAACTTAGGAAAACTATTTATCATAGTTCATTAACGCTCAAAAAGACCAGTTCGAAACAAAATAGCTTTAATTTAATGGATATCAACATACAAATTGACTCAAATTGCTCCACTACAATCTATGATAAAAGACGCGAATTCAATTTCACAGTTAACAGCTTACAAGATTTTTCCTCCTGCTTAAGTAAAAAGGTTTTTATTGGCATTATTGTTTCGCAAGCTATCAGAATTAAAAGAATTTGCAATACCACTTCTGCATTTAAGCAAGAAATTTCAGTACTCAAAAACTTACTTTTTAATAATAACTTCCCTAAAAATCTAGTTGAAAACATCTGCTTAAGTATAGCCTTCGATGAACATTTCGCTTCCTTTGAAACTGTTTAGCTGTGTAAATGTATGATACAACCGTGACAAACCATTTTTTTTTATGAATCACCGTGGTGGATGAATTTTACACGTGCGAAACAGGCGACTCGGTATGTCTATGGACCGATTTCGGGATATGTTTTTATGTTTTTAATGTTTTGTTGACAAATGGAATGTTTATTATCAGGTTGAACAATGGATTTAGTTTTGGTTACGTGGATTTCAAGGTAAGACAATTTTGTTATAGGCAGGTACTGTCCCGTGGAAGGCTAATTATCGGAACTTGTTTTCCTAATGAGTCGAGGCGAAACCCCCTGCTTTTAGTTTTAGGTTTGAGCTCTAGTTTATTGTTTTTAGTTTAGCAAGTGGTGCGTTTGCCCATTGTTACTCTTTATTACATGTACTGGAGCTTAAACATTCTCTTCTAGTTCATAGTTAAAATTTTGGTCTTTTGACCATAATTAATGAATCCTCCACGGCTGATGAGCTCTGGATTCACTCTTTTTCTATTCCTACTTAATAGCTATTTGCATTTTTCCTTTTTATCATCATTTGTTATTTATTTTTGTAATTCTGTTTGTTTAATTTTATATTTACTTGGCTTTTTAGTTTTGCTGCGTTGCGCATCTATTGGCTCTTGGTGTGGTCTTTTCAATATTTTTCACTTTTTTATTATATATATATATATATATATATATATATATATATATATATATACACTGGTGTGCTAAAATTAAGGACGAGACGGTTTTTTCAATATAACTTTGTACAAAAGCTTTCCAAATCAACACATTTAATACCGTAAAATCCCCAATACGTAAGGACATGTGTAATGTAAGCAACACTTACTAAATGGATGGGTGTCCAGCAAGAAACATCCGGTCTTTAGAAGGGAATATGATCTCCCCTGACTGCTAGGCAGGTTTCACAGCGTCTGCCCATGCTGAGAATGAGGATGTCAATGAGTTGTTGAGGCATTGCTGCCCATTCGTCTTGCAGTGCCAATCGAAGCTCCCGAATCGTTACTGGTGGTAAGGTACGAGCTGCCAAGCGTCTGCCTAGGAAATCCCATACATGCTCGATGGGGTTGAGATCCGGAGATCGTGCCGGCCAATCCATACGTTCAATATCCTCACTCTCTAAGAGCTGTTCAGCAGCTACTGTGCGATGACATGGTGCATTGTCGTGCATGAAAAGGAACTGCGGACCCATAGCGCCTCTAAAAAGACGCACATATGGAAGAAGAATCTCGTTACAATAACGGGTCCCGTTGACTGAACCTGCGTCGAAGATGTGAAGGTCTGTACGACTACCAAGCATGATGCCTCCCCAAACGAGAACACCGCGACCTCCATACCTGTCCCTTTCAATGATGTTCAAGGGCTGATTGCGGCTTCCCCGCTCTCTCCAGATGAGTATGCGATGAGAATCGCTACTCAGACTGAATCTGCTCTCATCTGTAAAGAGTACTCGTCCCCATTCATTGTCTCTCCAATTCCGGTGTTTCCGGCACCACAGAGAACGCCTTCTCTGATGGGCAGGCGTTAAAGGTACACACCGTATAGGGCGTCGTGCAAACAGACCACCACCGCGCAGTCTTCTGGCCAGGTAAAACGCGATATCGGTCGTCCAGTCGCCTGTGTCGTGTGTCTAGCGATTTCTCCCGCTGTCTGCCGCCTGTTTCTCCTGGCCTGTAAAACAATATACCGGTCATCTGCGGGTGTGGTTCCTCTTGGACGACCACTACTGAACCTGCGGATAGCTGTTCCTGTAGTTTGAAATTGTCTCCAAAGTCGTGAAACGATGCTGTGAGCAATTCTGAACTCCGCAGCCACACTTGTCACACTGCGGCCTTCCTCCAACTTCCCAATGATTCGACCTCGGGTAAAAGCATCTAGATGTCGTCTAACAGATTGATTATTCGCCATTTCTCGCTGAGGCAGCAAATCGGTGTGATTTTAACTGCTATATGGCGTGCAATCTCTTTGCCAGAAATACTGATCTTACTCCGACAACATGCTTTATACTACTCAGACACTCCCCATTACGTCTGCCTGCATATCTGCGCATGTGCTACCGTACATCACCTTACTTAATCTCCTGATTGGTCTTTCTGTCCGCTCTGCCATTTCGTTCAGCTGATATGCTAATTTTTCGACTTCGTCCTTAATTTTTGCACACCAGTATATATATATATATATATATATATATATATATATATATATATATACTACGAATAATAATAAAGTAACATTTAAGAGAAAATAATATTAAGAAAATGCAATAAATGTTTGATTTGCGACTTATCACCGAGTATACCAGTAGTGCTCAAATTAGAGTTCCAAATATCAATATTGTTCAGATATTAAAAAGCGTAAAGTGTAAAACTTTTAATGTTTTTAACCGCTAAAATTAGGCATACCGAAAGAATGAGTTCTTATGAACATGTTGCACAATTTTATTCCTTTAGGTATTATCTTGTTTCTGAAAACATCTAGCAGCGAGCCCAAATTGACTTTTCAAAGATTTATTCATTTTCAAAAGATTATGTCCCAGAGGAAAACTGTTACATCACGCTCGAATAATATTGTACTATCTGTTGCAAAGGAATAATTGATCACTGACGCATAATTAATATAATCAAATTAAATTTTAAGCATCGTGAGTTAGAAATTAATTGAAGTTTAAGAAGTAAAAATCAAATAGCGGAAACCTAAAGATTCATCATAATTTCAGTGAAGGATAATTTTTAGTGATTATTAATTTAGATGTCTTATTTTTGTTTCTTCGATAAACAAACTGAATGTTTCTAACTGGTTAATTAAACTAGGAAATTAATTCTGTGATTTATCAATTAGTAATTGCAAACATTATACGAGAAAATAAACATTTTTAATTCGTTCATCTTCAAAATATAATTTTGAGAAACGAACTGGATAATTCAGTATGAAAATTAATAGCACCTCATAGTTAGTTGAATATTACCAATTATATGTCTTTGTTTTTAAAATTATAATACCAAATTAGAGCTTTCATTTTAAAATTTATAGATATATTGTTTCCATATTTTAATCCTCTGATATATAATAGCAAATGATCGAGTAACGTTCCTGACGTCATCAACAATAAACTCGCTCATCGGTGTGACAATTTGATAACATTTTTTGGTAATGTTTGAAGAGCAGGGAAATACTTTATTTTGAGGAGGCCGATCTGGATCCTGTATTTTAACTGTTTAACTGGTAAGACTCATTTTAGCAGAATCAAGAAACGACAAAGGGGTCAACTATGAGCGCTATCTACTGTAGTTTAGGGCTAATCTACTAGAGTCAGTGTTAAAATTTGAACTATCAATTAATGGGAAAACATTTTAAAATATATTTCTGTCATTAATTGATTTATGTGTATTGTGCACACGAATATTTGTTTTACGTATTTTATGGATAATTGAAAAAAAAAAAAATAAATGTACTGATGAAAAAGTACAATAATACAACGAAACATGAAAAACGAATACAGATAGGTTTCTATACACCTCAAGAATTTTTGAAAACTACGATTATTCAAATGTTCTTGATAATTACGAATATTTTCCAGTGTGAAAGAATGTACCTCATATAGTATTATCTTGTTTGTTTATAGACCCTTTGCTTTTGTTGGCTTAATAAAAAAAACTCGTGTAAATTCTAAAAGGAAACAAAAAACGGTACGTTTCAAAAATTTTAGTCAGTCATTTCATTCAAATTTTATTCAGATTTTTAGAAATGTCCCCTTAGATGTTACCTGTTCTATACCTGTACAATAGTTATTAGTATGAAGTACAGAAGTAATCATTGCAAGAAATACTGAAGTTTATGCACTTTATTTACAATTTTTCGCAATTTAATACGGCTGCCATGGAGAGGAGAAGGGAACTGGGAAAGGGAACAACGACTTCAATATAAAATGCAAACAACTTCTAATGGAATTGCATCAAAATTCGTTTGAAAAATCTGTGTAACCATAAAAAGAACAGGCAAAGTAGCGAAAAAAGCTAACACTTGCAAAGGTTTTAGAAACATGAACAAAACTTCTGCATATGACATTCAAAGGAAAAATAGAAGTTTCACGTGAAAAAGATAGGAATATCAATTTATCCATGCATACTATGAAGATGTTGAAGACTATCCAAAACCAATCATGTGCCCGTTTCTCCCGGAATTATTCATTTCTCCAGATGTCCGGACAATCAGCATCGCCATGAAAAGAGTTGAAATCTCTCCGACTGCTGTCTTGACAATCTTTAAGACACTCGAACAAGCAGCATAAAAAACGCACAATTCAACTACAACACAAAGATTGAGGCTGCACCATTTATGAATAATGCATAGACATATGGAACCGAACCAAACAATGATTACCTGAGGAAGAAAGGGGAAGTTTGCTTCAGAAAGAAATTACGGTGGACATAAAAAAGTCAGGACTACAAACAGTAGTAAAACACTAGATACAAACAAACAGCTGTGTTGTAGAAAGTGTAAAAATGAAATGCTTTAAGTCTTTTTAAGAAAGCATTATTTGATATTTACCCTTTCAAGTTACGTATAAATAGTGTCGTATATAGGTTGGAATTGAAAGGAATCTTTATTACCTTACAGGTCAGGAATGGATTCAAGGTGTGGGTTTTTAGGGTTTAAACGTCTCCGAAGTTTTTTGAAATCGTTCCAAAAAATGCTTCTTATCAAAATTTTGTTGCTGTTTTTTTTTTTTTCAGTTTATATCATTTATAATTATCTTTTATTTTTTCAATTTCATTTGAAAATTAACTTTTTGTTATTGAAAAATTTTGCAAGCTCAGTGTTGCATCGGCACTATATATATATATATATATATTTTTTTTTTTGCAGTAATTGCAATACTGCGTTTTCCTTTCGATTTTGGAAACCTGACGATGCCAAAAACATTGAAATTCTTTAATCTTGAAAGCGACAAATATCTATATTTAGCCTATTTTTATTAATACTCAAAAATATGAATCATGAAGTATCACTTCGAATGTGTGTATATAAGATACGAGTCCACGCACCTGTTCTTTTGGATTAATGAAAACATCAATTATTTAACATGGACCGTGCACGGAAGTTATACCATGTACTTTTTGTTTTTCTTCATTAAGGGCCATTCCATAGTGGCTAACATAACATTCGAAACTGATTTTCTTACTCTTTTTACTTTCACCGGGAATAAAAATATTTTTTTAATATGCAGATTTAAAATGTACAAGGTGACTATTTTTCATTTCTACCAAGAATTTGAAGCAAAATAAGCAGGTATTTTTCCTCAAAAAAGGCATCGTGACTAACATAATATTTTTGCATCCCTGATAAAAATTGCTTATGTTAGGAGGCAAATTTTTTCTCAAAGTTACGCAGGCATTTAAAATTGGTCGATATATTTGTAAGAGGTAAACAGTCTATTTTAAACAATATACTACAGATTTATCTTTTTTTTGGCCCATAATTGTACTTTTGCGAAAAACTGCATGACTAGCGTAACGTGACTAACGCAACCATCGAATAACAAGCAATGAATGCAGATAAAAAACGTTTTGTGATTAATCTATTGCTCTTATATTACTTTTACACTTTTTAGGAACCTTTTTTATGTTGCATTATCGTTCTTCCTTTACTTTTCTATATTAGTGTAAGAAATTGAATGGAAGGATTCAGTTCAATTAACTCAATTTGAATGTGCGAAAAAAAAATAAATAAACTGCCTTTACTAACTGAATAACATCATTTTTAGCTAAAAAATCCTAACAATCTCTCTTTTAAAAAGTTAACTTTTTACAATTTGATAGTTTCACCAAATTCTAGTATTCTCCCGATATACTAGTTATCGTCATAAGAAACTCTGTAGTACTTTTCAACGTAATATTATTGTTTAAGGTTTACTGATTCATCGAACGAATAGTATTGTGCATCCTGAATTAAAATGCAATATTGAAAAAAAAATATTCGAACTTTTTTTCAGAATGCATTCTACTTCCAGATATCACAGCAAATGTTTAAATTTCTAAATGATCATTCATGCATTTTCTGAAATATGCTGCAGCAGTGCTTATTGTCACTGTATCATGTAACGTCTTCAAATGTTTTCCCAACGGGCTGCTATTGCTTCATTTTAATAATATGTAGAAATGTATTTTCTAAAAAATAGAGACGTTCTCCTTTGTTAAGACTGTCTTTCTATTTTCTTAATTCTTTAGCTTGGATTCTTGAGTTGAATGCACATTCAGCAGAGTATTCATTTTACTTTACTTACTTTTTCTTTTAAATAATAATTCTTTAAATTGGAAGTATATTTTTAAAGACCTTTAAAAAAAGTATTTTTCTAAGTAGACAGAACGTTCTGCAATGTAATATTACTGGTATTTTTCACCCTAAATATTTTTAATCAATATAGAATGCCTACTTATTCAAAATTGTTCATGAAAATGTACATTATATGAAATAAGTTTTAAATATTAGCAGTCATTTTTAAAATGTTACGATAGTCACATGCAAACTGTTACGTTATTCACATTAATTATTATATATCTACAGATACTAAAATAAATATTTTGCATTTTTTAAGTAGATATGACACAGATGTAAGAAAATAAACAGTGCTGTTTGGTTCAATCATCTGGTTCAGTTTTTAAGTAGAAAATAGTACATTTTCATAACTAACATAACGTAAATATTTTCAGTGAAATAACCAAACTAATTAAAATATTTATCTTATAATGTATGTAAAAAGAATGGTCAATTTTATTGGACCGACATCTACTCTTTTAGAATAAACCTAATTCTTTTAAAAATTTGCAAAAATATTACATTAGACATAAAAACTTAGAGGCATGTTTTTTTGCGTATGCTAAGCCTTTTCTACAATCTCGCACGTTTAGAGTCAGAAGAAAAACACCGAATGAAATTTTTGCAAACTGTTACTGGATGCATGTACTAGAAAGTATGCTGAACGAAATGATATGTCACAATTATAGCTTTGAGGGAAAGAAAAATTCTAAGGTTGAAACTGACATTTCTATGGAATGATTCTTAAGTAAATACACCATCGTCATTTCTTTAAATAACGTATTGTACCGAAAATCAATGGACTATATCAAATCAAATTTAGTTTATAGTTTATATTTCACGATAAAAAAGTTTGGTAAAACCCTCCCCAAACAAATTCTGGTTACGACTCTTACAAGTAATAAAAAAAAGCAAGTTGAACATTTTGATCATGAATCTAGGCAGGTAAACGGCAATGTCTGAAGAAATTAGTTTTTGAGATATTTGAAGAAACTCGTGTTAGATTAAGTATATACTAACATAGGGAAAGGTGGGAATCAGATGTATTTTTTCAGCGGAAACCAGATTAGCACGCTTGTGCTATAAAGCTGGAAAAAATGAAAAAATAACAATTTGCAGTTAGAGTCCTTTATCTGCCAACTGCGCCGAATATACTATAAAATTTTAAATATCACTTTCTACCAAAAAAGGTTATTTACAGTTTTATACACCTGACCATTAATAGGAATTTTTATTATTTTGCAATTTTTATGAAAAAAATGTTTCAATCATAAATTTTTGTATTCGGCTTATTAATATGTTATACATTGTATCAAAGCAAAACATTGAAACGGGTTGGTAATCTTTCAGCTGCGTTGGAGTTGGAGATAATTTATAATTTTCCTCTTTAACTCAGTTACGATGATTAAAAATGCATTTAAATTGTACAAATATGCATATTCCGAAAGTAAATTTCGAAATTTTTATACATTTTTATATTTCAATTCAAAACTTCGAGATCTTAAAAATAAAACCGAATTTTGGTGGAATGCTTTTGAAAAAATAAATAAATAAATGAATAAATAAATAAAAATAAAAAGGCGTTGTAAAGTAGCGAAAAATTAGTAAGATGCAATGAATAATCATTTAAATCGCATATCGTGTTTTTGAAGGTTAGAAACCAATTTTTAAAAATATGAATATGAATGATGCTGTTTTAATTTGAAACTTATTATAACTATATTTTTTACCCCCTTGCACATATACTTTTTTTATTTTGATAATTTCTTCATGTATGTGCTATTAACTCTTAAAACAAAACGCATTTTTTTGTATGTTTTATTGCATTAATATGAAATCTGAAATTGTAATCAAAAATTTGCACAGAGTTAAAATTTTAATCACCTGGTTACAATCTTTAATTGCAAAAGCTTGCAGTTTATGAAAACAATTTTTTATTGTATACCATTCTATGACCTTAAATTTTTTTCTAAAAGTTAACATGGCGGGGGGGGGGGTTGTAATTAGGAACTAGCACTAAGTATGATAAGGATTTTCCTGAACACTTTTAATTCTTTTTGAATATTTGCTTGCTAGAAGTAAGTTTTTAATTAGACTAGAGCATAACATTTCAAATCTTACCATGTTTGTAAAAGACGTGTGATTGCAAAAAAAAAAAAAAAAAAAATCTTAAAAGTTGTCTTGTTGAATGTATTTAAATGTTAGATTTTTTTAGTTTTGAATATTCCATTTTAGTCTTTTTCTAAACAATCATGATAGACTCAATTGCTTTCATACTTATGGCTATGTTGTCTGTCGTCTACCTTATCCCTGTGTTAAGGGCGGCAACTTACTATTTAATACTCTAGCTTTGCGTTTAATGAACGAGTTGAACTGCACTATATTTGCGGACTTTTGCAGGTAAGCTAAGTTTAATTTAGCCCCAGTTTCTCGGCAGTTTCAGCTTCAACGTGATAGCACCTGCCTCTAGCTTGGCAAATCGCTATTAAAGATAGATAAAACCCTAACAAGGACGAAACTGCAGTCTCTGAATATGATAACCTGGTTATCTGTGTATTGCATGTATATCAGCCTTAGCCCAGAACGACGGTAACTTACTGATTAATTAGGTTTTAATCTGTTCCTTCTTTTTACGTCTTCTTACTGGCGGGACACAACCCCAAATGTACTTTAGCATTCTCCAGAATAACATTTCACGCCATTATTTTATTTGCTGAGGTGTTTCCAGTTTGTCACTTTTAAAAAATTTCAGGCATTTTTCCAAGTGATCTATCCTCCCAAGTTTTGGTCAACTTCTTTTCTGGTTGCAAGGTAGTGTAGCCAAGAAGATCTTGTGAGAAATTTGATTGCGAGATTTAGTCGCATTAAAAGCGTCCCACCTCCTTAATTTTCTGTATTGCTTAAAATATAATAATACCTGGTGCACCAAATAGTTTGTAAATGTCAGGTTCATTCTTCTTCTTCATTTTTTTTTTTTTTTACATTTAAGGTAAAAATTTAGTAGATGACACAGCACTAATACTTCACACATATAAGGAAAAATGCATAAACAAGATAAAATTATAAAAGTAAGCTACATTTGCAAAATTGCAAACTAGGGTCTAAACTTTCAACGTTTACTTTCAAACTTATTTTCAGCTGATATTTTGTCGCCATTGCTTCGCTTGTTAATCATTTTTACTTCCTTTTACAAAAAAGGAAGTATTCGAAAAAAAAAAATCATTTAAAAAATCGACATTAATTTCCATTTTACTCACCCCGAATGAATATTGAGTTTTTTTTTTTCGACTCGACCACACGTGGATCACACAGTGCCTAAGAACGTATAGACACGCGAATTAGCCATAATGATGTAACTCCCGAGTTAATTACAACGAATTTTCTCGTGACGTCTGTAGTCGCGTAACCCAAGAACGGTAAATCCTAGAAAGTTGAAATTTGGTACGTAGACTTCTAGTGAGGTCTAGTTGTGCACCTCCCCTTTTGGTTGCATTCCGGTGTTTCTAAAGGGGTATTTTGCCCCTTTTTTTGGGGGGGGGGAATCATTAATAATTTCGATGTAAACTCCAGTGGTGTTATAATTTGGCGGACACTTGGCGACATATCGCCAGTTTTTCAAAAAAAATTTGGCGATTTTTTTTTTTTTTTGATCTTTTTCAATTTGGCCACTGTTGGTGATATTGAGCGAGTAAACTATTGAATCACAGTAAAATTGCCAATAATGGGGAAATGACATTAAAATGGAGTAAAAGGAAATCATGTGATGCGCACAGCAGCTCGTTTTCCTTATAAGCATCAACTACTAGTGCAGTGTCAACTACTGTTAGTCTTAATTCCTCCATAAATGCTTCTTAAAGTACACTTGGTATACTTCAAATATACCAAGTGTCTCCTTATCTCAGTAAAACAATTTTCATGTATTGTCATTTTTTGTGATTGGAAAGAAATACCTACAATAAAAACTTATATAAATGTTACAAAAAACATTAAGTAAACATTGAATGGTTTCAAAGGGGATTTAAGCATACGTTTTTGTTCCCTGTGTAAAAGCCGAAGGATATTTCCCCCAAAATGTATGCACGACTGCAAACTCTTCTTTTGATGTCTTTATTTCCTATATATTTGAGATACGTTTCTCTAGATAAATATATTTCTTCCGAAGAATTTAAATGGGGCAGTGCTTTGTGCTTCATGTTATTGCCAATAGTCCCATGAGTTTGAATGTTGTTTATTTATTTCCCGTTATTGAAAGAAACATATTGAATGAAAAATATTGAAAGGAAAACATACTTCAAATATTTTTTGAAAGGATTATTTTTGCAACCAACATACATAAAACTTTAAAAGATGTACTTCGGAATTTTTATTAAGAAGACAAGAATTGAATTTTTAAAGAACTCATAGAGAAAAAAGCGGGTTTAATTCAATGTGTTTTTAAATTTTTCCTTTTCAGTTTATTTATTTATTTATTTATTTATTTATTTTTGAGCACATATGTTTGTTTGAATGACTCGAACCTTTATTACTTCATCATGGTACATACTGAGTTCCTCTTTGAAAGATTTACGATTTTTTTCTCTAACTCATTATTATTTCAAAATACTTAATCTTATACAGGGAACATACTCGCTAGTCGTGTGCGGACACATTGACCTTTTAAAAAGATAATTTACGTTGCTAACGCACGAAAAGAGAAACCTTTCCCGCGTATGCTGTTGTCTTTTTTTTTTTTTTAATTTTAATCAAAGAGGAACAATTTTTCCAATAAAGAAAAAGACTTGACTTTATGCAGGTTTGTTATCAAAAATTTTCCTTATAGATACTGAACAAATCAGAAAACAATTTAGTTAATTCGTCAACTTTCAGAAAACATAATAGATTTAATTAAATAAAAATTTTAAATGTAGTAACACCTGTCTGCTTCTTTGGTGATTACTGCCGTAGCCTATTGCTACTGTTTAGCGTCGGAACTGACTTTTTCTACATTGAAAAACCTCATTCTTCGTTGATAAAAATAAGTCGTGAAAAAATTTTGCTATTTTTTTGCATTAGTTTTACGGATCCTATTTTTAAAAAAATAGGATCCGTATCATTAATTCACAAGAATAGCATTAAAAAAAATAAAAAATAAAAAAAAAAAAAATAAAAAATAAAAAAAAAATGGACGTTCGCCACCTGCACACTAGGGTATTTCAAATAAACTTTTTTTCAGCTAGAGTCCAGGACACCCCTATTTTTTTACACTTAATAATAGTATTATGCTGTAAAATTTTTAGCTTCGTACTCAAATTTTAAGACGGTGCTCATTGACCCCTCAATTTAATATTAGCCGTATCATAGAAAATGCCACAAATTAAGAAATATTTAATTTCCCCAGCTGTTTTGTTTTTTTTTTTTTTTTGTAAATAATTGTTTTATTGCAATGTATATGCACATTTGTAGCGTATATTATAATATGTACCATTGTTTTTTCAGTTCGAAGTATTTTTAACCCCCCCTCTCCATACTATTGAAGTTTGGGGGAGGGGACTGAGCACCTTCTTTCAGTTGAAATAGGAAGCTAAAATTCGTCCAGTATATTGCTTTCCACAAGTCTAAAAATATTGAGGGGTGTCCCGGTATCTAGGAAAAACTTTTTTTTTTACATGTATTGTTGAAAAACCCTACTGCACACTTGCGCGCAGCTTTCCAGACGTAGCCTGTGCGACCGTTATTGGGAGCCAAGAGAGCGTATTGGCAGCTAATATTTCACTTTACTGATTCTTGTTCTGTAAATTGAGTTGATTCCTTCAATCAAAAGTAGTACTTTTTGCAACTGAAATTGATAGAATAAGCAAAAAAAAAAAAAAAAAAAAAAAAAAATATCCCTTTCATTTTCCCAACAGTTATTTTTTAATTATTTTTTTGAAATGTCCGATTTTTTAAACAAGGCGTGGTCTTGATGACGTCATAAATGATGCTCTTTGGCGCATCTTTCTATCGCGTTTCCACGTTATGATAATCAAGAAGCGAATTAAAATTGCGCTTTACGCTTGCTATCAACCACGTCGTTGCTAATACAAGCGAGTAAAGATGCGAATTAAATATTTTGTTCTATGAATGGCAACACTGAATTGCATTTCATCATTTGTGATGTCAACGACAGAAGCATAAACAATGAAATCGCTGCGATTTAAATAAGGTTTTAAAAATATTAAACTGAAACAAATTATTTAAAAAACGGTCAGATCCTATGTTTTTAAGCATGCTCTTACAGAAAAAAATACTTTTAAAATTTTACAAACGACCCCATTGTGTTTGTTTTTGCTATTTTGTTTTCTTTGTAACTTTTTTTTTGCTGCCAGCCGTTGGAAGTTTAAAAAAAAATCAAAGCGGTTAGCATCCAAAGGGAAAAAGCTTTAGTGCTTTAACTTGTGCAGAAATTCCTTTACCAGACGGAGAAACAACTTCTGACATTCAGTAAGTTACCGCCCTTTAGCCAGGGCTAAGGCAGAAATACATGAAATACACCGCCAGCTCAGTCCATTCCAGCCGAGGACTGCAGTTTCGTGCTTATTAGCACTCATCAGCCCGGCATAGAAAAGTGACTGAGCCGGAGATGGAAAACCTCTTAAGGAAGCCAAGAGTGCGAATTATTTACTGAATATACCTTGCCTCGCGTTCAATCTTCTAGTTGAACCGAACCATTGCTTCGGTCACTCGTCTGGTCTGCTAATTCTATATTAGCTACCAGTTTGTTTCGCACTCTTGGCTTCCTTAAGAGGTTTTCCATCTCCAGCTCAGTCACTTTCCTATGCCGGGCTGATGAGTGCTAATAAGCACGGAATTGCAGTCCTCGGCTGGAATTGACTGAGCTGGCAGTGTATTTCATGTATTTCTGCCTTAGCCCTGGCTAAAGGGCGGTAACTTACTGAATATACCTGCCTTGCCTTCAATATTCGACTTGAACCGGACCATTGCTTCGGTCACTCGTCTGGTCAGAGCTAATTCTGTATTAGCTGCCAGTTTGTTTGACTCTCTTGGCTTCCTTAAGAGGTTTTCCACCTCCAGCTCACTCACTTCCTATGCCGGGCTGATGAGTGCTAATAAGCACGAATCTGCAGTCTTCGGCTGGAATTGACTGTGCTGGCGGTGTATTTCATGAACTTCTAACATGTCTTGTTTTTGCGATTCCAAAACCATCAATGTGTAAACTAAACACCAGAAAAGTTCGTGCCAATCATTCATGGGAAAATGATTATTTTGTTATGACGATTGCGTGGTCCTGAAGAATCCGAAGGCATTTTGGTTAGAGCATTTTATCACAATCCAATTTTATAATTATGCAAAGATATCTTACAAAAAATAGATATTTTGTAACATTGAAAAAATTGCATAAAAAATGATATGTAATGATTTTTCAAATTACATTTTGTAAGCTATGTATGATGTAAATCAAACATATCTTACAAAAAATAGATATTTTGTAACAGTGATAAAATAATATGAAAAACGATATGTAATGAAAAAATAATAATATGAAAAAATTTTGAAAAAAAAAATAATATGAAAAAATAATAAATATGAAAAAAAAAGAAAAACAAATATGAAAAAAATAAGTAATTAATTAAAAAAATCAAAATAAATTAGTAAATGAGTAACATAGGAAATAAATTAAAAATAAATTCGTCAATATAGTATTAACATTTTATTTCCTGTCATCGGCCTTTTTTCCCTTGTCATAGATTAAAAATCATTTTCCATTTATTAGAGTATATTAGAATAATATTTTAACTATTGATTTTCGCCATCTGTCAAGATCGGAGAGTGTAAATTATCATTGCGGTCAGAAATAAGGATCGATATTAAATCAATTACCGACATTTATCTTATTTCTGGATTCTTATTTCATGAAAGAATAAATCAGAATTTTATAAACCCATGAATTTCGTAATGAATCAAAATATCGCACCTCACTTTTTTCTTTCTTTCATTGAAGCCATCGACAACATTAGCATTCGACAACAAGTAACCACTACTAAAAATGAGTAAGTCAGTCGGCTAAGTTATAACGTATCTTCATTATTTCATCCTGTTTCATATTTCTGTATATACATAAATTTTTTTCAATAAAAAATACTTTTTGTGCAAAAAATATATATCTACGTCTGCTATATGTTTTGAAACCTCTTTCGATAAAAAATCCGACAACTAATAAGAAACTATTGCCGCCAAATTATGTGAAAACATTTACTATTAATCTGCCAGTTTTCACGTAATTGAAATCAAAGGAAAAAGTTTAAAAAAAATCAATCAGTATTTAAGTGAAACGCATTTCTAACAAACAACGAAAAAATAAAGATTTCTTTAATATTTTCAAAAGAAACGACTTGAGCACAGACTTTGAGCAATTTTTTCATTTTATTTTCCATTACATCATCCGCAATGAAATCTTCCTGGCAAGAGTCTTACAGAAACAACTGACAGACACATACACACAATCTTCGTGAGAAATCTCCAAAGCTGATGACCAATTTTTGGTAATCTCTAATTGTCTTATCCGAATACAGATCCCATAAAATAATTTCATTTGAAAATCATAGACGTTTATAGCTTCTGGTATTTCTGTAATTGCGCTACAGCTTCTGCCATTCGCTGAGCAATTATGCAACAGAGTGGGATTCTGAGGAATTATCCAATCGATTTAAATGAACGTAATCGTGAGTTCGTAAAGAAAATATCATTTTCTTTTATGACCAAAAGGACGATGAACTGCTTTTAACGATTTATTTCTCACAATTTGCTCTTCTTGAAAATTATAAACGCATATAAATTGATTAATTATGCATAAAATATATAAATTGTTTTTAATTTCGGTATGTGACGGCTGGGACGGGAAATAAATTTATTTTGCATTTGCTCGATGCATTTAAGTGTAGCACTGATTTGGTTTTCTCTTACACGGATTTATGAGAAAACCTTGAAAAAAGTTGACTTGAATGAAATATTGCAAGTAAATATAAATATTAATTTTGAACGTTTTTGTTTACATTTAAAAAAATGCATTAAAAAAAACAGAGAAAAAATGATAGATGGGATTTAAAAAAATATCTCGCGAGTGTTATGCGCGGCCAAGATTGTGGTATGTTTCACCAACATTTTATGCAACCTAATTCTTGTCACCTCGCACCCAATTAAGTATAAATTCATAGAATGTCTTAAACTAATTACTTTACATTGAAATCTTTTCTAAAAATACAGCAGAAAGTGTCACTATCTGGATATCTACCTGTCTGGATGTCTGCATCTCTTTGACGCGCATAGTGCCTAGACCTTTCTGCCGATTTTAATGAAATTTTTGCAAAAATTAATTTGTAGCATGGTGGTGTGCACCTTGAAGCCTTTTTTCGAAAATCCGATTTTGTTCTTTTTCTATGATTTTATTTTTACCGCGATTGATGGAAATAATTCCTCTGCACCGAACAAATTACCATAACGTTAATGAGCAAATTAACAAACCATATTGGTGAGAAATTCATCATTCTTTATTTGTAAATATACAGGCGAACCAAATGACCTATTATTTATTTACTACGTTTAGAGCCGTGCGGGTAACACTAGTACAAAATAAAACAAAAAGGATTAATATTCGAAAAAGAAAAAGATGTTTTGCATGTAACCTTGATTTTATATTTTAATGGAAAGTGCGTCTTTTTTCCCATTACCCTTTTTTCCCTGACGTCTTCTTTTTGAGAAGGTAAAAAATCCACCAAAACATAATTTTTCACTATTAAAAGTGTTGACATTAAAATGTTCTTCTCCGATTTAATGGTACAGATGTTGTTTATTTTTTATTACAGTAACCATGTGTAGCGGTTACACAATGTCTTAGAAAAATAATAACTATAAAGTAAAATATTCGTTGAACGGGCTACTTTCATGCATGATTTATGGAACTTCTTTCAAAGAATAAGTGACGCAATGAAGAATATTTTGTGCTGGGCAAGCATTTCTATCCTTTGTTTCCCTCTTTAAAAATTTGTAAAAAATATAAGCAAGTATACATTGATTTTCCATTATATTCCTTAGTGCAACTTTCGTGAAAGATTTTGCAGCAAAAGCTTTAAAGTAAATAATCTATTACAAAAGCTTAGAGGGAAAATGTGAAAAGAGGGAAGGATAAAGTATAAACGCGGAGGGCTGAAGACTTAATCGGGATAAATTGGTAGGGAAATACGTTTTTGCTTGCGGCTATGATACATAAACTGTGGAAAAACCTTAAAATATCTCAAAATAGTTTTCAGGGACGTAAATGTGTACTTTACTTTATGCGTTTTCTTATTTTGAGGGAAGGAAACAATTTTGCAGGAGATTTATTTTAGGGAGGTAAAAACTAACGGCATTTAAATATAGTTCTAAGTCATCGTGCAGATTGATACGATTGTTGAGCATAATGATTCAAAATGCTACCGAGTTTCTAATCGTTTTTCTTACTTATTTTGCGTTGTTTATAGGTAGCTTTGAATTCAAAAAATTATTTTTTGTAACAAAACTGAATTAAATATTTGGTGAAATCACAAACAAGCGAAAATACAAGTTAAGAGCAAATATAATGCGCAAGTCCGCTATGGAAGAAATACCAAAATCTTAAATCATAAAATCGTCGCCTGAGAGCAAAAGTGAGATATATCAGTGTTATTTATGGGATCAGATATCTTAAGGTTGCTCTGAGGCGACGAAATGTCCAAATAAGGGGAGTACACTGTTAAAAATTTTCCGGAAAATTTACGGTAATTGTTCCTGGCATCCATGTTGCCAGTAACTATTACCGTAAAAATCAAATGTTACTGTAAAATTTTACGGTTTCCTCGGTAGACCACAGCAACCAGTTGGCGCTGGGATCGCTTATTTCTCCGGTATAAATTACCGTAAAAATCAGCGATGCGTCGGCGATGCAATTTTACAGTAACAATTACCAGAAAATCTTCCTGAATTTTTAACAGTGTAGGTACACTGAAACCTAAAAAAGGGGTTCCAGTTTTTATTCCAAATATTCAGATCAAGTCTTTTAAGATACACTAATTTAATGAGCTGAACTTAATCACACTGAACTTAAATACTGATAATCGCACTGAACACTGAACTAAAATTTATACATTTTTTTTAGATTATAAGTAACTTAATTTAAATACTTATGTTACTGGAATGTATTAAAAGGCAATACATTTTTAATTTCACTCTCGGTTTTCTCCAAATATCAATTTAAAAACCCACGTACCTTTTCCTATATAACTACTTTACATATTTCTTTGAAATTTTTACCACGTTTTATCTGTATGTACAAAATTTATGCGTACTGGAGTGAACTACTGCTTTAGGGCTCACACATTAAAACGAGCTGATGTGTGCATCACATGATTTCCTTTTACTCCAATTTAATGTCATTTAACCACTACTGGCTATTTTAATATAATTCAATAGTTTACGTTCTAATTATCACCAACAGTGGCCAAATTGAAACTAGATTTTAAAAAAAATGCCAAACTTGGCGACCAAAAAACTGGCGATCTATCGCCAAATGTCCGCCAAAGTATAACAGCACTTGAGTTTACCAAAAGACCCCTTTAGAAACACCCGAATGCAACTAAAAGGGGAGGTGCACAACTAGACCCCGTAGGAGTCTTAAGTACCAAATTTCAACTCTCTAGGACATACCGTTCTCGAGTTGTACGACATACATACGCACATCCGCACATACGTACATACAGGCGTCATGAGAAAACTCGTTTTAGTTAATTCGGGAATCGTTTAAACGGATATTTCGCGTGTATATACATTCTTAGGCACTTATCCACGTGGGGTTGAGTCGAAAAAAAAATAACATTCATTCGGGGGTGAGCAAAATGAAAATTAAGGCCAGTTTTTGGGTGAAAATTTTTTCGCCAATACAACTTTCTTTTTTATAAAAGGAAGTAAAAATAAATGATTTTCTGTTTTAGTTTTTATGTACTGTTTTCTTGCTAAGGAGAAAAAAATAGCAATGAAGCAAATGATGTGCAGGATCAATAATAAAAGTTTAAAAAAATAAATTTTACATATAAATAAATATGTGAACCATATTTATTTATATGTAAAATTATATAACTGAATAAACAGAAGCCTGATTAGCAGTCTATTCCATTAAAAATATTGTGAAAAAAAAGTCTGATAACAAAGTATTCTGAAACAGTAAACTTGCTAAACAAATGAGAAATGTTCGAAGCGTAGAGAACAAAATAATTCGCAGTCTTCCTCTTTAGAAAGGAACCTAAATACAAAAATTCAAAACAAAATATGGCGCATGTGTACATTACAAAGGAGAAAAGAAGACAAAAATGAAAAAGGAAAAGTTGAAACTTATTTGCTTTAGCATCGTACTTAAAGCCTTGCTAGTTTATTGCGTAATTTAAATGACGCTTCAGTAAGCTGAAACTAAAGCTATTTCCCGGATAAATTAAATTAAGAATTCCCCAGCAAATTTTCATTACTTAGAACATTCTCTGCTTATTCTTATTAGTTTTATTTAAGATCTTTCTTTGTTCTTTTCAGTTTTTTCCTTCTCTCCCATTGAAATATGATGCTGAATGTTTAGTTAGTAACTGTAGAGTGTGAAAGCCTTCCTTGGATGAAGTATTTTTAATTGCACCAGGTTAAAAGAGAGTCCCAAGAGAGTTCCTGCTCCATGAATAGATAGTTCATCCCTTTTCTTTTCTTAGTGAACGTTTTAGGGAGTTTGTAATGCGACTTTGTCAACCTAATTCTTTCTTGCTAGTCTTAGGAGCATAATTCATTTGTCAGAATTTTATGTTTCAAGGAAAAACATTTATATTTTTGAAGGTATTCAGAAAAAAAAAGAAAAAAACATGTTTGAAACAGGGAATATGGAGAGGGCATAATAAATGGGGCGCTGTTTGCTGGGTTTCCTTTTGATAAATGCTGTTGACATACTTATTTCTAGAAAGTTACAGAATCCTTACACTTTGTACGTTTTTTTTATTCAAAAAAGATATATTTTTGTTCTGCAAACACTTTGGAAAAAAACTCAAACTGTACAAAATAAATAAATAAATAAATAAATAAATATAAATAAAAATAAAAAGAAAAAAATAAATAAAAATAAATAATTAAATAAAAAATAGATCCACTGTGTCTCATGCTTGTAACACAAAATGTAACACTAATTTAGTTAAACTACACAAAAAAACTTAGATTGAAAGTGACTTTTTCGCTTAACTTTAATGTCATACTTCATGACTTTTTCAAAGAGGAAAAGTTTTAAAAAGCGTCTCTTGTACTAAAGAAAAAGCGTCTTCAGACATTTGCAGATTTACATGCAATTTACCAACAGCCTGGTTATGACGTCCATAGACTTCAGTTTCTCCCTTGTTATGGACTCATCAGTCTGGAATCCTCAAATTAGAGCTGGAGGTGTTTTTGTTTCACACAGAAGCATATATTACCTTTAAACTGGTAGCGAATTTTAATTTATCATACCAACGAGATCCAGCAAATAGTGGTGCTGTTCAACAAGTAAAATGATAGCAAAAGAGTAGTTAAAAGGCAGTAAGTTATTTTCCGTGTTTCACGATCCTGCACTTCTCCACGCCTCCTCAAAGGCAGAGTTCCATTTTAGGGTGGTCGGTAAACATATCCACGCTAAATGAGACACTCAGAAAACCTTAACTGAGGCGTGCATTTTAACGTGCAAAAAAGTCTTAGTGTCTTTTACATCATTTGCTTCACTTGTCTAATGCCATTTTAGGTATTCTTACATTTTGAAAACTGCTACTTTTACAACAAAATGCTATGATCCGAATATACCTTCTGCCGAAAACAGTGAGATAGAATCATCGGATACTAGGGGTCAAGTGCCTTCTCGTGGAAAACGGACAATACAGCTTTTGAGCCAGGGATACGGCAGTTTGAAGAATTAACTCAGTTCAATGAGATGACATCTGCCTCAATCCCGGTTATTGACTGCACAAGGCTGATTTCTCCATAGCAATAAGGAAACTGCAGTCTCTTGATGTCATATTCCGACTGACAGTTCATTGCATGTTGTTCTCCCTAAGCCCTGGCGAAAGGGCGGTAAGTTACCAAATATTTTCTACAGATGTTTTTAGTGTGCATTTCAAGAAAATTTATTCACTTTCTTGTCACAAACAAGACATACACAAATGCAAAAGTCAGCAATACTGGGTATAAAAGACAGATTTTTATCAGTGTACAAAACTAATTTTCTTCATAATTTTACTTATCTCCCTTACTTTGATCTATTGCAGTTCCTAAAAGATAATCGTTAGAGATTCAAGATAGTTACAATAAAAAGGAATTAATCCTTTGAAGATGATTACATTTTCCATAAAACTGATACATGAACTCACAAAAAAAAAATGTTAATACTAAAAATCAGTTGAAATGTCAAAAAAGGCCAACATAAAAAAGAAAAAAAAAAGTCAAATATTTAGAATTTATTTAAATCAATTAGTACACATTACATTAAACATTTTAGTTTTTCCTTTTTTTTGTTTTTTGTTATTTAGAAAAATCATTCAATTAGGTAATAATGAAACGCTAATTTATTTAGCTAACTCACTTATGGCCTTTATTTTCGTTTACACATGAAGAAGAATACTGTGCTGCTGTAAACGGTGCTTAATACAGCAAATTAATAAAATTTTCAATTAATCTTGAGTAAAAAATATAGTAGTGCTTATTAAAACTTTTACCACCATATCCACTGTATTGTAGTTAAAAAAAAAAAGCCTTAAAAGGAAAATTTAGTTTAAAAAAAAATGTTTGCTTTCCTTATTAAATTACTATAATGTTTCATTTGAATTATAAAAATCGAACCTTTTCACGAAGTACGATTTTAAACATATTAAAAAAAATAAAAACTAATTATAACAATAAGCAAAAAATATGGCGTTTTAAAAAGTGTTTCTCGTTTACTTAGTCTATGTTTGAACTTTTTCCAAATTAATGTTCTTCTTTGAATACACGTTCCTTCATTTTTTTTAGATGAAGTTAAGATTGATTATTTACTTTGAGTGTTTGCTTTTTTTTTTTGAATAACTTATGCGGAAAATGCGTCAGAAAATTAACACATCTACGCATTGATTTTTTCTCCGTTTTTAAACAAATTGCGCGGTAGAAAAGCTTTTAAGAGGTTTTTTTTTTTTTTTTTTTTCATTTAAAAATGCAATAGTTTATCACGGTTCACTTTTTTGATTTCTAAATATATTTCTCTGAAATATTGCTTTGTAACGCACTGCAGCATGCTATCAATTTTCAGATAGCTTTTGTGGCTGAAAAAAATAGTTGAATCAACTGTAGTCAAAAGGCATACTTTTTTCATTTCATTTTTTTGAGCAATCATGAATTGCTAATTGTTTTCACTTGACCGTTGAATGACGTGCGTATCCGTCCGCTTCCATTGATTCTTAGCAAGCAATAACGTCAGCAACAGTTGCTGCTCCTCTGGCAGTGAGCCTCCACCAGCAGCACTGTCCAGCGGAATCCGCTACTCCTGAGCGGTTGCGTCTAGGTCCTACACGCAAGCACGCCTAGATACATACACACAACACTCACAGCTACACCACAAGCCTACACACACACACACACGCGCGCGCGCGCGCGCCCTTACACACTTACACAAACGCCTACGTGCACACACACACATACACTCGTGATTGCGAAAAGCATAATTCGAATTCACGAAGTCAAAACTCAAATTTCCATTTCTTTTCTTTTTTTTCTTTGGTGGTAATTTTCCTTTACGAGTAGCAATTAAACTAATAAAGCTACTAAAATGGTCAAAAAAACGGAGGTGGGGTTAAAGAGGTCTGGAACACAAAAATCGTCCAATTTTGCATTTTTTTTAAAAATCGTTTCCAAAAAACTGTTCAGTTTTTTTTTTACACTTAAAAGAACGCTTGAATCATGTTTCTATCTTAATTAGAACAAAAAATATAATTATTCTTGTTGCATGCATTTAACTAACAATATATTTAACATTAACCCGTAACAGGGGAGGTCTCACAGACCGTTTAAAAGTTTATCCCACCTCCCCTACTTCATTTTCAGTCCGATTGAATGGTTTTTCCCCAATAGCTTTTTGTTTTGTGACCTTGAACATCTCCCTTGCTTATCAGTATTTTTAGGCAAGTGCATCTGGTTCAAATTCAATTGCATTCTTCAGAAGCGGTCTGTGAGACTGCACCTCCCCTTCAGTGTTTCATCTTTCGGCAGTAGTAGACACGGCTTTTAACGTTTGCACCGCGAATATGGATTTATTTATTTGATCCACGTTATGCGGAAGAGATGTAAACTGTTCGAAATAAGGCTGCTATTTGTTTAAAATGTTCTTAAAAGGTACGCAATGAATGTTAAAGGGACAATGATAGCTTAATTATTTCTGGAAATACGACGCGATACACTAATAGTTTAGGTGATGTCAAAATTTTCCAGTAAGGTGATATAATCAATTTTCCGGTTTTAAAATGTTCTTTATGTATTTAGTAACTAAAATGAAATCATTAATACATAACAGATTCATTTTTATTGCAAGTAGTACGTTATTTACTGCAGCATGTGATGTTTCTAGAAAAAACGTAAGACTCTAGCAAAATGTCCTCGGAAAATGTGTATTTCGATTCAAAATTCAAAAATATTTTTCTCCCGTGCTAATAAAAGTTCAAAGAACATCTGAGGCAAATTACAGGAATGTATCTTATATACACGGTTTTTAAGAAATTTTTAAATAGAGCGGTCTCTGAGAGCTCACGTCCCCTGTTACGTCCTGATTACTTTTCACCTGTTACGGGTTAAAACTTTGGATTGAAATTTTTATTCAAATATTTTCTATTTTTTTAAATTGAATAATTATTTTTTAAATCGCCGAATAAATATTAAAGCTTAATTATTTGTGCATTTTTATTTATTTATTTATTTATTTTTTTGAAAAATTAAAATTGACCAAGAATATTTTGAGTTTTAGCAAATTAAAGCAACTCCATTTTTTAAACAAATGAAATTCAAATTCGGACCCAATTTATATTAACATGGTCAAATTATAAAGTATTAATTCGAAAAGAAAAACACGCTGTCAAAAATAATACTAATATGAATGCTAGGGAAGATAAAGAAAATGATACGCAATTCTTCAAATGCAACGAACAATGACTTAAAGTGGACTGTGAAGGTTGTCACAAGTGGGTCTATATCACTTTAAGATGACATGTGTTCGACGATGACACAATTAATTTTTGGTTGCACTGAAAATTATTCCTAGTAAAATCATTCAACTGTAAAACAGTATTCGACTTCATGCAATAAAGTATTTCATTTTTGAAACAACCTAAATTTTACTTAATCGATTTCATTTATTTTCCCCTTTAACTAGAGTAAAAAGAGTATTTTGTCAAAAAGTGAAAGTAAGGAAACTCGACTAATGTAAAATGAAGCTTTCAATGGATATCTTTATTTTTTCACATTGTTTAATAGTTCTTTTTTCTTTATAGCTCTTTAAATATTGTTAAATTTTACCCCACATTCCGTTACAAGTGAAAGTGCAAACAAAGCCCCCATCTTACGTCAAGAGTGTGCTCAAAAAAAAAAAAAAATCAATTTAATAAATTACTTGCAAACGGAATACGAAATTAACTGTTTAGTTTGACAAGTTGTGTTGTTCCCTTCGCGAGAACTAGCTATAGGCAGCCATAGCTATTGTGGCTGCTTCTTTCACTACGGCGCATTTGTTATTCTTAACCATATCACAGGTAGATATATCAGCATGTAACCATGCAAACATGGCCACTTTTTAGTCTTAAGTTGTCACAGTCACTTCATTAGGATTATGCTAAATTTTTTCAAAGTGTCTTATATGTTAGCTCAAATTTTATCTGTTGATTCTGCTGCCAGGTCAGACGTAAGATTATCCATTAATTTCAAAATAAATGTTCTTTGATGTGTCTCCGGGGGAATGGATTTCTTGTCTTTTGAATCAAATATTACTTTCTTCGCTACTTGGTCAGTTTCGTTACCATCGACACCCACATCAGAAAAAATCCATTGAACAGTTATTGTTTTGTTGCAATTAAAAAGTTCGTTTAAGAATTGTCTAATTACTGTTATAATTTGAGTTACTGCGTCTCACAGGGACATTTTCGCAATATAGTTTACTGCATACGCCACCTTTTGAGCCTTCAGTGTACAATATTTTCCATTCAGGTTCTGGGTATTGTTCCTGTAACATGCATATTGCATAGTGTGATTGCTTTTAATTTAGTGTCCTAAGGCGACTTTGAGCTTCCCATTCAAAACGGCAAGTCTTTTCAAAATTGAGGTTATTTTCTCGTCGTTTTCCATAACAATATTCACATGATTGCTCTCAAGAACTAAAAGTTTGTGGTGTTTAAAAAATAAAATTAAACAAAACAAAATAAATAAATAAATACTTTACATCAGTAAATAAAATAAATTAAAAAAATTTAACACAATGGTATTTTTTCATCTAACTTTTAAGTTTAATTTTAAGTTAATGATGTCTCATTGACCTGAAGGAAGATATATATGTTCTATGATTTATCAAATAAACTCGAACGTGGGGGGGAGGGGGACTTTAAGGAAGAGGTTACTTCCATAAAGATTCTTAAAATGTTAAAGATTTTCATAAAATACTTCAAAAAAGTGAGCTACGGAATGTCGAAAAGCTCCTAAAGAAAGAGACCTTATTAATGATGAAACAGACATCGGCTTTTATGTCAGTAAAATATTCACTTTGCTTTCTGATTTACGACAAAAATATTGTCCTTTAAAGCTGGAAACTCATCCCAAAAGGATCATATGGTTACGAAAAAAAGTCCAACTTTTATTTCAAAATAAACGGATTTGTAGAAGAGAAAGTCTTCTTACCATCATTCGCCATTTGTTTTCATTGCTTTGTCAAAAGCTTCCTCTAAATTACCCAACCGTCATTTGCTATTAAAATCCTTCAAAGACTCACGTATTATGGCTCTTTCAGAAATCATAGAACGGTTTGGGAATTGTAGGGAAAAAAAGGCTTTAAGACTTTCCATAGAACGGCTTTGCTCTACTTATGCATTACATTTATATGAGCGTATGCATTGCATTTATATGAGCTTAGAATAACCCACAAGAACTATGGATTTTTCTTTTTCCAAAGCAGTCAAAATGGTTTACTTGGAAATGCCATCTTTGAATACCATGACTTTTAAAGAAAACAAAGCATATATGCTTAAAATGGTTAAAGATAAAATTTCCTTTTTTATAATGCTTCATATAAAAAGGAAATAGGATTAACTATATTTTCCATGAAAGCAGTACAAAAAGAAAACCTTTTTTAAACTGTCAATAATTTCATTATTCTTCTTCGTACTTTAACAATCTTTAAACTTAAAAGGTATTTCGCTTAAATTCGAGAAATTTAAACTATTACTAAAAACTATCTCATTAACTGTATTTTCAATGTTTAATAGCAGAACAAATATAGCATGTTTAGAACTGTAACTGCACAATTAGAAATAGTTTACAATATTTTAAATTTCGAGGTGCCATAAATGAATAGACAAAAGAGATCATTAAAGAAGCAAACATGTACAAAAAGAATAAAAATCACGATATTTCACATTAACATACTTGTACATGTACGTGTCTGTAATCCCCAACTTCTCCGGAAAGTCTATGTCTACCAAGTCAATACTGGTATCGTTTAATAGAGGATAAACAGGGGAATCCATTCCACCCTGTCTCACCTTAACTTTAATGGAATCTGTCTAAACATTAAGGAGCCGGACATTTAGGATATAGTGAGGATATCCAGGGACAAAAACATTAAAATCATTTGTTAACCGCCGTGGGGGGGAAGGTCAATCGAGGGTCTGCAAGCGGATGCCAGAGCAAGGGGGCTAGGGTCCCTAACTTTCTAATAAAATTTGAATTATTGATTAAATCTACGTCATCTTTAAGTTTAGGTTATATATATATATATATATTTAAGATTTCTTCCTAAAAGAGCAAAAGTAAGAATATCTGAACTGTTCAAAATTAAAAGAAAAACAGCCCAAATCATAAATTGAAAAATGAGCCCTAAATGAAGCTGTCCTGACCACGATCTTATAAGCCTAAATCTCAAAACTGCAGCATAAAACGAAACTAGCTTTGTTGTATCTAAATACACCATATTATTAATTGCTGATTAATTTTCGGCACTAACTAGTTCGTCGCATTTACATTTTCTACTAAAAATATTTCAAGATCATCGAATGCATTTTTTTTAGAACCAGAAGTAGATTTAAATTGGCATAACAACGCCAACTGCAAGGGGGAAATCTGATTTTAGCAGCATATTAAACCTTTACTCGGATTGGAGGGAAACAAAAAACAACGTGGTTTAAACAGAAAAAAAGTTTAAAACACATAAAACGTAATTCATCCTTTTTTGTCCATTTGTGATAGATGTCAATTTCACAAATTATTTCTTGCCACAGAGTTTTTTTTTTCCAGTGAGTTACCGACCTATAGCCAGGGCTAAGGCAGAAACACATGAAATACACCACCAGCTCAGTCATTTCATCCGAGGACTGCAGTTTCGTACTTATTAGCACTCATCAGCTCGGAATAGGAAATGCCTGAGCTGGAGGTGGAAATCCTCTTAAGGAAGCCAAGAGTGGCAAACAAACTGGTAGCTGAAACAGAATTAGCACTGACCAGACGAGTGACCGAATCAATGGTTCAGTTCAACTCGAAGATTGCAAGCAAGGCAGTCCCCGGATAAAATGACTGAGCTGGCGGTATATTTCATGCACACAGTTAATGCTTTTCTTCCATTCCATATAGGTCTTATTGATTATTTATTTTACGTATAGTTTAGCGTACTGTTTTGGTGATAAATGGGTTACATTAATTTACCAAAACCTTCAAGGTTTACATTTCAATTAAAAATGGAAATTTAAGAAAATAAATATCAAATATTTTTTAATTGCCTTTCGTATATATATTTTAAAATCAAAGTACATAATTTTCCTAAATTATAACAAGAACGACTTTGCTTTTATACATGTCTGTACTTTTCTCCACATAGCATGATAATATAACCAGGTTTGAATTTCAATACAAAAAGCATCAGCATTAGGAATTATCCTTAGATGTGATACCGAACAAGGACATCAAAAACTTATTTCAGAGCAAATGAAATCAAAACATTCCATTCCGGTCTAATGTTAGAAGTAAGTCTAAATAGGGAATAATAAAAAATATTAATTTAAAACCAGCCGGAGAAACTTTGATCTTAAAACTTAACTTTCTACAGCATTCATTTAAACTACAGTTGAAAAGAATTCATTTTAAGAGAAGTTTAGAACTATCGATTTCAAAACTTTACTTTTTGATCCGTTAATTGAAAATTCCATTTGAACTCTAACGGCACCTCGTTACCAACTGCTGATAGTTTTCTCAGTTAAGTAGGTTAGAAGTGCAAAGAACATTAAGACATAAAAGTAAGAAATTTCTGGTGAAAATTACTTGCATTATTTCTTTTTTTTCGAAATTAAGTTACTGGCAAGCAGTTGAAAGAAAAGTGAAACCAGTTTTGGAGTTTTAAGTGTCTGAAACATATTTTCAAAACAATAAAATTGAATAGAAATAGAGTTTTTTCAAATATAGTAGCAATTTGTTACTGTTAACCGAAAAGTGAATAAATTCAACATTTGTTGAGAAAAAAGATAAAAATTGGGGAAAAATGGTGTTATTCAGTGATAATTACCAGTTAAGTATACTACATTGTGGAGAAAGTATCTACTAAATAAAGAAAAACAATCGAAGAGCAAAAAACTTACATTTTATTACAGAATTTGTTCAAGCTAATTTTTTATTTGCTTGAACCACATATTTCAACGGGGGTGTCGTGGCGCTGAGATGGAACATTCGTTTAGTATTCCGAAGGTCGTGGGTTCGATTCCCTCTGGAGCTCTTGGTATTATGTCCTCTCTTTATGCTGTAAATCTTTCTTGTGTTGCCTCATTTGTTACTAAAGCTGCCCAACTCTCAACGCAATGGCAACAAATACTTTCGTTGTGATTATTGACTACAACAAAACAATAACATAATTTAAGCATGTTTAAATACAGTGGCAATGTTTCTCTAGCAAATTCAGCGATGTGGCTAATCAGCGATGCGGCTAAGAAAATTGAAATAGCTTTTAAAGCCTACTTTGGCTAAATTCTGTTACACTCTGCCTAAATACTTCAATACTTTAGGCCTACGATTAGCTTTTTTTAGCATGTCGAAAAATTATAATAATGTGATAATTTATAAAGTGCCCTGGATGTGACAGTTAAAACTTATTATGTCCATTGAATGTGGGATTTTCGATATATATATATATATATATATATATATATATATATATATATATTGAGTTTATCAATAGTAGTTTAGTATGTTTTTGTATTGAGGTTGAAGTTGGATTGTATTTTTTGGCATTAAAAGAGAGATGACTTTATTAGGTCCCAGTGTTCCTTATAACGTCAGTTTGCTATTTTTTGTTAAACTGATTAAAATTACAATTTGATTTAATTTTCGCATTGAAGGATCTTACTTTTTTCATTTTAAAATTCGGATCTAGTTCAATCATGAGCTTGGTATTAGGCCCTGAACTTAGTTGGTTATATTTGGCGCAGTTTCCGTTTCCAGTAGCGAAATCAAATGCCTCCTATCGAATATTTAATTAACGTTTTTCAGTGGTGTATAAAAATCTCATGTTGCATTTTATTTGTAGAATTTTCTTAATCAATGATAAAGCAGTCAGTCTGTGTGTATGTTCTTAAATTAAATAGGACCAAAACCATTTACACGATTTTGTTTTATTTGGCACACAATAAATTTAGAGTCCTTCAAGAGATTTAATTTTTGCTTTTTGTAAGATTTTAACTTGACTTTCAACTTAAAATTACTAATATGGGGACGAAATTTAGTTTTAGCCATTTAAATGTCAATATTTTTCTGCGTAAAACAATATTTTCAAGGCAGTTGTGAGCCTTATAACAACACCTAGAGTTGTTTATGGGAAAACTTAAACGTTTGCAGAATTTTGTTAAAAAAAGTTAAGTAAAGGAACAGTTAAAAAATCACTCAGCATAATAGTACAATACTAGTAACCATATTGCGTATATGTTTTGGTTTTAATGTAATCTCTTTTTTGATAGATCAAAAACAATGTGGAATAATTTTTATCAGCAATTATATTATTCAGTTTTTTTTTCTCGTTGAGTCTGTTGTTAAGTTGTTAAGATGTGTCGTTCAAGAACAAACGGGTCAAAAAGAACGAATCCTTTAAATGAACGGATCCGTTCGTTCACCTAAAAAATGAACGACCGTTCTTTTTAACGGTGAGCAGTTTGGAACATTGTATGGATGCACTTGTGATAAAATCGCCCCCCCCCCTTTTTCGAATTGCACTCATCTTTAATTTTTTAACTCTTAATCAATCTCAAATTTCCTGTCTCTCAGTGCAGTGCAATTGCACTCATTTCGAAACTTTTTACTTTCTGCTACTATATTCATCATTTTCCTCAACGGTTGCAATTAACTTTTCTAGTGATTATTTTGTCTTCTATAACAACCCTCCTATCAACTACTACCATCTAAGTTGATTTCGCTTTTTTTTTAACTGGACGACTTCCAAGTCGCTTATTTAACATTCAATATCCAGAGATTTTTAATAAGGATTATTACTGTCTAATTTTCCTTCATTTAAAAAAGTGTTCCGCTTTTTTTTCTGTTCTTATTGGTACTGCAGAATAATTTTGAAGCTCCCTAATATTTAAGTGGATCTTTTCTTTTTTATTTAAATTTTTATTTAATACTATATGTATGTATACAGCGCTGTAGCTGGGAAAACATGAAGGAAAAAACCTCGTTTTCGTTTGAATATATGACATGGTTGACAGATGTTTGTTTTGTGGTCAAAAAAGGTCAGCTTTAACAGTTTACGCCAGTTTTTATTTTAAAAAGCAGACATTTTATGATTAGAATATTTTTGATGAGTTTATGTATATTTACCGTACATAGTTTTAATAAGCATTTCTTTATCCTCGTGTTTGATGTATTATAGCATGTTTCTTTTTTTTGGTAGTCCTCTCCTTTATTTATTTCGTGATTTTAATTTTTTAAAATGTAACCCCAAGTACACCTTTAAAATGATATTTTGTTTTATTTTCACTCGTCACCTTACTACACTTGGCGATAAGATATTTCAATTTAAAATTAGAGTACTATTTCACGTAAGCTCAATTTTGCAATTTTCAATTTGCAGTTTATTTATTTTTTTATACAGTAAAATTTAGTACCTTAATTTTCTGAAGTGATGAAATGGAGCATGCGATTTTTGGAATAGAAAACACATCTTAAAATCCAGCAAATGAGAAATATCTTGTAAAATGAACTATAGTTGCTTTGTACATTGAAACCTGAATTAAGTTTTTTAAAACCATATTTCATAGGCAAAATTTCATACTTTTAGATGATTTTAATTGTTTTTCCTTCAAAAAATATTACTGATATGAGACATTTTGAATGTACGTGAGTATGTCGTGCAGAGCTTGCGACTTTCTTTATGACCTGCAACTTTTTTAAAATGAACGAAGTTGTTCAAATGCACGAGTTAAATGAACAGATCAAAAGAATGAACGAACCTTTTGATGAACGGGTCATTAAAAAGAACGACTTTGCCCAACTCCAGTTTCGTTGGTAATGAAATAAATGTTAAGACAAGACAGAATAAATGTTAAGACAATATTAAAAAATGTTGAACTATCAACATTTTAACGAATTTATTTTAAATAAAATACAAGTCATTAGAATAACATGTCTTGGTTCAAATCGTTTAAACTTATTTTAAGCTCTTTAAATAAAACATAATGACAATGTTATATCAAAGAACTGTTACATTAAGCACAAAACTTACCATGAAACTCCTTAAGAATTATAAAAAGAAATATTGTTCCATAAAAACTCCCATAAAAAAAGACACTCAGGTTAAAATTCTAACTCGTAAAAATATGAAATATTTTGAAAACAATATGAATCATTATCTTCAGAACGAGTAATAAATGGATGTCACATGATTACAATAATCATACGTGATTCTCCAAAAAACTACATTCACACACAAAATCAGGTGAAAATTTATGGGAGACATTATGTCTAGTGTATATTATTGCCATATACTCCTATTTTTAACTTTAATCACGTCGTTAAAGCACTTGGTCACGTTTACGTAAAAGAAAAGTTCCGATTGGTATGTTTAGAATCATATTTATTGTCACGATTGTTTTTACTATAGTACAAGGGAGGAAATGAGGAAAGTGATTTGCTCTATTTTTCTGAAGATTGCAGATTAGCGCTTTTACAAAAAGCACGAAAAAGAATTTTTTCTTTTGGGTAAGTTTTTTTCTTAAAGGCAGTTGGTATATAAAAACCTTATGTGTTAAATTTTCTGTGTTAAAATGTATGTTCAATTTTTCTTTCAAACATACCTTAAAAATGATAAAGTTAAATATATGATAATGTATGTCAATTTCTTAAAAAATCTAGAAAATCGCCCTTCAAGGTATGATGAGTGAAAATTGCTTCTACATTTGAACGAAGCATTTGTCTGTTTGGTGATATTTCGATAGATGAAATTTTAACCCTAACTCCAATGGATTAACTCGAAGCTGTCTTGGATAGAGTATTTGTTGACCACCTTTTCGTTTTTTTTTTTTTAATCCTGAAATGGCAGTCTTACCAGTAGAAAATTTAAGTTACCGGATCCAGTTCAGCCTTGTCAAAATATGGCATTTTATTGCATGTCAAATATTTCCAGAAAATATTATCAAATAATCATGCTATGGCGCGTTTGTTATGGCATCCTTTTTGATGATGTCAGGAACGTTACTCGATCAGTGAATTAGCTATTGTATATATTTGAGGATATCGTATAAAAATCCTGCTACAAAAAAAGAAAGAAAAGGAACAGTTAATGTCTTAATACAATTATAACCCTCGAAATACAACACCATCCGGATTTTTTTTTTTGTTCGGTCGCAACGCAATATGGTCAACGTGGATGCATGAAAAACGTCCATCCTAGATTGTTTATGAGAAAAAAATGTTATCTTTTTACTATTAATTATTTTACCTAATGTATCTTTTTAACCAATAATGCCCACCTAAGAAACCGAGATTGGTATGAAAATTTTCAAGATTAAGCAGGCCCAATTTATATCAATCGTAATCTATTCTATCCAGCATTTCAGATATTTTACCCTATTTAAATCATTTTTGACTTATTTCGGGATATAAATTTAGTTTTTGAATCTTGGAAAAGTCTTTCCTCAAGAAAGGAGTATGCGTAACAGACCAAGTATACATTAAAACTGAAAAATATTTTTGAAAGTTAGAGTTGTGTATTTTACAAATTAATATACAATATATACCGTCGTGGAATGGGCATGCAACGAAATAAAGCATAATTAACTTTAATTATCATATTTCAGGTTATAATGTGAATAAGATGGTTCATTTATGTGTAACTAAAACTGCTTGCGATTTACAGTTGACATACAGTTGACACAAATAAGTTTTAATAATATCGTTCTGTGAAGTAAAGCTTATCTTGTGTATATTTATTGTTAAATCACAAGTATAAGATAAAAGGATAAGAAATTTTCATTAGTTTCTCTGTAATAAAAATATCTTTTGTGAGATAAAAAAATAAACATTTTATACAGGTTTTCACAGAGAAAAAGGACGCCATCTACTATCGAGACCAAACTGAGTAAGAAGCATCATTAATTTTCATTCCGTTATCGATTTTTTATACAAGTTTTGGCTTTTAACTTCCTCTTTGCAATAAATATAACCTTTGGCTGCTTTGCGATCATACAATTTACCATAAAATGTTGATTTCGAAATATATATTGAATATTGCAGAATAATTGAATAGTAAAAAATGTTTTTTTCTAAAACATGCAAGTAAACCGATAAAGTTTTATTTTAAAGGTTTTTATTATGTTACGCTAGGGATTGCAAATAAATACCGTACAAAAAGCACTTAACTTTTTTTAGAATTTGTTTTCTCACGAGAGATGCATTTTTTAGCACTCAGTTTGAAATATTAAATTGTAATGTTTGTTTGAAAAAAAAAAAAAAGGTTGCTTTAGCTCATCCTCATATATATATAACAGCCAATGATCGAGTGACGCTACTGACATCATCCACAATGAAATTCGTGCCACGGCATGATAATTTGACAACATGTTTTGGTAATGTTTAAAATGCAGGAAAGTCTAAATTGTGACAAGGCTAAACTGAATCCAGTAACTTAACTGTTTTACTGGTAAGCCTGTCATTTCAGACGAATAAAGAAACGAAAAAGTCGTCAAAAATGAAGGCTATCAAATGGAGTTTAGGGTTAATCCACCGGAGTTAGGGCTAAAATTTCAACAGGGTTAATTCACCAGAGTTAGGGTTAAAATTTCAATAAGGTTAATCCACCGGAGTAGGGGTTGAATAGGGGTACGGGCAATTTTCCAGTTAAAGAATATTAGTGACGAACTTCTTGTTTATATTGTACTAATACGATAAAAAATTAGTTAATTTTGTGCAATAGCATACACTCATAACACCTCATGATAAACAGTTCAAGAATAAAAATCATTACGTAAAGTTAATTTTGTTTCTCCATTTGCTAAAAAAACAAAGGAAAATTCGCATACTCGAAGAATAAAAACCTTTATTCAAATGTTGCGAAATTATAAGCCATTTTTTTTTTTTCAATTTAAAATAAAATATTCTTCCTCGGCAGGGAAATTACGCAACTGCACGAATATTCAGCAATCCACTCAAAATAGTACCCCGAGAGATTCTTTTAAAAATAGTCATTAAGGTAATGATAGCCCTTGTCCGCTTTAAAATAAATTGCACTAAACTAAACAGCCCATTTGGAACAAAATGCAAATTCTGTTTATAAGTGCTTAAACTTGCCCCTAATCACCGTACAAAAACATGGAAAGTTTTCAAGCAAATGCATTAAACACGTAATAGGTGGTTTAAGTAATATAAGCTATACTTTCTTTTCGTTAGAATGCAAAAAATACCGTTTTAAACTATGAGAAAATTTAATATTCAGGATGTTATTTAAATAAAAATAATAAAATTTTTTGAAACGTATTTGAAATCTTATTTTTTTCAATGTATTATTTATAAATATATCTGCATCTGTATTTTTAAATTTTAGAAAACCGTGTCTCACTACAAAATTAAGAAATAAACTGTTGGTTAATTTACTTTAGAATTACCTGTATCCCCTCTTCAATATGCAAAAACTATTAAGACTCAAAGTTTAATAAAATGCTTCATTACGAAAGAGTTTTTTTTTTCTTAAGAGCCGAAAAAGAATGACTGCTTTTCCTTCATTTATTTCAAATGCCTTCTCTTTTCGTTTATCATTTTTCGAAGAGTTGGTAATTATTTGTGCTGAGAATTTACTTAACTGCAGTAGCAAATTATTTGACTAAATAGAGTGTTTATGTTGTTTTCTAGCTTTACGTATGCATTCAATCAGTTTTTAAATTTGAAGCCTTACGTTTTTAAATTAAAATAATGCCATTGAAGTAGTTATTTGTATAATATTATTCCATGATCATATTTACTAAATCTTAATAAACTAGAAAATCGAAGTATGACGGGGAAAAATTGCTTCCGAAGCAATTGCCTGTTTGGTGAAATTTTGATAGTTCAACTTTCAACCCAACTCCTGTGGATTTAACCCTAAACTCGAGTAGATTGTTAACCACAAAGTAAGAAACTATGCCAATATGCTATCAAATTGTTCAATATTTCTTAGTGACTTGCTATAAAATATATGGATCCTATTACAAAAGTTACAGGTTCCACATCAGCATGATACAAAAGTTTAATAATAAAAGTTCACTAAAAAAATAAATAAATAAATTGCTAAATTGCTCGCGATGTAAGCAAATTTAAAAAAACTAATCTTAAAAAATATTCTTGAGTAATATATATATATATATATATATATATATATATATATATATATATATATATATATATATATATATATATATATATATATATATATATATATATATATAACAATCAACAATTTCCGTCCGATAAAACATTTTCAGTGTTAAGAATATACTATATATAAAAAAAAATCACGTAAGATACGAACTTACAAGAAATAGTGCATTAATTTTAAACAAATATATCATCTTTACAAGAGCAGTATGATCAAAGGTAAAAGTAAACTCAAAAATCTGATGTAGAAACCACACTACTTTTTTTACGATCATTAAGTAGAGATTTTTTTTATTATGTATACAAAAATGGGCACGCAGTAACAGATTGGACAATGGACAATGCGAAAGAACATCAGAGTAGATGATAGATGAAGTTGTTATTAAAAAAAAAAAAAAAAAAAAAACATAAAGAAACATTTTGTAAAGGAAGTTTATCCATATAGCTACACTGTAAAAAAAATTCGGAAACGTTTCTGAGTATATCGTGCAGCTGCGGTTCATGAAATGTTCAAAAACGTTTCTGAGTATTTCGGAATTCTCTTTCTGTAATGTCCGGAAACGTGTCTCAGTATTTCGGAATCCTCTTTCTATAATTTCCAGAAATGTTTCTGAGTATTTTGGAATCCTCTTTCTGTAATTTTCAGAAACGTTTCTGAGTATTTCGGAATCCTCTTTCCGTAATTTCCAGAAATGTTTCTGAGTATTCCGTGCAGCTGTGGTTCATGAAAGTTTCGAAAACGTTTCCGAGTATTTCGGAACTCTCCAAACAATTTTCAAAAACGTTTCTGAGAATTTCGGAATCCTTTTTCCGTGATTTTTTCTAAAAAATAATTCTTTACTATAGTATTGCATGCCATATCAGTTTCAGTTTTTTCATATCTAAGAGCAATGAAACAAGCAATTTTAGAATCATTCGTGGATTTTTTTTTTTTTTTCTGAATTTCTAATGACAAATAGCATGGTTAACAGCATAACATATGCACAGTTATAAATTTTTGAAAATTTATGAAATAATATAGTAGTTTCATTCATAATCACAAAATCGTCGGGGGAGGGAAGGGGAGTACTTTCTCAAAAGTGGGATTGTTTATTAAACAATATTAAACTTCAGTTTTTCTCTCAATATTTTCAAGACAAAATTATCAACATATTGTATTTTTAATGCAGAACTGAAAAACATATCTTGTATCAAACTTGATAGCTTTTATTTTCGGATAAAATTTGACAGAACTTAACTACACTTTGCGTTCCGAAATTCGTTCATGTCAAGTCAATTTCTTTGACGAACAAAGTGTACCGAAAAGTACCAACAGAGAAATTGATGAATTTAAATATGACACCAAAGTCCCCCTGCTGGAACCATACGGGTTTATTCTTCTGTTCTTGCCCTTTTCCAGTTTATCACAAATATAGATACTTAATCAAAATAGGTTACTGATTTAGAGTGTGCGCAAAATGCATTATATATTTTATGTATTAAAACATTGAACTCTATTACATGATTATTCCATTTCATATATACGAGAGTCCCCCCCCCACACCATAAGAGTGATGGTGCACCCATAAAATGATATAAAGCGCCTCCCACCTTAAAAAAAAGCAACCCCTTGAAAATGTCAATAGCACAATCTGCGTGGTGAACGCCCCTCGTCTTCTCACCATATGTGCATTGCATATTAATAACATAGTATTTAAAAACTGATCACTTTTAAAACGATGACATGAAATAATATTACTTTTTATTTCAGCATGTAAATGCAGCTGTTCCATTTTTGCCACTGACTCATTTCTCCTGACTGTCCTACATTAAACTAGTATATCCACGAAGGAAATGTTATTTTCGGAACTAATGTCAAGGAATTTTTTTATCGTTAACCACATTTAACAAAATGAATAAGCAGATGAATTAATTTCATAACTATGTTTTTACTAATAGATAACATGGTCATTTTCTAATGGTATAAATATTTTTAAATGAATGAATTAATTATAATAAAAAAAGATAAATTATACCGGCACATTTTTTGTGAAGCATATTACAATACAAGAAAATATTTGCATTACCATATTTCGAATGAATTAAACAATTGATTTTTTTTTCTTTTTGAACCAAAATGTATGTACATCTAAGTATTTCGAAATAACTTTTCTTTGATTGCTTCTCAAATATAAATCTTACTTCTTTTGCGTAATTAATCAGTTTCAGTTGGTTACAACAAATAGTACACCGCGCACATAGGTATGTAGGATAACTTTAAATTAATTCGATAAACCCAAAAACAGTTACAATTGGAGCCTCATCAAATGCAAATCAACAAAAATATAAATGTATATAACAACATGATTTAAAATATTCATTAATACTTACAAGTGAACATGAGCGGAAGAAAATCTAAGTACCTCCATTACAACTGAATAAGTAATCCAAAGGGTTTCGTTTCATTAAGTATAAACACGGGTGTTGAAACTATTCACGCTTGAACACACAATATATATCTAATTATGGTCGCATTGGAAATTGTAAAGAAGCAAATGGTTATTAACTAACTTAATAGCTGCGTACATCGTCTAAAAAATCAAGGGCAGTCCAAAATGCAAAGGCGTAAAATTAGTTTCGACACATTTTACTACTCTCTAGGCATGAAATAACAAGCAATCCAATGCTAAACAGTTGCTGACTGCAGCAACCATAGATAAGAAAAAAAGAAGTTCTCGTTATTTCCGACTCATTGGCGCCTGTGTTGGAAGGATGAAATAGGTTTCGAAGCATTGCGTCATCACTTCCGCTTCTAGATATCTTGAAATAACAAAAAGCTTTCTGAATATTGAGGAGTTCGCTATTGGATGAAGGATTCCTACTATTTCGGAAACGTTTCTGATATATCCAGAAACGTTTCCGAAATTTGTTACAGTGTACTGTAGTGGCCGAACTCTCTACATCCATTACAAAAATAACTTTCCAAGCATTAGAAAGGCAAACGGGTTCATTATTTTCAGATTATTTAATTGAAAACTCAATTTAAACCTTAATGTTATCTCCACCAACAACTTCAAATTGCGTTATATATTGAGTGAAGTTGAATTACTTTCTGATGAATAGTCATCTATTAAGCAAGAACTAATTAAAACTTCCTTGGGTATCATCATTTTGCATTGTAAATGGATATTTTGAATTACAATTTTCTGAAGCTTACTTACAGAGTAGGACACATTTCGGTTAAAAATTAAATACCCGCCTTGGAAAATACAGTAATATAAAAGCATTTTTTGTTCATTACTAAGTTAAAGTTTGCAAACAGTGAAAAGAGACTACCTTTTGATGCAATTTTAATTAAAAATATAGAAATTATGAACTTAATATGTTTAAAAGGAGTGAGTACACAGGGAGATTCAGAACAATGTATCAGAAATGTGCACGGAGGTCAGGCATATGGTAATAAACAAGAGTCATACAGGAACATAGGGTCGCATGCGCAATCCAGACGCGCAGGAGAGCACTGAATGTCGGGAAGATAGCCAGGATGGGATGAAGCGACGGAAAGCGTCAGTTGAGTCTTGGTACTTCAGATGTTCTTGTAAACGTATAACGTTAAATAAACTTCACCTTTCTGTAATAAAATAGCATTCTCTCTAACGGTTTTTGCGTTTTCCCGTGCCAGTCTTTTAACTCAGGATTGCCCATGCGACCGTATGTTCTGACATGATTATGTTTAATTACTATAAGCATGACCTCAAAGCACATTTCCGACACGTTGTTCCGAATCACCCTGCACATATACGCTCATGTTCAAAAATTATCTTTATGTATACAAAATTGATGATATTCAATAAAATGTATTATGATGTGATCCATTTTTTGCAGAAAATGTGTGAAAAACAAGCTTAATTAGCATTATCCAATCAAAAGTTATCAAACGAGTCTGTGATATGCAAATGTAAGCTTACATCATCCGATGCATAATCAAGCGCTTTGCGCAAAACGAATAGCTTAGTGAATCTCTGCGATATAACGTTTGACTTCAGGGTGTAAGGGCTCAAATCGGCTTGCTATGGCTTCGAAGTATCATTTGGAAGAATCTATGAAGTTGCGACTCATCGGCTGTCTAGAAGCAGGGCAGCCTATCACGGAAGTAGCCATATGTCTGAACATTTCATGACAGACAGTCCCTACATTATGGAAACAGTTTCAAAACGAGGGAACTGTTGTAAGAAGGGTTAGACAAGGCCGTAAACGAATGACATTTGCTGCCGAAGATCGATTTTTGGCACTAATTGCCCGTCGTAACAGGAAATCTACTGCTCGCCAGTTATCTTCATAGCTTGTAGCCACCACTGGAACTGCTGTATCACGGCAAACGGTATACAGAAGGCTTAATGATACATGCTTTTATGCTAGAAGGCCAATAGTACGTGTTTTACTAACCGCACAACATAAAATATAATGCCGGATTTAGCGCAGAGCACATCACAGCAGAAGTGAACACCAATGGTCCCATGTTCTGTTTACTGATGAGTCGAGGTTTAGTTTTACAGGTGATTCAAACGTGTTCACATGTGGAGGGAGGCAGGAACACGAAATTATTGCTCAAACATTATGGAACGTGACCGTTTCGGTTGTACAGGTGTGATGTTATGGTGAGGAATAATGATCAATGGAGGACGTCTGTACACGTTTTCAACAGTGAATCTGTGACCAGCGAGAGATATTGGGATGTGATCGAAGAGCCTTATGTCAGACTTTTCAGAAGAGCATGTGGACCTGACTTTTTATTTATGGACGATGATGATCGTCCACATCGAGCAACGCTCGTTGACGACTTCCTTGAAAGTGAAGGCATTGAGCGAATACCGTAGCCAGCAAAGTGTCCTGATCTGAATCCGATCGACAACTTATGGGACAACCTTGGAAGAGCAATTGCACGTAGACCTCATAATTCTTGAACTGTAAACGATCCGAAGACGGCATTTTTTGAAGAGGGGAGCTTAATTCCCCAAACTGTGGTTAACAACGTTATTGTCAGCATGAAAACACGTTATAATATGTGTGTACAAGTCTGGGGAGGTCATATTCCGTAGTAAAATCGTAAGGCTTAATTGTGATCTGCATTATTCCTTTTTTTTTCTGAGATTGTTTTTCCACATTTTATTACAATTTTCCATGTTTCATGCTACAATTTTATTTTATGTGCAATACCCTTACTTTTTCCTTTTGTTATTTATGGCTAATAGCGCTATGTAACACCCCACAAAAAATCACAAGTTCAGAATTTCTGAGAAATCCGTGAATTTATGCATGTAAAGATAATTTTGGACATATATATATATTTGGAGTATATATATATATATATATATATATATATATATATATATATATATATATATATATATATGTATATATATATATATATATATATTAAAGTTCCGTTTTTCTTTTACAAAAATGAATTACACATGTTTTAAGCAAGAAAAGTTCACATTTGAGAAAAATAAATTCCCTTTGCCAATATTATATTTACATTTATTATTTTACATTCCTCCTTAGATTTATTTTTTTAAATTAGCTCTTCATACATATTTAATATTTATTTCGTATTTAGATGAACGCTGCAGTAAAAAAAAGGAAAGTGCCACTTTAAAATATACAAATGTTATTCATTATTAGGACATGGGAATCATATTCTTAAAAAACGCACGTTGCGCTTAACGAAAACACAATAAAACATTAATCAACATTTATCGTAAGAAATATTTCAATTTCCGCACACAAAGCTGGAAGTAACAAGTATGCAAGAAATAACTTTTCGATAGAAAAGCGCATTCTTTAAAACCGCATCTCAGAAAAATAATTGAATTCAATTTATCCTAGGGCCTTTCTTTCAATAAACTAAGCAAGCCCTTCTGATTCTTACCAAACTCAATTATGAAATACTTTATTTAAATATCTTTTTTTTTTCGGTTATTTTATATCTTCCGGGTAAATGCAGCGGATGTGCAGCAAAAACTTTAAGCTAATAAATACTGAAAGATGATTTATTATTTTAAGTGGATGAAACTCTCTTTTGTTCTTAAGTTAAGAATTGATATTCAACTCAAATTGTCTAATGCCAGTAAGCAAAACTTGAATCTGCATTTGTATTTTATATTGTTATTAAAATAATTGAAAATGAAATTAAGAAGAAAAAAATGCTTTCATATTAAGGGGAAACATTTCTTATTCTAGAACCCAATTTTCCTGTACTTATGCATCAAGTTTTATTTTGAAAATAATGCAGTATATGCATATTTTTAAATTTTTAGTGACAATCAAAGGCATCTTCTTAGTGGGATAAATGCTAACAAAGAAAAGATACAAATTAAATTTCTTCAGAAACGATTTTTAAAATATATACTCTATTCATTTTTGATTACAGATATGCATATATTTGCTGAGGTTGATCGTATGTGTTAAGTTTGAGAAATATTCTTTTTGGCATTCAAAAATGTATGAATTTATTGATCTAGTTAGCCCCCATACAAAAAAAAAAAAAAAAAAAAAAAAAAAAAAAACACGGTGTTTCGACTACATGGGTTTTTGTTCCTTCACACGATACAAGTTTATTGGAAAGACTCACTTTTGTGTTATAAGTTAAAATATTTTCATTATTCGTTTTTGAATAGCAAATTTTGTGTCTATTACTCATTTATTTACATGAGCTATTTATATTCTTTTATATACTTATGTCTCACTGTGCACCATCTTATTTCATAAACGGTGAATTAAACAATTTAGTGGTTACGTAAGTTTTATGATTTTAATGCAACTTGTATGACACAGTTGACACTTGACACCTTCAGAGACCCTCTGCACCTTGCTTAGCAAATCGGTTTTATTTTCTCAGACAAATCTGTCTAAGTGAGATTATGAGGAATTTTGTTTAAGTGTAAAACATATGTATGTGTGTCATAAAGACACACGATAAAAGTAAGTTAACCTTTTGTGTTGCAGTAAAAAAAATAATAATTCATTAATCACTTTTGAATAGCAAAGATTGTATTAATTATTACTTTGTTTACACAAAATTATATACATATGTGTCATTGTGTATCATCTTCTTAATTTTTAAGAATATGGATTATCGTTTTTATACACATTCTAATATGGTCGCGCAGAGCAATCTCACAGACAAACACAGAGGTGCAACAGGCAGAGCACTTAGCTTCGAACACATCGGATCCCGAATCGAGTCTCAGTAAAGATGTTTCAGCCATAGTCACAACAATATTTTAATGTAGATAATATATTATGAACAATGATAACTGTAAACAATACTCGAAATGGGTTAGTTATACACAATTGTTTCAACGGAGGTCCATTTGACAGCTAACAGCTGTACTCAGTTTGTTGCCATGCTGCTTCAATCCAGCACCAAAACCTCGGAAAACGAGAAACAAAGAAAGCGATATGAGTACATGTGTGACATTTTGTTACACACAAACACACACACACACACAAAAAAAAAGAAGAAGAAAAAAACTTCTTCACTTCCGTCGCACAAAAGTTTCTCGATCAGATTTCAAATTCCTCGCACAAAAAGTTTCACTTGAAAAAGGATTTTAATAAAACGAATTTTTTAAAATTCTTCGCGACATATTTTAGCGACTTCTTATTTCGTAGTTTTTGGAGACATTTGTGTTGTTTTGCATATTTTTTACAAAACTCGAGACTGAAGTCAGTGTAACATGCATCGATACAGTGTCTACCCTCTTTTTTTCTCCTTTGAACATTGATGACACATTGTCTAGTTTTTACGCTTAAATGCGTATTCATTTTAGTTAGATTTAAAAAGCCGACATCAGAAAAATATTTTCTAAAGTATTATTCGTTACAGATAGACATCTTTTTTCCCTAACCATTGTTTACAATTTGTCTGAGAGTTCTGAGAATAAAAAATAAAATGTTGTCTGTCTCGGCCTTTTGAGGAACTTTAAGTTAAAAGAAGAAATTTAATTTTATGATTAACTTTATCCACATTTAACGTAAATTATCTTTATAAATCCTTAAAGACAATTTTACACCAAAAATGATTTATGTTTGAAAACTATAAATCGCCAAGCGGTACGGTTTTCTCTTTTTCGGCTTCTGCTTTTATGACTAAATGTTTTAGTCATTAATGTATTTATTTAGCTGCAGTAAAAAATAAAGAAATAAAAATTTGTGAAATATTTTTTACAAAAATTGAATTTAGCACTTAATTTTTGGCTTCAATTTGGACGAAATATCACTAAGGTTTCTTTAAATGACAGCCAATTTATGACAGCATTTCCATCCCATTACTTCCGTGATTTTACACTTCCACTTAAAGCTTCTTTCAGATTAAAATCCGTTAACATCAGAAACGTTTTATTATTTTTTTTATCGAATTGAATTTCTTAGCACAATTGGTTAGTAAGGATGTGTAATATTTGATATAAATACATTTAATTCTTAATGACAGAAACCGTAAATTGTATAAACTCGAAGTGAAATGCAGTTTCAACATTTCTTCTTGGAATTAGCTCAACCTAAAATTTTTTCATTGTTTAAAAGGATATATTAACATTGGAAACTAGAATCAGTTGTAATAAATCAATATAAAACAATTTTTGAATCTTCAATTTTAGTTTCGATTCGGCTATTTTTCCTCAAAAGTATAAAAGAAGACATAAAAAAGAGTAATATTTAGTTGATCATAGAAGTTTACAATAGAGGAAGGACGTTTTCTTTCCCTAGCAAGTAATAGATTTTTTTCAATTCAATGTTTTAGAAAGTACGTTACATGTTAAAGGTGATCCTGGGCTTCGAGTTTTCTAAAACCATTTTTTAGTTTTTATAATGCTCTTTGAACTTTCGAACAAATTTCCTCGTCTGCAAAAAGTTCCAAGCTTTCGAATAACTTAAATCTTAAAAATGTGGGTGAAATATCTCTCCCCCCTATATCATCAAACTTATTCGAAAAATGAGCTTAAAATTGGAATAAGAAATGAACTAATTAAAAAGAAAAAATAACTTTTTCGAAGTGCACGTCCCCTTGCTAAATTTTATTTTGTATCAAATTTAATGAAATTTCACCAAATGGTCTAGGCTCTATGCACATCACAGACAGACATACATACATCTATATTTTCTTTATTATTGGTAGACATTTAAAAAGAAAATACACCAAAACCTAATCAAAACAGAAATTGCAATTCAAGCTTTTGCAATGTATTAGTCTTGTAAATGAGTTTAGGGCATTCCAAGCAAAGTTTCAAAGTAGTTAACATAATCTCCTTTAACTTATTTAGCCTCTTTATGATAAATCATTCTACAGACTCGACAAAATGGCGCTATTTTGGGCTCCAAACAACTATGTCTGCATCTGGGCGGCAGATGTCACTTTCACTTGTTAACAAATTACCTATTCAAGTCTTCTGAGAACCCTTTCATCCTAGGCAAGGTTTGAAGAAGCTATTGTGCAGTTTTAGTTATTCCGGCATTATTGTTTCTCTGCTGATACACACATTTTTATTTGCAAAGAAAGCATTTGTTATTATACCTTCTAAGGAATGTTAATAAATTTATAGATTAACACAAACACAGAAAAGTCCTACCAGTATGAAGAAATGATTTCCTGAAGCACGTTAATTTATGGTAACTGTAGAAATTGACAAGGTGGTAGAAAAATTTGATCTTTGATTTTTTTTCTTAAAATGTTAAACGGAGTAAAGAGATAAAATGAAGAAATATTAGATAAAAAATCTGTTTAATCTACGAAAATTCTGAAATGTTACATGTTATTTTCGGGCAACGTTTTTTAACTTCACTGGTGTCCAACAGTTTTCTAGGAAAATCAAGAACATTTTCAGAAAATTTGGCTGAATTACTACAAGCTGCTTGAACGCAGACTTCTCACTGTCGTGAAAAACATTTTGCAGTCTTTTAAAACTCATCGTGCTCTTCGCCACGATATAATAAAAATCCTTGGGACTTTTGTGTTTCGTACGTGAATAAGGTGCCTGCACTTGAGACAGATTTTCAGTCAAATTTCTTCTGTCAGCTCACATTGTGCAATAGTGTACTTGGAATTACTCAAATTTTACTGTTTAATTTCCTAACCGTTGTAGTGAAATCTTAATGGTTGCAAATGGTAGTGCATTACATATTGAAATTTAAATATCTTTTCAAACAGCAATTTCTTCATTTTTACAATGAACACACTTTCTGCTTTAAGTAAGAGTTTTAAGCAGGATCGTCATTTCGAAACTTTCCAGGGAGAAGGGACAAAATGTGTATACTCATTGAAAAACAATAGAAATCACTCCCACATCTATGGAAAAAACAGTTACTTTTTAAAGTCGAGGGGGAAAGAATTGCCCCCCCCCTTGACCCACTTAAATGAAGAGCCTGATTTAAAGTACTAACTAAATTAACTTGGAGTCGAGCACTGTAATGATTAATCAGAACTGATATTGGTATACGAAATTCTAGACTAACTTTTGATTTAGCCACGTGATTCGGTAAATCGCCGTAAGAAGACATGTCTAGTTGAAATTAGAAAAATAATAAAATGAAATACATTTGTTTAGTCACAGCTAAGAAGTTTTTTTTTCAATTCGCACTGATAAGTGTTGGTTATTTATAGGAACAAAAATACTACAAGCCTGAATCAACACTATTTTCAAACTTCGAATAACTCATGATGATTGAAATACGTTCTTAGCTTAGAAATAATAAAATAAATGCCGCTGCTGATTGAATATCTTAATATTTTTTTCTCTATCACTAGCCAACAAAACCCATTTTTCATCTTAATTGTAAGAAGATGAAAATTATTAATGCAACTCCATCCATTAGTATTACTCCATCAAATTTTAATGCATATCTATTAGTATTTGTGTCGATAATACTAATAAATATTACCTATTATTATACGCAAACGTATAAAAAGTACACTTTTCTCTACAAATCTCCCGAAAGTCTCCCTAAATGTAACTAAATTAAGGAAATAGAAGTGTACGTCATGAGTAAGAAAACGAGAGCATCGTGGCACTATTTAATAATCTCTACATAATATAAAAAAAGTTTATAAAAAGCGTCTGTTTGTTCGAGCGCGCAAAACTCGAGAACTATCAGGCCAATTTCACTAAAATTTTTAGTTTGCTCTTTTCAGCCCCGGAAAAGTTTTCAGACCAGTTCGAAAAAAAAATTCGATGAGTATTTTTTTTTTTCAATTCCAATTTTGGCCCAAATTTCACATAAATTCCAGAATATAAGAATGAAAATTTGATTGCACGTATTAATATTATATATCGTTGGAAATTTAAAATTTTCCGCGTTTCTAACTTAATTACAGTGGGAGTTATTTGCGTTTTTACTTTGAATTGTTTTAGGCTTAGCTGAAATTTAGGCACTACTTTCTTTATTACATTAATCAATAAAAAATGAAGGAATTCTCCCACAGATTCACCCAAGCGACATTTTTTTTCTCCAGATCTATTTCGACCTCTGGTCGAAAAACTTTGCTTCTATCTCCAAAGGAAAATTACAAGACTTTTAAAATCAAGTTCAAAAACTATCATTTCCGTTCAAATTGTTAACCATTTTCTTTCGCATTTTAATTCCATAAAATTATTTTATTTTGTGTTTCCATGGTTACGCTTTTTGAATCCATTTTTCTCAATTTAATTTCTTATCTACCGTCATTGTTTGAAAGGGAGATTTCGCATGATGCTTATTCTTTTTAGTTCAGCCTGATTGCTGAATATACTTCACTTGACACAACTTTTATTTTCAAGGTAGACCGTTCAAAGCCGGGGGACGCAGCTAGTATAAATGTAATTAACGTCATTTTGGTTTATAGTTAAAATGCTGATTAGTGAACGATACATTTTTATCAGAAAATCATTTTAAATGCTATTGGTAGTACAAGAGTATTTGCTCCACGCAACAATTATTGTGCCAAAATTAAACGAACGTGTTGTAGAAGCTAAAAAATGAGCATGCACTTTAAACCAGCTCTTTAATTAGCACGCTTTTGCTTCTACATGTTTTAATTTTGCTGTTTGAAATATCGCAACTGCGTTTGCGTTTAATTGCAGTTTAAAAGCAAACATTTTTTTGGTGGCTGCTGCTGTAATTTTTCATAAAAGCTTAATTCTTCCTTGACATTTCCTAAAGCATTGTTTAATCATTGCATAAAAAGTTTCCAATATTTTTAAATTTTAATCTTTACTAATAATAAAGCCGAATACCTGTCTGGAGGTCTGTCAGACTGGATGCCTGGATCTCTGTGACGCGTATAACGCCTACACCGTTTGGCCGATTTTCATGAAATTTGGCACAAAGTTAGTTTGTAGCATGAGAGTGTGCACCTCGAAGCGATTTTTTGAAAATTCGATTTTGTTCTTTTTCTACTCCAATGTTAAGAACATTTTATCTAGCAAAATATCATAACGCGGAATAGTAAATTACGGAATTATCTTAACGTGGAACCATAACATATGTGAGCAAATGAACATAGCCAATTCGCGAGAAATTCATAATCCATTATTTGTAAATATAAAGGCAAACCAAATGATCTTTTAATTTTATACTACGGGCAAAGACGTGCGGGTACCGCTAGTCTAAAATAAAGGGTCATACCTAGAAGTGTGGGTAATTGTCATTTCGACCCCTTTAATGAAAACCATATGGAAATGCACTAACCAATGCAGAAACAGTACAGAAACTCAAAAATGCCTCTTGGAACAGATCAATGCAAGAACTGGGTGTGTTCAGAATGTTTTTGTACAGAAAAAGCATTAGCCACTAGTTTCGGAAATGCAATTGAAACGACATTAGTTATTTTAAGGATATTTAAAACTATTTTTGAAATGATAACTTCTTATGGCACGGTAAACCGATTTGTGATATAAAGCGCGTAACGGCGCTACTCTCGTCTAGCATTCCTTTCGTTCGCGCATATGACATAAGCACGCATGGTCGGGGAAATTTTGTTTCTTTACTGTTTGGTTCAGCTTAAAGCGTTAAGTGAGAGTAGAAAAAGTAATGAAACTAACAGAAATGGATGATCGTCGTACCATAACGCAATCTCCTAACAAAAGGCGAGTTTAATAATACAATATAATACCAATAACATTGTAAACAATATATATTCAAAACAGCATTTAATCTTTAAATTTATTTTCCAAACTAAAACATTTTTGCGATTAGTTATACTGAAACTATCTCGCTTCATTTAGGGTTTTGAACTGTGATAAAATGTACATATTTTAAACAAACTTCATCCACGCAGACTCCGCAACACGGGGGTTGGGGACGGCCGAGAAAACAAAAATAATAAATAAACATTTTGTTCATCACAGAGTAAAATCTAAAATGTTTCGTAAGTTTGAGCGTTTTATCTCATAAGCGAAATATTTAGAAACGACGTGTCATTTAATCTATTGTTTTTGCGCCGACATCAAAACTTATGTTTAAAAGTAGTCTGAATGGTGATCAAAGAATAAAATTATTTTTTATTTAGAGCAATTTTGACGTCGGTTCTATTATTATTATTATTTTCAAATTTCTTTAAAATAAAAATCTAACCAGCAAGCACCTTTCTCTCCCTCTTACGTATTCAAACGTTCAATATTTATTTATAAATCACCCATAAGCCAATTTTTACTTTCATAGGTTTAAATAATGATAATAGTTTAATCCTATGAATGTTATCACTTCTGCCGAGCGTCCCGTGACGCACATTTTTTTTAAATTTAATACTTTATTATACATAATGAAGATATCTATATCCTTTAAATAAACATTATTTATTAAAAATCGGTTTATTTTCAACTATTTTGTACAAATATATAACACTATGTATGGAACTAGGCAGATTTGTTCTCAGAGTGTCAAATGACCCCCGCCGCAATTCAAGGTAAACGAAGAGTAGTATTAATTGCATGTTAGTTTTAGATATTTCTGAAAGTTGTTCATATCGAATTTCGTTTAAAATGAGAAAGACTGAAAATATCAGTATAGCTACGGACTGAGGTAAATAGGAAATAGCCAGTGAGGATCTTTCCTATATTTTTAACCCTTTAAAGTATATCTGCATGACCCTCGCACTTTTTTTTATATTTATCCTTACTAAAAATAAAACTGAAACTCTGTCTGGATGTCTGTGATGAACATACGCCAAGACCGTTTTACCGATTTTCATGAAATTTGGTACAAAGTTAGTTTGTAGCATGAAGGTGTGCACCTCAAAGCGATTTTTCGAAAATTCGATTTTGTTCTTTTTCTATTCCGATTTTAAGAACATTTTCCCGAGCAAAATTATCATAAGATGGACGAGTAAATTACCAAGTTATCATAACGTGGAACCGTAACATGGGCAAGCCAATTTGCGAGAAATCCACCATACATTAAATAAACAGGCAAACCAAAAGACCTTTTAATTTTCTACTACGGGCAAAGCCGTGCGGGTATCACTATTAACTAAATAAAAATAGAGTGCATGAAAATGTTCAGTAGTCTAATTTTTACACTGCGAATTGTTAGGAGATAGTTTCACTTTCAAAGAGCAATGGCTTTTAGGTGATAGACGGCAGTTAGCACTTAGATTACCATCTCACTGCGAAAAGAGGAAGGTAAAGTTAAAAGTGCAGTAAATTCTCTATTTTTAGTATAACATATCTTAGGCGCCAATGTGACTCCTCCCCTTTTTCTAGGTATAAGATTTACCTCATAGTAAGACTAGGACCTTATAGTATAGACTAGGTATAAAATCCGTGTAAGAATGCTCGGAAGTCGCTTCCCTGAAAGCTTTCACCACGCTAACACTGAAGATGGCCGCCGCAGATGCGGCCGAAACGTTTGGAGCAACAACACTCAGACCACGGCACAACAGCCCGGAACCTTACAGCATTATTATTTTGGTGTACGATCATTTACACAGCACGACTATAACTAATTCCATAAATAACACTCAAATAGAGTCACGATGTGAAAAGTCGGAAAGTTCCGTTAACTATTATTCGGTTTCTTGAACAGCGAATTAAAAGCGGCTCCCACCCTCTTTCTAGTGATAAGAAAAAAATAATAATAATTTGAATTTTGACGTTTGGAATTCAAATTATTTTTTTCGCAATCACGTGTGTGTGTGTGTGTAGGTGTGTGTGTGTATGTGTGTATGTAGGCGTGTGTGTCTGTGTCTGTGTGCAGGCATGATAGTGTGGGTATGTGTGTGTAAGTGTGTGTGTTTGTGTGTGTATGCATGTGTGTGAATGTGTGTAGGTGTGTGTATGTGTGTGTGCGTGTGTTTGTGTCCGTGTGCAGGCATGAGTGTGTGGGTATATATATGTGTGTGTGCGTGCGTGTGTGTAGGATATGAACGCAACCTGGACACGGTTTTCATAGGACCTCAAAACAGTCAAGTGAGAACAATAAACAATGTGATTGTTCAAAAAAAAAAGAAACTATCAACAAAAATGTATTTCAGAAACAGAAGAACGTAAGTCTCATCATGATAATTTTACAGGAGGGAGGAAAAACTTTTTTTGGTGCATGCAATAGATGGAACGCGTTGTCTTTTAGCCCCAGGGCTAAAGTTGTTCTTTTTCCAAATGGGAAAAAAATTTGAAAAGGATTTCTTTTTTCAGAATTACGTTCACAAGGCTCGGAATGAACTAATAAACGGAAAATCGCAATTTTTGGACTGATGACAGTCTGGTTTTGAGGCACAGAAATTTCGGCTGATTTATGTATCACGTGACTTAAGAACTTGGATAATATAGAGTCAGATAGTGGTATTAAATATTAAAATGCATATTACATAAAATATTTTATTTCTGTTTTTAAGAAGAATTATGAATGCGAAATATTTGATCCAATCGGTCCAACATCAAGCTAAAATGCATTTAGAACAAACGTCTTTAAAATATCTCAATTTTAAATTTTTATATCAATCACCTCACTTATATCTTATTCATATTTTCCGTAAAATCAAATGTTCTTAAATCTGGGAAAATATCGGTAAATAATGCACACATCACACATATGTTAGTTTTCTTATATTTAAAAAATTTTATATTGCTACCGTACTGTTTCACTGAGATTTTCCGAACAAAGACCTTACCCTCCATAAAATTGCTCAAATGTGTATTAATTAATGCATTACAATCACTGAACCATAATCAATATTGTCGATGTGGAAAATCTCAATTAATTACTTAAACCCCTTCAGGCATCGAGAAGCATCAGGTATGAGATTCCCAAGGAAGCCATCTATTTTACAGTATTAAAATAAATTTTGAAAACACAGATTATGTTTTGTTACACCCTTCATTCCAGTGAAAGATAAAAAATGGGGACCATTCATTAAAGAAATCTTAAAAGAAGGTTTAAGTCATCCATTTTCCACGCTGGAGGGTTTCAAGGGTCGTTAATTTTCATTCCGTTATCGAAGTCGCTACCAAAATTTTTATACTGTAAACCATACCTCATAAACTTTTGCTTCATATCCTTTGAGATTAACGATAAAGAAATGACTGGAATTCTGTGCGGTTAAACAAGTTAAAAAAAATAAGAAAAAATAGGAGACTGATCACTAAAAAGTTGTAAATTTCTCAAAGATGGCCGTGAGTTTCATTTTAGCTACCTGAAAATGAATATAAATTTTTATTTATTTTTAATATTTTTTATGATGTATATATCCTAACGCAAGTGCTTTTCACTAGTAGTAGTTTTAGTACATTATCAGAAAAAAAAGTCGTAAACATGAAATTTTCGTAACCATACCCTGTAGAACGATATATATATATATATATATATATATATATATATATATATATTAATTCTGAGATAATCATAATCAGGTTTAATCGATGAAAAAAAACCACAAAAGCGAAGAATATTATAATTCTTGAAGAAGACATTGTGGATAAATATCCAACCCTACTACTTTCTACTGAATCTACTTGACAGTCAAAATGTTTATCATTCGGAGTGAAATTTTCAACACATAAAGTAGGATTGGAAAACCCGAAGTTCTTAACATGCTATCATTACTAGCCCTTTTTTGCGCTTACATTGTTTAGTAGTTTACAATTATTTACATTATATTACTGATTTTTTTTTCTGCACCTGCTGTGTTATTTAAATGCCTGGGCAGAGATACAACAACCCATGATCAAAGGTAGAACTATATGTTGTAACTTGAACCACAGTACTATTGCTTTTTTAAACATTAAATGAAGCATTTTAAAAGTAAAATAGAAGCTTGAGAAAAATAACGACAAAAATATGAATACTAATTAGAAAAAAAAATAGTTCTTATGTTTAAGCTAAGAAAAATTTTAATTTCGCAAAGTGGTCAAAGGAACAACAACTTTCCCTTTGTATTTATGTATATATATATATATATATATATATATATATATATATATATATATATATATATATATATATATATATATATATATATATATATATATATATATATGTCTCTGTGTGTGTTTAAAATTAGAATACCTTTGTAACTTTGAATCTAAAGCAATTTAAGAAATGATGTCAATGGATGGTAGAAACCTTTAAATTATGGGAAAATGATTGAAGACTCGCATACGCCACAAGACCCCTCAATCCATTTGTTTTCATTTCACTATTGGAATTTCAACTCATTTAGCATCGGACCCGCCTCCTTTCTCTACCATTAAGGCATTCCACGTGCATGCATATTATCGATCCAACTTCGCTCTGGGGATGTTGTTCCTCCACTGAACTCATTCTACAAATGCAAAAATTGAATCGAATTATAGTTTCTCATTTGAGTTAGCCGCAAGAGAGGGATTTGGACAGCTCACATTTGCCAACTTATGTTGAGTCTTTTAGGAATTGCTGATTCAGGAAACGAGTTTATCTCGAAGATGGTGCTTCATGACGGGCGAGGAACAAAATTTATTGAAAGAATGACAATTACATTTACAATATATTTCTGAAAAATGTTCTATTTATAGACATTAGTGTTTACATACATACATACATACATAAGTACGTACGTACGTACATACATACATACATACATATGCATATATGTAGTCGCCTCAGAGCAACAGTAAGATATCGTAGTGTAATTTCTGGGATAAGATAACTACCATAAAGGTGTCGACGTTTCACGAAAATGAAAAAGATGCGTACATTTTACTTTTTAGCAACATGAGTCTTCGTTTTTCTGATACAATTTTTATGCTAAGAAAAGAAACAGTTTACGCAAATTCAAACTTATTTTAAAATAATTTTGTCTACCAGTTTTTAGTTTATGGGCTATGTACAAGGTGTAATCTAAAAATTTTCAGAAGAGTGTACTGAACCTCATAACTTGCATAATTGTGTTTCTTTCGAAAAATATTCAAAGCCCTCGAATCTATCTGTACTGCCGTTTAGAGCGTCCAAAATTGAAGTTTTGGAACTTGTTTTTCGAAAAACTCTTGTAGAAAGTTCCGGTCCCTTTCTTTGGAGCAATAAAATATGGGCTACGATTTCGTTTTCAAGACTTCAATTGCGGAAGAATTCCCGAAAAGAGCTTCCTTTCTCCTTACACTATCGAAGATTACAAAAAATTGCGTTTTTTACACTTCTGTATTGAAAGTTCACCTGCAGAAAGTCCCTGTATCTCTGCTCAAGGAAGGGGCGATCGCCCCTACCTTGTATCTGTCCTTGGCTACATAACATCCATCATGACTACATGTAATAAACCGAAAGTGCGGTTATAACCCCCCATACACTGCATTGTTCTCTTTGTTATAGACTCATCACTCTTGAAAGGAATCCGTAACCGATATTGTGGCATATGTCATCTTATTGATGCGAAGAGTACCAACCCACTGGTAGCTAAAATAAATTTAGCATACCAGAGATTGTCCGCAGCAATGGTGTGGCACTCTGAGCTTCAGTGAGATAACATCTGCCTGAGCTTCGGTGAATGACTATTCCAGACTGATAAGTAAATAACAAGGACAAAACTGCAGTCTTATGGATGTCAAAACTGGACCGTTGGTATATTGCATGTAGTTTTTCCCTCGGCATGGCTTAGGGGCGGTATTTTTCTGCTGAATATCATGCATGACTACTTCTAGAAAAACTTAAGTGAATACCGAACATCTCGTTATGGCATCTTGATACCTTATATTCTTAATTAATAGACATCATGTGATTAGGAGAACCATAACAAAATTGATGATTGGTTTTAGTTGTTCTTACACTATGGCTAAATTGTTGTTAATTACCTAATATTTTACCTTTATCTTATAATGCAGACTTACTCCTCGTTTGCCGACCCCTTACCAGGTTAATCAGTAAAATGTACGGAGGTAACACTAGCCCTTATGAAACATTTGCTGGTTTTATTCATGTTATGGATGATTCACACTGTCTATGATAGATTACGGTGACACTGTGATTTTTATGACAGCAGTGTGGTACATACTTTTGCTTTAGTCAGAGGTAAGGCTAAGAGGCATATATTTTGCATAAAGGAAAACAATAAAAAGGGAAGTGCCATTCTACACTAAAGAGCCAAAACATTATTAACACCCCTAACTTTTCCGAAAACCACGTCTGGAGGACGTGGAAACCATGTGATGAAGTGGAGTTGGTATGTAACTGGGGCTGGAGAAGGTTAGGCTTCATTCGAGCACTTTCTTTTGCAAGTTATGGGAAAAGGTAACAATCATAGCAAATTTGATAGAGGGTAGATTGTGATGGCCCGAAGACTAGAAACGAGTATCTCAGAAACTGCAAGACTGGTAGATTGTTCATGATTTGCCATTGTTAGTACTTATGCAAATTGAAAAAAGTGCGGTGAAACCAACAGTAGCCGTAAAGATGCTGGACGGCCACGTGTCATCAAAGATAAGGGTCGTCGGAGACTAGGGCGCTTGATAAAACAAAATAGGAGGCAGGCAGTTGATCAACTGACAGTTCAATACAATTCAGGTGCGGTTTGAAGTGCTTAAACACACTTCAGTGGACACTGTTGGATATGGGACTGCGCAGCAAACGACCCACTAGTGTACCTCTATTGATCAATCAACATCGTCAACTACGCCTACAGTGGCCAAGAAAAGTTCGATACTGGTCGTTGGATAACTGGAAGAGAGTTGTCTGGACCGACAAATCACGATTTCTCGTTCATCACGTGGATGGTCGTGTTAGGGTTCGCCCTCTTCCTGGCAAACAGTTACTCCCATCTTGTACCGTTCGTCGTAAACAAGCTGGTGGTGGCAGCATTGTAGTTTGGAGGACTTTTTCCTGACAGGTTATGGGATCCTTAGTTGTGGTTGAGCATACCATGAAGGTCTATGGACTATCTGAAGATCGTGGCAGATCAGGTGCACCCGTACCTGGCGTCGGTCTATTGGAAATGGCATTTTCCAGCAGTACAACATACTATGTTACATGGCTAGAATGTGTGGAGTGGTTCCAGCAGCATGATGAAAAATTCAAACTAATGCCCTGACCACCAAAGTCACTGGATTTAAATCCTCTAGAGAGCATTCGGATTTCATGGAAAGGCAGCTCAGAGCTGAAACATTACCATGTCATCATATCTCAACTTTGTGTGACCGTTGCAATAACATTTATTACAATCTATCTCCAGGCGTCTACCAAGAACTTCTGGCATCGATGCCAAGGCCAGTCGCAGCTGTTTTGATTGTCTGGGTGGTCATAATGTTTTGGCTCATCAGTGTATAATGCATGTTAATGCGCTTGACGACAAACACAAATTTTGTTTAGTACAGCTACAAAGCATATAACAAGAAAGGTAGCGCTGCTAGAAAAAGAAAATACATAACCCTATGTTAAAATAACATATTCTTGCTTAATGAAACAATCCTATGCAAACATGAAGCCATTGCTAAATTAACTTGATCCTTCACATTAGGATTAGACTACAATGAAATATTTTAAAGTTAATTTAACACGTGAAACGTGACTCACACGAATGTGAGTAGGCCATACAAATTACCACTGTTTTTGATGCAAGAATGGAAAGTAGAGCAAAACCTAACATAGCACTTAACAAGGCAATGGGTTAGAATTCAAGCAATACACTGCAAGTAAAACAAACCATCAAAACGTCCAGTAACTTTATCTGTTAAATTTTTACCGGAATTTATACAAAGCGAGATTCATAATAATTTTTGTCAAGACGATTCATAAAGAAATGCGTGCATTATATTTATGCTGCGAAAAGTTTCCTTTACTGTAAGTTATTCACAAAAAATAAGGAAGAGTTGAGTTTCAGCTGACCAACAATTTACATACTCAATAAAGGATACACATTTTCATGAACAATCTAAAATAGCTTTAATTTAAATGTAAAATTTTTATGCAATACTGAGGAATACCTTAGTTTCTAAGTATAGTAAATTTATTATAACATATTTTTAAAAAAAATCGCGAAACATTTCTTTTGCTATAGATTTTTTTTTCATGGAGTATCCATTAATTTGATTACCTGAAAATAAGGGAGCTTTAAGCGACAAGGATTGAGAGAGCTTTTACTAGCATATATATGGAGATTTGTCAGACATTCTATTAAGAACTCGAACTATATTGTTATAATTCATACGCGCGTAGGGAGAGTGTGCGTAACGCGGCCAGGTTTGGCGGGCAGAATGAGAGAATGTGGAGTTGGAAATATCGATGTAGATGAGTTGATGTCTATAAATTTATGCTCTTGTATTTGTCTTGGGTGGTCAGTTATTTAATGTTTATCAGTGTACGATGTCGTCAGTATGTTGTGTGATGAAATCCCTCGACTTATCGAGTTTCTGACATATATCTACAACGGAAGGCTGACTTCAGTGCAGATGAATTCCGATTAGGATTAAGTAATGCTATGAGAGACGTATTAGACATGGTGTCTCAGTTAAATATTTCAGATTTCCTGTTGGGTGCGTCCGGACGACTAGAAATCTTATAGCAATGCGGGGTTGGAAATGCTTTCCTAAAGCAGTGATGGCACAGAAGATAAAGAAAAGATACCGCAAGGGAAAAATATTTTTAATTATGCAGGTAAAAAAGCAAAAGGTACAGGTAGTCATCAAAATAATGGAAACACTCTGTGACATGTGCGTTGGGAATCGCTACTCTACAATTGAATGTTTTGTTGATAAAGGTGCCTTCTATCTCTGACTCGAATCCCTCAAACTGGTGAATCGAGATGGTGATTGAGTTCTCTGGTCATTTTTGTTGATATTGTTCGCTTTTTTACACATTACAATCATCTTCAATACCATCGGTTTCTTTCACTAAGCTTCTCTTTCCGTCCACTATTTTGCTTTGCCGAGCTTGTCTTACCGCGCTATGTGTATGCTTTCATGACTTTACATACTGTGCTTCTAGAAACACCAAAAAGTTGAGATGTTTCAGTTACGCTCGCTTCAGCTAGATGCGCTCCAACAATTTGGCCTCTTTTAAAATTTGAGAGGTTCGATATTTCACGCGCTTGGAAAGAATCCAAGACGTCCAGAACTTCAGTTAATCCACCATATAATACCAGAATATGTACATTGCTATTTGTAAAACAAAACAATAATAAAAAAAAGATATCAAGTTTTATTTTTTATTATGCACGAAGCAGATTCAAAAATGTCACTTTTTTTCACAGGTATTTCCATTATTTTGATAAATACCTGTACATGAGTCTAAGCATGTGTTCGAAGTTTTTTCCAGCGGCTGCAATACACTTCCTCACATCCTTTGGCGCATGGATTTCCGAAGAGTCTGGATTACTAAAATTTCTCTGGTCGGGAAAGCATTCCGGACTCCACATTGATGTATGAATTCGGGTCAGGATTCATCCTATTCCTCTTAGGAATTCTGAAATATTTTTCTGAGATGCCTTTATATGCATAAGAATATAACCACGGTTGCAGTATTACGTGTATATGAATATCATTTATTCGCGATGAAACATTATATTGATTTTTAATCATTGATTTTTTAAAGATTCATATTAGCTTTAAGCTTTATTAGTGCTTATTGAAATTTTTCTGGTACTAAAATACCGAAAACAAAAGTTTATACACTAAGAAATTCCGAAAAGTCAGAGATTGTTTCCGGACAATCTTCAGATTTCAATATAACGGATTCCCAACAGTTTTGCCAGGAAATATTTTTTTTTTTTTGCAAAAAAGTTTCCTGAATTTCCTTATGTTGCATAATATTAAACATACGTTTTTATTAAGTGCTTAAGCTTAAGCTTTGACCCATTTTCGATAAAAGATTAATAGCGTTTTTGGTATATCAGCGTGGTTCAAAGCTACATAAGTTTTCTTGAAAGGATTATAATTTATTCCAGAATCTCAACTTCCTTTTATTGGGAATAGACTTTTGGCTAGAAACTTTCCTGTTTTTAATCAACTTTTAGTCAACTTTTTTTAGAAACTTTCCAAGTTTTTGCTAGAAATTAGGTACATTTCTAGCTAGTTATTCTCTTTTGAAAGGTTTAAAAACTTTTTTTTTCTTTTCAGTTTCGAAAATTTTGCCATTTGAATTTAAAAAAATATATATTTAGGAGATTGAAGCAATTTTTTTCAATATTTTCTCCAACAGTCATATATAAGTAACAAATGTCACTTACGTAATGTTACGTACGTTATTAACTAGCGTTATTCATTAATTAGTTGTGTATCAGTGAAAAATGTATTGGTAATTAATTAATAGGATGTATGAAAAAATTCCATACTCATCATACATTAACGGTATTTTTAGTTTTGTGTACGTTGGCCTTTTTTTTCTTAAAATGTAATCACAGACGAAAAATCGCTAAAGTTCCTGTTTCCCAAAATAAATATAATTAAATATATAATCTAGACAATTTCATTGTTTGGTGATAGAAAATATGACGTTTAAAAAACTAATTAATTTCAGTAAGCGTTAGAAATCAAAAACCTAATTACTTCTGAAGCAATAAATTACCTAAGTACATCCTTTTTCTTTTGTAGTTAATGACAAAAAGGGCGTAAAAGTTCTTAAAACGAAAGATATAATTATTTATGTTAAGAAAAGCTCTTTTACGAAGCGTAGTAAAAATACAAAAAGAAAAGAAAAAAACAAGTTAAGTAAACGTCTAAGATCGTTGGAACACTATTTCATTATTTAAGAGAAGATTTCATATTTAAAAAATAAATGAACATGCCTGTTTTGCTTAATTACCGTTACTTGGAATTTTCTCACTTAGTGTTATTCTTTTGGAACATTACTCTTTTGGTAGTTTTCCTTTTTCTCCAAATAACTATTAATGTTTTTATGTCCAAGTGCGTTTTGGTTTCGAAACGTAAAAGGTAGTTACAGGATGCAGTTATAATAATGGGTGAAATCAACCTTTCTTGGATTTACAAATTTACTAAACGATATACTACAAATTTATAAGAAACCTCTTCTTTAAAAGTGCTAAATATGACATAGAGATGCATTTAGTGCGTTAAGGGGAGTCAGTATCCCCTATACCGTCAATGTTAAATTGCACAGGTTCATGTACCTTTTTCTGAAAATCAGATAAAGATACAATTATGAATTTTTTTCTGTACCTTAAGTAAAGTCTTTTCTCTATACCGAAGTAAAATTTTACAGAAAGTTTAGTTTTTTTTTAATTCTAATGTTTAAGTCACTGCATTTTTTTTTCAAAAAATGCCATTTTGCAACACCAATCTAGCTCTATAAAAATATTTTTTGATTATGAGAAAAAATGTACTTCAGTATATGCATGTAGATGTATGGAATAGGTGGTAAAAATTTCAAATCCTAACACAATTTAGTTTCTGAGAAAAAGAAACATTTAGTTTTAAAAACACCATTTCGAGATATTGCAATTTAAAGGGGAAAATCATACCTTATCAAAATAGGTTCACACTTTTTTAAAGCTTATTTTAACTTACTTCTAATATGAGCACGATCAAGAAGTTTTTATCATTAAAGAGTTATTGAAATAGAGTTTCAAACTATACAAAAATAAAAACGTCGAATTTTCTGAAAGCATTTAGGGCACTGACTCTCCTTAAGTTATTTCTGAACCTGTTAGAAATCTGTGGTCTCCTTCTTTACTTCCTAACTTTCTCCAAATTTTTATTACTATAAGTGAATCACTTTGCATTAATGTACTAAGGACTTGAATTAAGTACCATATTTTGACAACACTGTCAAACGTTCATTCCAAAAATGTTATTCGAAAAATAGTGCAACTTGGTTATGGCTTATGACTGAAAGAGCTATAATTGATTGGCAATGCCTATTTTCTAGTATACAAAATTAAAAACTGACTCGGCTATATATAAATTACACTTTAAGTAGTACTTAAATACTGCTTTGACGTGCGTTCATAAATTGTTATTATGAGGGAAAATCAAATATACAACTTAGTTTCACCAAATAAAAAGTAGAGCTAACAATTCAAAACCATTTTAAAATTTGATTGCCGCATTTAGCTTCCACGAGCTTTACATTTGTAATATAAAAGATTACAAACTGCGTAAACAAAATATATTATTTCAAATTTCCTCTAAAGAACATAAAAATTAACGTATAAAGTGGTGTGTTCTATTTTGTTTATTTTCTGTTTTGAAAATCATTGTGTAAATATTTAGTTCACATAACTAAAGTAACTACAAATACTAAATACTGAAAACTACAGACGTTCTAATTTTGAATACACAGAATGTACACCTCAATTAATTTTTATTTATACATGATTTTTTTTAAAGCTGTGGCTCTGGACAGGCGTTATCCTCTTCAGGTCATCGACAGGGCTTTTTGCAAACTTTCAACCCGGAATAAAAGCTCCAACATACGTAGTTTTTCTTCTACAAATTTTGTGGTTTTACCGATTTATCCACACATTTCTTTTCGTACTTCTAGAATTCTCAGTAAATTTGACTTTCGCGTAATTTACAGACCCATAAACAAACTTTCTTTTTCCAAACTGAAGGAACCAACCCAACCACTTGATCAGCGGGGCATATATCACATTCTTTGTCAATGTAATATCGGTTACGTGGGACAGACAAGGCGTTCACTTAAATTTCGTTTGAAAGAACATGAAAACCACGTTAAAAAACAGGAATTAAACAAATCTTCAATTGCGAAACATTGTTGGGACACAAGGCACAATTTTATCTTTTCGGAGGCCAAGATCATTTGCAGACCTACAACAGTAGGTGAATTAGATTTTCTGGAATCCTTTTACATTCATAAAAACTTAAATAATCTTTGCAATGAGTCTTTTGCTGTTCCGCATTTTTCTTCAATCTTATTCAATTTTACATGTTCGAATACGTCATATCTTGCCTCAGCACTCGCTGATATCTGATTGGCCAATGTTTTTCCGGTTACGCATTTAAACTTTCCCTTGACCTTGATTCATCCATTTGTTCATTTCGCACTGAGGAAGGAGGCTATTGCCTCCGAAACATGTCTGCGTTTTTAAAATTTTTTTAATCTTTTTTGTGCTTTTAAACGTTGTTCCATTTTTATCTAACATACATGAATTTGCCTAAAATGAACTATCCGGCTCGAAAATCAAAAATTGAGCACTAAGCAAACAAAAAAAAGTTGTTAAACACGTTGTTTATGAATGTATATAAATTGCAAATAGTTTTCGCAATTCCTTCCATAGTATTTTTTTTTTTGTAATTTTGCAGCACATACCGTTTAAACAGGTAGGTGCAGTTTGGAAAAAAAGCTCTAAGACATGAATGAGATTCCTGGACTACTTCACAAAGAGTAAGAAAGAGCCATACCTGGAAGGGAAAAAAACGTATCTAAGAAATTATTTTAAAAAACACATTAAAACAATACATATTTAAGTTACACAGCTTAAACATGAAGTACAAAATACATTTTCAACATTGAATGCATACTGGTTTGTAACGAAATTGAACATTTTTTATCTACTTGTTTATACAGAGAATTCTTGATTTTGTCACAGCATTATAAAATTATACCAAATACTGGCATATAATGTTCTCCTAAAAATAATTAATGTATTAATTAAAATAAAAAAAAACAGATCAAACTTCCGTAACCAAGATATTCACTTTAAATGTAATCAAAAAGAAATATATTTGAAAATAGTGAACTAAGTCATGCATACCATAGAAAATTTAATGCGTGTTGTATGCTTGGATCAGGAATTAGAATTAGGACGGAGCAAGTTCAATCAGTTGTTTAGCTAAAGCTGAGGCAAAAAACCAAAGTCGTGGAACTCAACAATGGCAAATAACTGACACGTTTTGCGAGCGAACCAGCGAAAGAAACCTGATTACTTACAATCCTTTGCTTAAAAATCAATCACGTGACTTGGAATCTTTGCTTCACGAATGACAGTCTTTACTTCTTCAATTTTATCTCTTCTCGTTGGTTGTGTAATAAAAAAAATAATTTCGTCTGAGTTAAATAGGATGGTTAATTGGTTATGATTAATTAATGCCACAGTTTGAAAAACGAAGCAGCGCAACCCAAATTGCCAGCCCCGATGGCCCACGAAAAAAACAACAAAACTTCACAATTGTCTCTGCATTTGTACTTTTAAAGATCGTGATAACATAAAAATAGAAAAGAAATGCGTCCTTGTTAGTTGAAATTCAACATAAAAAAAGTTTGTATATAATAAACTATTATATTGTTGATTGATTCAATGATATGTGCCTCAATTAATTTTAATGTAAATATTAATGCATAAAGAAAATAAACGAACTCAAAATGCAAAATTAAATGGATTTTTTTTAAACCAACATTAGTACCGGTAGAGTCATGCATGACTACAAAACCTGTTATCTACGTCTCTAAGAACAGAGCAGAGCCTTACATTGTACTGTAACAGAAAATCTAGTTTAAATTCTATTTTTTTCCCGTAACACAAAAGGTAAAACTATTCAGCAATGACCTTAATTTTTTTTCGCGATACATTTAATTATTCAAAAATTTCACGATTAATTTTAACTTTCAGCACTCGACACCGAAAAGTAATTGCTAGAAGAGAGAAACAATTGTTAATCAGTGTATAAAAAATGTTAAATTAGTAATGTGTGTCACAATTTAATTTCACACTGTCTTTTTTTTTTTCGTTTTTTTACCTAATTCGATGATGTTTACAATTTAGTATAAGGAACGACAACCTAGTTTTTCTGTTGAAATAGCCGTTTTATATAAAGTTGACTAAATGAATTTATCAGATGTTTTCAGTAAAAAGAAAAAAAAAAGAAAAATAAATAAACCTTTCATAAGCCTATCTTTGACGGGGTAGACAACAGTGTAACTAAAAACTTCGACAGCAGAAAGGTAAAGATCTAGGTTGAAAAAAAAAGGAGACCAGAATCACGAAGAACTGTCGTTAAAGATATTAAAAACTACACAGAATAATACGAGTAAATAAGCTACAAAGCTTGATGTACTCAGGGTATCTTAGCCATTAAGAACTTTACACAATGCTGACGACACAAGTAGATGGGACTACTATCCAAAATTTTTATTTCTTACACTTGCTTCTTTTTTGTATTAGATAGTGGTGGTTGTTCACTGCGACAAAAGAAAAATTAATATTTTCATAATTATTAAACAACCCTTAATCAGTTTGGGAAAAGGATATTCCCCAGAGACCTTAAGTATATTGTGTTTATCAATATGCAGATATACTTCTCCGTCTGAAACGTATTTATCTTAACCATACGAAGGAATCAGAAAAAGAATTTTTGTTGTAGTACTGTTGAAAACGACTGTAATCGAATTTCATTTATCCGTAGGCTTCACTTTGACATCAGTTCTGTAAGAGCTTTACCATTTTGGTGCATCTGGGGAGAACAAAAATGCAAACACTGTTTGCCTTGCTTACTTGTTTGCAATACATATTTGCTCAGGGGTATGATATGATTGCGCATCACTGGAGAAGGTGAAAAGATAATGAAAATGAGCTGAACGAGTCATTTAGGGGATGATTAAATAAGTAGCTTACATTTTCCTCGGGTGAAAGGTAATTGAAAGGGATACAGTTATGTTAATAGTTTTTTATTATTCTATTCACACTAAGTAATGAATATCATTCAGAACTAGTAGCACTTACGGAGGTATTAAAAAGTATGTGCTATGGTAATTATTGAGGTACACTTTTTTCTTGAACATTACAAAAGTTATGAATATGTATTTGCTACAGTATATTTTTGTTTTAAAAAAATCGTAATGCAAAAAACAAGTACGGCATGCGGGCATAAAATTAGATGGTTAATACATGTGATATGAAGAAAAATTACCTGTCAAAGAAAAAACTTACACTGATTTAAAAAAAAAGAAAAGAAAAATATTAATTATTTATTTGTTCAAACTACGCACATCAAGGCAGGATTGTTTTTAAAAATCTAATATATATATATATATATATATATATATATATATATATATATATATATATATATATATATATATATATATATATATATATATATATATATATATATATATTAGGGTGGGCCGAAAATGCACTTTTGCACAAACTTTCGAAATCGATGAGGCTTGGGGGCGGAAAAGTTGTGTATTGGGTTGCTCAGTAACCATGTAAAAATTTTTTGAAATCGAACAATATCTTCAGGTGGCGCCGGCGCCTTTAAAATTTGAAATTTTGACTAAAACAGACCTTTTTCTTCTAAAACACGATTTTTTGCATTTTCGAAATAGATTACGCTCTAGTGCGGAAAAGTTGTGTATTGGGTTGCTCAGTAAACATGTAAAATTTTTTTGAAATCGAACAATATCTTCAGGTGGCGCCGACGCCTTAACAATTTGAAATTTTGGCTAAAACAGACCTTTTTTTTCTAAAAACACGATTTTTTGCATTTTCGAAATAGATAACGTTCTAGTGCGGAAATGTTTAGTATTGAGTTGCTAAGTAGCCGTGTAAGTTTTTTTTAAAAATCAAACAATATCTTCAGGTAGAGCCTGAGCCTTTAAAATTCGGTTTGTTTAGCAGGAAAAAGGAAACGTCAATAAACACATAAATAATAATTGAATTCATCTTTTACTGCTGTCATTTGTGCCAAGTAAGCAAACAAACATGAAGCAATGCTGCTCTTTGCTTATCTCAGAGGAAATTCACTGAGATAATCCAGAACTCACCACGAGGAGGTGGCTGCATATCGAGTTCCACCCGTGCCGTCCCAACCACCCAACCATATAATGGACACTGAGATTTTATTAAATATTTCACTTTTCTGTTGCTTGATCTACTTCGCCTTTTTTGTATTTCGACTTGCTTTCAAATGAAGGAATTATTCTTTGTGATTCTAATTTCGCCCTTATAAGGCCATTCCTTTCGATTTGTCCCACCACAGAAGCTGAAGCAACTGTCACTATCTGTACTGCCCTCTCCACTGCTTGGCTGTGGCATGGAAACTTTTATTTCTAGTAAAGATATTTTCTCCTTTAGAATATTTCGGAAGTCTTCATTGCTGACTGCACGAAGCATTGGTGGCTCCGTAACAACTGATTGGTGCCAATCAATTAGGTCCGTATAATCTTTTGCTTCGAAATTTATTACAGGAACAGTGAACCGCCGGATACCTTCTTGTTTATTTTCCCTGGCTTTTAAAATTCTTCGTATTGCAAGCAGTCGGATGTAATTTCGTTCATCCGTAAGCATCGAAAGAAAAATATTTTCATGATGCGCAAAAAAAGCATTTCAGCTTATTACGCCATCCACGACAGTCTTCCAAGTCATCTGGGAGATAACGTGACAAGCTAATCATCTTCCATAAGTGTCTAGCACCATCTTTGCAATGCGGTTTGGATTTTATATCAAACCACATCGGCATATACACTTTAATTATAAAATCTACTAAGGTTTTCAGTTCTGCTGAAACATTTGTAACTGAAATGTACAGGCGCAAAACTCGTCATGCTGCCGTTAGCCAACGGGAGAGCGCTAGCTTTCCTGGTTTTTTTCTCTGCTAGGGCAACAGAGCAGTAACCTGATGTTACAGCTTCATAAATTTGCAGCATATATTGTTGATCTGTACTCAGATCTTTTCGAAGCTCTTCTGATATTGCTACTAACTCTACGACATCAACCTTTTTGAAATTGACTAACGGTTTCAGCTCACAGGTTTCGAGATCTTTTCCTATTGGACCAGAAAAGGTTTCAGGACCACTTGTTTGACCGTCTAGCTTTTTTAGAAGATGCCGCAACGGTAACTCATTTGCGTGTAACATGCATATGAACCATTGAAGAGGTCTACCAACATCTTCTTCTATGAGACGTATAACTCCAGTATTGCAATCTGTGTTAACGGGTGTTCCATCGCAGCCAACTGCCAAAAGAGTTTCAGTGTTGATATCATTCTGTAAAAGATATTCAGCGATGCTGCTCTTAATAGATTTTGCAGAACCACTAGCTGGAGAAACATGGCCGATATATTCAGATCCAGGTTCTTGTATTAAAACTTCATGTTCTTCAATAACCTTTGTCCTGTGCTTTTTGTTTCCCTTGATTTGATCTGCTAAAGTTTTATCTTTTCGTCCGTCAAAAAAGAGGGCTTGAAGCACTTCTGGTTTTCCTTTACATTGTAGTTCCTTTCGTTTTCTCTTTCTCTATCTTCTTATTTTATTTTTATCTGTAACTTTGGAACGATTATTATCAGAAATCATTCCGACATCTTCAAGAACTGCAGAAATAATTTTCGCTGCAGGCCTGTCTCCAATCCCTGCACTATCGCAGGCGAGTGCTGTGGTTGGCAGTTTTATCCTCATCTGGCTGATTACCTTGGTCTCTCTTTTCGTTTTTCTGGAATGGTTCTCTCTGGATCTAGGAGGAGTGTATTCTTCATCATTACGCGTTTCATATTCAAATTCTTCGTTCTCACAATCCTCGAACTCAGACGACTCGAACATAGACTCTGATGTTTGGAACTGCTGTTCACTTGTAGCAGCTTTCAACACTGTCTTGGATTGCCTATTTTGCTTTCGGAGCAGCTTCTCAGTTACTTTTAAAGCAATGCCCCAGATAATAATTTTTCTGACGGTTCTTTGATTAATCAAAAATGGTTGTTCTAAATGTGGCACTTTTCTATCCTTTTCACAGGAGCATGCTTTAAAGGAATGACATTTGCATGTGGCAATGTCAAAGAGAGTTTTCTCGGCGTCTTCCAAAAATTCCTTTACTTTTTTCCTATAGGATTCCGTAGACTTGTTTTTACTTTTCAGGATATTTTTATACTTAGCATGATATGATTTAAGGATGCGCACAATTCTGCAATGTGAAATAGTAGGAATCGAGGACTTCTTCCACAAATCAGCTACCCTCTCAGCAACAACATTGGCAATGTCAGTAAAAGCTGGATCTTTGCCGTGATTTGAAGATTTCACTTGTTCTCTTATAAGGAAGTAAAATTTCATAGCTTGACTGTAAGTTGGTAAGACGTTAGGTTTCAGCTCTTCTGGCAAACCAAAAACAAAATAATCTGTAACTTTTCTAGTTGAATGACAACCGGCCATTGTGACAAAAGTATAACTATAACTAACTAGTTAATGACATTTAAATATCTAAAGAGACTGCTCTTCGATGAACAAACGACATAAAGTAAGCTTATTAGTTGATTGCTTCTGTAGTAGACTGAACTAAACGATAACTGTGTTGCATATTATCACACTGACTGTCACGTGGACTGCAGGTGCGAGTGCATTTCATTTAGTAGAAGAAGGGGGGTGAAATAGAAAACTGTTAAGGAATTCTCTTTTCATGAAAATATATGTCTGTTTTGAATAAAATCTCCGATTTTAAGGCGCCGGCGCCCCCTGAAGATATTGTTAGATTTCAAAAAAATTTTACATGTTTACTGAGCAACCCAATACACAACTTTTCCACACTAGAGCGTAATCTATTTCGAAAATGCAAAAAATCGTGTTTTTAGAAAAAAAGGTCTGTTTTAGCCAAAATTTCAAATTTTTAAGGCGCCGGCGCCACCTGAAGATATTGTTCGATTTAAAAAAAATTTTACATGTTTACTGAGCAACCCAATACACAACTTTTCCGCCCCCAAGCCTCATCGATTTCGAAAGTTTGTGCAAAAGTGCATTTTCGGCCCACCCTAATATATATATATATATATATATATATATATATATATATATATATATATATATATATATATATATATATACATATATTTGCTCCATATTATGCACACAAGGACACGAAATTTTTTTATTAAAAAATACGCATTTTGCAGTTGTTTTTTATTATGCACCACACCAAGATTATCTTTAAAACTTTAAATAAAAAATCATATTATGTACATCAGGACAGGATTAGTTTTAAAACTCTAAGAAGGTATTATTTATTTATTTTTTCCATGCTATCAAGACAAGGTATTCCACGATAACCAAATTATTTTTAAAAATGTAAAAAAAGGTTAATTTTGTATAGTTGTTCCTTACTATGCACACCAGGACAAGATTTTTTAAAAACTCTTAACAATATTACTATTTTTTGTTTAATATTATACACAAAAGGAGAGGACTATTTTTAAAATCTAAAAAAAAGTTTAAAAAATCATTACTTATTTGTTCTATACACCAGGGCAGTCTTATTGTTGAAACTCCAAAAAATAAAATCAAACTTAAATTCAAAGCACTGGCCACTAATACTTTATGATTAGCACATTCCAAAGTAAACACTTTTCCGGGAACGTATTAATAAAAACATCAGAGATGGCTCAAAAAGTTTTTGCACAGTAAGTACATTCAGTGCTATTCACCTCACGAACCAAAAGAGCCTCAGTTCCCGGGGCAATTTTTCATTTCACCTTTTTTAAACCTCATTTCCATTACTTGTCACGACGTGCTGCAAACCACAAAAATGACTGGAGGATTCAGAAGAGGGATGAACACAACGGAAAGGAAATGGTGCAAAAACTTTTTAATGAATTTATTCTGCGTCAAATCTTTTTGTCTCGCCTCTTTTAAAGCATTTCGTGCCGCAGCAAGTAAATATCAGCGAAATGATTGAATAAAAGCAGACAATACACAAAAAAAGGAGCAGCAATTTTTTTTCTTTGCATATGCTTTAGAGTATGCGTTATGTTTATTTCTGACTAGTATTTTTAAATTGCGAAGTCGGAAAATGTAGGGTTACAGCTTTTGAAATTGTGTTAGCTCAAATTTGGGAATATAAAGTTTTGTATGTGTCACTATTGATGAGGAATAAGTTGCCATTAAACTGAAATGCATGTTTTAGTGAATATAATGAAAACTTTAATATTTTTGTCGAGAAATGCGTAAATTATTAATGGCATGATTTTCAAATGATCTTTGAAACTAGGTATGGTTCACGTTTTTCTTTATTTTAAATTGCAGATAACATTGACATGCTAGTCAGAAAAAAAATCTCAATTTGCTACGAAGGACCAAAATAAGAATTTAATAGTGGGATAGGACTGAAAGTAGACAGCAAAATAGCCGAAGTTTATTTAAAAAAATAACAATATAGCTTAATTATATTTTAAATTGTATGAAAGTAAGGGAAATTATATTTACGTGGTAAAACATTGAAAAAATTAACAAGAATGCTTCCCTTGCAGTTAGAAATTAATCTATGAAAAAATATTTAAGGTAATAAGTATTAATTAACTAATTTACTGTGTTTAAAACGCATTTTAGAAGAACTTTATGCTGTTAGAGATTCCATCTTACAGTGGAGAGAGAGAGATCAGTGTTAAAGTATTTAATAAATTAGTTAAAATAACTGCATATAGTCAATGTGCATGGTCTCAGCATTTTTTTTCTAAAAAGTTGTACACCGTAGGAGGTCGAACAACAAACATTGCAAACGAAAAAACTGATACAATTCTTGAATTCAGAGTGTGTGTTGAGCAGCAATGGAGATTTATCGTCATATATGAAATGGGGGAAAAGCTGAAGAACAGCTTTTTTTGGTAGATAGAAAAATGGTGTCCAAAAACTTGACGCGTCGACCCGTTACTCTTTCATGTATCTCCGTTTGACAACTAACACGATGACATCACAGTAAAGGCATTTTGAGATACTTTAAACTAGTGGTACCCGCACGGCTTTGCCCGTAATAGAAAAATTAAAAGGTCTTTTGGTTCGCCTGTACATTTACAAATAATGTATGGCGAATTTTCTCGCCAGTTGGCTTGTACCCATGTTACGGTTCCACGTTATGATAATTTCGTGTCTCGCCAATTGGCTTGTGCCCATGTTACGGTTCCACGTTATGATAATTTCGTAATTTACTCGTCCATCTTATGATAGTTTTCTTCTTAAAATTGGAATAGAAAAAGAACCACATCGAATTTTGGAAAAATCCCTTCGAGGTGCACAACCCCATGCTACAAACTAACTTTGTGCCAAATTTCATGAAAATCGGCCGACCGGTCTAGGCGCCATGCGCGTCACAGAGATCCATACATCCTACAGACATCCAGATAGAGATACTTTCAGCTTTATTATTAGTAAAAGACATTCAAAGACAGTACATAGGCTGTGATGGAAAATCGTGAAAAAGGCTACCGTGAGTTATTGAATTTCAGTATATCTCTCTGGAAGCGATTTACCAACACAGGATGTGATATTTACACACTTTTTAAATATTATTATAACGGCCTGCTCAAAAAATGCCTTCGAATGGTATCGCTGACCTTACTGTCGAGATATACCTTGATTATTTATAATCGTAATGCTCAAATTGGAATAAAATTAAACTTGAAACTACAAAGGTGATAACAGTGTATTAAGGTAGCAAATAGTGTAAAAGATATAAGTATAAAAATGAATGATTTATGCATCTAAATGAACCGATTATCAAAGCTAAGTGAAAAACCGAAATGAAATATGTTCGTTAAAAATGCTTATCTATTATTTTACTCTATTAAATATTTATCTGATAATAAGAGCTGAATAATATTAGTTATAAAAAATAAATATGGGGGGAAATATATCAGCTTAAAAACTACAGCGCAATTTTAGTACATGTATGTTTGTTAACGCATATACATGCAAACTCATACAGTACGCGTTTTTATTTTTATATTTGAACGCGAAAAAAGTAAGGGATACATAAAAAGAAAATGGCGTTTTAAAAACTATTTTTTTAGATTAATAACTACTTAATTCAACGTCTCATCAGATTTGGTGATTTCTAGTCCTCGAACCTAAATTACGATTGTAAAAATATATTTTTATAGGATTTTCTAAAAACAGTAGATCAAATAAAAAAAAAAAAAAAAAAAAAAAAAAAAAAAAAACTTTCGGATTACTTTCTTATAACCAAATAATCAAGAAAGTAGAAACTTTTCCAAAGTGTCTTTATTAGTGCATTTGAAAGGAAATATTTTTCACTTCTCGTTTTTAATCAGAAGCCGTCATACGAATTTGACGAAAAAGATTTGTCGATTCCGCGCCATGACAGGAAACTATTCTTTAACCTGTCAAAAACATTTTGCAGCCGCAGAGTTTTGACATTAACATTTCCTCAACAAACTACTTTTGCTGTGGTAGAAATTAGTTTTCTTCATTCCCATTCCATTTTAAATTTAGGGTTACTTGAAGAGTAAATTGCCGTTTAGAATATAGGAAAAGTAAATAAATCTATTGAGCAATAAAATAGTATAATGCATATTTATTAGGATATTAAATTGTTTCCTGCTTAATTTTTGATTGGATTTTATATAATTTTTCAAGACGTTGACAAGAAAAATGCAGCAAAATATACCGATTACTTACATCAGAAAAATTACTTTTAAATATGCTATGTTACAATAGGTGCGTTTAACTACGTAATTCAAACTTGTTTAGTTTCTAATTTGAGTATTTTAAATGATGAAAACATGATTAAATTCAGATTTCTGTTTTCAAACCTTAAAATCTGTTCTGATTTCTTTTTAAAATAATAATCTCATGGGTTGACTTTTTTTTTTTTTGTTTTCTCATTATTGAAAGAAATACTTTAAATGTATAAGTGTTTAAGTGAAGACTTTTTTTTTGTTAATCTGAAAATATGTTTTAAATTCAAAATCTACCGTAAATCAAAATCTTCATCCAAAAAAACCTTAAATTAACGTAACAAAATAATTATAAATACATTAGCTTTTTATTTATGAGAACAGGGAAACAAATCAAACACAGTATTAGCAAGCTATTATTATTTTTTCGTTCGATCAATACCATTTTTATAAAAATAGTTAGATACACTGTGTCCGAAAAGTCCTTGTCACATTTGAAAAAGAATCATAGAAAAGCAACAAATATTGGTATAAAAATGCCGGTTGCATAAAAATACTTCACAGGTTCGCATTTTTTTTAATGACAACATAAAAAAAGATAAAAACACAAAAAAAAAACACCTTTCAAAGGAAGAAAAAAAGTAATGCTGTACCGTAACAGTAAGAAAATCAGACGTAATATGAGGTGTTTATTAATTTTGTTATGGAGAAAGCAATCCTTTGATTACTGGAATTGAATGTGTAAGCCGGTAGCTGCTCACACAATGTCTAAAGGTATTCAAGTTCATATCACGTACTATCCAGCATGGACTGCGGACTTAGTTAAGCTTACCTGGGTATTTTGCATTTTCAAATTTTCAATGCTAGCAATGCTACTACACAATTAGACACTAATGAAGACAAAAAAAAAGTTAAGTATTATGCGGCAAACTGCATGTTCATACGACAAGTTGTTGATTTTCTATGAATTTTTATGTGTTAAAGACTTTTCATTGGACGGAAAAGAAAAAAGCATTTTTAGCGAGTCAGTGTTTTAACCGGAAATTAGCTACATCACCCGGCTTTCCACGGTCCACCTCGAAAACTCAAGTTATGTCAAGTGACGCGTGTACAACAATTAGGCGTGAAAAAAAAACATAAATAAATAAATAAAATTTCGCATCAGATTACGGAAAAATAACCAAAAAGTAAACATATTAAATCCCCCGATTACAGGAGAAGCCCATAAAACAAAACCCAGAATTTTATTTGCTCATATTCGAGACAAAAAATGACAACAGATCTTTCGTCTCGAATACGCTATATATTTTCGTCTTACGCTATAAATTTTAATAAAAACAATGTTGCGGAAAGTGGAGATGAAGCGCAGAATAGTAATTTGAATGGAGGAAAGCTTTCGGAAAATAGGGACATTATGTCCAAATCTATGTGTCATAATTAATATATACTTTTTAAATGATATCTCCGCTAATTATTATCGGAGAATTATGATAAATAGCCAAACATAAAGACGGGAAGTTTACGAATCCATCGATACCTGGTTCGATGGTCAGTTCACTGTCGTTCGGGAAAAGAAACTTGGACAAAGATGACTACATAAATGCATAGGTACATACATAGATACATAGATAGTTTTTAACTATATAAGATACTTATAATTTACTCTTCAATAAATTGGTATCAAAATAAATTAACAAATTCTAATAAATTGCGAAAATACAATGGGATTATTTTTTGGGCATCAAATTTATTATAACATTTTATAAACGCATTTCATATTAAAATTTCTGAAACAACAAAAACATGAAAAAAAAAAAAAAAAAAAAAAAAAACGGCTTTTGAAATTGAGGTTAGTTTAAAAAATATTTTTTATTGATTTATGTATTTCTTCATACCTCAAATGAAGAACATATTGGCAAACACTTCTTAAAAAAAGAATTATTAATTATTTTTCATCCATTTATTATACATTTTAGTCTTTTTATTTTGAAAGGTTTTTTCTTTCATTTTTACATGTCTTTGAAATTATTAAAAAACTACCTATGTTCTTTTCATATAGTACAAAACTTCCTATTGTTTACACAAAGAGAAGATAATGTGATGTAATACAATGTTTTTTTTTCGAGTTTATCAGAAGAAAAACATAGTTTAAATTTGTTATGTCTTAAATGGCAGCATTCTTTAACGGGTATGTACAATTACGAAACTAAACAAATTGCACCTTAATTAATCAATTTATCTGCTATAAAAATATTCTTTTACGAAATGAAAAACGGTTTAAAAAATTAGTACTTTTTTTTTTAATTGTATAAAACTTATACTATGCTTTAAGTGTTATTTATTACCAGTAATGTTTGACAAAGATATTAATAATAAACAGAGCAATTCGTATTCGGTAACAATTTTTCTTGTAATCACTTTGTTTCCAAACAACTATCGTGCTCGCGTGCAGATAAAAATGTGTTTTACTCAAAAATAGCCCATTATTTACACGCACTGCCCATCTAAAACCATTTAATGGCTACATTGTAGAAATCGTGACAGATGTGAGATTTCTGTGCAGAGGAAGAAGAATTGAAACAAACGGATTTGAAGTGGCAGGTTAAATGTTATTTTGTGTAAAAATGTTGATGCATAAAACACGTGCTACTTTTCATTTAAGTCAAAATACCATCCTACCTTTTATTATTCATTTTACTTAACTGTTCTTCAGACATCTTTGAGAAAATAGTTCAGTATTCATTATTTAGAGTTTTGAAAAAAGTTCAGTAGATATATTTTGGTTTTAAAATGTTCTGAATTTTCAAAAGCAGAAAATATATGAACCGAATCTCATATAAATAATTTATTTGGGAAACAGTACTCATTTTATTTATGCATATGAGACATTTTGCGCCTATATAAGCATTTTTTTTTTACAATCTGGAAAATCACCCGCCGAGGTATGACGGGTGAAAAGTCTTCTACATTTGAACGAAGCCATTGCCTGTTTGGTGATATTTTGAAAGTTGAAATTTTAACCTTAACTGCAGTGGATTAATGCTAAACTCTCTGCATATCAAACATTACTAAAAATATTTTCCAATTATCATGGTATGGCGCGAGTTTCATTGTTGATGGCATTAGAGCGTTACGCGATCAGTGAGTTCGCTATTTTATATATGGTAATTTTTTGGCTTTAGATTTATTTTTGATATAAGGATGGTTACTTTTTTAATAATTTTTAAAATATTCTTTACGAATACATGTTTTAGAATATCAGATATGTGTGTCATTTATTACACAGGAACGTGGAGCCACCCACCCATTATTTAATATTAAACCAAATATATTTATTAATGGGTCTTACTTGACAAAGTATGGACATTTTTATTACCAAAAATTTCTTTGTTACTGCATCCTTTTATAAGTTAGTTACGGGTATTTTAATATCTATTGTGGAAAATCATAAAAAACAATTAAACAAGTCAATTACATCAGTGACTTGTATTGAAACCGTATGTATATATTTTTTTATATACATAGTTTTCTTACATACATAGTCTTGAATATATGTAATAAATCTGATTAAAATTAATTTTGGTAACTTTGCCAACATAATTTTTAAAAGCAATTGGAAACACTAAATGGCAGCGTCAGTTTAAAAATGGCTAAAAGAAAATCATCATAACTTAACTTCGGTAACTATTACAATATATTAACAAAACAAATCGCCCCTTTTATTCTTTCCTGCAAGTTGAGCAATGTTTTTTTCATTTGCATCATCAACTTCCAAAATTTGACTTATATCATATTTTATCGCAAGATTCAAACATGCATGGTAACCAGTTTTTTTAGTCTTATAGCTGAACTCTCATTTTTTTCCACGTCTTCATAATCGTCTTCTATTTTATTCATAGAAAATTCATTCAGAGTTGCTATTCAATTTGAGATCTTCACTAGTGTGACCATCCGCCATTTAAAACTTATGGGGTAAGTGAATCCATAGTCTTAGACTTTCGCTTGGACACTTATCAATAATACTTTGTATAATATTGCTATTTTATTACTTCATGCTCAAAACAGAGTTATTAAAGTGCCCTTTTGGACCTTTTCGTAGTTTTCACTTATAAAACTGTTAATTGTTTATCTTTCTCATGAAGCGACTGTATCCATGTTTATTTTAGGTAAATTGTTTTCCCAAAAATAATTAAAATAAAAACAAAATATCTTGTAACAATAGTTTTGCTGTTCGATGAGGTTTCCAAAAATAGTCTACATTGTGAGTTAACAAACACTAAGAAAAAGAAAAACTAAGAAAAAGAGTAGGAACTATAAGGAAAGTAACAATAAAATATAAGAGGCAGCACACAACAATTTTCCTGAGAAATGCTAGAGCTTTGCAAACACATTGATGCTCTGTGCTAATATATCAAGACCTATCTTCATCTGATAGGAGTTTCTTAGATTGACAAAGCCATGTTGGTTTTGCTGTTATTCGTATGAAACTAACTATCAGAAGAAATATATTGCGTGGTTATGTATATCAGACCTAAGTAAAATAAGCTGTTTTTGGGTACCGCTTACATTTTTTAAAAACGTTTATTCATCTAAATTAAAGCTTACATTTATTTAAGTATTTAGTAAGAAATATTTGTTGTATTAGATTTTTGGTAACGTAGTAAAACAATAATAACAATTTGTTTATTATGCTTGTGTCAAAATCGGACTTTTTTTCTTTAATTGCTATTTTTAAAAATTGCTGCACAATCATGAAGTTAGTATTACTTCAAAAGTGTCATTTGATTTGCTCTAGAGTACAGTTCTTTAAACTATTATAATAGTTTAAATGTATATAAATAAAATAACAGATATATATGTGTATGTATACGTTCTCTATAAAAATCTACAGTTAACGTCCAATCTCGACCATATTTGGCAGGAAGGTACTTGGACACTAGAGTGGATCGAAAATATTTTTTTTTCGGATTTCCAAATAGGCCAAATCGGGTGAGAAAAGTTGTCTACTAGGACTAAAAAATTTCATGTGAAATTTCAAGTTGGTCAGATAATGTCTTCATGCGCCGCAAGGGGGTCAAACATCACAAATTCAGACGAAAATGCATTTTCCTCCGAATTTGTGATGTTCTTTACGAATGTGTTCTTTACGAATGCATTAATCTTCAATAATTTTTCAAATCGGCCATGGTGAAAAAATGTACCTAAAGGGGTGATATACAGTTATGTAAAATAACATTCCAGTCCGATTAAATCTTCATATGCCGCATGACGGTTGAAATTCTTATATTGAACAAAATAAGAGTTTTTTTTTTTTTTTTTTACGAAGAAATTATTTTTTGCAACTGTTTAAATCGACCATGGAAAGAAAAATTGCCCATAAATACGTTCTTTAAACTAAAACAAAAGTGATTAAAAATACATGGTATTTTAGTTATGATTTTTATTAGGTAGACATATGAGACAGTTGGAAGCAAAGGGAAGTACGTGGCAAAATTGATATTTGGAGATAATAAGTACGAATGGTAGGTGAACCTCTCCTCTGTCTTGGGGCAGGAGATAGTTCCAGTAGCCCTGGTAGATTCTGTTATACAACTTGATTTAGAAAATCTTTTCAATGAAATCCTACCTAGGACGTTATTTTTAAACTCATTTTACTCAAAACGTTAAAATGTTCACTTACATCCCATTGCTTCTCACTGCCTCATATGCAAAATTTTGAATGTTAGACGAGTCACATTCTAAAATATAAGAACCATAACATTTCTAACATGTTATGTTTACGTTTCAGAGAAATTCAAGTAGAGGTAAGGATAAAAAAATATTTCTTCGCTTTATTCCAGTAAAGAACATTTCATAAATAAATCACTATTCAGTGAAATAAAATTTAAAAAAAAAAGAAGAGAGTGAGTGAGAGTATTCTTTAATTCAAACAGAAAACTTTTGAGTAAATTAAACAGAGAACTTTGATTTCGTATTGAAAGTATTCATATTTTCTCGTGACTGAATCTTCGATAAAATGAATCCATGTCGTTGTTCCTCTCCACAGACTTCACTTGCTGATTCAGTTACAATTTTAACACATCGCTCTGTCGTTTGAGTATGACATGCAAAGTCAGGAATGGAAATATTAAACCTGCATTCCTGCTCTGATATTACATTTGAAATGTCAGAATCTAGAATGTTTTTCGTAATAGGTGGCTCGTATTTTTCAATTTCTTGCCAGTTAACAAAGTTTGTGTAATCATTTACATCAAAGTTGTGGGCCGGTAAAACACATTTTCTCACAGACTGTAAAGATTTTGTTCGTTCCCTTGCTTCCATTATTCTTCTTAGGGCCAGTTGCCGTACGTGGTATCTTTCATTTCCAAGCATTGCCAAAAAAATAGTTTCTTGATATGCGAAGAAACTGTTCCTTTGCATGACACAATCGATAATACTTTTCAAATTTTCTTTTAAATATTTTGATCAATTAATAGTTTTCCAAATGTGCCAAAGACCTTCCGTGCAGGCAGACTTTCTTTTTATGTCGAACCACATAGGAGTGTACACTTTCATAATCAAGGTTGCCAGTGCAGTTAAGTTTTCACCCCCGGTTTTCAATTTTCCGTCCCCGCATACAACCTACGTATTCTGCAAGCCGAGGTGAGGGATCGAGAATGCACGATTGGACTGGTTTTCATGCAGCAAGATCATTTGGAAAGATGCCGGTAGAAACAGCATCTAGTGATACAGCATCTCTTAAATATTCCTTATCAGTACTTAGGTTGACAATTTTGATCTTAGACGAAAATAAGTCGTCTCCACAAATTGGCAAATATGGAATTATTGGAAGACTCTCACAGTTTCGTATGACTTTTCCGATATGTCCTGATAATAATTTGGAACCTTTGGTCACTCCGTCAAGTTTTTGAAAAAGATGCCGCAGAGGCAGTTCGTTTGCGTGCAATAGACAAATGCACCACTGCAGTGGACGGTTTAAAGATACTTCTAGTAAACGTATCACTCTTCTTCCTTTACATCCGGTGTTTACGTTTGTTCCACCACAGCCTACAGCGATTAAATTGTCAAGAGAAATGTCTCGATATTTAAAGAGTGCTAGGATTTTGGAGCAAATAACTTTGGCCTCGCCAGATGGAATTGGTAACATGTATAATGTATTTTGAGTGAGGTTCCTGCACTAGTGCGTAATGTTCATCCAAAATCGATCTTTGATGATATTTGTTTCTTTTTTTTTATTTGAACTCGAGAAGCATCTTTTTGTCCATCGAAATATAAACCAGCGAGAGGTTCCACTTCTTCACCTGCAATGTCTTTTGCAGAAATAAGAGCCATTTTTTTTAGCTCTGCTTATTTTGTTTCTGTTAATGACTTGTGTCCATTTTAATGCACGATTCCTATGTCTTGCAAAAGTGCACTTAAAATGGATGCAGAGCTTTGATCGGAAATTCCATAACGATCACAATCTCTAGCTACATTTTGAAGTTTGATCCTCATTTGCTTTGGATTTGGAGTGTTTGAATGTTCCTTACTTACCGCTAAATGTAATGGTGAATCACTAACTCCACAAGCATATTCTGCGACGAATTCTGAAGATGATGACGCTATAGGTGCTTCCTCTCTCTGGTAGTTTCATATCAACTGAAGAACTTTCAAGATACATTTCCTGTCTTTCCTTACGCTTCTTTCTTACATCTAGCTGTTTTGACATTCTTACGTCTACCGTACTTATTACCACTTTTCTACCCCCTCTCTGATCGCTTAAAAATGTATATTCTTCCTTTGGAGTCTTTGCTTTCTTCTTACACTCACATTTTCGTAGTCTATAAACTTGCATGTAGCTATATCGAATAACTCTAATTCGTTTGATTGCTTAAATTGCTGAAGCTTGGACAAAAAATTGACATTGTTCTTTCTCGAACTACTATACGATTTCAAGATGTTTCTGTACCTTTCATGCAATGTTCTTACCTTTCGTTCAATACTTTTGTGACGGATACAAGGTGTCGAAGCTCGGTCCCATATTTTCTGGATATTATTCGTTACTATTTCTGAAATTTCTAAAAATTTCGGTTAATTTTAAGTACGTATTGTATAACTTGTACTCTATACATTTATTCTTACTTTATAACACGAAAAAAATCCCAAACATTTTTGAAGGAACTAATTCTAAAAAACCAAACGATAAAAAAAGGTTAAATCATAAAACTGATATTATTTTAAAAAATATAAGTATTGGATTTCACTGTGCGCCATTCCCCAAAACGCACCAAATGAACACAAAAGCAGAACGCTGAAATGGAAATAGCTTTCCGTTATCAGAAAAGTTGCAAAATGAATATACATTTGTCAGAAAGTGCTTCCCCTATCCTTTTCATTTCTAGCATTATCAATTTCGAAAGTCGAGCTGGTCATGCTCGGTCTTTCTGAATTTCATTATCTCGAGGTGGATTTGTCCAATAAACTTTCGGAAATACATGCTACAGAAGCATTGCAAAATTGGAAGGAAAGTCACATCGTTTATATCCAGCTTGTAATACCGCACCGTGATGAAATGGTAAGATATTTTTTATCGATAATGTAAGTCACATAATAATAGTAAAAGCTGCTTAGAAATAGGGTGACGCATTTTCCGTGGTGAATTAACTACAATAACATCTATAAAATCCGCACCGTGTCATTTTAGAAAAATTTTATTTGTTAATGGGGTTGTTTCTTAAATTTTAAAAGTTTTTTTTTTTTTTTTTTTACTGAAAGAGCATGCTTAAAAACATAGGTTCTGACCATTTTTTAAATAGTTTTACTAAGTTTCATATTTTAAAAAATTACTTTAATCGGTGCGCTTTCATCGTTTACGCTTCTCCCGATGACAACACAAATGATGAAATGCTATTCAGTGTTGCCACAGACCACAATATTTAATTCGCATCTTTACTCATATGTACTGGGAACGATATGACTGATAGCTAGCTAGCGTAGAGAGCAGTATTTAATTCGCTTCTCATAACGGGGAAACGCGGTAGATAGATGCGCCAAAGTACATCATTTGGGACGTCATAAAGACCACACCTTATTTTCAAAATCGGACATTCAAAAAAATTAATTAAAAATTAAGCTTTTGGAAAATAAAAGTTTTTTCTCTCCCCATGTGTTTTTTTTTTTGCTTATTTTATCAATTGCAGTGACTAAAATTAATACTTTTGACTGAAGAAACCGACCCCATACTTTTAACAAAAAATACATTAAAAATAAATGTGTTTGTATGTTCAAGAAAAGATATATGTTTGCAAGGATTTTTAGTACTATCTACATGCGTATTTAAAGCATTCAAAAATCGAAAATAGTTATCAAAAATTAAGCCAAGTGTATGTTTACAGTTTATATATTACGTAAAAATATCGTATCACAGAAAAAAAGAGAGAGGAGAGGGGGTGATTGGTGTGTTAAAAATATTACATTTAAATAATTTTTCAGTTCCTTTCAGGCTCAAGATGCCGAATATTTAAGAATTTGCACATTGAAAAAAAAGTACACACATCATCTTTTCCTCCCATCTTCGAACTCATCCTTGGACTGTTTTTTTGCGGTCTTTATTGTTTTCATTATTTCAAGTCTCTAAAATAAATATGGTTCCTCTAAGGAACGTCAAGAAGTATTTTTACGCGTTCGAAAATAAAAAAAAGAAAAGAAAAACTGGCAATATATCTGCATGTATGTGATAAAAAATACCAAAACAAAAAACAATTAGTTGTACGTTTTTCTTTCAGAACAATTTAAAATTCAAAGGCAAAAACTTTTAACAAACTGAAAATCAAAAGAATATTACCGCCAGCTCAGTCAATTCCAGCCGAGGACTGCAGTTTCGTGCTAATTAGCACTCATCAGCACGGCATAGGAATGACTGAGCTGGAGGTGGGAAACCTTTTAAGGAAGCCAAGAGTGAAAAACAAACTGGTAGCTAATACATAATTAGCACTGACCAGACGAGTGACCGAAGCAATGGTTCGGTTCAACTCGAATATTGAAGGCAAGGCAGGTATATTCAGAAAGTTACCGCCCAAAGCTGAGTCACTCTATGCCGGGCTGATGAGTGCTAATAGGCACGAAATTGCAGTCCTCCTCTGGAATTGACTGAGCTGTCGGTGTATTCCATGTATTTCTGCCTTAGCCCTGGCTATAGGGCGGTAACTTTCTGAACAAAAGAATATTATTGCGCAGACATTAATGAATGTAGAAATAAGGAATAGCAACCTTCATTTTTCAGCCGAAGTTGTGAAAAAACGAGCTGATGTGTGTATCACATAACTTCCTTTTACTCCAATTTGATATTTGATGTCATTTGCCCATTATTGGCAATTTTAATGTAATTCAATAATTTATTCTCTAAATATCACTAAAAGGTCAAATCGAAACCAAATTTTAAAAAAACAAACGCCAAATTTGTCGAAAGTTGGCGACAAAACTTGGCGACCAAAAGACTGGCGCTATATCGAAAAGTGTCCGCCAAATTATAACACCACTTGAGTTTACATCAAAATTAACAATGATTTCCCTCCAGAAAGGGGCAAAAGACCCCCTTAGGAACATCCGAATGCAACCAAAAGGAAAGGTGCACAACTAGATCCCACTAGAATTCCACGTACCAAATTTAAACTTTCTATTTAAACTTCGTTGTAATTAACTCGGGGATCTTTAAAATGGATAATTCGGGTGTCTGTCCTAGGCACTTATCCACGTGTGGTATAGTCGAAAAAAAAATCAATATTCATTTGGGGGGTGAGTAAAATGGAAATTAAGGTCGATTTTTGAGTGAAAATTTTTTCGCGATTACAATACTTCCTTTTTTGTAAAAGGAAGTAAATATATGGTATGCATGAATAATTGATCACACTTTCAAAGTTTTAAAATTCCGGGATATTCTTCTTTGTTTCGCAATAATTTAACACAAACAAATCATGTAACACTTCTCTTAAGTAAGAAAGAAACTATAACAGCGCGGCTATATTTTGTCCCTTTTCAGAAAATTTCATATCAACGCTTCCAACAGCTAAAATCTCCTTGACAAGTAACATAAGAGTTTTACTCAAACGTGGTACAAGAAAATCTTTTTGTCAAAATGTTTATGACAGTTTTTGATTAAAAACTGGAAGTGAAAATAGCTTCCGTGCATCATGCAAATGAGTTGAGTAATATAAAGTGAGTTCATCCAAGATTATGTTATGTTGTTTTTCGCTCAATATTTTCATAAATATGTTATTCTAATACATAACTTGTTAACCAATGTGTGTAATAAAATTTCAATCAAGTCAAAATAAAATCGTCTATATTTGTGTAGTAACCATTTTTTCAAGTGTAATCCAACATATACAGTGATGTAAGACATGGGGAACAGTAATCAAGTTAACATTTGTCCCATAAAGCAGGGCTTCGCAACCGGTGTACCGCAGAATTTTCGTAGTTATATAAAAAGAAAGAACCTTGATGTAATTTATTTTAAAGTTAGGACCGAATAGCGTTTGTACCGTGATGTACTTTATTTTAAAGTTACGACCGAATAGCGTTTGTATCGTTCTGTAACCTCTCAATTCACCCTGTCGATCGTGTGCAATCAGACATACCTAACAAGGGGAGAGGCGGGATTTGCTGCTCCACCTCTTTAAAACTTCTTGATCCTATTACTTTCAGTTTTTTAAAACGGTTTCTAATTTCCACGAAATCAACAAATTACACAGAGTTTTTTCTAATTCTTTCGCAAAAGGGAGTATCGTCTCCTCCTCCAGACTGGGATTGTGCCCTCCCACCCAAAATTTAAGCCTAGCTTTAGTTTTTGTTTTCCTCTTTTCCAGTTCCGATACTAATTTCATTTGATCGTAGTTTCTCAAAGCTCGGTTCTAAAACTTTGTAAAATAGAAATTAAAAGAAAAAAAAATCAAACTGAAAAAATAAAATCTAGGACGACTGAATATTTTCGGTAATTGCTGTTTGAACAATTCAAAAAGTAAAGCGAAGAGTGCAGCTGCCTTTACTTTTACCTGTTGCATACACTGGTGTGCAAAAATTAAGGACGAGACGGTTTTTTCAATATAACTTTGCACAAAAGCTGTCCAAATCAACACTTTTAATACCGTAAGATCCCCAATACGTAAGGACATGTGTAATGCAAGCAACACTTACTAAAAGAGAAATCAGAGGGATAAAAAGAAGCTTTATTGAAAAAGTAGCATGAAGCGCAATGCGACTGAAGGCCGAAACATCCCTGTGATGGGTGTCCAGCACGAAACATCCGGTCTTTAGTAGGGGATTGATCTCCCCCCGACTGCTAGGCAGGTTTCACAGCGTCTGTCCATGCTGAGAATGAGGGTGTCAATGAGTTGTTGAGGCATTGCTGCCCATTCGTTTTGTAGCGCCAATCGAAGCTCCCGAATCGTTACTGGTGGTAAGGTACGAGCTGCCAAGCGTCTGCCTAGAAAATCCCATACATGCTCGATGGGATTGAGATCCGGAGATCGTGCCGGCAAATCCATACGTTCAATATCCTCACTCTCTAAGAGCTGTTCGGCAGCTACTGTGCGATGACATGGTGCATTGTCGTCCATGAAAAGGAACTGCGGACCCATAGTGCCTCTAAAAAGACACACATATGGAATCTCGTTACAATAATGGGTCCCGTTGACTGAATATGCGTCGAAGATGTGAAGGTCTGTACGACTACCAAGCATGATGCCTCCCCAAACGAGAACACCGCGGCCTCCATACCTGTCCCTTTCAATGATGTTCGAGGGATGATTGCGGCTTCCCCGCTCTCTCCAGATGAGTATGCGATGAGAATCGCTACTCAGACTGAATCTGCTCTCATCTGTAAAGAGTACTCGTCCCCATTCATTGTCTCTCCAATTCCGGTGTTCCCGGCACCACAGAGAACGCCTTCTCCGATGGGCAGGCAATAGAGGTACACACCGTATAGTGCATCGTGCAAACAGACCACCACCGTGCAGTCTTCTGGCCACGGTAAAACGCGATATCGGTCGTCCAGTCGCCTGTGTCGTGTGTCTAGCGATTTCTCTCGCTGTCTGCCGCCTGTTTCTTCTGGCCTTTAAGACAATATACCGGTCATCTGTGGGTGTGGTTCCTAGTGGACGACCACTACTGAACCCCCGGATAGCTGTTCCTGTAGTTTGAAATTGTCTCCAAAGTCGTGAAACGATGTTGTGAGCAATTCCGAACTCTTCAGCCACACTTGTCACACTGCGGCCTTCCTCCAACTTCCCAATGATTCGACCTCGGGTAAAAGCATCCAGATGTCGTCTAACAGATTGATTATTCGCCATTTCTCGCTGAGGCAGCAACTCGGTGTGATTTTAACTGCTATACGGCGTGCAATCTCTTTGCCAGAAATACTGATCTTTCACCGACAACATGCTTTATACTACTCAGACACTCCCCCATTACTTCTGCCTGCATATCTGCGCATGTGCTACCGTACATCAGCTTACTTAATCTCCTGATTGGTCTTTCTGTCCGCTCTGCCTCTTCGTTCAGCTGATATGCTAATTTTTCGACTTCGTCCTTAATTTTTGCACACCAGTGTATGTTGGCGCCAATGATCAGACATGAAACGCTTTTGAAGATTTTTTTTTGTTAATCTATAAAAAGCAAATTAGCAAAAATTTTTGCTATTGGCTAAATTATTATTATCTATTCGGCTTATTTTAGACACAAATTATTCACGCTCAATTCACCAGCAATGACATTTTGGCTTAGCTGCATACGCTTAGTGTGTTATTAGGATTGGCGCAAAGCCTCCGCTTTAATTACGAATGTGATATGGAAAAATTTTTGTTAGAGAAGGCTCATCAGCTGCTAAATCTGCGACTGAATGTACTGATAAAGAAGACCTCCAAGTAAAAAGGCTAAGTTGCTGAATAGGCAGTCCAGGGAAGGATACCTGGCATTCGGTTTTTCGTGGATCGGAGATGTAAAATCACCAAGACCTGAGTGTCTTATTTACAGGAAAAACTTTCAAATGAAGCGATGGTCCCTAGCAAATTAAAATGCTGCCTGTTTACTAAACATTCTTTTTACGTGAGCAAAGACATCATTTACTTCAAGCGATTGCAGAAAGAGAACTCGAAGCAAACTTCTTTCATGAAAGCCAGCGCAAAAGTTTCTGAAAGGGCTCAAGAGGTTAGCTATAATGTTGCACGGTTAATTGCCTAAGCAAAAATCACCACACTCTCCCTGAAACGCTTATTTCACCAGCGTGCAAAGAAATTGTACGGGAATGCTAGGACCCGGAGCAGAGGAGATGGTCCAAGTGCCACTTTCTGACGACACTATCAGGAGACGAATTGATGACATGTCGGGTGACATAGGAGCAACATTGGTAGAGAAATTACGAGTAGCTGGAAAATTTGAATTTCAAGTTGATGAATCAACAGACATCGGAAGCTGTGCACAACTCATAGCCATTGTGCGCTTTGATGATGAGGGACGCATTGAAAGTCATTATCGTTTCTGCAAAGAACTTTCTCCACGTGCAACCGGTGATGAGATATTCCGCGTCAAATATGAATATCTGAAAAGCAACGGGATCCTTTGGCAAAATTGCACAAGTGTTCGCACCGAAGGAGCTGCTGCAATGACAGGACCTATCATAGGGTTCCTGTCGAATATAAAAAATCGTAAGACAAGTGTTCAACCAATACACTGTTTTCTCCATCGTGAATCTCTCATGGCAAAGAACTTACCAAATGAGCTGAAGTCAGCTTTGGCTAAGGTCGTGAAAATCGTGAATTTCATAAAATCGAGGCGGCTAAATTCTCGTATTTCTCCTTACTTTGTGACTTCTACATACAGAGATTCGCTGACTTTCACGTGGTAAGGTACTATCAAGAATTTTTGGATTGAGGAACGAGGTACGACAGTTTTTGATTCTAAAAAACGAAATGCAGAACGCCAGTTTATTCCAAGTCAAATATTGGCTGGCAAAACTAGCGTACATGGCTGACAATTTTAAACATCTTAACAAATTGAATCTGAAAATGCAAGGACAAGGAGAGAATTTGGTTATATGTGTGATGGACAAGCTAAACGGATTCAAATTAAAAATTCAGCTGTGGAGAGAAGAAGTAGATCGTAGTCATTGGACATGTGCAAACGGACCATCAACATAGTGTGTGAAGGAAATAGTATGAAAGAAAAACTGCTTAATGAGGTGGCAGAACAGTTAGTCATACTTTAGGACAAAATTAAGCACTATTTCAAAAATACTAACATAGAGCAGTATGACTGGATTCGCGATTCATTCTCTTCATCTGCGGATGCATCAGTTAAATACCTTTCTTTGAAGGCGCGAGAAGAATTTATGGACCTCAAGAGCGAAAGTACTCTTAAACTTAAGTTGAACGAAGTGCTTCTGGACGAATTTTGGTTGCTGGATAAAAATGAGTATCCCACCATCTCTGGTCTTGCTATTGATGTGCTACTACCATTTCAAACTGCATATCTTTGCGAACTCAGCTTCTCAGCCCTCACACTTATTAAAATCAGCAAGAGATCATCTCTAAAGAGCCTGGATCAAGAACTTCGTGTAAACTCTTTCCAACATAGAGTCGAACATCCGAGGCAGGCTGAAGAGTCTCATTAGTGTCAAACGGAAGTTAGGTGATTTGTTTTATTTTTTTCTTGCATCTTTCATGAAACATATTTTGATAAATCGTTTAACTGCAGTGTGCACTTTAATGACATGTTTGAGAGAAATTCTTTAAAACATATCAAGCATAATTTTCTGTGAAGATGATATAGGTAATTTTGTTGTTCATTATCAACCTCAATACATTCGAAATAATTCTACTTTCTAAATAAATTTAAATACACTGCGATAGTTATAATTGTTTTGTTCATATGAAAAAATTCCCCACCCCCCGTCTTTTTACTAGTGAATGATATAAACATTTGTATATTACCATTGCGAAATTAAGTTCAGTGTGTCCCGTTGATCTAGAAATTTCTTGTGCCGCAAAGTAAAAAAGGTTGAGAAACACTGCCATAAAGAACACCTTATTTTTTAAACTCTGTACATTTAGCAAACATGTACAAAAAAGCATATTTACATTGATTATCCTGAAAACAGAAATTGATAACAGCGAAAAAAATAAATCTATGTAACTTCTGGTGCATTATGCTGACGCAAAAATATGTTCAAGATTTATAACATGCATAATAACATACAAATATTATAAACTGATAAATAAATCTGCTGTCTTCTGATAGATTAATGAAAATCCAAACAACGATTAATAAGTTTTACCTTAAACCAATTTCTTTAATTGTGTTTACCTCTTGTATTGGCCAATTTATCTTTTTTCTTCTTTAATTTTCATAATTTAATCAAAATATATTTTATGTCAAGAAAGCGTAGATACAAACTTATGATTTAGCCGTAAGTTAGCACCCCTAATACAGGTCTAAGGCAGAACTGAAATTCAATATACTAGAAAGCCCGGTCACATTAAGAGGCTAATATTTCGTTTTTATTAGAACTCATCAGTTTGGGCCAAACATTATTAGTACAAAGAAAAAACTTGCTTTTGAAATTAATATTTTTTCTAAAATGTTTTCTTACTGTTGGATAAATCAGGTTTAAAAGTAAGATATATCCAGATTCTGTATTCTAAAAGTCTGCACAGCGAATTTTAGTACAATTCTTATGCAATCAATACAAAAAATGTAATACATCAAATCTAATAAAAATATAATACAACAAATTAAGGGTAGAAAAAGATATGCACGCGCCTCTTTCCTCAAATTATCCAAGGTAGTTAATTAATATACTTGAAAGGGCGTTATGTAAGCACAAAATTCATTACCATTGTGAAAACTGTCCAATTATATTTTGATTTGCTCTCATTAAATCAGTATTTTCTGGTTTTGGACATTATTTAAAATTTAAATTAAAGTATCATAATTTTCGAAAATGAAGAAAAAAAAAATAAATGAATAAAAACTACGCTAAAAGTGAAGTATCGCAATAGGTAAACGCAGTATTTAAAATGCATTTTTTTATAAAATCATTTTTCATTTTAGCAAAAAAGAAAACAAGGGAATAAATATAGCTATTAATCATTTCCCCCATGCTAAAGTGTAGCGTGCATTTAAAGTGAGCTACATTCATTCATAGAAAAGTTATTTGCACGCAACAACGGCTAAAACTATTTAGATACGACCCAAGACTGACCAAAACAGATGTTGAGTTTTCCAAGCTGTCTATGCAGAAGCAGAACAGAGTGTTAACAGGAATAGAGAGTGAATTTAAATACAAGTCACGTGATAAGTGTTTATTTTAGTTTGGAGAGTAGGTAGTGGATTACAGCTTCGTTGAAAAGATAAATAAAAAATTTTTCTTAATTTACTAAAAACTAATACTGCTAGAAATAATTTTATATTTTTAAAAATTAAAAGCAAAGAAATATGACATTTTATCACTGTAGTTACGCATATTTTTCTAACTACTTATTTCATTGTGCATGTTTTAGATTTAGCCATAAATCTAAAACATGCACAATGAAATAAGTAGTAAGCACTATTATTTCTTTGTACTGAAATTCGAATTGAAGAAAAAACTGCATTTAAAATTTAAAAAAATGAACATAAATATGTAGTAGTTAAAATTTAAAAGATTACTTGATTTTATCAAGAAATACATTCTCAAACAAAACCTAGTTTGTAAATCCAGATTTTAGCTACAATTAGAGTTTCTCTCTTTCGTAGACTATTATTTAAAACAGAAGGAATGGATTAAAAAAAAAACTGGTAATATTTTTAACTAAAATAATTAATTTTTTATATCAGCGAATAAAATACTCAATTATAAACAACTTCTGAAAAAAATTATAATGCATTTGGAGAAATTAAATAAGTTTATTATAAGATTTTTTATCAACGTTTGACGAAAAAAAAAACTTTTTTACTTACAAAAAATTGTACTAGAGTCAATAATCCGCTATTATTGAAAGTTTGTATTGCACACAATGAACAAACTGAGACCTCAGGAACAAGCAACTTCCATGACTTTTAAATATTTGCAAAACTAAATTTTAAAACACTAAAAGTAATAACTGAATACAGTAAAAACATTTGAAATAAATTGGTGAAATTAAAATAAAAACATGTAATTTCTTAACTTGTATTCAGTAATGAATCCGCTATTAGTTAAAGCAAAATTTAAAAATCACCGGCTGAAATATGTTTTGCTGCTTGAACAAAATGTATATTTATAGTTTAGAAATTCAGAGTCATTTGTGCATGATATTTTTAAACCATTAAGTGTTTAACCCAAGATCACTCAAGCGAGGTACACACTCCAAGAAATAATGAAATGATTTACTATAGAAAAAGGCACGAGGGATCTAAGGTTAGTAATTGGGTACTTGTTCACAAAGCAAAGCCAAAAAAAGTTTACAAGTTGAACACAATTTAGTAATTAAAAATTCTAAATCCTAACACTGACTCTTTGTAAAATTTTATAAAAAAATTTCAATTTACAATTTTGAAGTATAATTCCAATTTAGATCTTAAAGAAAAATACAGAGAGAGTTTATCCCTTTTCAATCCAATTATTTTTCTTTCTTGATAAAGAATATCCCAATGTAGTTCTGAAAATTATGATCTGTTATAAATTTGGATTTATTTGCAGACATATTTTAAAAATGAAACAATTTAAATTTTAAACACACACACACACACACATATATATATATATATATATATATATATATATATATATATATATATATATATATATATATATATATATATATATATATATATATATATATATCAAACATTTGGAAAATAAATAGAATTAAACTGATGTATTTTTTAAAGAACTTTTAAATAGGAGGAAGCAATGGAATTTTAGTTCACCAATAAGCTTTAAAGTTTTGAAAATATTTAAAAATAGCTCTTTACGGTCAGACCAGTTTTTGAGTTCTTTTAGTTCGAAGAAAGTAATTTAAGTTTCGTTGATAAAGCTCACCCTCAGGAATGTTTATGTCAAAATTCATAACAGCTAAAATATTCCAGACACGTTTAGGAATATTTCTCTGTCAAGACGTTAAAACATCAAATCCTTTCTTCAAATGCGTATGACTTTTTTTTTTCTTTTTTAAGTGGTGTAAAATAGTTTCTGCTTAGTTTCCAACTGTTCAACAACGCCAAAACGTTAATTGATTCCAATGTTTAAATACATGATTTAATTTCGTTTTCGTTTAAAACTTCAAGCGCATGACATAATTTAGTTTATACGATGGTTGATTTTGATGCTACTTTAGTATTGATTGAACACCATCTGAGACGCATAATCACAGAGTATGAAAGGAAAATTTAAATATTGAAAAAATTTAAAATTTTCTTTGGTTGAAGACGAGCTTGGATGAGTGTATCTTTTCGTATGTACTGTGTATGTATCACTTGCTCCATTGATTTCTTTTCCATATTTTTTTTATAAAGCTTACATATATTAGGTATAATACATATAGTAGTTTATATGCATTGTTTTAAAGATTACGTCATACCTTGTTTCTTCTTCTACTGTATTTCATCTAACGGCTGCATTTAAGACAGTGAGAAGCAAAGGGATGTAAGTGGACATTTTCTAGTTTTGAGAAAAACCTTCTTAAGGATGAGGTCTAAGGTAGGCTTTCATTGAAAAGTTTTTTTTTTTAAATTATGCTGTATAAAATAATCTAACTGGATTACTAGCACTCTCTTTTGTCCCAATACAGATGAGATATTCAGCTACCATTTGTTCCGGTTATCTTTATTTTTTTAATTTTGCCACTTACATTCTATTTGCTTCTCACTGCCTGGTTTGATAACTTAAAAAACTCAGAAATTAGGAAGTTCATCGCTGTAAATATGATTAAAATTTTTGTAAAATATCTTGATGCACTTTCCTGTACGATAAAAATACTTATAAGAATAATTTATAAATAAAAAAACACTAATTGTGAGGAAATATATACTAAATTAATAATGTGTGATGCAAATAGAAAAAAAGAAAATTAGGTAAAAGCAAATGAATAGATGTCCCTTAAAACCTGCAATTTTCTGCGAAAATCTCAATAATCTTAAATAGTTAAAACATACATAATTAGATTTTTTATTCCAAATTGAGAATTTTGGAGAGCTGTTGCATTAACAAAAATAGTGAAGATTGAAAATTAACGAGCCGAAATAAATCATCTTAATGAGGCTTTATAAATTAAAATCAACTTGATTAATTATTAATCAACTTGAAAAATCACAAAAAATATTTTTCAAAGTTTATTTAACTCAACAAAGCGTACTAGTAAAAGTAATGATTAAAAGGATTAATAAAACTATAAAGGCATTGCTAATTCCACAGAATTAGGTTTAAAACAAACATTGATTTAGCTAGCATAAATTATTTCTTGTATTTATGATTGACTTAATATTTGATCGAATATTTTATTTATGTTGCACAAATGAAGTACGTTTAAATTCCCTTAATCTTTTTTTTCTTTTTAAAGATTAACTATTAAGGAATCCTTACAATATTTGATAACGCAGGAAAAATATGATTTTTGGATTATTTTGAGCCTACTTTCCTCAGTATGAAAAACGTTATGTGTTGCTTAAAACCTGTTGTTATAAATTTGAGGCAATGAGAAGCAAAGCTGTATGGCAACACTTACCAGGGCTGCCAGTACTATATCTTGCCCCAAGACAGAGGAGAAGTTCACCTGCCATTTTTACTGGTTATCTTCGAATTTTTAATTTTGCCATTTACATCCTTTTGCTTCTCACGGCCCTATTTCATCTTAATATTTTCCCTCGGAGTCCCATGATTTTTAAATTTGATTAACGAAAAAAAAAAAAAATAATAAACCCTGAAAACGTCACGCATTTAGGTTGACAATTTTTTTTTTTTATTTTCAGTTACAGGGTAGAAATATTATAGCCCTAATATAAGGGTTGCATTGAAATTAAAAAAAAAAAAATAGTTAGCTCAAAATTGTGCATAAATGTCGAGCGCTGCTCTGAGACAGAAGCTCTACGATTATCGGAGGTCTTGGGTTCTTTCTTGGTTGTACAGGTTAAACATAAATTCTAAGATCTGAAGGCAATGAGACCTCATATTTTAATAGTGAATACAACCTATAACACAAAAACAGCAACAACAAAACATGTTAAACCTAACTTTATAAATTCTTACTGAATTTATGCCAGGTGTGATACGATGACAATCTAATGGGTATAATTCTTGCAACACACTTATGCAATTGTTTACTCTCTAAATCACATTACAAAAAAAAAAAAAAAAAAAAATCCGCCAAATTTGTCGTCAAGTTGGCGACAAAACTTGGTGACCAAAAGACTGTTTCCGCCAAATTATAACACCACTTGAGTGTACATCGAAATTAACAATGGTTTTCCCTCTAAAAGGAGCAAAAGAACCCTTTAGAACACCCTAATGCAACCAAAGAGGAGGTGCATAACTAGACCCCACTAGGAGTCTTCGTACCAAATTTCAACTTTCTAGGACGTACCGTTCTTGAGTTATGCAATATACATACGCACATCCGCCCAGACGCACATACATACATACAGACGTCGCGAGTAAACTCGTTGTAATTAACTCAGGAATCGTCAAAATAGATATTACGTTTGTCTATACGTTCTTAGGCACTTATCCACGTGTGGTCGAGTCGAAAACAATTCAACATTCATTCAGAGGTGAGTAAAATGGAAATTAAGGTCAATTTTTGAGTGAAAATATTTTCGCGAATACAATACATCCTTTTTTGTAAAAGGAATTTTTAAAAAAATTTCTTACTGTAATGGATTTACAATTTATGAATACTAAAATACACTATGCATATTGAGTCTAAAATTCCTTTCAAAAACCTGCATCGCTTCACGTGTAACGTATGTTGAATGCATTAAACATTACATTTAAGTATTTTTTATGAAAGGAAATATTAGAAATTGTAAATTACGAGTACAGACCACTTTTAAGTGCCATACATAATCCATTTTACGCAAAAGTTTGTGATTGAAACTTAGTTTATCTTTACTGTAGCAAAAGCAAAGATTATATTCATAATACAACATATAACTTATTTCTGCCAGTTACAAGCAGCGTTTAACCAAGGAAAAGATTCTTGCACGCAACAAAGCCTAAACTTGTTTAAATGGCGACCGAAGACTGACCAGAACAGATGTTAAATTTTCCAAGCTGGCCAAGCAGAAGAAAAACCAAGTGAAAACGGAAATGGAGAGTAAATTTAAATATAATTCGCGTGGTAAACATCTATTTTGACCAGCGAAGGAGAAATGGGGAAATGTCGGCTATGTGTGAAATTATAAGAATGAATTTATATCTAATGCATTACATAAACTGTATTTCAAAAGATAACAAATTGTTTTAAAATGTAAAAGTTATCTTTTATTATGTGTTCACATGTAATTGTTTTAACATTTCAACTCATTTATGAAATATCAGGAAGTTTATAGTTACACAAAATAATAATAATAATATTTTCACATAAAATGAAAAAAAAAAGAAAATTAGTTTGAATTTTGAAATTTTTAATTCAAATTATGTTTTTGAAATCACGAATTAACCCTACTAGTTTGGTTTCTTGTTTCGAATGATACTTTTTATCGGAACCATAAATTGAATTCAAGACGTCAAATGGATATTGTTTGTAAAAAAAGATTGTGTACAGTTGAGAAGAGTCGTTTATAAATAATTCCGTTCTGGGGCACATGGACGCCTGCATTAAAAGCCTAGAAAAATTGAATCAAAGGACGGATGTCATTCAACAGGCAAGTAAAAACAAAAATCAACTCGTGATAGCTCAAAAAAAGGTATTTATTATTCAGCACTTTTATTACAATCTGCATGTTTGTCACGGAAATTCTGAGTCCTGCTTTTGCTTACATCTCAGCAACTGTACCACTTAAAGACTTCGGGATTTCACTAATTAATTTGTTTAATCTTAAGGTGCAACTTAAAGCAAAATAAAATAAAATAAATTCTAAAATAAAAAATTAATGCGGTTAGGACGCAAAACATTTAATTTCATTTAATTTCTCCATTAAATGATTAAATATAAAGCTCTTGTTAAAAATGTGTTGCCTTACAAGCCTCTTTTTCTTTTGAATGAAGACTTCTCTGGAAAAGCATGTAATGAATTCACTATCTTTGCTCTCGTAGGATTTTTATACTCATCTATGCCAATAAATCGATAACAGGGCTAAGTAAAGAGACATATTAGGATCATTATCTCGAGTAACTTGTATGTTGTGAAACATAAAATAGTTTGGGAAACCTTTAATATTTAAATGGTTCTAATTAAATTAGCTCACAAATAATTACAAGAGAAGAACAAGGATTGGATTTTAGTGCAAGTGTCTTAAAGTTTTGGGCACGTAATTAGGTTTTTCTTTCTTTTAGTATGGAGTATTTAAATGAAAAAAAAACAAGGCGAATTTTCGTGATGGTAACATTATTCTATTTATGAAATACATTAACACAAAAAAAAAATAAAATAACAGATTTACAAAAAAAAAAAAAAAAAAAAAAAGAAAGAAAAAAAAATCTGAGCTAGCTCTTTTCATAATGCACTCGAAAAGAAAAAAATAACTTTTTTGTGTTAGATAGAACGTTTTAATATATTTCATTTTATGCACATTTTAATGTATTTCTGTAGTTTTCAATGATTCCAAGAAAATGACACAACAAATGAAGAAAAGTTCGGCTCAAGTCATTTAAAACCAAACTTCCCATTAAGAAATATATACATGTTTCAACGCTCACATTTATGATTGAAAGCTATATAATGATTTGAAGTTCTCTACATGACTTGAGTCGAACTTTTCTTCGTCTGTGGTGTCATTTTCTTGGAACCATTGAAAACACTTAAATTCCTCTTTCTGACACAGAAAAGTTAATTTGTCCTTTTGCGTGCATTATGAAAAGTGCTTTTTTAAGTTTGTTATTTTTTTACACTTTAAATTAAGTTTTACAGGATAAATACAAAATTAATTAAAGCAATTTAATTAAAGAATTTAAAAATATTAAGTTTCAGAATATGTTTACAGCTATCTCAATAACTTGTCATTTTATGCGCTAAAGCTAATACGTAGAAGAAAATCCTGGGTTTAATTTAGATAATTCTTTAGTTCTAAAAAATATTTTTTTTTTTTTTTTGCATTTTTTGAAGAGAAAAAGGGAATTTTTGTCCATTACTCATCCTGTCTGTTACTGGGTATCATCAGAAATATCGGTGTCTGCAACTGGGGGTCGAGTCGTTTTTCAAAATTGAGCAAATAAAAATGGACTTAACTGATTCATAAAATCCAGAAGCGGACAAACCCTAGAGGAGATGTAGTCGTATGATAGAAAAATAGTTTTATACATTAAAATGGCTATTCATTAAAAGGCTGAGAACCTGAGAGCGATGTCCAAGGCATGTCTGTTACTGATGCACAATATCACTTACTTTATACAGTGCAAAAAAAAAAAAAAAAAAAAAAAAAACACACACACACACAGAGAAAAAATGTTTTTTTTAATTAAAATATTTTTTTAAACAAAATCACTGTTGATTAAACGATTGCATTTTCATTATTAGACCCATCTCAGATTTTAAACTTCTATCACTTTCAGGGGTATGGGCTTTAGAAAAAGATAATTTTTAACTGCAATGAGAACAGAAAAGAAATGAAAAGGTGCGAGTGAAAGTAGATCCAGAAGAAAATAAATATAAAGCAAAGCACATACATCTCTTTCCCCAAGTAAATATCAGCCGAGTTTCGCAAACACTAATCTTATCTTCTTTATACATCATCCGACATCTCTATAGGATTGGACTTCCGTAAGCTGACAAACTGGCTGCTGTTTGGTACTCTAGTACTTATTGGTCAAACATCAATAGCAGTAATATTAGTCCTTGCGTGTGATATTGGCGTGATTTCTATTCTGATTGCGTTAAACCGCTTCCTTTCTAGATAGGAGAAAGTGAGTAATAAACCTATTGTACACTGTAATTACTTAGTTATAGTTTTTTAATGTTAGTAAAACTTCTGTATATAGGTACGTTTTATTTTTCATTGATATTAGGTAGTTTTTTTTTAAATTTTTTTTAAATATATTTTTGGCAATATATTTACTTGATATAACATAGTACAAAAGCAGGAGATATGAGAAACAAACGTTTAGCTTAGTTATAACATTATCTTTTAGATTTCGTTTAGTTTGTATTCAGCACAGAGATATACTACATGCATGGTCGTGCCGTCCCTATGTGCAAGGTCGTGCGATACACGACGGCGACTGAGCCAAAAAGGTGCCGATCTCTACTGATCAAAAATGCTGCAAATGAAGGGAAAATAAACTCTAACCAAAAAGTGAAATGAAATTTTTTATTATGTCTAATGGAGGCAGTAAATTTATACTGTTCATTGAAACAATTAATCCGTCTCGCTGAAAATCTAAAAAACACAAATTATGGACTTGTTGTGTCTAAACATGCTATTCAAAAGCACTATCTTTTACACTGAAAACAAGTGATTTCAATTAATGCATACTTCAACATTTTCCTTCTTAATGTGGAGCCGTGAATGCTAATTCGGTATGTCTATATGACACAAGGTTGAGCATACGAGCAGCAAGAAATGTGCTTATCCCCATTTTGGTTCTTGCGGTGAATATCGTGTGTTATAATTTGTGCAATCATACTCTTTTTCTAATTTTTAATTCTTTGTAATTCCACTGCTTCATGTTATCATACATAAAAAAATAAAAAAATACGGTAGCATACTGTTACATATAAATTGTAGGCAATAATTTAGGTTAATTTTTTAGCTCTGAAAAGTAACGAGTTGAATATAATTACTTGGTTCTCTCCCCCCCCCCACTTTTATCTCTTTAATTATTTGTGCATTAAATTGAAAAAAAAAAAAAAACTTCGGAGAGACTATGTGTTTGTTTTGGATCTTAAACTGAATGCCTTTTGTAATGGTTCCGTGTTTTAGAATTTAAGACTTAACCAAAATGATTTTAGTTTCAGATTTTAAGGGGGAAATACCCTCTACTTCATTTTAGAAATCTATTCATCACTCTGTTGTCCTGTTTTGACAGGCATAACACTTTGAATAATTATTTATCAACTAGAGATTATTTACAGCGGTGTTATATATAACTTTGATATTTAAAATTTTTTATTTTTCCAAAAACGCATTAGCATATCAAAGACAGAGTTCGTCAAATTTGGCCTATTACGGTGAAGTAGATATTTTCACAATTTTCTATGTTTTGAAACATTTTCTTCAGAAACAAACTAAATATTTATCAATATGAAGTCCAGAAATAGACATCTTGCTTTCTGGACAGTACAGTCGAATATCGACTTATGCGAGGAATGCCTTTCCAAGACTCCTCGCGTTAGTCGAAATGTCGCGTTGTGGAAAATGGTATATGTAATTTTTTTATAAACATAACTAATTATTTTAGACAGTTGTGAACAGCACCTAAAACTGTTTTAAATCATTCCTTAATCATACACTACCGTTTCTTACAAAAAATAACTGAATTTTCATTTGTAGTTTTGAAAAAGCTGTTTTAATCAACAAAAAATACTGTTACAGTGCTCACTATCGGTGAACAACGGGAAAGAGAGATATAAAATAAACCAGTATATGGTTCGTACAGGATGTAGTAAGAATGAAACGATGTACTATAATAATACTGTGCAGTAGATCCAGTAATGATATTTGTAACTTCAAAAAAAAATGAAGATGTTGATAAATTTATGCTGCGCGATCAAATTGTTATTCTAATATATTTTTTAATTCGCTTTTGAACGTTTCCATCTATAGCAACAAGCCTCTTCCTGGTTTCTTTAATATTCAGTACACAAGCAGCTTTCATTTTCATAATTTTTGCATTTTGCTTACAGAAAACACTCGGCGAACTTTTACCGATTTCCTTTTCTTGACTTTTAGTTGTACAAATGGAAGATTCACTCACACCTAATTGTCGTGCTACCTTCGACGCATTTTTTAGTTGTTCAAGAACATGGAAAACCTTTAGTTCTTTTCTTTAATTGTCAGAAACTTTATCTTTTTCTTTCTGTCTTCACAAACTTTAGATGGAACAGTGCTCTTAGGTATCATTCTATTTCATCAAGTTTTTCTCATTTAAAATGAAAAAAATAGGGTAAATGCGGAGTAGTTATTTATATACACAAACAAAACTATGTTCAGACTTGTACGGTGTGGGAATTTATGCTGCCAGTGATGCTAAAGGATGAAGGTCCATTCACGAAAAACATATTTTTAGTAGCCAATAACGAACCCGATAATTTTACACCGCGAATCCCATCTGAAGGTCTAAAATTGTTTACTGGTGAAAACACTGGTGTTATATATAAAGCCATTTCGCGTAAATTGAATCGCGTTGTAGCGGGAGTGGACTGTATATCAAATATTAGATAGTTAAGCTGCATACTATCAAGCAATAATTATTACTTTAATAAGTATTATTTTAATAATTACACAATCACTTTCCAAGAATTTTTTTAATTGTTGGGGTAAACTGCTTTTTGATTACCTGCAACTGGCAATCTCTTTTTTAACGGCAGCTCAATGCAAGGTTTCCAAGTGAAAAAGTAAGATTCCAAAAGTCAATTTTAATCGCCCCTCCCTTACATCCGCCCATACTCTAAAAAACTTCGAGATATGAAGTAAAAACATACACTGTTCCAAAATTGAAAATTTACAGATTTTTTTTTAAATAAATTAAATTCCAAACGTATTTTTTCCGTACTACATTTGTCTATAAAACGGGAGTTAAATATATTTTGCTTGAACGCCACCGCATAAAGGCGCTCAAAAGACACTTGCACGACGGCGCTGATCAGGCTTGGCGCGGTCCTGACTACATGGTGGGAATACCTTTCGAATACTGAATATTAAAACAGTTCATGTAGGCAGGTAAAGTGCAATAACTGATTTTTTTTTTTTTTTTTTTGCATTTTTGCCACATACTGTACTTTACCTTTGTTGCACAAAATTGCTCATTAGGTTTTCGCTGAAAGAAAGCGCGAAGAAAAACATTTAGTTCCAACATTTCCTAATTGTTATTATTGGATACAAAACGTGTTTCTTCAAATGTCTCGAAAACTCATTTCTGCTGATACGGCCCTTTACCCACCTACGTCAGTATAAGCTCTTCAATTTAGAATACGTCAGTATAATTAATATTGGTGTACTTAAGTAGCATTTATTCGTCATGAAAATACTGGTTTTGCTTTAAAACACATTTTTAACTTTTCCAGCTCATTGCAACCTACAGAAAGAAAGCGAGTTGTTTTATAATATTTAAAAAGTCATTAAGGCTGTGATATTTTACTTGATTATATTCCTTAAAAAAAGATGAATGTGTACATCACGTTTGACTTTTTATACCTTGCGAAATATTAACATGAACGATACAATCTTTTAAAAACCTAAATTGTTACAGCACTACCTCATCATGCCTGGGTACACAATACAATATTGCCTACATTTCATACCGTCGACGTTCTGACAAAATATTCAAAACACACACACAAACAGCAACACTGAACTTAAAGTTAAAACTAGTTATTTTTACAAAGCAACTATATACATGAAATACAACGCCAGCTCAGTCAGTTCCTTCAATGACTGCAGTTTCGTGCTTATTAGCACTCATCAGCCCGACATAGGAGTGACTGAGCTGGAGGTGGAAAACCTCTTAAGGAAGCCAAGAGTGCCAAACAAAATGGTAGCTAATACAGAATTAGCACTTACCAGACGAGTGGCCGAAGCAATGGTTCGGTACAACTCGAATATTGAAGGCAAGACGGGTATATTCAGTAAGATACCGCCCTATAGCACTGGCTAAAGGGCTGACTGAGCTGGCGGCGTATTTCATGTATTTCTGCCTTAGCCCTGGCTATAGGGCGGTTCTTACTGAATACAATTACATGCAGTTTAAAAGTTACATCAGCAAACCAATTGTAAGAGTTATGAGTCCGTAAAAGCATTTTTACTGTTTCAAATAACGATTCAAAAGCTTATATGTCTTAAAAGATAATATCTCAAGATTGGAGTTTTGGAGCAAATGACCTTTGACAGATAGTTAAAGCATATTCTCATTATCAAAACAAAAATAACTACTATCTGGTTGAAGGTTGAATAAAACGTGATCCAAGTTCTTAGCAGATATTTCAATGGAGTGTCACAAACAACCTTGTGTGGTTTAAAACCAAAACTTTATCCAAGAGGGTAAAATTGAAGATTGAAGAACATAGAAATTAATTTTCTTCGTTACAATAAATTAATTGGACCGGAAAAAAAACGAATCTTAATAAATATCCAGAATTTGCAACAATAAGACATCTGAAAGTCAAGTTGCTTAGGGCTAATATAACTTTTGAAAATAAGCTATGCAAAACATGCATTTTACAGTAAAAAGTAGTAACTGCTTTCATTAACGAAGCATACTTGTGTTTTCTGCAAATAGACTTTTAATAGAGAATACGTGTTGAGTTAAATACTGTCTTACTTTCTAAAAACAATGGTAAAATATAAAAATCCCATCGAAGTATAAAAGAGCAAAACACCTATAAGAATCAATGGCGCATATAACTATGTTTTAATATTTTGCTGAACTATAATATAAATTTCTTCTTAGAAGCAAAAGGAAACAAAACCGATAAAACTTTATCCAACTCTAGCAAAATAATTTAAAAAGACTTTTAAGGAGTACCAGTTTCAGAGAATTATACCACTGAAATGATGTTTTTATGGTAAGTATTAAAATATGTTTTCTCACTCAAAACAATTACTTTTTATAAACTCGTTCCAAAACTCCATTTCCGTTAGCTAAAAAAAGAGCATCTGAGGGTTACATCCCGTTAAACAAATTTGTGATTTCAAAGAAAACGCAATTTGTTATTAAAAGCGTTTGTAGAACACATTTATCAAAGTTCCCTGGGGATAATTTGGGGTCTTGGTGGGGAAGGAAGATAGCTTTGTGTGTTCCAAGAAAAATTCCGCTACGATCCGTGGCCAGGTATTAGAAATACGTTCCCACACTCGTTTCCGTGCTCTTTTATCAATTTGTTTAGCAGAATGGGACACGCTATGCTTTCCCGCACATTGTTTTGTGTCCAATTCTCGAGATAAATTTTCCCAAATGAGATGGAACCCACGTCATTACTACGAGATAAACGGCAGCTGCAAGTGTAGATTATTTATTTTGGAGAGAAAACTTCCGAACAGTTTTCGATGAAGATAATTATTTCTCAATGCATTCATATTAGAGGAATTACTAAGCGTTTTATGGAATCTACGTCCAGAAATAGTTTTAAGACTAAGTTTAGACACTATTCTGTTTTTGTCGAATCTTAATAATTTCTGATGAATAATTAATTAAATTTACATTAAACGAACATAATTTTAGCCAATTTCAATCACACATGCGTATACAATTTTTAGTTCAATTCTACTTAAATAACTTTGTTTTAGGGAATACTGTATATAGCATCTCGTATCCTCCCTGTAACTAATTGGCTGTTTCTATGAATTGACATAAGAAATTCGTCAGTAAAAGTCGGTTGTTGTGTGAATATAAAAATGTGTAGGGTCAGCTGGGGACCGTTACGGGAAAATAAATAAGGGGTTTTCATATGCCATCTAGTCTCTGGGATGAAAAGAAATACGCTGTGAAAAAACGAAGTACGCAGGGGTAAAAAAAAAAAACATAATTTAAATTCACTAACAAACAGTTATAAAGTCAACATTTTCATACCACATTTTTTTATGCCCGTTACTCTTAGTCTCACACGTACAATATAAAAATGTAATAATCGGTATCTTAAGTTTAAATTTCAGGTAAAAATCTTACCATTTTCCGATTCTTTCGGGCGTTTGCATCTTTTGACTTCATGGAGAGTTACTAAAATTGACTTAAAAAAATCACAGTACTATCAAACGAAAAAAAAAATCAATATATTAACAATATTTACAAATTCAAAGAACAAGCTTTGCAAATCGGACTGTATTAAAAAATCATTTTCGTTGTTCTAACGATTCTATTTATTTTTTATCTCAATCAGTTCACTTCAAATCAGAAAAGCGGTGGGCGGAAGGAAAAGTTAAAAAAAATAAAAGTTCAAGGCTAACCTTGATCGCGACAATAAGTATATCTCTAAAGTTTTTCAAAAGGAAAGGAAAATATTATTTCAATATGTTAACTTAAAATTAAATTTGTTTTGTATAAATTTAAAGATACAAGTTTGTACATTGTGTGTTTCAGACCACAGTCTCCGAGAGTAACTGGGTATGAAAATTTTGAGCTTATGATTGTTTGTTAGGGAATGAAATCATGCTTTTTTTTTACTCCATCGTACTTATTTTCACCCCAGCGTACTTATTTTTACCCGACTGCGGCTGCGCGACGCAAAGGAGGGTAATGCGTTTATAAATCTATGTATGTATGTCTGTTACTATGTGGCGTTCTGCAGGCTGAACGCCTTGGCCAATTTTGGTAATTCTTACGTCAATCGATTTGTCTTAACCTTGGGAGTGCCACTAAACACATAACAGTAATCAAAATTCACCATATCAACAACCAGTTACCATATTTTGTCAGTTTGGGATAAGCGCACGTTGGATGTTATAGGGTAAACCTACCCAATTTCGTGATACTAAGGATTCAAACAGTATAATCGATAATTTTTTCTGAATTTATTGACTTGATATTTTTTCCATAGACATAGTAAACTTTATTCTTAATTATTAAACCATCAAACAGAATTAATACATGATAATATAATGTAATTTAATTATTTTCCAAAAAAGTATCACATGTACCTAAATTCGTGATAGTCTACCTTATTCCGTGAATCAGTGTACCTAACTTCGTGGTAATGACTTAATCACTGTCACTGCCATTTTCTTCATTACGTGCACATACACTACACATGAACACTGTTGGTGGATTTTTTGAGTCAACTGCCTGGCTTCTTTCATGATACCAATTTAAACAAAAACAACATTGGATCCATGGGCTCTTGTTATGTCCTTTGTAGTAACTTTCATTACAGTTGGGGCAGAACCATTCATCTTCAGTTTCACCTTTGCTCTTATTGGTGTTCTTTTTGGCTTTAACCAAACTGCTGGTACTGGCACTGACACAGGATTTGGTAGTGTCACTAGTACTGTCACTGTCACCTTCACAGCGTGTTATGTAGTCTTTCAAGGTGCTCCATGGGATGAAAAAATTTTTTGCAGACTTGTACACTGACCAATTTTCATCCACTACCTTCCTCACTGCGAGTTGAAGTGTTTCCTTTGAGCATTTCTTCCGTTTGTTCCCACCTTTCTCTTTTTTCCCACCGGCTAGCTTGCTGTAAATAGGCGCCATCTGTCTGAAAGTAGCAAAATTTCATAAGAAATAACTGTGTTTTTGTAAGCCTCCGTTACGATTATTACACACAAAAACAAGAAACTAATATAAATACCACATTCATTATAGTATTAATTTAAATATTAGTGTAAGAAATATTAATTTTCTTAAGAGATTACATATAAAAACTTACATTAATTATTGCAAGGAGTCACACCACGTGCACACTGTTCTCTTCTAACTGACAAAATGGCTACACAATAAACCAGTTGCCGGAGACCTCCAAAGCTTTGCCTGGGTTTGGACAACACCCTGCCATCTATGAGGAACATGTCAAATTAAGTGTACACAACCTACCTAACTCCGTGGTAAAATAAATGTTTCGTATCACAGAGTAAGGTATGTCACGAAATAAGGTAGGTTCACCCTATACTGTCGCACGCTACCTGCGTGCAACAAATGCCGGTAGTTTTCATACCTGAAATTTTTTGTTTACTAAGTTGACTCTCATTGGCCGAGTGGTCTAAGGTCTAAGCGATTGCTTCAACCACGTGAATTAGTGGGAGTCAAGACATCTTCGCTCCGGATGTACTTTCCCCTCTTTCTGATGAACATTCTTTCATGTGTTCTTTATATGTATTCTGTACTGTAATAAAAATAAATTATGCGTAACGAAGGCAAGACACTCAGATTGTAGTCCTCATCAAAATAAGTGCAATAAGCACCAAAAGAAAGAGAGTTTACTAATACGATTTTTATCTCATTTTTTGCATTTGATTTTGCCTTGATTCAAGGGACTGAGCTTCGCGACGTGTACTTTTTTGAGAGGCTTTTTTAGTTTTGCGAGAAAGATTTGACTGACGACGTTTCCGATTTCGCGTCATCATGAGTTATATAGGCTGTTTATATAGATGTGTTGTGGTTGACTTAATTATCGCATTTTTGCCGAAGGTCAAGCACATGTAGCTTTAAGCCGAGTTAGGTCCCTAATTAATTTGGTTAGGGACTAATTATCAGTAGCTTAGACCACCGCAAGTTACTTAGTAAACCTCACGATACAAACAAACTATCCCAATGAAATGACAAGGTTGCTAAATGTACCGTCTTATAATAATAATAACTAAATCAATGAAAATTAACTAAAAAGTGTAAAATAAAAAAATATTATATAAAAACAAAATTCTCGACTGCGTAAAAACCAAAAAAACTAAAAGGAAAAATGTATAAGCAGAATCTGTCGGGGCCCATTCCTTTCTGATTCAAGGAACCCCGTAAAATTTGAATGAGCCCCGACTGTCCTTCTATTCTGCTTTTGAATTGATTTGATTTGACTTATCTGTGTACGGTTATAAAACTATTTCAACAGTGTAGTTATTCAGAAGTACTTAATAACATTCTAAACTACTGGGCTTATGCATTTTTCTTATTAGTTTTTTTGGTTTTTAAGCAGTCGGGTTTCTTGTACTCCAGAAACATTAGGTTCAATGAAAACATATGATTTATTTTTCCGAGAGGGTTATAAGGGTAGATAATCGTGATATACCCAATCAGTTTAGAAGATTAAAAAATTATGCACCGACAATGCTCAGCGTGTGAACTGTAGGTTGCATGCACTAATCTTAATCCATCAAACCTAATTTATAATAATTTAAAGATAAACATAACTAAAAGAAAAGATATGCATTCAGTATATTACCTTGAAAATTACAACATAGGCTAGTATGAAATACTTATTTCGAACAAGAAAATCAAATTTATTGCAATTTCTTTCTTGTTAACTTTGTCCGGTAATATAATGTAGACAGATTTTACTACACTTAATGTGCATCTCAATATGTTTTAGTTATTTGCAGCATAATAAAGAAAAAATAAATATCTACTTTATTATGATAAGAAGAAAACACTGTGACAATAAATGCTATTTAAAAAATGATGCATGCTTTCGAAAACATTTCAAAAGAAAATAAAAATGAAACATAAAAAGTAATGAAGAAACGTAACTCGAGAACGCAGCATTAATACATTTTAAAACATTTTTTAATATGACACTGGAAACGCTTGCGACATTTAAATTTCCTAATCTGAAGTGCCACCTTTGAAGAAAGCAAAAAACATTATGAGTAAAGGTTTGATTACTTCTGACAACAGTTATTAAAGTGCAGCCAAGAAAATGAATTTCCTAGCATCCGTAAGAGAAAGAAATCCCTTGTTGAATCTTCTTTCAGATCAAGCTATCTGTCTGATTTTGTTTTTGCTTTAAACATTTTACAAAATTACTTCTTTTTATTTCTAATACCAGGTTATATAAAATAGGTTTACCTTTCAGAGCTCAAATTTCAACGAAAAAGTGCAATACAGCTACAACTCAAAATGTGGCATGCCCTGATGTGAATAATAATAGTGGATTAAACATTTGAAGCTTTAAATGACACTTTTTAATTATGTTTGACAAAACAAATGTCAAAGCACATTAACAATGGATTAGAACTGAAAAACAAAATTGCATTTTTCCTTTTAAGATTTAAACAAACATTTAAATATGTGTCAATTTCATTTTTTTTTTGAAGTACTTTATAATTTACACTTTAGTAGACAGCTCTTTCTATGTAGTTTGAGTTGTATTTCGTCTATTAGCAAGTTAATTTGAGTTCACTTTTTACATCAACAACATTTTGTTCTCCTACTTTCATATCCTTAGTTTTTTGCTGATTGATCAGCTATGATTATTTACTAATGTTGAATTACTTTAAACGATTTATTCTATGCTAAATGCCAAATGATGAAAATATTTATTTATATTTGCTTGCAAAATGATGTTTGTCTTCAATTTGTGTCAGTCCAATATAATTCTTCAGTTTAGCTTTTGTATTTTACGCATTTCAACATTTTGGAAGTCCTAATTTACTATTATTGTGTTAAACTAAATTAGTTTTAACTATCTTTTTAAAGTTAACCTATGCCATTTTCTCTATTTTAATCCATCTTACAAAAGTAGGGGAATGCGAGACAAAATGAAATACCAAAATGTTTTCACAGTTTTCAGCGCCACCTGTCTCGCTATATATGTTCTCAAATACACAAATCTACTTCTAGCCAAAAAAAAAAAAAAAAATGTTCTCATTAAATTTTTCTCAGGGAAAGATCAAGCTCTATAATTATACAGAACATTTTCAAAATTTGACATCTATTATTTAATATTTAATATTTTGTAGTTTATGAGAGAAATTACAAGTTTTATAATCTATTCCATTTTGCCTTACATTCCCAATGCTATCTAACTCGAGTTAAAAGTTTATTAATCTCTCCTAAATTTTGTGTTTATTAATAAGGGGATATTTTACAAGAAACTTTGAAAAGCGTCAAGAAAAATGTCTTATTCATTTTTTTTAATTATAAAAAGTTGCCCACAAACTGTATATGATTATTTGGTTTCCAAATTTAGAACGAGTTTGTGGGGAAAACAAATGTTTTGCTTCGTTTGCCATTATGAGATTTGTTTCGCAACCATCATGTACAAACATAAACTAATTTTACGAAAATTTCATTTTTGTGCCATTGATAACTCGTTAAACATCCATTATGTACAAAGAACAGGACATGATGACTGCTTGATATAAATTGCTAAACACATAAAACGGGATTTTATTTAAAAATATCCAGGTTTGTTTTTCATTACGAAGGCAATAGCACTCGTAACATATTGTAAAAAGTAAATAATATATCATCATTTTCAAGGCTAATTTGAAACTTATGCTGTGTTTGAAGTATGTAAGCATGTTCAATTTACGTTTTCTGTGTGCGCATATGCATGAAGTGCACAGATAACAAGCAGTAAAGTTAATATTTACGTCTGCTTGCTTTATAAGGCAACTGCTATCTAAAAAAAATTAAATAATATGATATCATTTCCAAGGCTAATTTGAAACAAATGCAGTGTTTGAAGTATGTAAACATGTTCAATTTACGTTTACTGTGTGCGCATATGCATAAAGTGCGAAGATAATTTTTAATGATTTTTGGACCCCGTTTGATATGAGGAGTCAAGCTTAAACTAATTAAAAGAAAAAATATGATTTCTAGTTAGGTCTGAACTGCAGCCGTCCTCAAAGATGAATGTTTAATGGTTAACATCATTGCAAAAATGTAGTTATTGTAATAATGATGGGAATTATTAGGTTTGTTATGATTTTTAATACAAAAATGATTGCAGTATGTTATTATTGCCGTGATATCGAAGAAATACCTGAATTATGCGTTGTGATGGCATAATGAATGGTTACTCGTACTTCGAATGCTAGACTTCTGATTTCTTTTAGATCTACATTGTACTTTAAAATAAAAAAAAGTGATTTATTTAAGTATATATTCTTCCGTTTATATATTTTCCTGTGTTCAATGTTTGAGTTAATGCTGGAAAAATTCGAATCTTCTAGCATTATCTTTCTTTGTTGTTAGAATTATAAATTAAAACACTTTGCGATTCTATGATTTATTCGTCAGTAATATCACAATACAAGATAATTTTATATTTTTTTTAACAGTTGTTGTTCTCTTTTTTTATGAAAGAGAGACAACAGAGTAAACGAGAAAACGAGAAGAAGAGAGAGAACGTTCCTATGTATTTCACGTTGAAACATATGTTTGTTTCAGAAACCAATTTTAAAATGATGATTATCTTAATCAGATCATAAACGAGTACTGACGTAACGTAAGTGACAAATTGCAACATTTAAATTTCGTTAATAAATATTCATGGTATTATAAACATTTTTTAGTTATTTGAAAATACGCAATAACTTGCGCCGAACATAAAAATGCAAGACAGTTTACTTCTTGCGATAAAGCAAAACTCATTCGTTTCGTCGTATTTTGCAATACATCTTTAGCTTAAGGAATTTTTTTTTAAATCGAACTCCTAAAGACTAGAATTTGGATGGATTTGAGAAAATTTCCAACTCAAAATCAAAGAGAACGTCATGTCAAAACCACTTAATCTATTATTTGGCCTGCTTGCAACGGTTTAAGTTGGCAAAGAGTCAGACATTTCTATTTTCTTTTCTTACCCACATAAAATTCCTTCTTACATTTTGTCACTCGTTTCTCAGAATACTTTTCTTCCTTTCAGCGGAATCCTCTCTTTCCCTTTCAAATAGAATCGTTTCAACAGAGCGTTTAAACGTGTTTACGAAAACTCTGAGCGATGTTGTAAAATAGATAGTTGAGCAGCTTTTATGTTTTGTTGCGCAGAACTTTTTTATACTCTTTCTATAAGAGTAGTTCTTAAATTACTAAAAATGTATAATTGAAAAATAACTTGATATTGCATCTTACTAACAATTGATGCGACTCTACATCAAATGATCATGTAGTTTTAATGTAAAACAAAAGCAACATTTTTGACCTATTTTGGAATAAAAATGTTTTGATGAAGGAGTTTGAAATCAAACATCATCATAAGTCAGTTGCAGTTATTTTAAAGGTGGTCGAAGTTTATCTCCGTTTTCCAAAATGTCTCTTATGCTACGTAAGTGTCATGTTTTTGTTTTATTTGCAATTGTGTCACTGTGATTAAAAACTATCATTAAAAACATCTCTCTTCAAATGGCACATAGAGTTAAAATTTGAAATTCGTTATGTTTGAATGTTTGTTCTGTGCATCCACAGTGCTAATAATATCGAAGATCGTGTAGATAGAGAGAGACTGTGGTCTATAATGGAAAAAAGAGGCATTCCTAGACATCTAATCCAGCCCTGTCAGTCTCTTTATCAAAATACAGACATACTCATTGATACAGAGAAAATCAAAACTAATCAAGGAGTACGTCAAGGCTGTGGTTTATCCCCAACCCTTTTCAATATTTATATTGATGACTAGCTGTACCCGACGCGCGTTGCTATGCCAACAAAAAATACATCATTATACTGATTTTCATGACAATCGGTTGAACGGGGCAGAAGTTGCTACTCTGCAGTGCCACCTGGTGGCGGGTGGCTTCAATGAGCATATTATGCACCTTCTCCGTGGAAAAATACATATATATAGCAATTTTCATAATAATCGGTCCAGGTATCAAGTGAAGCCGTGACTATACTCAAATGTTGTACTCACGCAGTTTGCAAGATCTATCAATCGCTAAAAATACCAAATAGAAAAAGTTTTAAATCCCCCGTTGCATGAAAAGCCATAAAACAATAAAGAAAGAATTTATTTGTTCAAACTCAAGAAAAATGGCAGCAGCTAACTTCTTATCAATGAGATCTTTCACGCGAATTAATTTCTGCAGCCGATAATTTTATTCGTATTTATCTAATGTATTGTGACTTAAATTGGAATAAAAAAGGAACTATCGATCGTATTTTTTCGAACTGGTCTATAAACATTCCCAGTACCAAAAATAACAAACGGTGAAAGTTTCAGCCAAATCTGCCGGGTACTTTTTGAGTTCATGGATGACATACAGACAAACATTCATATATATATATATATATATATATATATATATATATATATATATATATATATATATATATATATATATATATATATCCTGCGTACTTGATAAGCATTAGTTAATACTGGTATTAACCTAAATATGTCAACCTATGTTAATACATTACTCTTTGCTGACGACCAGATTATTATCCAATCAAATGAAGACGATCTTCAAAGATCCACCTACATATTCCACAAGATATGTCAAGAATATAATATGAAGATCTCGATCCCGAAAACTAAAACAATGGCATTTAGGGGTAAAGAGCCAATTAGAAGTAAAATTGTTATTGATAATGGAATTATTGAACAGGTGAAGCACTTCAACTACCTAGGATGTGACATCACCTTTGACCACAACAATGATGTCTAAAACAAACTACATAGGTTTCAACACTTATGTGGAACCCTTACAAGAACCCTAAAGGGAAAAACAAGAAAGGAAACACAACTGAAGTTCTATAAGGTTATGGCGGTGCCAACCTTACTATACGGCTCTGAAACATGGACTTTGAACAGTCAAGAAACTAGTAGAATTCAAGTAGCAGAAATGAAGTATTTGCGATCACTGAAGAACTGCACTCTCCTAGACAAAATAAGGAATGAATCTATTCGTAAGGAATTACTGATATTCAGCCTCAATGACAAAATTACGGAATATCGTAACGATGGGAAAAATCATGTTCGACGTATGGCACGAGGGGAGACTTCCAAGAGCTGCCTTTTATTATAGACCAAAGGGCAAACGAGACCGTGGTAGGCCCAGGAAGCGGTAGGGCGATCAAGAAGCCGGAACATGCTATATGCCTAATCCTTGAGGAAGAAGAAGAAATAAGATCACGACTAATTTCCAATCAGAACTTAAAATCAGCAGAACAATTCGCAATCAACAATCGACCCCATCACAAGATTCAAAGAAAAGCACATGTATTTGGATGGAGATCTTTCTTTCTTTTAACCGATTTTCGAGTAAACTCATCTGTAGATGATTGCCAAGAATCCGGACGGGGACTAGACACGGATTATTGATAAAAATAGATACATCAGAAACATGGTTTTACAAAAAACTGTACAGTAAATCGAAGTTGTAAGCTTACTGGTAGACATTAACTAAATAAAATGAAACTTGCTGATATGTGCATCATATGACTTCCTTTTACGCCAATTTAATGATAATAGAGGTGTCTTCGAGTAAACAAAGAAACACTTTAAATAGTTTCCCCTTAAGTTTGTTCGAACTAAAAAAAGTTTTATACAGATTAATTTCCCCAATACTGGACATTTTAATGTGATTCAATGGTTCACTCTCTAAATATCGCCAATAGTGGAAAAAAGGAAACCAAATTAAAAAAAAAAAAAAAAAACCACGTCGAATTTGTCGCCAAACTGGCGAAAAGACTTGGCGACCAAAAGCTTGGCGAATAACACCATTTGAGTTTGCATTGATATCAACAATGATTCCCCCCCATAAAGGTGTAAAAGAACCCTTAGGAACATCCGAATGCAACCAAAAAAGGAGGTGCACAACTAGATCCCACTAAGTGTCTACGTACCCAATTTCAACTATCTAGGACATACCGTTTTTCAGTTATGCGATATACATACTCACATACGCACATACATACGTCACAAGAAAACTCGTTGTAATTAATTCGGGAATACTCAAAAAAACTGAACATGCATTCAGGGAAGAGCAAAATAGAAGTTAAGGCCGATTTGTGGGTCAAATTTTTTTCGCGAATACATTACTTTCTTTTTTACTTACTTCGTAAAAGCAAGTAAAAAAGCTAAAAAGGAGTTTTTTTAAATGTATTGTTTAAAAAATTATGAATCAGTGTTTTTCATCTTTTTCCGCACAAATGTAGTTTCTTAGTTGTAAAAACATTTCAAAATATCAAACAAAAATAGAATATGTTCAAGACATAGTGAAACCGATTTTACTTATAGCTCAACATGTATTGAAAAATACCAAACACCACTTTTCTGTATACACTTCTTTTTAAAGCCGTTCACGCATAAATAATAGTTTGACCGAAGAAATAACTTCGCAAGTAGTCGAGATAAAAACTTATGCACTAATTCTTCCTTAGATTAAACTAAAAACATCCGAGAGAACCGTAGTTCGTAAATTGGATATTAATAGAAAACTAACAATCAAGATCAAAGCACGGAACGGAAATTTCCGTCAAGGAACAGGATCTTTGTTCGATCAATAATTAATTAAGAATGTTGGAAAAACTGTCTAGAGTTTAAAAGTTGGTTTCCAGGATAACACATCGATTATTTACAAAAGGTAAATAGCTTGGAGACAAATGCGGTAATCGATAAACTGAACATTTTATAATCTTTGGTAAGAAAACTTTATGGAGAAAGATAATAATCATGATTAAAATTAGAAATGTATGAAATACATTATGTAAGAGCGTGCGTGAATGTGTCTTTCATCTTGTAGAACGTCTTTATATGTATTTAGGAATAAAAAATATAAATAATAAGGTATTTGAAAAATTTTTGTCAAAAAAAAAGCACAAATACTTTATCCAAGCTATAAAAACATTAAAAAATTAATGTTGTTATTTTTAAAAAAATAATAATTTTTGAGTTAACCGACAATTGAATGAACACACCCTGTCAAATGAGCAGTTCGGTTTTTCTCCCTCGTATCTTAATTTTTATTTTTATTAGTATTTTAACTTTCAATAAGGTTTCAAGTTTTTTTTTTTTTTAACATCATTTCATAGTAGTAACATTTTTTTGTGAAATTATTCAAAGTAAAAGGTTAAAATATGCGGCGTTCGTGGGCTGACTTAGATTGTTAATTTCCTTTGTTATTTTACGTTTTTTTTTTTCCAACTCTTCAAAGATACCTACCGGGGACATGTCTACGTTTTCTTATTTATGCCAATTCAAATGTTCTTACAGCCTTAAACGGAACACCAGTCTTTATGATATCCTAAAATATCTTTGAAGCATTAATTCACGACAGTGTATAACTTTTAATTCATTTTACGTAAATCAAAATGTTTAATCGGATATCATTTGAAAACACTTCTTTCTAACTTCATCTTAACTCCAACCTTTCTGAGCAAATTTCAACTGTATTTTAAAATTGTAAGTGGAATTCAGAATTTGTATTTGATATTTTTATACCTTGTCGATTTTACCCCCCCCCCCCCTCTTTTTGTCATTTGAGTTACATTCGCAGACATAATTAAGGTTAAACTGTCATTAAGTATTAATATTTATATTTTCGAGGATGCATCGTTCCCATGTTCACCACTATCTCGGGAAGTAAAAAACAATGGGGATGGTGCTTCCTCATAACATAAATGCTATAAATGATCATGTTTCGTTGCAATTTAATTAATTTCAAATTTATCTGTGAATGTTACTTAAGTAAATATATAAAATATTGAAAGTATCTTTACCGAAAATCTGCTTTGTGACTCGTATAAACATACACCATTGTGGGGTATGTGCATACGAGTGCATGTCAAGAGTTTTCAAAAACATTTTTACGCAATGTGAAATTTCCTGGACAAGAGGCTCATAGAATTGAGGCTGATACATTGGCATCAACCCAAAATATAATTGAAAATGAGAAAAAATATCCTTTTCGATGATTGAAAAAATAATCTGTGTGATAATACCACTAATATACCCCTCCTTGTTACAAACATCCATAATTGGTTTCAAATTTACATTTAAAGCAGGGCAACCATAAAAGCATGATCAGTAGTTTCAGCTTAAATTCGAATGTAATTATTCTATGATACTAATGTTTTCATTTCACTGACATTAAAATGAAATATATTTACAAGTTTTTTAAAATGTGGGAAGTCTAATTGGTCTTAAGTTCCCATATGAAAAAAACTGAAAAAATTATGCGAACTATCTATGAGTTTTTGTATGTAATAATATGAAATAAAAATTTTATATTTGTTGTTAATTTATTATTTGACTCTTTTTATAATTTAAATGATTATTTCGAATTGAATGATTAAATTAGCAAATTAAATTGAATTCTTTGTCCAAGCTTGAAGACAAATGTAAAAGACGCAATGATTAAAAATACCTAAAAAAAGATTTGATAAAAGCAACTTGTTTCACATTTGCAGTGATCGGAAATAATGTCAAACTTCATTAGAATAAAATTTGAATAAAAAAGTAACTTCTTAAAAGAGTTTTTCTGAATTAAAACTAGCAAAAGAATATGGAGCAATGTTTCTTCTAAAAGGAAAAGAAACAGCATCAAAGTGCAGAAGCGTGTGGCGAGAATAAAGGCTTTTAAATCTCTTAATGTAAAAAAAAAAATCTACCATTTAACGTTAGAAAAAAATACTGTGGCCAATTTAGTGGAAGAGAAAAATGTGCGGTTTACCACATAAGTATAAAAGCTATGACAAATAAAAAAAAAGAAAAAAATACTACCAGAGAAAGCGAAAACATATCTTTTCAAATGCGTCGTAAAAGAGTTGAAAAAATGTAGCAAAAAATCGAAAAGGTTTGTTTTTGGCTTTCAGACCTGAAAAGCTGAATTTATAGCTGACGAAAACAGCGAAAAGAAATATCGAGGATAAAAAAAAAGTATAGTTCAGAGAGGGGGAAAAAAGGCCTCTACGAGATATCAGACAAGACTTCTTTCTATTATTGAACGGATCAGAGCTTACGTCCAGCTTAGCCAATCGTTTAAAAAGAGTTCTTCTAGCTCCTCCCACTTTGGTGACAAAGGATATGGGAAGATGAGAAAGCAAACTAAAACGTGAAATCGGAATAGAGAATTTACTGAAGGGTGAAAATGAAGTAGCACTTCTCGGAAATTTATTTTTCTTGTTTCCAAGTTTATTTTCTGCAGTTCTAAAGTATATAGCTTTGGTTCTCTATTTTAGAGGAAATCAGTAAAAAAAAAGTTTGTAGGTACTGATATTGGAAACGTCTTTTTCTTACTTGTCAAGATTCACGAAACTAGTTTCCGCAAGTTTATCGAAGAATGTCTCTTTTAGTACTTTCGGTGTTTTTACGAGAATAGTGTTGTATTGATGTCAAAATGAATGTTCATATTTTGGCAAATATAACAGTCATTTAGTCTAAAAATATTTTGATGGCAAATAGATGCTACTTTGGCCTAAAGAGTCAAATAAAACCTAAGCTCCTTTCTATTAATACAAAAATAAATCTATACCAAACCCTCATAAGACCGATCATTTTATACGGTAGTGAGACATGGGCAATTAATAAAACAGAGGAAAACAGACTTCTCGTTTTTGAAAGAAAGATCCTTCAGTCAATTTTTGGAGCAGTAAAAGAAAATTATGCTTGGAGAAGTTTATATAACTTTGAAGTATACCGTAAATACAGACAACCCAACATCTTAAGAGTAATTAAAGCCAATAGAATCAGATGGCTGGGGCACGTATTTAGGCGTGCAGATCTGGACCCGCTTAAAAAGCTTACTTTTTCGATGATTGAGGGTATAAGGAGAAGGGGAAGACCAGCAACAAGGTGGCTGAATAGTGTTGAGAAGGGCCTAAAAATTTTGGGAGTGAACAGGTGGAGAAACCTGGCAATGTGTCGTACCGCCTGGAGGAAGCAGACGGGGAAAGCGTTGACCTGCACCAGGCTGTTGTGCTGATGAAGAAGTCTAAAAATATCACAGGACTTTGAGTTGCTAGCTAAGTTTTAGAATAAAAGAAATGAAAAGAAATATTTTTGAATTACTTTAGGTGCTTTGATATTTTTCTCAGAACATCGCTTGCAACGAAAACTGTCTTTATGCCTTTCCACAGTAGTAATGGCAATTTTTATCCACGTTAACACTGGGCGTTAGCTTGGACACTACCAGTCCAAATAATCATCACACATTCAATTTGGACTAGCACGACCACGATTTCACTCCAACGTTGGTAAGTGTGTTAAAAGGTTCACATTAGCTGTTTGTTTGGGGATTCAAATACGTAATTCATTCTGAAGATCTCCACTCCTAGAACATGTTCGCTGGAAGAAACAATTATGAAGACTCCGAGTTGCTTGTCTATATCACAGTTGAATATATGCAGCCCAAGCGAATATTCAAGATGAAATTTATAACGATCGCTTATATATATAAACATACACCATAAGAAAATTTTGAAATTTTGCAAATGTTTTCTAGAAAATTATAAGGTTTCACTGACTTTAACCAGTTTCCTGTGAAAGACAAGTATATTTTGCGAAAATATTCCTGAATTGCATTTTATTGCATTCGATATACAATTAATCCAAATCTATGGTAAGAAAAAAAAAACAATTGCAGTTAAGTAGGGTAGACCGGGACACGTTTACAGTACCCTTTTTTCTAAACGAATTACAACTGGAGAGCCAACAGTCATAACAGATTGATGCTGCTTCCTAGAAAATATCCTCACATGTTTTTGAGCATCAGTCGAGCTTCGGTCAAGCATACAGAAAGAATAATATGTTTATTATCAACTCAAGTAATTGTCGAGTTCAACGTTCTAAAGCTTTCTGTAAATGGACAAAAATTAAGAAAGAACAAATATATGAAAATTAGCAGAATTTTATCTTTTTTGAGAATTGTATTTGTATGAATTGAAATGTTATTGATGTTTTTCTTTTTTTGCACGGTAAAAATAAATCCAGACTTGGCGACGGGGCATGTTAACGCATTGACGTCTAAGCACCTTTATACGCAAGTTCTTACTGTGTATTACTTTTAAAAGTGCCTGACTTTTCTTTCGCACCGAACTGTCTGAACATTTTTTCAGTATTTTTAGGCTATTTAGTTTTGAAAATCACCATTTATCTTTTAATTGAGTTACAAATTCGTATCTTATAGCTTACAATCATGTAGTGCTGTCTGCATGCAAGTTCAGTTTTTACTTTATACAATATTCAGTCTGTAATAAATTTGCTTTAGTTTAACGATTTTACGGTATTATGTTCAAAACATTATCAGAACCTCGTTAGGTGACAAAATAAATCTGCGTAAACGTGCCCCGTGTCCGGGGCAAGTTTACCCAACTGACTTGGACTCAAAAATATTTTTAATGGTTAAAAACGCAAACCAAGCATCAACTTATTATACCAATTTTGACTCCATTAACTGTTGTATAAAACTGCGTTGTCTAAAATTTCCTAAGTTAAAATAGAAAATTTAGAAAATTTATTGGAAAAGAAAACAGCATAATTGCGCCCGTTTTACCCTACTCGTAACTGAAATTGGATTCATCGTCAGCTAATTTTTCTAAATTAAAAATAATGAATTAGCTGGATATTTTTTTTTTTGTATTGTGAATGATATGAGTTTTCTTCTTGTTTTACAAGCAGAATTATCCATCCTATAGGTATGCTATGTTATGCATGATTAAGCGTATTTGCGTAGTTTTTCTCATTTTAACTTCATGCTTGTGCAATATTCTATGACTTCGCCATCAATCTGTTTGCACAAGTGTCGTACTTGTACCAAATTGTTCCAAGCATGACCGAGTTAACCTGCGTATGTAGTCACCTCAACAGACTCTTTCCAAGCACGGGCAAACTATTTTCATATGCAGCGATCAGGAAAGATTGGTTGTGTAAAGAGTGTCGGATACGCTAGTCTGTCTGCTCTGAATAGGCTTAAAAACTGGGAAAAGGTTTGTTAACATTTGCGAATGTCAAATGCTTTTTGAGTGTTTTGAAAGACTGCAGTGCCAAAAATGGATACAAAATCCTTGAAAAACTTATATAACAATAATTTCTAACATATGCCTAAGTTTATTATACATTTATCTAAACGTATATTCGAGTAAAAGATAAATCAAAGAATTTAAGTTTCTAAATTAAATGTAGGATTTATGCATTATGATATGTATTTCTATTACGAAAAATAATTTTTTTTGTAAATCGGATTACTCTCTTAGAAACTAATTAGATGGTAGCAATTTAAATCAGTTTAGTGAACTGACTTATACATTTTTCACCATCTTAAAAGATTTTCTTTTTGAAATATATGACAGCCAACTTTTCCAATATATTTTATTTATGTCACAGCATTAATGATTTTTTTCTGATATTTTATAGAAACATAGAAGTTTGATGAATTTGTTTTCAATAACTTTGTTAGTTGGAATTTATACCCCTGACCATTTTTCCTTACAGCATTGAAAACGAAAAAGTAAATGAATCACTGACATAAATGTATTTTGTATTCATGTATCTTCTCAGTATATTCTGTTAACAGAATTGAAACTAAATCAGATGTTGGCACCCGGAAGAGGTCATTAGGTCATTCATTAGGTCACAAATTTAAAGATTTTCGTTTTTTTTTCACGGAAAACACAGTCAACATTTAATCCACTGGCATTCCATATACAGTAAGCCACTCGGCAAAACGATTTGGTTTCTACGAGAGAAAATGCAATTCACAATACTTGATCTGCTGTTTTTTTCTGAACTTGGAATATAAAATATTTGCAGTTTATTGTTTTCCCCATGTCAGTTCTTTAAATGATCATGTACAAATGTATGTGCAATTGGTAATTATATATAAAACCCCGCAGAAATAAGTTTAATGGTAAATCACATGAAGAGCAATAGTAAAAACAGTAAATAATGTTTTCAATTAAGATCCCCTGCCCAGTTTTTTACGTTGTTTTCACAAAAAAATTTTGAGTGCTCATTCGACCACAGTAAAAAAACATAACTAGAAAAAAATAAACTAGTTTATTCGTAAAAAAATGAATTTACAGCATCAACAGCCTTCGCATTTCCTACACTTCGTTAAAGCGTAAACATAAGGCACTTTTGTTAGAAAATTGTAAATGCTTTAAAAGGGGACTCTCTTGATCAATTCACCAATGATAGAGTAAACATATTGCGCAAGAAAACATATTTTGTTTTCTTTTAACCAAAGCTCCACAGACAATGCGAGAAAAGAGAGCTTCCATGTCAGAACCACTTACTTAGATTGCTTAGCCAACCCAAAATGGATCTTTAAGTTGGCATAAAGTCAAAGTTCTTTTCTCTTCGCAGATTCTTTACTACGTTTTAACAGCTTTCTCTAGCTCTTTATTTTATCTTTTCATTCATTTTTTTTACGCTCAATGACTTCCAGATAATCAAACAGTTTATACCGATAAATGTATTCCACAAAAAAAAAAAAAAAAAAAGGTTTGTTAAAAAAAAAATCAAAAATGGAAATAATTAAATAATGCATATTCGAATGTGTGTATGTTGAAAAAAAAAAGGGTTTAAAAAAAGGAACGTTCGATAAAATTATGTGGAGAAAATATGCAGTTGTTGCTTTATTTTCAACTTTATGAGCAATCTCTAATGCTTTTAAACGTATCATGTGTCGTAGCAGCATTGTAGTAACTATATAACGATCAATAATTAGTTATTTTCAAAATGAAATTTTTGGCATGTCTCAGATACGCACTTACGATGTAAGTAAGCTCGTATAAGTTAGAATGGACTTTGGTACTTATTTTGAAGTAATACATAAACATATATATAAAGCTCAATTATGTAAATTAAAATTTATATAGTTGAGTATGGAGTTTAACAAATTTTTTAATTTATTACAAATTTCAATTTATTAGCCAGTGCCTAAAATCTCTTCAAAAACGTCTCTGAGTGAAAGTTTCTATTTTAACGAGCTGATGTGTGCATCACATGACTTCCTTTTACATCAATTTAATGTTATTTACCCATTATTGCAATTTTAATGTGTTTCAAGAATTAACTCTCTAAATATCACTAACAATGGCCACATTGAAACCAGATTAAAAAAAAAAATATCGCCACATTTTTTGCCAAGTTGGCGACAAAAATGGCGAAAAAAAGACTGGCGATATATGACCTAGTGTTCGCAATATTATAACACCACTTGAGTTTGCATCAAAATTAACAATGATTTCCCCCGAAAAAGGTGCAAAAGACCCCTTTAGAAACACCCGAATGCAACTAAAAGAGAAGGTGCACAACTAGACCTCAATAGGAGTCTACGTGCCAAATTTCAACTTTTTAGGACATACCGTTCTTGAGTTATGCGACATACATACACACATACGCACATACCTACGTACATATAAACGTCACGAGAAAACTCGTTGTAATTAACTCGGGAAACGTCAAAATGGATATTTCGGGCGTCTATACGTTCTTAGGTACATATTCCGTGTGGTCGTGTAGAAAAAAAAAAAAAACTCAACATTCATTTGGGGGTGAACAAAATGGAAATTAAGGCCGATTTTTGAGTGAAATTTTTTTCGCGAATACAATACTTCCTTTTTTGTAAAAGGAAGTAAAAAGACCTCACAGATGCAACCAAACTAAAGGTAAAGTACAAAAGATAAAAAGCATGTAAGCACCAGCATAAGGAATCTTTCAGAACAAAATAAACAGCTGTAAGTACAAATTACTTATAAGGATTAGAAAAATGTTGGGCATATGATGATAAACATAATTTTTATGTAGGTTAATAATAAAGATTCATTTACATTACATTGCAAATATTGAAGAAGGGGAAAAAACGAATTTTTCTTTCTGAGCACATATTACGGGAAACGTGATAGCTATTGGCAATTTTAAATACCACATAGCTGTACTATTGAGTTTAAAAAATAATAATAATTTGAAGATAAAAAATTGTATGTTTTATAATAGAATCTTAATAAATTAGTAAATTTTATATTATTTTAAACATTTTTTGAATACGTATTCTGAACAAACTAGACACATAAACACGAATGTCAAGGCTGATTTCTGAAACTACTATTTTGGGAGTTTGGTTGGTTATTTCTAGTTAGCCACATTCTTAAAACAGCTTTTATAATGCTCATCAAATAATAAATAAATTGCAGTATTGAAAACTCGTGTTTATCATTTCTATTACTCATTACGCAACATTTTAATGCTTTATCAAAGTATCAGGAGGACGGTATCGCATTAGGGTGATTTTATTTAAAGTATTAGCACTGCTTCTCAATACTGCCTCTTATCAACTATTTAATTCATTGGGCTCTTAAGTTTAAATGTAAAACTTACGAACCTTTTGAAATTCGGAATATTTTTATAAATATACTATAATAATTCATTTTGCAAGTATGTTTAATGATGTGATCTGAGCAAAAAATATTTGTGGGAACTGACCTATGCATTTGGAGCGAAGGATGAGGGGGGGGGGGGCTTTTTATTTTAAAAGAGAAGGTGGTTCGGAAACAGTTGATATTAAATTCGTAATTTTTTTAAATAAAGAAATCAACTATTCCTGTGGACATTTAACGTTGTTAAAAATAATTCACTTATATCCCATGACATAAATAAAAATAAAATGGTCGACAATTGGATTCCTACATGGCCGAGCAATGTTTGTGAGACTGACTTCTGGAGAATTTACTCGTTTTGATTAAGATTGTTTTTTTTTTTGGATACAGGTTGAGGTGCGGGAATTTCCTTTTTTGAATTTGGCGCGATAAAAGTGTGGAACATCACAGAGTGGTGGGGACTCAACTGAAAGATCTGAATGGGAAGTTTTGCTACATCATCTTTCAGTTGACATTATGCTGTGGTCGAAAAAGCATCGTGCTTTTACTGTGGAGGTGTATTTTTCCAACAGGCACTGAATCGGAATGGGGACTTAAACTGGCCTGCACGCTCGGCTGATTTAGCCCCCGATGACTATTTCCTGTCTCGTTATCAGAAGTCGCGGGTTTATCTAAAAAAGCGGTGGGTCGTCCACGATATCTGGAGGACCTGAAGGACCACATCTAAGCCGAAACCGAAAATATATGGGTCGACATGCTCCAAGAAGTTGACCGAAACTTCCGAGTTCGACTGAATCATGCTATTCACAATGAAGGGCAACATTTACAAGATATTGCTTTCAATACAGTGTAAAGTATAATCTCCCATTATGTGTAATAGGAAAAAGATAATAATAAAGAATTTTTAGGTAATTTTTTTTTATTTCTTTTTCCCAATTTTTTATTTTTATTCATTTTTTTATCCAATTTTTTATTATTATTATTATTTTTTTAATTTTCAGTTCAGGAAATTCCTGCGCTCTGTGTAACTGTTGTTATTTCGGAATTCATTAAGTGGAATACATTTAAGAAAGTGTAGAATTTAGGTCTACAACGTGTTTGCTGTTGTAATAGTTGCTGAAATAATTTATTTATTTATTTATTTTATTTTTTCAAAAATCGAGTTCTTAAATAGGCCAACTACTGGTGCTTTTAATTTAAATGTTACTTATACAACAGTGGCATAACATGACTTGAAGAATAAATAATTTATATAATTGAAAATATGATATTTTCTAAATTTTAAGTAAAACTCGAGTAAAATCTTTTACAATATTTCCCTATTAATGTATTCAATATGTTTCATTTTACTATACTCACTGTTTTGAATGATATTTGTTTAAGTTTACAGAATAACATTCACTTTTGTTTTTACAATCAAGCAAAATTGTACGTTGCTTTAGAAATAAAAATCTAATAAAATTGCTCATTGTGACTACGAACATTGTTCTCTTTGTTTTTCATTTTTAAGGATGGAAATCTTAAAATAGAGAAGCTTATCGCAATATTGTCTTTTAGATAAAAGAAAACGTTTGTTTTTGACTTTATTTTCCTTTCTTTTCAAATTTCTTTCTGACTCTACTAGCCATTATTGGGACTTTTCGAGTCATTGCAAGTGCTCTATTTTTAGTTTTAACATTTCAGAAAGTAACTTTAAAAAAATGGAAGTTTATTTTTAGCAATTCATTTTACGTCTAAAGATAGACGAAGCACTGCTGAAATTTGTTATTTAATAACTCGATAGACTCATCTAAATCCAGCGTTCTTTAAAATCAATTGAAAAACTGTTCAGCACGATAATGGGGATCACCTTCGTATGTTGAAATTTTATAACAGCTGCTGGTCCAATGTTTAGATGACTTTATAAACAAAGAAGATGATTAAAATCACCATAAAAACCTGTTTATTATGCTTTTTTTTTCCTGCATTTCTCGTATTTTTTCTTAAAAGTCTCTGCGTCATACAAATATAATTTAATATCGCCAACCAAATGAAAAAAAAAAGTTTCACGGAAAAAACCCCCCACATTTTTCAATGGCAAAACAATAGCACGTTAATATCATTTTTATTTTTAAGTAATTGCAATTCACTGAAGAGATAATACTAAAAAGATGATTGATGCAATCAAATTTTAAGATTGTTTTTTTTTGGGGGGGGGAGGGGATATTAGTTAATATCATTATGGTTAACTGTATGTTTTTGTGAGATAGATACGAAGGTAGACAAAAGATAAATTTTGAAAAATAGAATACAATTAAATCCTACACGATTTTTTTTTCAAAGAAACGATAAAGATGTATGTAAGTTGTTTCGTGATGAAATTAAAATACAAATCAGCGAACTGTCTGAAAAAAAAAACATGAATGTAGTTTCTTTAAGGTTTTATATTACTGAAGTAGTTTTATTAGAGGTGATTAAAACAAAAATTATGCACTTTTTTCAATGCATAATTTTGTGACTACCGATATTTAAACTACAAAAGCTTAGACTGAGAAAAAAAACAGCTACTTAAATGCAAAACAGCGCAGGGTTGCACATTCCGATGGTAGTTCAAATCCAACTTAAAGCTTTTTCAATCCATAGGGGCCAATAGTGCTTGGTCTTTTTTTTGGAACGTGAGTGAGCTAGACGCTCCGCCTTTTTTATTTAGTTTAAATCAAAAGTGCTAAAAGACCACAAGTGAATTTTCTGTATCCCTTCCAAGTTCATACAAGGAGCATCAGATTGAAAAATAGTAGTGTAAGAGTAGTGGAATGTGGGAAAAATAAAAGAGCTGGGCAAAGTGAAAATGTAAAATATTTTTCGTTGATAGCGGCATCATGAATGACAATTATTAACTGCATTCTGAATACGTTCTGAAAATTAAAAAATCTTGATATTACTATTTCCAATATAATTGAGATGTACTGATATTCAGTACATCATTTATTGATTTAATACTAGGTAGGTTTTTATTTTAAGTGTGTAATGCAAATTGTTAAGTGCATGTGGGGAAAATCAGGACATTTACATAGACATTAAATTTCTAACTTGCATTCATTTATTCTTCATTCATTCAAAGAACCGTTTTTTTATAAGTAAACATAAAATATTTTAACAGAAACAAACTATTTAAGTAACCACTTTGTCCCATTAATAAAGATTTTTTTTTCAATTTTGTTCGAAAGCACTATTTCCCAGGTTAAAGTTTAAAATAATATATCATTACTAACTTTATACTAAAGTATGCTTCATGTACAGTAATTTTAAAAATAAATTTGATCTTGTAACATATCTTAACTATTTCACTTAGCTCGAAGATATCTCTGACTTGATAGCCTTCCATTTATTTTATAGATCGTTCAGAAAGTTATGTTAAGGTATATTGAATGTAGTTCCGCCTTATCCTGGCCCTGGGGGGTGGGTAACTTACTGCCAAATACTCAAGCTTTGCCTTCATATCACTAGCTGAACCGCACCATGCAGCGGATACGCGCTTTAGAAATTTTAAAACTACCAGGAAACTAAGGGACAACATAGTTTTTGTAATTATTTTTAAGAAATTTATAAAAAGTGTATCAAATTGTTTTTGCTAAAAATAGTTAAAACGTAGGCATTTAAGTTACAAGAGTAATTATTTTCTTTTCTAATAACTATTTTATATTAATCTTTATTCATTTACACCTAAAAAGTTCTATAGGCATAAAATACCCGTTTTTAGCACATTGAATATTAACCAGGACATCAACCTGGAAGCGCATTTATGTGCATTTATTTTTGAATAAGCATTTTGACTGGAGTAGATCGAGATGAATCTCTTTCAAAAATTGTCTTTTATTACAAATCGTTCACAAATGCGAGGCATCCATATCTACATATGCAAACTCTGTGCCTATGCATTTATATATCATTCTTGAAATTATAAAACTAAACGAGCACATTATAATCCGATTTTGAATATGTGACTCAAAACCTCCAACTGTTAACATGAAGTAACTGTTAGCTCAAAACCACCATGAAGACTTCCTAATCTAAACATGAAGGTTTTTCAATATCTATACAATATATCCCCGATTTTGCGATAACTGGAAACAATAATCTTTAATTGAAGAATATCGTAAAATCGAGGAGCACAGACATTCAATGCAGTCAAATCCGGACCAGTGAAATGTATCGTGAAATTGAGGAAATCGTTAAATTGGGCATTGTTAAATCGGAGTTATGGTGCACTTAAGAGCCAGAACAACGTAAGTCACATAATCACTACTTTACAGGAAAGAGGGAAAAAAATTGTCTGAAGCATGCTAAGCATGGGACGCGTGCTCTTTGAAAGTTGGTTAATAATTACATCGATTTATTTTTTTAAATTTAGGATTACGGTCACATGGCACGATGCGAAAAAGATTCAACAGACAATGCAGTAATAAACGACACATCGTAATTTTAGGAGTTACGTCAGTCTCAGCAATGCGGACGAAAAATGGCAAGAAATTTGAACACACTTACTTTCAAAATTGGTTCCTTAATATGTGCAGGAGCAACGACTAACGATTTATACACGAACAATATCTTTTTTTCGAATATGTGAACAAGAAACAGCACACTATTTACAGACTATAACGTCGACAGTCAAGGTATGACGGGAGAAAATTGTTTCTACATTTTAACAAAGCAGTTGCCTATTTGGGGGGTATTTTGATAGTTGAGATTTTAACCCTAACTCCTTTAGATTAACTCTAAAGTAAAGCAGACATCGTTCGTTGTTAACCACTTTTTCGCTTCTTCAATATCTTAAAAATTACTGCCTTACCAGTGAAACAGCTAAGTTACCGAATCCAGTTCAGCCAGTTTGATTGTTGATGACGTCATGAGCGTTACTCGATCAGTGAATTCGCTAACATATACATGAGGATGATATTCAAAGGCTATGTTAGATTTTTCCCATGATTAACTTACTCAGTTCAATGCACATTCACGCATTAAGATATATCGTCGTCTTTCAATGTGTCAATGTCTTTTTGATGATTAAGAGTTTATTTTTTAATGTTGCTTAATAATGCTCAAAAGCGATATAAACATTTCAACTTGTTTTCTTTTATAAATATTTATATATCAAATCAAATATTGGTAAAATGTAAAAGTGTGTAACGAAATTTTTACGTTATGTTTTATTTAAGGTAACTTTCATTTTTTAAAGTATTTTGTGTTTTAAAATGTACTACTTTTTTCAAATGACTTTACATCTGTTATTCTTACTTTTCAATTAAAAGTGAGAAATCCGTTATTAGTATAGTTTAAATGTTTTTTTACATTTCTAACTACTTTTAAAGTTTTAAGAATTCTTTCTTTTTATTATTCTTAATTTTCAGGCAAAACCAATTTTAGCAATAAGAACAAAACATTGCTTTGTAATTATTTTTTTGATATCTTTTGAGAATGTGAAAGAAAATAATACGAACAGTATTGTTTAATTTTAAGTCCTTAAAATAATCGCTATCATTTTACAAATCCCGAAACGTATATATCTATTGATTACCGGAAAATCATTCCTCTTACAGGAACAAAAACTTTTAGAAACGGAAAAGAGTAAGAAAAGCCATGATGTCAAAACCACTTACTTCGATTGCTTAGCTTGGATGAAAAAGCTCCTTAAGCTGAAAAAGAAGCAACGTCTTCTTTTGTTTCTGTTTCTTTTGTGTGCTTTGTCTTTTTTTTTCATTACGCTTTATTTTTACTGGTCTACGTTGTTAGACATAATTATAAAGCTAATGAAAAACAGTGATAACATGAAACAGATTTCAGATTAAGTATTTTACCTGGAATTTCACAATAACTATGCAATTTCAAATATCCTAGAAAGGGCACAAGTGTTTATGGAGTAATTAAAAAAGGACCGATGCATTAGAACGATCGAAATAGTTGCCTTTTCAAGTTATTACGTGACATTGCTTCAAAAACATCACAGTTAACTTTGAAATTTAAGTATATTTTACTGGCAATACGCGGAGATCTGAGGGACACAACATCCGTCTTTAAATAGGCTGAGTGCCCTTTTGGTTTGCTTACATTTTGTTTCATATTGTCACTCTTAATGTAACTATAGTACATTTTCTTGACAGGTATATGGTATATTGATTCTGCAGTGTATATGCGTAAAGTAACACTTCTCATTTAAACAAAATATATGTAATGGTCTTAAATTGCCTTGATGTATGTTTTAACTTTGAAATTACTAAAACATATTGAATTTATTCCAAATTTAAGAATAATAATAATAGAAATTTTAAAACTTGGAATCTTGGAAACTCATTCATGTAAAATAATGTTTTACTTGGATTAAAGATATCTTGCAAATTCATTAGTTGAATAGCGTCGAATCTTTGGAACCATATCAAGTCAGCACCACGTTTGAGGATTATTATTAAGAAAAAAAAAACTACCCATATTTATTTCATAGCATCAAAAGATTTATAAAATATAAATTGAATTCCATGCAATATTTCAGTAATATGAAAGTTTTATTGTTTTCGAATCAGCATTTGAGAGGAGGTGTACCTTTTAATGAACCTAAAAGCAACCACAGAGTTTTTAGATTTTAATGTAATTTGCTTAAATATTACCAAACTATTTTATAACATGAAAAGTTTTAAACTGTTTACCTTGAAGTTAAGTATATCTTCTATGTCCATAATTAAACTAACTCCTTTTTAAAATAATTTTAAGCTACTATCTTTGTCAGGAAACATACTGTAAATGAGAAAAATACCAACTCAAAATTAATGGAATAAATAATGCGACTTTGTTATGTTGTTTTGAAATAGCAGACATGACAAGACAAGTAATACATTTGTAATTTCAGTTTTTTTTCACTGAATTTTCTCAAAATTGCGATAGGTAATCAGGCGATATAGATTTTGCTAATGTATTTATAAAACTTTAAGTAAATTACAACTATGGTTACTTTTAGTAAAATACATAAAATTTCAAAAATAACTAAATTATGTCAAATTGGAAAACGCAGTAAAATGTCCGGAAGCTGTGGATCACATTGTTTAGGAGAAAATACATTCCTAAGAATTTAGATCTTAAATGTTTTGAGTAAGCTATACAAGGTATTGCATAATTTAAGACTTAGAGCTTTTAATTTTGACTGTAGTGAAAAAGCGATTTCAAAATTCTGAACTGTATTTCGACGACCATAAACAGGCAATTAGAAGGAGACTATTTATTTTTATACTTAATCAGTAACTTGTAGACATATAACAAGTAAAATTTTACCGTGCTTTGATATAGTTTTCTTTAGTTTTATTTCGCTGGTAATAGAAGTTGAAAAACAAAAAGCCATATATGTAGGCTCTTAGGCGTTAAATTTCCGTAACATTTACTCAACCTGAAAGTTCAGCTTTTTTTTTCGGGAATTGAGACATGAGTATTGTAACTTAGAATCTTTTCTAATAATAGTAGGGTAATGTGGGGAAAAGTGAAATGGCAAAGATGATTGAGCGTTTTCAAAATGAACAAATTGAAAATTTACTTTGAAAATCACAGTACAAAATGTAAGAATATTGTATATTATTATAAAACATTCATTGAACCATTATTTTTTAGTTTTAACTGTCATTTTTAAATTTCAAATAAAAGTGGAAATTATTTACTCATTTTCTTTTATGGGGCAAAATGAAAAAAAAAAGAAATATTTTTCTAACAAAATATTTTCTATTTGATTACAAAAAGTATTTTTGATCAAATGAATGTGAAAATAAAATTTTGAATGAATAAATGAAAAGAAGAGGAACAATAAGCGATGATTAAATTAATTAATACATAGAAAAAAAGAGTGAATGAAAGAGTGAATAAATAAGAAAAGAAGTAAATGAATGAATAGATAAGTGAGCTACTAAATGAAGGTAAGTAAATGAATTAATTAATGAATGAATACATACGTGTTTTAGTAAATGAGTGAGTAAACAAAATAAGCTATTTCACTTTGCTCCATCCACTTTGCCCCGCATGTACTCGACTACTTGAGCAAAATATTTAAAATACAGGTAAGCTTAACATTAAGTGTATAAATGTTCTGCACTACATATTAAAAAGTTTCAATTAATATTTAAAATGTTAATAAAACCAGAACTTTATAATTTTATAACACCAAAAATAATTTTTGACTTACAACAAATATTACAATATGAGTATCAATTTTTGAAAATTGCCTGTATGATCATTTGCTTTAATCGTCGATGGTGATTTTTTCTTGACTGGAAAACACTACATGTGCAACATTCTTAAAATATTACCGTATAGATGGTGCTACACCCAGACAAAAATTTCACTTTTTAACTTGCCCCACTATTTTACTTTGCCCCATATTCCCCTACTTACAATGTTATTGGGGACCTTAGGAAGTAAAGTTAAAGTTTCATTTTTATTTAAGTGATATTTTAAAACCTACATTAATATATTTTACTTATTTAGAAACACAAAATACTCGTTATAATTGCTTCATATCGTTTGACATTGTAGTCATTGTTTTAGCTTACAGTTAAGAGGGAAAAAATAGACGAAATAGTACACTTTGGCAATAATTTGTAAATCGTTCAACTGAATGAGACAATACCAGGATACCAAACTTTAATAATAATCTTTAAACTCAGCATTTCTGTAATCACTCTTTTTTTTTTCTTCGAGAATGAAAATATTTTGAAGTTGTAATATTTTGAATAAAACCTAATTTGCACGTTTAATAGATTCTATAATTCACGAAATTATTGTTAATGTGAACATAAAAAAGAATTTAGCTTTTTACTCGTTATTTTAATTGCATTTGCATTAATAACAAAATACCAGTGCCAAAAATAACTGAAGTCATTTAAAAAACCACAAAATAACTAAAGAGTTCTTAATTCAAGAGATTGAGTTGCTTAAAAAAATTCAATTGTAAAAAATTATGTTTAAATGTGGTGAAAACTGGTTTTTCCAATTTACAAGCGTGGCAATGAGAATATTTTCAATCTGCTAGTGGCACTTGTTTGGGAAGTTATGTTTGTCTGATAAATGTTAGAACTTGAAAGATTGTTTTGACAAGATATTAATTAAACCTTAAAGCAGTGTCAGCATGCAAATATTAGAATGTTAAATGAGAAAACATTTAACATTAGTTGGTAAAACAAATGTTTAGATATGCGCTGTACATGAGTTTGGGGAATTAAATGTTAGACACGGGATAGCAAAAATAAAAAAAAGCATTTATTTCCGATATTTGTACGCATTAACAGATTTTAAAATTTAAGTATTTTTTATAATATTTTTTTACTTTATTGTACAGCCTATAATACAAATATTGACGCTCCATGACGATGTTTTGAAAATGAAACGAAATTTCAGTCGTGAGGAAAACAATGATACAAGAGAGTGATTACAAAATAAAAGCAAGATGATTATTTATTATTTAAAATTCCCAAATAAATAGAAGTTAAGGTATCTTGTTGGAAACAGTGTATTGTAAGAACACGATGCAAGCGAGCATTGAAGCTAAAATTATCATACGATGTCATACGTTATGTTCTCACACATTTACTGTTAAGATGCTACTAGTTCGATCAAACTCGAAGACCGTTCAACTTACCATCCAAAGTTTTTCCAGATGTGCTATACCTGTGGTAAAACGGATAATCCAGCAGTCCAGACAAAGTGAAAATGAAGAAGAGGAAGACCTTTGACACAATCTCTGTGCGTGACTGAGCATTGTCCTGGTAAAAACTGCATCATAAGCGCCCCCAGGAGTGACTTCACATGTGTCAGAAGCATGCCATAAACGTACCGTTAGGCTGGGGTGCTTTTATGTATCAATGTAAGCGGTGAATATTTTTCGCATGGAATGGTATCCTATAACATCACCTCCGCTGGGAGTGTATTGTGCAGCTAAAAAACTAAGGTACTATTTGCACATTTACAACTGGATGCACACAAGCCTGCACAATAGTCGTATCTACTCGTTTTATCAAAATTTAGTTATTGTCATCCGGTGGTTCTTTGTGGCATAATTTAATTGAATGCAAGTTATATGGTTATTTGCTGAAAAAATAAAAAATAATAAGTGGCATCTGAATCAAGTATATGGAAACGTAAATTTCTCATTTTGAGCTGAGCTGCAGATACGACTTTTGTGCTTATCACAGCAAAATGGTCATCATTGCTCATTGCTCAAACTCAATGAGGATCCGTCGCTAAAGGCGATCTAAATCCGTTTGGTTGCAATCCCATCCGTTAAACGCAACACTACCCCAAACGGAAGCGAAAGTGTAAAAGTCGCAGTGTTGCTTTGATTTGAGTGCCACACTGCACTTGCATCTGGAGTGATACTGTTCCGTTCTATGGCCACATGATGAATATTCACCTCTAAGATATTTATCGACAACTTCATGAAAGACTAACGATACGTGAGTGCCATACGTCAGTAACGTACGGCACTCATGGAATTTTCGCCATTTTGTAGCAAGACAGTGTCCGATAAAACACAGCAAGATGGTCAGAGTACTCCTTCCGCATTATAGCATTCACCTTTTTTTCAAACTGATCACATCTCGGATTGCTTGGGACGGTAAGAAGGACAGCCTATAAGTTTGATAGTCGCTAAAGACGATCCAGATCCGTTTGGTGGAAGCCCCATCCTTTAAACGTAACACTACTCCAAATGGAAGCGAAATTGTAAAAGTCGTAATCCTGTTTTGATTTTAGAGGCACACTACACCTGAACCTGGAGTAATAGTATTTCGTGCTATGGCCACATGATGAATGTTCACCTCTAAGATATTTATCGACAACTTCATGAAAAACTAACGATACGTGTGTACCATTTGTCAGTAACGTGTGGTACTCATGGCTAGGTTGCCGAAATTTGTAACAAAACAGTGTCCAAAACACAGCAAAATGGTCAGAGGATTTCTTCTTCCGCATTATAACCTCAACCTTTTACACAAACTGTGCAAATCTCGGATTGCTTGGGACGGCAAGTTGGACAGCCTACAAGTTTTACCGAAATAGATCAGCGTTTATAATAAGATCATTTATGTAAAATAATTTTAAAAAAAATATATATATCGTCATATTAAAAACTTTTTTTTCTTGTATTTTAAATGTATTTAAAAACTACAAAAAATAGGTAGTTTTTGAAGCTTATATCGTCGACGTTGAAATATAGTATTATGTATATGAAACACTCATTCTCCATTTGCTAATACCTAAAATTTAATGTGCCGTTAAGATAAAATAAAAATTAAAAGTAAAAATATGCAGTCATACAACATTCTAGAAACAATATCTCTAACATAGTGCGTCAGATTACCTCAAATTACCAGTTCAAAAGAAAAAGCCTGTAATTTTAGTCCTTTTGGAAAGTCACTGCTCATAAGCCACTTACACACACAAAAGATTCGGCTTAATATTAAGCGTATTTAATACTAACGCCAACTCTTTCATAGCACAATAAATGTGCCTTTATCTGCTTTTATTAAATAAAAGGTTTACGAGCCGTGCATAATTGACTTGACGAGATAAACTTGGAGTTCAATTTACCGGATTAATCAATGGTTCGAAATGATCTTTTATTTCTTAGGAATTAGTGGAATAGTTTTATGAAAGATAGTTTTCTGGAAACATTTATGAATGATCCTAGTTTGCTCAAGAGTCATGAATATTTATTTACGAATTACGTGATATCATTTTATGGAAAATCTTGGTTATAAGTAAAAAGATCCATAGAAGATTAGATGGAGTTATTAAATGTATTAAATACATAAATAAAACTATTTGTTGTGTCATAACCCGATGGATTTTTTGTTTTAAAAACATAACCATACACCGAGGCGCAATGTTTGTGTATGTGTGAATGAAAATTATCATTACTGGTTTAAATAAATATAAGTAAATAAAATTAATGCAACTTCAATCTTTCGCACATTATCTCGAACTAATTAAGAATCTTTTTGTGAGAAAACTTACTTAAGTTCTCCAGTGCTTATTCAATTAGTACATAGAAAGAACTGCTGCTTCACATTTGTTGTTGACCATGAAATAGTTTCATAAATGTTTCTATGTATTTCAATTGTGATTGCCTTTAACCTAAATTATGATTTGCATTCGAAGAAATGTCTTCTGTTGGTAAATAAAAGTAGTAACTTTTACTGTATAAAACATCCCCAAAAAATGTATGGCTTTAAACTGACAACTTGGTTGGTTGCGCAAAAAAACGTAATCGAATATTTTTTCTACTCTACAAGATGAAGTTTTCCCCTTAAATCACTGTAACCAAGAATTTAGTTTTTTTTTTCTATTTTTCTCAAGCAATACATAGTTCAATTTTAAACCGCAAATGTTACTAGTCTCTTTTTACAGTGTGTTACGTCTCTTCTTGTACTACTTACCCTGTAAGACAAGAAAAAAAAAATAATTCTCCATAGAGGTTGTCTTATTTTGGAAAAATATTTTTTGCCGTTAAATTTTCCGATAGTATTTTACAGAATCCAGGCAGTGCAGTTTTTTTCTTTTTTTGAGAGATTAAACGAACAAATAAACCTTAAAGCAAAGGCAAAACAGCTGCCACCAAATGATGAGACAAACTGTTAGTTGTGGTTAGCAAGTACGTCTTAGCCATGGGTGCAAGTATGGTGATGTGTTCAAGACGGAAAATATTTTCAGCCCCCCCCCTCCCCCGCCCGCATGCGGGCTTAAGGAAAAATTTGTGTATAAATGTTGTAGATTTTAATAATGCCAGTTTTCGAATCTGTGTTTGATTTAAAATTTAATCCTTTAAATTGTAATATTTAAGCGTTTTGGCATCATAATTCCAAAAAACCTAATATCCGGAAATAAGGGGGGGGGGGCTCTCCCCCAGACATTTTTCCAAATTTGAATCCAGAAAACGCTATGGTAGGCCATTTTGATATTCTGGGAAAGGAGGGGTTCAGGGACTCTTATATCAATTATTTCAAACTGATAGTCCGAAAATCACAATATTGGGCAACCTTCAAAAAATATTAGAGAAAGAGGGGGAGGGCGCTCTGGGCTCTCCTCGAAATTGAAGCTTTAAAAACGAAATTGTACTCCATCTTTCATAACGTTTGTACTCCCTTTTGAATGCACTATTGAAGGGATGGAGTTCAGGAACCCTCCTTCGGCAATATTTCGAAATTGAAGTTCAAAAAACGCAATTTTAGACGATGTTGGATAATGTTAGGGGTAAAAGCGTTCGCAGCTCCCCACCATTAGTTTTTTATCGATCGTAAACGTTTTTATTGTAGCAATAAAATCGCTTAGGACATAAGATTTTCACTTTTGCAACATAAATCAGTTCTGATCGGAAAGTCTACCCAAAGTAGCGCCAACAAAGCACAAAAGAAGGAAAGGTGTGGGAAGGGTATGGCCGACTAATGATAATGAACTGGCACCATTCCCCCCACAGTCTTCATTTGAAAAAGAATTATTTTATAAGATAGCAGGTGGTGAAATTAGCAATTAAAAAAAGCTTCAGTGAAGTAGATATATTTTTTGAACAAGGTACCCTTTCCAATATTCATTAATTTAAAAAAGTAATAGGGGAACTGAATTCTAACTCCAGGCAGGGCCCCCGAATCGCATCCCTCTAAAGGCACTCAAATATAGCCTAAAATGGCGCTTTAAATATTTCAACATCAAAATATTTTCGCTCTGAGTTCACTACACATGTCCTAAATTTCAATTTTTAAGGCTTCAGTTCCTATTTTTTTTTTTTTTTTTTTGTAGGAATAGTACCCCCTTTACCTATAAACATGACTTATGACTGCCTAAAAAATTTTAATACTTTGATTTCGGAAACTTTTTGAAAGAATCTTCCAACACCCTTCTCCTTAAGTCATCCAAACATAGCCCCCAAAAAAAGCTCTTAAAATTTCAGAAATGGAAATATTTCGGGCTGGGGTGCGGAATACCCCCCCCCCCCTTCCATTGTGTTCACTAAACGCAGTGTAAGTTTTTGTTTAAGGTTTATTTTTCTATTGAGAAAGCAACTCCCCCTCCACACATCGCCATAGACAACCCAAAGTTTTAAGGTCGCAATTTCGAAAATGTTTCGAGAAAGGCCCCTGAATTCCCTAACTCTTAACTCACTCAAAAATAGCCAAAATAACATTTCAATACTTCAGCACGGAGAAATTTTCGGGGAGAGAGACCCCCCCCCCTCGAACTCCTTCCCCTAAGTTCACTAAATTTGACTTCAATTTGCGGTTTCCACGTTTCATCACCGAAGATTTAAGAATCTAAATTATCAATTTATTGAGATAAAGGCTTCGAATTCCCTCTTCTTTAGTCTTCCTAAGATTACCTAAAGCTGAGTTTCGAATACTTCAGCTTTGAATATTTTTTGGGGAAGGGGAACCCCGAACCCAAAGACGGTCTAAAGTTGCACTTTTAAGATTCCAGTTTCGGAATTTCGCCTAAAGAGAGCCCCCTCCCTCCCTCTTGACATGGCCATAGACAGCCTAAAATTTTTAAGACTTCAATTACAAACACTTTCCGTTAGATGGTCCCAAATGCCCTTTCACTTAAGTCATTTAAGTATAGCCTCAAATAGTTTTAATACATCAGCTACAAAACATTTTCATGTTACAACACTAAAACCATATATCATAAATTCACCAAAGATTGCCTAAATTAGTGTTTTTAAGACTCCAGTTTGATTTTTTTTAAACTTCCCCTCCTCACTTTTACATCATTAAAGAGAGCCTAAAACTTTTTGACTTTTAAATTTTTAAGAGTTTTACAGAGGAGAAATATCGAACCACTCCTAGCTTCAAAAATGGTTTTCAATTCATTTTCGATATTTCATGCTGGAGTCCTTGAGTACCCCCCCCCCTCCTCTCAGATTGTCCGAAATATAAACGTTTTAAGACCTCAGTATCGTGGGTCAATTTGCGGACTTACCCTCTTTGCAAAAGCAGCGTTTTTTTCACAAACTCGTGCTGCCATTATTTTTCTCCTTTCCTTTCTCTCCCCCTCCCCATATTTCTATTCTAGCGAGTATTAGATTCAATGACATTGGAATTTAGTGATTCCTTAAGCCTTTGTCAAAAATGCAGGAACGGTTGCCCATCGGTGTTTCCAACCAGCTTGAAAATTTTCCTCGATTATTTCCAAAATTCCCAATTTCATTAAAGTATAAAAAATCCCTGAGTTTCCGTTTTACCTGGTATGCGGATGCCCTTTGCTGTGGTGAAAACATTTCATCTAGTCAGCAATCACTCTCAATCAGTAATTCAGATTCAACTCTTAAGACATTTTAAGAGCGTATATAGCTTTCATAAATGCGTGTAAAGTTTGCAAAAAAAAAAAAAAAAAAAAAAAAACACCCGCAAATGAAAAAAAAAAACGAAAGAATGATCGAAAATAGCATAAGAAAAGGCTAAGTTTTCAATTAGAGCCGATTATTTCGAAAAATCAGGAAGAATAGCGAGCAACTCCTCGGTCTGCAATGCAGTGAGTTTGAAATAACACAGCTATACCTAAAAAAAGAAACGGCGCGAGTCGAAAAGTCACTCCTCCAAAAGCACGTTGCAAACAAAACAAGCCCATGGCGGAAAACCGAGAGAATGTCGATGTAAATTCGTGGTTATGAACGGTCCAGTAATTAATTAAAGCATATTTTTCAAACACTCAATTTTTCTTTTTTAAGTAAAAAATTAAAGAAAGTCAGTGAATTTCTTTCCGTCCCGATCTCCTTCTCGGAAATTTTGTCCAAGACGGAAATCCGTCCTGAGACGGAAGGTCTTGCACCCATGGTCTTAGCTTCGGCTATGAGGATGATACTTGTTGCTTTGCTGTTCAGCGTTATTTAAGTAATAAATGAAATTTTAATGCGTAAAATGACGCTAGTAGTTTCGGTGCTTTATCCTAAAGTCGCAGCTCATTCTTTTAACTGCTGATATATATATATTAAAGTTTGATGTGTCTTTGAAGTTCTCTCTCAAGTTTACTCGAAAGCTTCAAAATGTTTTCAATTTTCACAGACGATCAAAAAAAAAAAAAAAAATACTGCATTAAAATAACTATTTATCTTGGGGAAAAAATTACGTTCCTGTGTCGAAAGTTTTAGGATTGCCATATACCCAAAATCACATTGATAAGTATGTGATTGTTCAACATCATTGGATTCCGCTCCGTCGTCCGTGCATTTTCAATAGATATGCATGATGTTATGAAATCGTATGAATATAAATTAACCCATAAGTCCAAAAGTAAGAATATCAAATATGTTTCAAAATGAAATATTCAGAAAACAAATTACTTTCCTGAGGTAATGTACTTCTGATACTTAAAATAGAAGTTGTGCTTTGAAAACTAGCGTTGGCCACCCACATATTTTGAAAGCAAGCCGTGAATCCACATTTTGTTGCAAATCATGTGTTTTTGAACATTACAATATCCAACTACTATATGTATATTTTTCTAATTTTTTATTCATGTATTTACTTATTCATATATATATATATATATATATATATATATATATATATATATATATATATATATATATATATATATATATATATATATATATATATATATAGTAGCTGTAACTGCACGGCTATGCCAGTGCTTGAATAAACTAGCGTTGGCCACCCACATATTTTTGAAAGCAAGCCGTGAATCCACATTTTGTTTCAAATCATGTCTTTTTGAACATTACAATATCCAACTACTATATGTATATTTTTCTATTTTTTTATTCATGTATTTACTTATTCATATATATATATATATATATATATATATATATATATATATAAATCACCACCCCCCCCTCCCTCGGTGAAATGATCATTATTTAAATAAACCCCATCGCCATGGTACGATGGGGGCAAATTGACTTTCTTATTAGAGAGATTGGTCTCAAATTTGACGTCTTCCAATAAATGTTTGTACCTCAGAGGGAGACTAACATAAGTCACATTTTCACAACCTTTCAGGAGAGCCTAAAAACATTCGTTTCCTGCATAGGAAGGTTGGGACGTGCACTGTCATTAAACTGGTCAATAAATAGATTTTTTTTTTAAATAAAGTTAGACTATTGTTGTTTAATGCGGCATAGGAATCTATTCTATGGAGATTAAAAAGCTATCATCTAGTTTACAGGCGAAAATGTACATATATAAGTAGTTTTCAGGGATACCATCTTTGAAAATAAAATTACCGAATTTTAGGTGTTTCAGCACTGAAATAATGCCATCAATCTAATCGTTTATAACCTATGTTTTTGTACGAAGTTAGGGTTTGACTGACATAAGAACAACCATTTTTTCGTAAGTTTCATTGTTAATGACTTCAGAGCAATACTCCTTATGTGATTTTGGATATTGTACATATGAGGATGAGTGCAGAAAGGGCACATGATACGGGAAAAAAGCTAATTATGAAATTGTTCCGCTTTCAGCTTCATTAAATGAAGAAAGAAAAGACATCTTCCGCACAATAATGTTAAAAACAGAAGCCGTAAAATGCTCATTTAAATCATCGCGTCGAAAAAAGCTGCCCCTTGCTGGAAATAAGGCTCACGTATATGCATTATTCAAAATGCTCAATTTTACCACAACTGCATTTATGAAAACGGGACTGTACGTTGCATTGCACATTATAAATCATGGCAGGTGACACGATGCCATAAGCATACGGAATACGGTTTGAAATGTACCTCCTTTTTGGTGGAGAGGTTGCATATATTTGCCGTGTGATGATGTGTTTTTACCGAAAAAAAAGGCAAGGGTTCTTTCTTAATTGGGTGAATAACTCTTTAGTTGACTTTTTTCCCGTATCTCGCACTGTTTCTGAGATAATAACGCTAACTCCAAATTTTTCCGTGAGGTGGCGCTGAGTGACCTCATTCAGTATCTACTGGCATTTTTACTACAACTAGAACCTGCGTTTATAGTTATAGATTTTTCCGTTAAGAAATTATTGGAGTGGCAACGGACTTAAGCGTGAACCCTGTATTCTAACTACCAAACGGCACGAACTTGAGGGTCACAAATTCGGACAAAATTCTAGATATATGTCCATTCCCACTAGGTATGAGCCCAGGTAACGCGGTTTGACTGCATAGGTCCTAGTTCGGCTCAATGGGGGTCCAAAGATGGTAATTTGGGCCCAGAATTGTAATGGAGTTTCTTTCAGAATTACAATCCTTACAACTTTTTTCCGCTATTGTGCTGCAGTATGAGCCATTTGTATGCACTTACATTTGAATTAATTACTTTGAATACTAGTTTTTAAAAAGTGTTTCTCAAATTTGAATGCCGAAATAACGTAGTTACAGGATATTCATCGTTCACAAAGAAAACTAATTATTTCGTTTTATGTTAATCGTCTGCTAGTAAAAAGTATTTATCGTTTGCTAATTGAAACATTTACTGGATATTTATCTTCGGCTATCATACATGTTCCACAACGATAAGCAAAAAATGGGAGAGGGGGAAAAGCTCTAATTTATTGCACATGACACTTTAAAAAACAAATACAGGATCATTTCGGCTTTTCAAGTAACTTAAATAATGCACATAAATAACTAGGTGTTTTCCTTTCCACTCATTTTACTTAAAAAAAGATGCCAAACATGACGAAAGATCGAACATAGCGTCAAAGTGAAATTCCAATGAAAACACCACGCATTTGTATGGCCAAACTAGCAATTTGGACCCTCATTAAAGCCAAACTAGGGCCTATGCAGTCAAACCGCTTTACCATGGCTCCTACCTAGTGAGAATGGACCTATATCTAGAATTTTGTCTCAAACTGTGACCCTCAAGGTCGTGCCGTTTGGTCGTAAGACAAAAGATGACTGCCTCAAAAAAGTAGGGAGATGCGTTTGAAAATTATCAATTTGACGACGTGAATTTTATTTCTTCCGAAATTGCTCCGATGATGTTGTTATTCAAATTCAAGCTTTAGCAGACGGAACAAAAAATGAGAGCCATAAAGATAATGAAAAATGTGATAAATTTCAAGCTAAATCGTATGCATAATGTTTTGTAGACGCTGATTCCTATTTTAAGTTTTTTTTTTTTTTTTAATTCACTCTTGCGCACAATTCTTTCACATATGTGCAATATATGCAGCACACGATCCTCTCCTCCAAACGATTCTTCTATGTCTTAATAAGGAGAGATCATGGTCTTATTGAACTGCAGTCTACTTTTCTAGGGTTAAAAAAATCACAAGGAAATGACGGTAATTTGTCAGCTACATGAATTCGGCTTTCTAGAACTTTTTTTTATACTAGAAATCTACAGTGAATTAAGAATTAACAAAATTACTGTTAAATATAACTAGACAATTTCGACAAGACTCCATTGTAATAATTGTTGCTACATTTGTATTTGTTGATATCGAACTGATAGTATAACGTGTTATCATCAGTTAAGATTTCTCATAATGATAAAATTATGAGCTAGTTAATTTTCAGTATCATTTAAAGAAAAATGTGGAGATTGTCATATTGGTCTTTATAGTTCACTTTAGTCTACATGGTTCACCCAATTTATAATTTTTTTCCGTTTACAAATTTAAAAAGAAAACATATTCACTTTAAAAACCGTTTTGCCAAAGAGAAAAAGGCATTCATTTTGTAAATTGAGTCCATTAAGAAGCAAATCCTAAACTATAGTTTTTTTTAACTACCAATAAAACCTTAATAAATGTAGTCAACTGCGTAAAGACCTTAATAAGTCCATTGGCAACCGAATTCTCTACAAAGCATAACCAATCTCTGTTGAAGAATCTCATACACTAAATCCAATGCTGAAATGTCCATTATTTATTTTTTTTCCTAACAGAACGGGGTTTTGGGTTCATATTTCTTTGACAACTTCGATCAAAACCATCTGTTCACAGCAAATAGTAATACGGCAAAAAGGAGAAAAACTAAGAAATGATCCAACATAACGCACCTTTAAAGCATAGGTTTATATGCGTATGTCATAGGAAAAAAACTTTGAAATGCTCGGATATAAACTGCACCGCCGTTTGGATATTAGAATTTCTTCCTTCCATTTCCAGAGTGCTGGCGAGTTATTTGGAGAGAAAAAAAACATAGGAAAAATGACACGCAATTTTTCAGCGTCTTTGATTTTCTGGTTTCTTTCGTCATGTTTCTGAATTCTATTCCTTTAGTTTTCTGTCTTTATTTTAAGCCTATACACATAAGAAACTCTGTACATGTATCCCAATTTTTTACAATGTAATAGTACTATAAATTGGTATGATAAAGAGACTAATAACATTTGTCACGTAAAATGTATGTTTCACACAGCTGTCATTTTGCTATATTTATCTTTACTAATAATAAAGCTGAAAGTCTAGATCTCTGTCTGGATGTCTGTTGCGCTAGACCGCTCGGCTGATTTTAATGAAATTTAGCACAAAATTGTTTCGTGGCATTGGGGTGAACCCCTCGAAGCGATTTTTCGAAAATTTGATTTTGTTCATTTTCTATTCCAATTTTAAGTCACCATTGGTGGATTTGATTTCTCTGCAACAAGTCTGACACGGGGCACGTTTACACTCATTTATTTTGACACCTAACGTGGTTATGTTAGTGTTTTGAGCATAATGTCTTACCATCGTTAAAATAAAGCAAATTTATTACAAACTGAATAGTGTATAAAGTAAAAGCTGAACGGACATGAAGACAGAACTACATGATTGCGTGCTATAAGGTTAAAATTTGTAGTTCCAATTAAAATTAAATAGTGACTTTCAAAACTAGATAGCCTAAAAATACTAAAAAGTTTTGAGACAGTTCGGAGCAAAAAAAAGCGTCAAGGAACGTTTAGAAGTAAGACACAGTAAGAACGTGCGTAAAGGTGCTCTGACGTCAACGCGTAAACTTGCCCCGTCGCCAAGTTTGGATTTATTTTTAGCGTGTAAAAAAAAATTAATGACATTTCATTTCATACAAATACAATTTTCAGAAAAGGATAAAATTCTGCTAATTTTATATATATTTGTTCTTTATGAACTAAGTGTGTTATTCATTCACAATAAGCTTCAGAACGTTCATCTCAAAATTTACTCGACTTGATATAAAACATATTATTCTTTCTGCATGCAAGACCGAAGCTTGACAGATGCTCAAACATTCGTGAGAATATTTGCTAGGGAGCAGCATCCATCTGGTATGACTGTTAGCTCTCTAGTTATAATTCGTTTTTAAAAAAGGGCAATACGTAAACGTGTTTTGAAAAGATATTAACAAAATGTTATGTATGAATGCATAGGACTTAGCTTACGCATCAAATGCATAAATGTTCAAAAATATTTTTTAAGCACTTTGCTGAATGAAAAAGTACAAAATAATTGTTTTTTTAATTTCCATGAAAATGTACAGCAATGCTATCTAGTATTGCTTCTCACAGATAATAGAAGAATATTTGTTCACACGCAATATTTTCCCATGAAAAACCGACATCTTCAAAATAACTTGTCATCAAATATAACTAAGAAATAACGCAAGACTTTCAAGCAAGAACATGCATTCAAGACTTCATGTTTGCACCAAAAATCCAATAAATTTTTAAATTGCATCCCTCCGTGCAATATTTTCAAGAATGTCACCATAAATTTATGTCAATGTATTCTAAAATAAAACTATTTGAAAGGGAAAAAAAATATAAAAACTTTTCATTTGGCGTAAGGTATATTCAAAAATATTTTGTTAATGGTTAGAAATGTCCATAGAGTAATAACATTTTTTGGAATCAAACAAGATTTAAAGACTTTCAATGACACAGTGATATTTTTAATTCTACATCAATGTAGGTATTTGTAAATTATTGCATGTGAGCTCAATTTGACAAATATAGAGATAATTCTACATAAAAAGAGTTAAGTAGATAGATTGATATATAACTAGAGATACAGGTATAGATATATATTGATAAGAAAAGTCAATATACTGATATTAAGCAGAAGGTTACTGCCCTAATCCAAGGTCCGTATATTGCCAAAGCTGCGTGCAATATACGGACAACCCACTCATGACATCCTGAGACTGCAGTTTTAGAATCGTTTGGGACACATCGATCTGGAATATAAAATAACCGAGCTGAAGGCTAATGTTATGTCATTGAAGCTGAGAGTGCTAGAAAACTGGTAGCTAAAATAAACTTAGCACACTAGTAAGAGACCGCAGCAACGATGCGGTTCACCTTGTGTATTGAAAGCGAAGATTTCATAAGAAACAGTACGCCCTTAAGCCAGCTTGCAGGTAGATATCATCGACCAGGTTTCAATGTAGCTCGACATTCGCGCAACAAACAAAATATCCTGACCGTTTATTTGTAAATCTCTTAAAATTAAAAAAAAGCTTTCTATAATTGAAAATTCTTATAACCGAAATTATTTTTCGAATTTCTTCTTATTTTATTACTTAAACTACATGTAATTAATAAGTAAATAAAAATGGCATTCACTAAATAGCTTTCTCCATTTCAAAGATTGATTTTGTATACATGCATTATTTCCCGAGAAGTGAACTGATACAAAGTGGCCTCACTTGATTTTAAAAAAATGTACAAAATTAAGAAATTATCAACTGTAATTGACACTGTTAGAAGAAGATTTCTGCCATACCACACAATAAAATGATCTTTAAACTTTACAATCGTTGCAAAATAGTGAGCAATGCTTGTTTTTTTTTTAAATGAGTCAGATAACCTGCGTGTAACCTATCCAGTTTTTTTTTTTTTTTTTTTTTTTTTTTTGAGTTAATTAAAAAAATTACTTGATCTGTTAAGAAAAAAATCTTATTATTCATCTTCTTAACTTATGTTTTTACAATGTTGCAATTGCTGTTTATCATTTACATCTGTAAGCCTCATGATATAGTGTGTGGAGCATGAGGAGTTTTTGTGAATCTTTTAAGTAATAATTTTAAAAAAACCCTAAAAAGTATCATTACATTTGAAACACCAATTCTTTTTTACACTTCTCTTTTTCACAGCATCAGCTATAATTTGAATACTCCTGCAATGCAAGAACAATCGAAACTACCATTTCACATGTCATCAAAAGAAATCTTCAACAGCAACAGAGTTTACCAACACAATTCTTTGGCAGAAGCATTTCTCTTCGAGTAATTATATTGGTCCGTCTTTTCGCCTCCCAACTTCCTCAATCGTGTAAGAAGAATGTGTCTATATATTTGCTGCCTTACCAGGAGAGTTCTCCGTCATTGGAGGCTTCCTATTAATTCTTTTTTATGTTAAACCTATAGAGACTTCCAGCCTGATGAAGGCAGGCAGCCAGGCAATCAGGTTAAGTGTTTTAGACTTACATTCGGTGTCTTTTCTTTTCTTACAGTTCTCAGATGTGACCCTTAAGCAATTTAGCATCCATTAATTTATGCTTAAATTATGTTACTTATGTGTAATAAACTTGTTGTTTGCACACATACTAAGGAAGTAAAAAAATATTAGGTTTTTCTTTTCAAGAGTCTTTTTTGATGTAAAAACTACCTGCACCCTGCAGAAAAAGTAATTTATTTATTAAGGCAATATACATGCAGCAATTAATGTAGACATGATAATTTTATGCTCAAAAAGCAACATAATGCAGAGGAATAACACACACACTTAGCTAGTGAGTGACACAGATTACCACCTATCTGGACGCTTTTTTTTTTAAACTTGAAATACATTAAGCCGTATAATAAGAAATTGGCAGATGCTGGATTTTTTTATCTGTTATTGAAAAATGCTGTAGCAACTGACGAAAACAAATTTTGCCATGTTCAATTATAGATAACCGCCTAAAAATACAGGATATATTGAAAAAAAAAGCTATTCACAAAAAATATATGGAGAAATTAATAGTTTCTTTTTCAGAAAAATTAATTTGTGTGTCACAAACTGCGACTGTGATTGAAAAGTAATGAACTAATCGCTCTGATTTTATTTTTCCATTTACTAAACTATGAATGTATGATATTAAAGATGTAACCTTACTCTACTTCTACGCATTTTCTTTTCAGATTGATTGATTTTATCTGTGGATCTGAAGCTAAAATAACGGTCAGCTTAAATGTCTGGGGGAAAGAAGGCTGCGTAAATAAATGAAGTCATATTTGCTTGAGGAATGTTTATGAAGATGCAGTAATGGGCACTATTTTGAAATGACGAAACAGAAGTTTGAAATCATCCGGTCAGGCACAGATGTGAATCGATGACGTGATGAAGAATTTATTCGAAGAGACAGACGCAACACAATTCATAATTGTTCTGATGCATTGTCTCCTTCAGCTCTATCTAAAAAATAACAGCTGACTTATGGTAACTTTGGGCTGAGTATGTTCCCAATAAGTTTAAAATCGAGGTGCAACAAGCGAAACTCTAAGTTTTTCCAACAGTATTTTCATACCAAGGTTCAACGATGTTAAAAATGTGTGAAAGTTCTTGGTGACTATGTTGAATGGTAGTTTTTTGCAAAAGAAAGATCAAGCTACCATTTGAAATAAATTAATTGTAAAAAAATAATAAAGTGTTTCTGATGAAGAAAAGCATTACTTTCTACAACCGCAAATATGCTGAGTGAAATAAATCAACTAAAAACACAAATTGTGTTATTTGTGTCATCTATTTACATTTTTAAAAAGTAAAAAGTTTACGTTTATTCGCATGATTTTAAACATTGTTTTGAGCCTAATGCGACGCACTCCGCATTCATTAAAGCAGAAGCATTTCTGGGTAAACCCTTGCAAATATAATTTATCTTACCCATAACATTGAAATCTAGTCTAACACTGGTAAGTTGACTTTTGATAGAGAGAGGCTCAAATAATTCAATTTGTTAAAAAAAGACGGCTGTACAAAAGCTGACTTGCATCGAAGATAACAAAGATTCGCGTTGTACCAATGTCAGAATTTCTTATATTTCGTCAGAAACTTAATTAATCTAGTAACAACTAGAAAATCGCCCGACAAGGTATGGCGGACAAAAATAGCTTCTACATTTGAACGAAGCAATTGCTTGTTTGGGTATAGTTTGATTGTTGAAATTAACCATTAACTCCAGTAGATTGCGTTCATTGTTGACCCCTTTTTCGTTTCTTCACGTTAAACATTACCAAAACATATTATTAAATAATCATGTCGTGACGTGAGTTTTGTTGATGACGTCAGGAGCGTTGCTCGATCATTGGCTATTATATATATATATATATATATATATATATATATATATATATATATATATATATATATATATATATATATATATATATATATATATACAGTCGAACCTGTTTATCTCGAACCTGCCTATCTCGAAAACCTCTCTATGTCGAATTTTTTTATTTTCCCTGCACATAAAGTATTAATGCAATGTTTTCCTCCATGTTTGTCTCGAATGAAATTTTCTGAAAACCTGTTATCTCGAATTTCGACTAAAGTGTCTTTCTTGAATTCGACCCCCAACGACCCAACGATCTTTATTAAATGGAATTTGGAGAGAAAAAGCATTTTTCCTAATATTAGCAGTCACATAATCCTCTAGAATTAAAACTTTGTGTACAAGAAGCAAGTTTTCTAGCAATTATATCCATTCGGAAACTGAGAGGAAGAGGACATTGCTGATTAGTAAAATTGCTTCCAAAGTTTTACTTTCGAGTCATTGCTCCAATTACTTGTTTTTAGATTTTTTTTCAAAACCTCTGTATCTCGAAACCTCCAAATCTTGAACTTTTCTTCTCTCCCGTAAAATTTGAGATAGACAGGTTCGACTGTATATATATATATATGAGGAAGTCAACATCTTTTTACTAGTGCCAGACAATCTCAAAATGACTAAAAAATGGGAGTCTAACATCGTTTTTATTTCTTTTCACTAGGCAGATATGAGAAATACTTAGTACAAATGAGGAATACTTATAAAAGAGGTTCAAGTACAAAATTTCTGTAATATATCAAAAACATGCATGTAATAATAAAGATATTTCCATTTTTCTCAAAACGTACTACATCACTTTTTATATATTTGACAGTAAGAAGTGTATGGGGCATTGAATGTAGTTTTAGGATTTAGGAAGTCTACTTTTGACAGAAATCCCATCCAACGGCCTTTAACAACATGCCTCGGTCGAAATGCTTATTATCACTAAATTGACAGCAAGGAGTTTTGAGATTCCCGTCTTTCATTTCATCCTTCTGCCACGAACAGCTGCTTGAGAAAAATGGCAAAATGAGAAAAAGGAATGCGAAGAAATAAATTCGAATTTATCATCCATTTTCCTATATAACAAGGGCACCTGCGGGCAATTATCCATATTTTTGTCAGCAGAGAAACGAAATATTTGATTTCGATCAAAATAAGTTACATCGATTAATATATATATATCTTTCTCGGGTCGCGCATAAGCCACAAAATTTGCTAAAATATTAAGCACGTTACATTTTTGCGCATTTTGGTATTTAATAAATAATTAGCTTAAAAATAAATGATCGCCCTATTTTCGCACAGGATTTGATAATGAGGTAGCGAAAAAAAACTGAAACATTTTTTTAAAAATCCCAAAACTGATGTTTTTTCTTTTATTTTCATATTTTTTCAAAATTTAGAGATTTTCTGTGATCGGAAGATCTCTACTGATGTTTTTTTCTTTAAAATTGTCCATATAATTTGTATGTTGTTTGCGCTATTAAAAAAAACCCTTTGAAATAAAAAGAAATGAATCTTCAATCCACTCTTACGTATGCATGTATACAATTCTGCGTTGTTTACCGATAACAATTATTAGAACATTGCAAATATAAAAACTTTTGCTCTTTTAATCGAAATATAAATAATCGCTGCCAGCAATGGCCAGCGTCCTTTCTCTAAAGACACTCTATAACACCGAAATATAATAAACAAATCTTATTTTGATACAATTTAAAAAGATGTTTAGTGTAGTACTTTGGTGCAACTTAGTTTGATGTAAATATACGAGTACATGCAAATATTCTCAAAAGTTTTTGAGCATCAGTCGAGCTTCGGTTGAGCATGCGGATAGAAAAACTGTTTTCTAACGAACAGAATAAATTTTGTGTTAAACGTTTTGAAGCTTATTGTGAATAAATAATACGTTGTTAAAAATAAATAAATATATAAAAAATAGCAGAATTTTACCCTTTTTTTGAGAATTGTATTTATATGAACCGAAAAAATATTAAATTTTGTTGCGCAATGAAAATAAACCCAAACTTGCTAAAGGGGCACGGTTACGCATTTTTATCGTGGCACATTTATGCACTTTCTTACTGTGTCTTACTACTCTGTCTTACTTCTCAACGAACCCGGGGCGTAATTTTTTCGCTTTGTACTGTCTCAAACCTTTAGCATTTTTTCAGTTTATTTAGTTTTTAAAATCACCTTTCACTTTTAATTGTTGTCATGCCGTTCAATTTTTAACTTTGTACACTATTCAGCCTATAATACATTTTCTTTATTTTAAACACGGTAAGACATTACGTTCAAAACACTAACACAGCCACGTTAGATGTCGAAATAATGAAAAGGCTTATCCGGTAAGCCAAGTATTTCTCCCACTAGGCCTTCCACATCGTCACATATGGACTACCCCCATTTGAGACCACTTGAAAAAGTAGGACCAAAAGCTTAGGAACCAGAAAAGGATTGTGAGCATCGTTTTTTTTTTTTTTTTTTTTTTCTGATACTCCGATTAAAGTCGCCCTCAGACAAGAGCAGTTAGAAGCTACGAAGAAAAAACAAAATGGGCCGAACAGAAAAAAGGGAGAAACTACTTTAAGTTTCTATTAAACAAGAAATATAAGAGATCAAACAAAAAAGTACACTCTGTTAAAGGAAATTAGTGAACAATTCTGCTCACGAAGTAGAAAATTGTGCTTTCATCTATTGTTTGAAGGCACACAACCAATCGAAAAAAGGACAATGGAGGGTTCAATGTCTTAGATGTTAAAACGCAATCACATGACAAGTATGCGAATAGAAATACTTTATTTTTGTTTGTGAAATCTAACAGTGATAAAGAAGATGACTAAATATTTTCTGTTTTTAATTAGCAATAAGCCCTATGATTTTAATTTAACCTATAAAATGTTCTTTAATTAATTATTTGTAATTTTTTTTTTTTTTTTAAGTTTTTTAAGAGAAAAATAAAACATTTAAATTTGGTTAACTATCCATATCACTTATTCCTTTTATTATGCGTTAACGGGCCCTACTCGATGCGTAAACTTGCCCCGATTTCTGGGCAACCGACTTGGACCTTTTTTTTTTTTTACGGTTAAAAACACAAACTGAGCAACAAGTGAATATACAAATTTTTACTTCGTTAACTGCTTTAAAAAACCACAATGTCTAAAATTTCTTGTGTTCAAACATAAAAATTGGAAAATTCATTGAAAAAAATCCTCGTAAATGTGCCCCGGTTTACCCGGTCTATATCACACGGTTTTGTTTTAAGTTTTCTAGTCTATATATACATGTTTTGTGTCGAAGTCATCGCATACTACTCGTTCTGCATTCTTTATAAGCCCAAGGGTTTAAGACAACATCGCAGCTGCGAAAAAGAAATCATGTGAAAACAAATAACTTTGAAAACTTTTAAAAGATGAAAAATAAGAAACGCGACATCTTTTCTTTGTCACGTACTCTAGAAACGATTTTCGTTTGTATTTTTGAAAACAGCTTCGATATCGCTACTATGAAATTTTTGCAACAAGTAGAAAGTTTTAGTTTTCCGCTTAAAGCGCAATCATAAACTAAATGAAAATTTTTCATCAAAATCGTAAGGTTCAGATTACTTTTCCAGTGAACGAACTTTAAATTGGTTTAGAATGTTTTTTTTTCTGATGTTTTTTACAGTTATTTTGAACAGATACTAGTATATTTCTCCTTTCCTCTTATTTATATAAGGCATAGTTTCACGATTTAAGAATTATAAACACATTAAAATAAAATTAAAGTGTGTAATGTTTTTACTATGTGCAACTTCTTGAAATGACACCACTTTATTTGTGGCTAATGATATATTTTACGTGTTTGAAACTGGACCTCTATTTTATTCAAGAGCATTTCTCATATTATCAATCAAATAATTTTTAAACTTTTCTGAAATTTAAGAATAACAAACATTTATATGTTACATATTTATAACGCATAAGCATATCAATTACATCAAATATAGAATATTTGCATACATTTCTTTAAAATCTCAAAACTCTAAAAAATTATTTTGCCGTAGATGTTTCTGTCATTTAAGTTTCGCTTTAATTTTACTTATTGCCATTTTATTTCTTCCTAATGTTTTTTGTGAGAGACATTTCTAACTACACAATTTTAATGATGTTTACCTCAAAAAATATATTTCCCTTTAAATATAATAAAAAAAAGAAACGAAAATCAAAAGATTTGAAAAGATAAAGTTACCGAGCATAGGACAGAGTAAAAATACAGACCTGTTAGTGGCATAAAAAAAAGAAATCCATCATGCAATCTAAGATCATTCTTCTAAAATTCCTTTGATGGTTAAAACTGCTAGCATAGAATGTGATTGAAGGACCTAAGTTGCCATTTAAAGTTTTTGTCCTTGCATTGCTAATTTTTACTATTATTTTTGAAACAATATAATTGCTGATAATGTTGTACTCACATTTCCATCTCCTTTCCAGGAAATTTATTATTCATTTTTGAAGTAAATGTTATACATTAAGGCTTTTTTTGCAATTATTCATTTTAGCTTAATTACAACAATAATGTGAAAAAATGAATTACTTTTAAATATTTTCACTTGCAATTGCCTCAAAAAAACTTTTCAAGTCATTTTTCTGTTGGCAAGCAATCGAAAAAAGCGCATGTTTTAAAACTGTAACCAGTTGCCATCTCCTATTTGCTAACACATAATATGTTTTCAATTAATCTAACAAGGAGACCTTACGGTCTCGGACATTCAGATTAGGATAAAATTCGGCAGATTATTAGTACCTTTTGAGAGTATCCACACAGTAAAGCAATAAAGTGCACCAGCCAGAACATTCAAGAAAACAGCCTCCAAAGTTTTACGTGCAGCCTGCAACTCATATACTAGTAAAGATTTACGCAAGCAGCAGCTTGGTGGCTATGTGGTCAGCGTACTGGGTTCCCGTGCAATCCATCTCGGGTACGATAACCTCTCGAAGAATTATTTTTTTCACCAAAATGTACCTCACTTGTTCAATGTTGCGACGTCTATATTTATGGACAGGTAGACCTCTTTGCAGATTGGCATAACCAAAATGAAGGTAGTCTTTGGATATTGAAGCTTTGCAACAAATTCTGCAAAATAAGCTGTTTTGTATTTGATTGCAATTTTGCCCTATCTTTGACAATATTTGATTTTAGTGAAATATTTATCGTAAGTCAGGAAGATGCCAAGTTATTAATTATAACATACAAAAGTTTTCTTAGAAGCTTTTTTTTAATACAGAAATTTGAATAGCTTTTATTGGAGAGAATCCTAAATTTATCAACCATTTGAAGTTAATTTGCGGAAAGACACTGATTTTCCTGTTTTTTGCCTTATATGCTACTGATAAACATTTTGCAGACTAGTTGCCTATTATATATTAAACGAACTTATCAGAAGGTTTCTTTTTTCCTTTACGCTGCTTACAAAATTGATATATGTTGTACAATGCTCGTGAGGTCATGTTAAAAAAGTGAAAACATTTTTTTGACATAGTATATAAAAAATGTATAAAGGTGAGTATTTGCTCAAGTATAATAATGATAAAAATACACGACGCGTTCAGATGGAATAAGAAGGGCCATGTAATTGGGAAAAGAAATAAATCAAGAAGACGATTTGATTCCAGAATTGATTCCTAAAGTTTCGGGGAAAAATTCTTTTAAACCAAGTTCAAAGACAACTACTTGTTGAGTCAGTGGTTTTCCAAAACATCATTTTTCTATAACTTCATGCTGATAGAAACGTTACTGCAAAATATCTTTATATTTGTCCTGACTAATGTAATATACGTATGTATTTTTCATGTTTTTTTCAAAAGTATTTTCTTAAGTGTAATTAAAATGATAATTCATTCTCAATTGCATAATTCAGACATAGGTTTCAATTATATATATAAACAGTATAATTTAAACATATAACTCAATTTCACTTAACTATATGTACATTAAATCATCTTATGAACATGAACTAAAATTAACAGTAGTTGCATTTCTTATTGAATTCACACTGTTTTAAACTAATTCGAGCATTTTGCACTGTGGTATATAACGCATCAGCCTGTTTAGTAGTGTTCTGCACAGCAGAAAAATTTTAAGCAAGTACTACTTATATATTTATGAAGAGGATTGAATATTTTATAACTGCACTTTTATTTTGATCAAGTTAACTTTCAGAGATTCTCGTTTTTAGAAATTTGGTAATGGAATTTTAAGTACTTTCTAATGACTTTTCAAAAATAAATATCACATTTTCTTTTTTCTGCTTAAATGAGATTTTTTCTTAGTAGCATATTCACAACATATGAATAAAAATTAGGGTTAAAAATGTTTCTTTCGTTAAAAGTACGTTCTTACGTTATAACAATAATAACTTTAAAATTTAGAAATGTCAGAAAAATTTCAGATTTTTTTTTTCATTTGCTGAAAAATATTTAAATCGAAAATATCAACTTTAGAGAAGCATTTAATTATAAATTTTTATATTAAACTTACTCATGTTATAGATTTTATTTTATTTTCACGTTTTAACCTTTTAATATTAAACATACTTCTTGCTTTAAAATGATTTCCAATATTTTTTATAAAGGATATAAATTTTACTTACTTTTGCTTTTATAAAGTAAAATATAAAACATTTTAAGATTTTGACCTTTTAAAAAGATATTTCTTATATTACTGATACACTAAACTGAAAATTTATTAAAATTTCAAGCGTTATACACTTTTCAGGTCATGATTTTGAAAAAAATACATTTCAGCATACCTATAATTTTTAGAGAAAAAATTATTTCCACTAATTATTCTAAAAGTCTTGGTGAAAATAGCACATATGTTTAATTTATTAATTTTATTGATTGTATATGCAGGGTCGTTGAGGTAAATCCGGAATTTGTTTATTAATTGCCCTCTAGCGGTTGTTGAGTGCATATTTGTGAATAGGTTATCTTATGTGTTGTTCATATCGTCACGATCCGCGCGCATATAGACACGTTACAACAAGCAACAACATGAGCCGGGAACAAGACAGAAGAGCAGCGATCCTTGAGTCCCTTCGTGCCGGTGAATCACCAAAGGAGATTATTGAGTGGTTATCTTCAGGTCAGTTGAGTGGATGCTTCAGAAATGCCCACCGTCATGCACACTAAATTAACCAGCAGCGGTCATGGTCCATGGGGTTATCAGGAGCGAAGAGTATGTTATGCCATCTCATTTCTTTGAAGAAGGTCTCAGAATCAACGCCGATGGATACATTTACGTATTGGAAACGGTAGTCAAGCCCTGGATGGACATGGTGGCCACCGGAAGAAATTATGTCTTCCAGCAGGACTCAGCGCCAGCCCACAAGTCGAGAAAAACCCAAGCGTGGCTTCACAGTAATGTGCCCTACCACTGGACACCCGACTTGTGGCCACCCTCCAGCCCGGACTGCAATCCTCTCGATTACTACTTTTGGGGCGTAGTTGAGGAAAAGGTTAACGCAAAATTTCATAATACCAAGGACGCGCTGAGAGCCACCATTACTGAGGTGGTGAACAACGTGGACAGGAAGGAGGTGAAACAACATGCGGTCGGTTCCGGTCACTTCTTTAGCGAGTGGTGGCAGCTAACGGCGGCTATATAGAATAATTTCTTTTTATAACATATTTTCTATAATATTTCAAAGTTGTGTACAAAATAAATCCTTTTTGTTTGCGTTATAAGAGTTTTAATACTTGTGTTCCATTTTCCGGATTAACCTCAACGGCGCTGTACTAATGGGGCGGACAATGACTTTTTTTTGTTACTTAGACTAAATAAACTATACGTGAAGGTTCACTTGAATTTGATTTTGTGAAATTACATTCTGTAGAATTGGATGATACCAACATTAATCCGCACGATTTTAATCATTATATAAATCTACATGAGCTTTGGGTGGTAAATATCACCCTTCAAGGTAGCATCAAACGGCTTTAAATCTTTACTAATAATAAAGCCGAAAGTTTGTTTGGATCTCTGTGACGCGCGTATCGTCTAGACTGTTCGGCCGATTTTCATGAATTTTGGCACAGAATTAGTTTATAGCATGGGGGTGAGCAACTTGAAGCGATTTTTCAAAAAATCGATTTTGTTCTTTTTCTATTCCAATTTTAAGAACTTTTCATTGGGCAAATTATCATAACGTGGAACCGTGGGCAAGCATAGCAAATTGGCGAGCACATAACAAATTGGCGAGAAATTCATAAATGTACAGGCGGACCATATGACCTTTTAATTTTCTACTATGGGCAACGCAGTGCGGGTACCACTAAACTTGAATAAAGAAGTCTTTAATTATTAAGAAAAACCAGTAAATTATCGTCTTTCGTCGTTAATGCAAGTTTAAGTAAATAATCAAACAAATTAAAATAAATAAATAGCACGTAACATTTAAATGAAATATTAATAATGTTGTGCCAAATTTTTGTTCTGTTTTTCATCACTGTATTTAATAGCTTTATATATTATTTTACTCTATAATTTTTTTACATTTGAGGCTTGAAAAACAAAGGGAGATAAATGTCAAAATTAAAAATTTGGAGATAACCAGTACAATTGGTAGCTGGCCCTCTGTTCTGTCTTGGGACAACATATAGTACTAGTAGAAATAGTAGGCGTTACTGTACAGCATGATGTAGAAAACTTTTTAATGCCAGCCTTCCTAGGAACGGAACTTTAAACACGATTTACTCCGAACTTTAAATAGTCTACTTACGTGCCTTTGCTTTCTTACAACCCTATTTATTTTCCTCCAACCACAAAGTAAACAAAATTTAGCTTATGAAAACAGTAAAAGAGGTAAATTTGACTGGATGTGCAGTTTGTATTTACCCAATTGTTTTAAACTTATATTTATGTTTATGCATTCAATTTCTTGCTAAAGGAAAAATTAATGCATAACAATGAAAAAGATTCTTTTAAAGAAAAACATGCTTCCCAGCTCATTCTGTGCAAGCCCACCATGATCAAATCAGACACGTAACCAAAATATCTAACTATGGCATCGCAGAATTAACTTGTTGCCTTGGGGCCCTATGTACCAAATATCGCCATCTTTATCCCAAATGGGTCAAATGAGAAAAGATTTGAAATGAAAGTAGATACACTGAATCCTTTTAGTACCGCGGACACTTACCATTTGTTTAGTAACAGAACAAAACCAGCTCAAAGATTTTGAACACATTACAAAAATAACCAATCGCTTGTCTTGCAAAATTTGAGTGATTCATATTTACAAACTGAGACAGATTTTGATAACTCATTATCTATTTTTACTTGGAGATTACGATGTTTCCTAATACTAACAGAGGGGAGGGGGGGGGGGTTCCATTTCCTCAATCTTAAAATATATTTCTTCCGTTCCAGCACAAACGTGCAAAATAAAAAAAATGTTAAGATCTTTTAACAGCGAAAGTGTACTCTATTTAGGCAAAAAAAAAAAAAAAATGCAGCCATTATGAAGCTTGGGGAAAAAAGCCGAGTATGCAAATTAGTGTTTAACCTTCTTTTTTCTGTTTAATATATTTTTCAGTTTAATTTTACCATGTGGTTATATCGTCAGAATGTTTTTTTTTTTTATGCAAGGTTCTTTGCTTATTTCAGACGCTTATATAGTTAACCTCAATCAATTTTTAAAAGTAATTCAGTAGATTTTCATGCTTCACCTCGTATAGTTTTAAGAAATATGTTCTCTGAGTAAGAAATTCACAGCCCTTTAAAGTTATGCAATTTTTACTAAACTTATGAACAGGTTGATTATAAATGTTATTTGGTCCGAATTGCACACCAGCGCCCTGCCTCTTCAAGTGCGGCACCCCTTACACTTCGCAACATTCTCAAAGACAGGAATGGGAAAAATAATCAAAAATGAAGATTTATTCATGACACGCTAATGTTTTGCCTTGACTATCCCAAGAAATATGACCGGCTGTAAATCAGAAACAGCCAAAGATGGAACTAGTAAAGCAGTTCAAGAAAGGCATTATCCACGCAAATAAACATTAGCTTTGAGTATTGAACTGCAGTACAACGCAGTCCCATCTTACTTGCTAGAAGCACCTGCTGGCAGTTTTTTTGACCAATATTATTTCACAATTTGTGGTAATACTAATTGTTAGACTTCATGATAAAAGTTAGGGAGTGAACAACAAAAGGTAGAAAATCCATTTTCTCGCTTATCTCAATAAAATCTTTAGGCTTTATTGATGTTACAAATGAAAATCTAGAAAAATACAGATAAAAATATACATTTCATATACAAATTTTTAATTCATTTAACTTTTGATGTAATTTTTCTTTTCACAAAAAGACTATCATAATAAATATATTCATTGAATTCCGCACAATTAGGTCTCGTTGGTTGATAATTAGCATTTTATTCTCAAATGACATACCCAGAGAAATATCTTAAAAATATGATTATAGTAACAAAGTAACTAACTAGATCAAAAACTATTTTGGTAAGTTGTTAGTTAACATTTTTTAGTAAGCAATTGTTCTGGAAAGGTAACGTTCATGATCAACAAAATCATATATTTTGGCAACAAATATTACAGGATGCATTTTTAAGCATGAAAATAAATAACAAAATTGTTATATTTATTTTCTCCTAATTTGTATAAAAATATTAAAAAGCGATAACACAGCGTGATCAGATTAGAATAAATATTATATTTCTAGACGTTAACACATGCTTACACAAAGCAAAGTTGAAAAACAGGAAAAATTAAAAAATATGAGTGTTTATCTCAACTCACTTAAAAGGACAAAACTCGTGCAATAACAGTTTAAAACAATATCCTACATGCAAATATACTCAGGTATTTCCAAAAATGCATATTTAATAAGTTTTGCTTACATTTCATACGAACCTAAAAGGCACATAAAAGGGGGAAAAGGACACAAAAGTATCACAATATGTTACCTTTTCTCGCCCCTCCCGTTTTGAGTTTTTGTTATTTTTTTTTAATCCGAAGCAGTCATGCTCTAGTTTCTCAGTCTTTGAAAAGAAATTCTTATGATGTACTTCCATCTGTTATGGAAATAACTTTGAAAAGGGAAGGCAATATACAATTTCAATATTTGTGATAAAATAAGAACAGATGTTACCCTCCTTCATAAAAGTTTGTTCTTTCCTTCTTGAGAACGAAAGTATAATGCGGAGAAGATAGCAGTATTAAATATTTCGTGGTGAATACAGTTTGTGTACATGATTGTACGTGTTTATGTGTTTGTTGATATAATTGAATGCATTGTGCTAGTGCTCTGATAGTGTTGGGAATTTAATCTGTTTGACCTCGAGTTTTTTATTTATTTATTTATTTTTTTTAAATACATGTGTGTGTATACGTGGGGGTAAAATTGTACGGGCATATTGCTGCCTAGTAATAGACTTGAAGATCTTAACCATTCAAGTGTGAATGTATTATTTGCCACTAGTGATGGGCATAATCGAGATCTTTTGATAATCGAGATCTCGGGAATCGAGTACTTCTAATAATCGAGTGATTGATAATCGAGATCTTTTCAAGTCGATCACTCGAGTGATTGATAATCGAGATCTTTTGAAATCGAGTACTCGAGCGATTGACTTCTCGAGATCTTTGGAATCGAGTACTCGAGCGATTGACTTCTCGAGATCTTTATAATCGAGTACTCGAGCGAGCGATCGACTTCTTGAGATCTTTATAATCGAGTACTCGAGCGATCGACTTCTCGAGATCTTTATAATCAATCACTCGGGCGATTGACTTCTCGAGATGTTTTAAATCTAGACCTCGAGATGTTTCAAATCGAGATCTCGAGACGTTTGAATCGAGTACTCAAGCTGATCATTTTCTGAGCTTTTCCAGAATTGAGTTGACTGCTACAGGGGTGCCCACTGAAAGGGGGAGGGGGCATGGTGCAGCCTGCGCCATTGGCCGGTTTTTTTCAGAGTTTTTTATTTCATTTTCGGGAGGGGTGGGGGCATGGCGCAGCCAGTGCCACTAAAATTTTTAGGTCTAGTTTTTTGAGAGGGTTTTTTACATCTCATTTTCGGGAGGGGGGGAGAGCTCTTTCTAGACGGACGCTCCGTAACATCTGAGAGGGTGCGCAATATCGCCCTACGAAAAGGGGTGGAGGGGATACCCTTGACTTTTGGAAGAGTTGAATTCCCGAGTTGTTTTGGCAGGAGTGCGCTCGAAATAGGAATGTGCCATTAAGCCTATCATTTAGGGGTATAATAAGGGGCGAACCCTCCTGGCTTTTAGAAGTTATTGTATTCATTGCTTGTCAACACTACTGTTAGCTTGTCAAAAACTAGGAGCTCGGCATTTGGACGACCCGGCTTGGAGTAGTATAAACTTTTATAAGTTTATGGGTAGCGGCTAAAAAACTGGCAACAGGGCCCTTCACTCTTGGTGGCCCTAAGGGGATTCCCCGTAGCGATTGAAGTGATGCGCTATCACCCCCTTTTCCTTCCATCTCAATCTGTATAACGGGTTGATTTCTCAACTTTTAATTTTTTTACATTCATTTTGAGTGATTTATTCGAACGGCTACGCATTTAAACTAATGATTCTCAGATATCACGTGATTATTTCGAATGGTTTCGATCTCTCAAACATAAAGTTAATGATGTAAACAAGTAGGGGAATCGTTGCTCTGCGCAAAAGGACTCATTTATTCTTGTTTATTGCTTTACCTTTTTTGTTTTTTTTTGTGTGTGTGTTCTTGTTAATAGAGTTATATTAATCTGACTGATACATGAGGTGGGATGGTAAAATATTTCCGGCTGCGTTTTCCAGAAGAATGGGATTCCCGGCGCATTGAAAGTTACAAGTGTGACTTGAAGTGCATTGAAGTTCATGATTATTTTTTTTTTCCTTGATTCGCTCTTTTTTATTTTTATTTTTCATTCGCTGATTTAAATATATAGTAACAGTAAAAGTGTAGGGAGTGAAGTTGAAATGTTTCTGAATGCATTAAAAAGAAATATTGAAGATTGTCGTGTGGGATTAGTTTTAGCTTCCACTCTTTGACCTATTTTTTAAATAAAAATAACATTTTATACACATTTTTGTTTTCCTTTTTTTAAAAAAATTCCATACGCAAGATATTTGTGACTTCTTGTGTGCGTAGCATTTATTTTTGCGTAAGTAGTTGAATTTAGTTAAATGTTTTTCTTGTTTTACTCGCTCTTGTTTATGTCATATTCCTTATATTTTTAATGTCATGTTCCTTATATTTTCATAAATGTTGATTAGTATATTATTTACTCAACTTAAAAATTTGGAGTCAATTGATGTGCTGATTTTATGAGATTTTTATTTTTTTAATTTTATTAATTTTTTTTAATTTTTTTTTACAGTGTGTTGAGGTAAAACTGCTGAAAATGCTTTGGCTCGTGACGGTCCATTTCGGAACTTAAGGTTTCGTAGTTGCGCTTCATTTTCCGTGCGCTGGTCCTCAAAAAGGTTTAAATTAATTACTAAGTTTCTATGAAAAGCAGATTACGTATTGAATTTTCAAATCATCCGAGACGCTCGATAACCGAATATTCTACAACAGGCAATATACAGGGCTCCCAACACATTTTAGCCATAGAAAAGGGTAAAAGAGGACCACTTTGAATCAAAAAGGTGACCAAAGAGGACCAGTTAGGATTAAAAAGAGGACCTTGGGAGGACCATTCATAGTTAAACCCAGGGTAGCTCCAAAAGGCAAATTAGCTGCCTGGCAATAAATACATGAAGATAATTCCTTAATTAACCAAAATAATGATTTTTAATGATAAATCCTTATCACCTTCTGTACATCTGAGCTTCTTATCCATTGAATTATATTATTCACACAAACATTTGGAGGGGGGGAGAGGGGGAGTGACAAGTAAGCATGTGACTGACCATCTTACAGAGTAACTTTAATTGTAAAATAAATTTTCTACTACTTAACAGGTAAAAACTGGCTAGTTAAAAATAATCACCCAACTGACCGATCAATCAGTGCATACCTAATAAAGACCTTTTAGATACAGTTATTACAGTAAACACCTTAGTACAAAGTAGTTTACAAAATTTTTCACATAACCAGTTTAAAGAGAATTCATTTTGATATAAGGTACCGCAAAACAAGAAGATATAGTTTGGAGGCCAGGAGGTCCCCCTCCCCCTCCACAGCTCTTGGTTTTTACACATATTTCCAGCCAAAATATGGTAAGTTTATATACATATGAGAGTTTATGACCAAACACCAAAGCAGGAGGTAATTTCTGCCTACGCTACTAACTGACTAAGTTCAAAAATATTAGAGGTTTGCAAATCATTTATTAGTATGCTAAGTATCCAAATTATTTCTTCATATGTATGTATTATTTGTTCGGGTACCAAAAAATATTGTAACTGTCTTTAAGTACATATAAAAATTAGTGAGAAAGAAAATTTTTTTATTAAAGTCACCATACCCAAAAATATACAAATGCTGCTTAAGCGATAAATACACTGAATGTAAATTTGAGCCTGCTTTTACTCGATAACTTAATGTAATAAATAAATGTGTAAGTTTAGATTCATAGAGCTATACTTTCAAATTGAAAATACTCATTATGAGTATTTAAAAAAATAAGGATACAAAGTTTTTTAGTTTTTAAAAATAAAATTAAATAAAAAAATTTGAGGTAGCACATGTCAAAACAGCTTCCAATTTTAAAAAAATATTAAAATAATTACAAGATGCAAAAGGATTGAAATCTTGCGCAAGAAAATCAAATTTTCGCGAAGTATGTTCACTGTTGGCATAATTTCAAAAAAAAAAAAAAAAAAAAAAATATTTTCTAAAACTAAACATGACTAAAATTGAACATAAAATATGCTAGTCTAGGATAGCATATGTGAAAATAACATTCGATTGCGCAAAATATTAAAATATGTACATGATGCAAAAAGATTGAAATCTCAAAGACAAGAAGCAATTCCTCGCGAAGTTCGAGTAAATGCTGCTACGGTTCCAAAAATAAGAAAGTTTATTATCTATTAAAATTAAACAAAAAATAAGCTATTCTATGATGGCGTATGTCAAAATAACTTCCGATTGCCAAAAATATAACATTAACAAGATGCAAAAAGATCGCGAAGTGCGAGTAAGTTGTTCAATGTTGCCATGGTTTCGAAAAAAAGTAGTTTATTACCTATTAAAATTAAACAAAAAATAAGCTAATCTATGGTGGAGTGTGTCAAAATAACTTCTGATTGACAAAAATATCAAATTATTTACAAGATGCAAAAAGATTGAAATCTCAAACACGACAAGCACTTTCCACGAAGTGCGAGAAAGTTCAATGTTGCTATGGTACCAAAAATATAAAAACTAATTGTCTATTAAAATTAACCAAAAAATAAGCTAATCTAAGGAGGTGTTATGTCAAAATAACTTCCGATTGCCAAAAATATCATAACATTAACAAGATGCAAAAAGATCGCGAAGTGCGAGTAAGTTGTTCAATGTTGCCATGGTTCCGAAAAAAAGTAGACTCTTATCTATTAAAAATAAACAAAAAATAAGCTAATCTATGGTGGAGTGTGTCGAAATAACTTCTGATTGCCAAAAATATCAAAATATTTACAAGATGCAAAGAGATTGAAATCTCAAAACCCAGCAAGCAATTTTCGGCAAAGTCCCAGAAAGTTTGATGTTATCATGGTTCCGAAAAAAAAAAAAGTTTATTATCTTTTCTAATTAAACATAAAATAAGCTAATCTAAGTTAATGAATGTTAAAGAAACTTCTGATTGTCAAAAACATCAAAATATTAACTAGATGCTTAAAGATTGAACTCGCAAACAACAGGAAGTAATTTTTCGCGATGCTACATATCGAGCACAAGTTCAGAAAATTGCACTGATGAAACATTTTTGATTTTTTTCAAGTGCGTACGAACCCGTGAAAAATATCGGTAGCAAAATGCTTTGATTTCACGTCATAACTCTTCCCCCAAACTTGCTAGATTTCCATGTAACAGCGGTGGGAGGAGGAGTAATGACGTAAATCTGAAGCGAAATAATACCAGAAAGTCAAGTTCAATAGAAAAACGGCGCCGCGGCAGCGTGTTCGAGCTTAACATAAGTCCGCATACAGTATCTTTTAATGTAATGAAAATTTTTAAAATCTGATTTTTTAGTAAAAACAATACAAAAGCGGACTAAACGGACCAAAATGTTAAAAAGCGGTCTAAAGCGGACTTTACCCTAAAAAACGGACTTTGGCGGGAAAAGCGGACCTTTGGGAGCCCTGAATATATTATACAAGGGTCCCCACGAGAGAGAGAGAGGGCGGGGGTGAGGATCCGTAGCACAGACCGCGCCATTGAAGTTTCGAAGAGGAGAGAGTAACTTATAAGAGAGCTTTTAGTCTTATTTTAGGGGGCTCTCATTCTGGAGGTTCTCCGTCGCATTTGAAGGATGATTGTCATCGCCAGAAGGGGGGGATGGGCACCACTGCATTAAAAACACATTGCGTTTAAACGTTTTACAAACTTTTTACCATCGTTGTCACAGCGTTAACAATCGTTTTAAAACCTTTATCTCAACGAAGTTACTCTCTCTGAGTAACCCCATCCGAAAAAAAAAGCACTTTAGAAGCAATTATGTGATTCTGAAACTTTATAGAATGACAGGGGTGTTCGTTCGTCCCTGTGAGCAATGGCGCGCCTCTTATGACAATTCCACCTCCCCCTCCCCATAAGAAACAGTAATCCGAAAAAGAACTAAGACCACCTTAAATTTTCAATTACACGGTTTTTAACAATACTGGTTCAATATATTTTTAAGTTGAACAACTCTCAAGTTTAAACCTACTAGTGTCGCCCAAAGACCCGCCCATATTATCATTATCCCTCATTTTTTAATAAAAATTGTACATATTTAATCTTAATAACTGTCAAGTTCAAAACAGTATGGAAAGCGTTTCTCTACCCTTTGTTTCAAGATTTCACCGTCGAATCACACCAAGGGCATATACAAAAAACCATTTTAGGGGGGGGGGGTCATGTTGAAGAAAGCCCCTCCCCCACACCCTCATGAACGAAATTCCCGTTTTTTGTACGAAAAATGTCTGAACGGGTTTGGGAATCAATAAAAAGCACCAAATCGGTCAGGAATAAGGCACCTAATTGGGGATAAATGTTGCAAATTAATTTCATGAGCAATGAAACGAAGTAGTAGTTAAAATATTTACTTTGAAAAATAATAATGAAATGAAAAGATACTGTCATCGTTTACATTTTATGCATGAAGTGTTTGAACACAATGTGTACGGATACTGTAGGTTTAGGGTGGGAGGGAGGGGGTCATGACCCCATGACACTCCCGTCGTATCCGTCACTCACACAACGCATGCCCCTCCATAAATCCGCTCATATGATAATTAACAATTTTCGTTCGAAAAATATCGTTCGATTAATATGAAATCTTTGAATTATCGAAAATTCGACACCAAACATTCAACTATAACCTCATTCGAATGAGGCAAGCGAAAAGCAATCATTCGATTTTAAAATCATTCCAAATCTATCCATCCCAAGAGCGAAGGCGCAACACCTATGAAGCTCTCCCCCAAGAGCAATACCTCCAAAAGAGACAAAATCCCCTAAAAAATAACAATCCCACAGTTCGTCAAAACTTATTTGCACCTATAGGAAGGAATTACACGAGAAGTAAACCACTTGTTTTATTAAGAAATAAATAAATACCTTTGTGCCGAGAAGTAACATGATAACAAACGTTTTGTATCCCAAATATACAGAGTACTGCAGAAACGTGTTTTGGAGTTTTAAGGTGCTCTTTTTTCAACAAAATAGTAAGCTTTTGCATGTAAGGGGACATTCATTAGTTACGTAAGGATGATTTTGGCAATTTTTGACCCCCCGTCCCCCATCCAAACCGTACGTGAGGTTTTTCAAACCCCTCCCCCTATTCTTACTTAAGATTCCATTTCGTTTTTCAAAATAACAAAATAACGAATCTAACATCACTGGAATCGAAATTAAATTCAATATTATTAAATTAAACCATTTGTGTAATGAAATATTTACTAGAAAGTATTAATCTAGACTGAATGTTTTTTCGACATTTTTTTTCTATATGATGCGATACTAATTAAAAATAAAACATGCCATGCATAGTGCGTTTCTTTTATTATGTTTTACATTATTCATTCTTTGTAAAACAAATTAAAAACAGCTTATCCTAATACGTTATTTATTTTCCAGACGCAAATGAAATATATAATCCCTGTCAAATCACTTGACCGCGCAATTTTAAATGTAAAACATCCACTTGGAAAATATTGCAAAAGAATGGGTTTGAACTCCTCCCCCCAAAGTAAATAGACATTTTTCCAACCCCCTCACCCTCAGGACCCTTACAGAATTAATGAATGGTCCCTAAAGACATCCAGTAATGTCCCTACATCCACAATCTCACTATTTTGCGTTGAAAAAAAGGGTTCCTTGAAACCCCGAAACACGTGTCTGCAGTAATCTGTATATTTGGGCTCTAAAACGTTTGTTATTGCCTGTCACACTTGTATCATTACCCAATGGTATAGTCGAAGGTGGACGTAAGGGGGAAGACGTCCCCTCAGGTTTTCAACTTAAGTATTCCCCCTTTTTACCTAAATATAATTTTAATTTTAATGTCTCTCAAGTTAGAACCTTATTAGCGCCCCCAACCTTCACTTCCACCAAACATATCATTAGACTACCAAAGCATCCCAAAGGATCATTTGATAATCAAGCATTCGACAACATACATTCAATTATAACAATATTCGAATGAAACATTCGAGAGGCAATCTTTTGATAATAACACCATTTAGATCGCAAGGGTATCTATTCCTCAAGTGTGCTGGCACACCTTTTAAAATCAGGACACCCTCCCCCCCCTCAAGAAGGATACTCCCTAAAAAAGACTAACGTCCATTAAGAATTTCAATGGCGCAATCTGCGCCATGACCCACCTCCCCTGTGGGTACCGCAGCACAGCCCGTCACTCACTCCAAATTTTTCTGGGGGAAGGGTTCAATGCAATTTTTTTCGGAAGACAACAAAAACCATGCCCATTCATAAGTAAAATCATTAACTTTTCAAAGCCAGCCCTCTGACCCCCTAAATGACGGATCCGGCCCTGCAACTGAATCACTTCATAAGCAGGGGTACCCCCCTAAGGTCAAAGGCGCACACCCCTCAATATCGCAGAGCCCCCCAAAAATGAAAAATACCCCTTAAAACAACCCCCTAAAAATGTCAATGGCACAGTCTGCGCCATTACCCCCCCCCCCCTTCCTAGGAGGAAGGTTCATTCGATTATCAAATCAGTCGAAAAATACATTGCTCGAGTGACTGACATCGCGAGAACTCGACATCTCGAAAACTCAACATCTCGAGAACTTAACATCTCGAGAACTCAAGATCTCGAGAAGTTCAAAGCGAGAACTCGAGCAGTTGATCGCTCGAGCACTCGGAAAGTGACAATCGAGAACTCGAGCAGTTGATTGCTCGAGTACTTGGAAAGTGATATTCGAGAACTCGAGCAGTCCATCGCTCGAGAACTCGGAAAGTGATAATCGAGAACTCGAGAAGTTCATCGCTCGAGAACTCGAAGAGTGGTAATCGAGAACTCGAGATACGATAATCGAGAACTCATGGTAATCGAGTTCTCGAATGATCTTGAATAATCGAGTGATTCGATTATGAGAACTCGATTATGCCCATCACTATTTGCCACTGTTAATTAGAAATTTAAGAGATCAATCCTTCGCAATTACAAGTAAAATAAAATCATACAGGGGTTTAATTTTATATCTCTGTATGGCTTAATATACTAGTTAGGCGATTGTTACATGAATGTATAGTCAGGGCACGGTTAAGATGTCAAGGGGCTCTGGTCCAAATCCTTTTTGGAGTCTCCTTGTGGTCAAACTTTGAAGTTTTAGCCACTTGCCAAATGATGTTCAGCCATTTAGGGGTTCCCAAATAAGCGGACCCAAGCTCATGGTCTAGTTGGCGAATTCAATTATCAGGTCCTGTGTATAGCTAGATGAAGAGTATCGTTACAATGGTGTTAGACGAATTATTAGTATGTGGCATATGCAAGAAAAAAAAGTTAAATTTTTATTTAAATTAAAAAAAAAACTGAGATTTTATTTAAACAGTCAAAATTATCCGTCTGCAAAACTAAAATGTGTGCATAACTATAATAAGACAATTTACATTACATGATTGAATAAGTTTTCTACAATATTTAACAGTTGATAAATACGAATGTAGAAAACTGCTGCTATTTATAAATACGCATTTTAGAAATACTTTACTCTGAACTTGATGTCTGCACTTGAATACAGATACTGAGTAGAACTAGTAAATATGTTTTACTCCTATATTATACATAAAATACCTAAAACATACCTAAATATTTTACTGCAAATAAATCATTATTTTCTATAAAAGCTATAAACATTGCGGTAAAACTTACATTTTGTATCGTTCATGTCAATCAATAAAATACAGAAAAAAAAAAGAAAACAAGTAATAAATAAAACTGATTAACTACTTAGCTCAACAAAAGCGTTTCATTTTAACTCATTTTTTCCAAATAATTACAGTTATTATGTATGTGTATGTTTTATGTGTACATAAATAAGTCAGAATTACAATATTAAATGGAAAAATAAAAGTAAATATTAGTTAATAAATTAATATTTGTAAAAACAATTAACACCAAGTGTCATCCACTACGAATTTAGTTTTTATTCACGATTGAAAATGTGAACAAGATGCATTAATGTATATAAGGAAAGTGTAAATTAATTGTACTAATTAAGTAGTAATTTAAAACGGATAAGAATACGATTTTTTTCTTTAGAAAGCAGAAACATGTTTATAATTTCTTGAAAAAATAAACTTACTGCAATTCAGAATTTTTTTTTTAATGAAATATAATACTTGTTACATGCAAGACAAATGTTTCTGTTTTTCCTTTTAATATCCTAAAAAATTAAAATAATAACTGATATTTTCACTTTCTCAGAACAACTATATAACTGCTAGGAAAAACAAACGTTTATCAACTATACTCGAAACTATCTCAGCAAAAAATATATATTCCCTATTCTCTTTTACCCTGCGAGAAAATGCACAGTAAAAAGAAATGAATTTAACGAATGACACGAAGTAGAAAAAAAGCCAAAAGCTTTCATATGGCACGTATTTTCGAAATCACTACATTTCTGAACGTATCAGAAAGAAACTGATAGAGCTACTACTCCCAGAGGTTGTGTTTCGTAAAGCTTGCTCTCATTCGCAAATAACATGGCTCTGACTAAGAGGATATTGCAGGATATTGAAATGTATTTCCTAGCTATGTAGGTCACGTACCTTCTCCTGTACTGGACTTATCTGTAATATTATGGGCAGGTGTCTTTTCGGAGATGATTTCCCAAAATGCATAAGACACTGAGGAAAGCATCTTTTTTCCCACTAACATAAAGTATAAGTTTATGGTAGTATGCTGTCTAAGGAGAACGATCTCTAAGCGTAAGAATTGCGACTATACTTTATGCATGAATGTTGTTTTAAGGTAACGTTATATGAAATATAAATGTTGTGAAAATTGACAGGGGTAGACGATGTTAAACTTTGTCAATAACTAATGGGTGAAGTTGAACGTAAAACTTTATTCAAGAATTTGGTATAAAAAATTTTGCTACACACATCTATCTATCTATCTATCTATCTATATATATATATATATATATATATATATATATATATATATATATATATATATATATATATATATATGTGTGTGATTCTTTTTTTTTTTTGGATGTGAAAGGTTTAAAAGTGACCATAATAGCATACTTTCTGGATACCTATGTGTTTAATTTTGTTCTTTCCTTTCCATGAACAGAGTAAAGGTAACAATGTTCTCCCCAACAAAATCAGCTCAAAAGAAATATTTATTTTGGATCCCCATGATATTCCTTTTATTTTTCAATAAAACATTAAAAAAGGAAACAAATATTTATTGCACATTATTTATGCAAAACAAGCACAACCTTTTAACATTTCTCACTAATTAATTACAAAAATATCATACTGTATTAAATCTGGAAACTCAACGGCATTTGGGAAATATATCTGAGAATAAATTCCAATATCGAAAAAGAATACATATATTTTGAAATGTATGACTTCAGCTCAAAAATGGAGAGCTTGTTGTTCAGAGCTTCAATTCCTTACGTTTAACGTCAAATGGTTGACTTAAATTTTGTGATCGTTCAAAAGTAGAGCATGTAATGATGCCTGAAACTTTTGAGATGCTGTGAAAAATTTAAGAATTGTTTAACAGATGTTTCCAAAGCCAAGTGTGTAGTTACAAATATAATTTGTAAATTCAATAAAAAAAGCAAAGTTCCTCAGAGAAACCAACAGTTTTACATGATTAAAGAACATTTAGAAAACACCATCATTAAAACATGGAGATAGCGGAAGGAATGCAAAATCCTGTAAATGAAACAAACAATAATAGAAAGATGACTAAAATATTTAGCTGCATAGTGATAAGATCTTGTAAAAGGCTGATTGCATACAGAAGTCTGGAAAATCCACCGAACCAACATTTACAATTGGAGAAAACATTTTGAACGAATTCCAAAAACAAAATATATTTATATATTCAGGGCACAAATTGCATCAATTACAATTATTAAGCTCAATAAGTAGAACTATTGGCACTATAAATCAAAACTGAAATCTTTCAGGATATATTTAGTTTCATTAAAAAACGCATTTTAAAAGCATTTAAAAAAGCAATTTAGATGCAGCATTTTAATACATTTTTTAAAATATTTACCCTTATCTTAAAGAAAACAAAAAAGACTGGTGAAATAACAGAACATTCACATATTACACCAAAAAGCAATTAGAAAAATAATCTATTTTGTTGTTAGTCTGATAAAATATGTAAAATACAAATATGATTCTCAACTTGAATTGAACAAGCGCATAATTAAATAAAATGTAGGAATGTTTAAAAATATAGTGAGCGATATACCCCTAAATAAAGTTATGCATCCGACGTGATTTTTATATTTCTTTATTTAACGTCTTATTACATTGTTGCTTCTTTTTACAAGTTATTTTATCACATTTTTTTTCCTGAAACATTAGTTAACACTTAGCGCAATTTAAATATTAAATTGGCTTGTATGTACAATGCAACCATAAACGCTGTTTGCTTTTTGAAACTGTATTGCCAAACATTGTTTTGTCGAAAAATATTCAATCATTCTCCTTCATAGCTATTCTACCTAATATCCTTTCATTCACGAACAATGTAGTCGACAGGATGGGGAGATATTGAAGTTTATTTGTTTGGCATCCAGGTCACGTAAATTTATGTTTTTTGGCTTTAGGCTTAGTTTATCGGCGGGTGAGTTTTTTCTTTATTTGAATCCAGCTTATCTGCACCAACAAGGTTTATAGTTTTTTCATATGTAGCAAACTGGTACTTTATTTTTATTTAAAGTAAGCGAACGATTACATTTAAACTATCGTACTCAAAAATTGGTAATGATATTTATCAAATGCATTCATGGAACAAATACTCTTTTAAAAACTGTTACATTTTAGAGTTATGAACTTAAAGTCGAGTTAATGTACTAAAATTATTAACTCTGCAAAATATCTGCAACCAAAAATTATTAACTCTGCAGGGACTGCAGTTCAGACGAGTAGATGTTTTGTGATTTGACAGAAAATCAGTCTAACTATTTACATACGAATTATATAAGCAGGCAGTCGACGTCTGGCGTTAAAAACTCTGGATTTGACCTCAAATTATTTTACCCTGTCATTTATATCTGTCTGAGTAGTTTTCGTATAGGGGAAAGCAATCTGTTACGTTTCAGATAATACTTATTGAAACATTTTTTATTACTAAACATATAAAATATCGTGTCTGAATTACATTCAAAACAACTTAAAGAAATATCAATGAAAATAATTTCACCTAGTGTTATACGTTTTTAACGAATCAGAACGTTTTATGTGTTTAACTTTCCGGCCAATCGATTATTTTTTCTGTAGCTTATTAAAATGATTTAATTTTAGGCAATTCAATATCGTTGGTTTTTCGTCACTGCACTAATTTGCTGATTATTTTCCTATAAAGCACAGTAATATACTGTAAACGCAAGTTACTTTGGCCCTGGGGTTCTTCTTTGGCAAAAATCGAGAAACAGATACAACGTCCTCTGTCAACCTTCAGGGCGCATTTTTTTCAACATATGTTGACATATTTCACCAGAGAGCATCTAGAAGCATTCAGTTATGTATACCAAGCAGTTCTATAGGTTCTTCGCAAGAAGCAAAACTAGTGGTTTTCCGTTTCTTTTGCTAACATATGCCTTCATTACCTCTCAAACTTCTCCACGTAGAAGCAGGTAAACATAAACTAAGAGATTTTTAACTGCATATTTATGAGCGCTATTTAATATTCTCGACAGTAGTATGGTTGTTCTTCTGATTTCTGTTAAGGTTTTTTTTTTTTTTTGACAATGACAATATATTTCCTAAACTAAAAAGGGCGACCTACTTTGGCCCAGTATAAAAACTTGGAAAAATACGCCAGATATATCTGGAAAAGTAAAGAGTAGTTAAAACTAAGACTCTATACAGGAAAAACACAAAAAATACTTAGAATTATCGTCAAAAATAACGATTACAATAATTTTAAATAGAGAAAACCACTTTGGGCCAAAGTAACCGAAACGCAAGGGTAACATTGGCCCAAATAAAAAAACAATGATCGAGGGTAAAAATAAATGGAAATAAACAGATCACTACTCAAAAATCAAATTAAGAGATCTCTAGAAACATAAAACAAGTTTCCACAGCTTGGAAATATGAATAGTTACAAAACTATTGAGAAAAGAATGAGGAAAATTCCAAAATCTGGGCTAAAGCGGCCCGCGTTTACGATATGTGTCTGCTTCACTACACTTCTTAACATTTTGCAGAAAGAGCGAAATCATTGTTATTAATGATAATATGGATTTAAAGGGATAGTTTACATTTAGAATTGTCAATAAGGAATCCAAATAATATATTGCCCGGATAGAGGCTGGATATTACAAAAGACTCCTGGAATGAGAAGAATTTCGAGACATGGATAAGGAAGGCAGTTTTTACCTTTAAAAATTATAAATCTGAAATGGAGCGAATTTAAGAAGAAATTTAAGTCTAGATGAAAGAAAGCTAAGCAGAATTTTTTTAAGGTCAGTCAAAAAGGAAAAAAAAAGACCTGTAATTAAGAGGAAAGTAGGGGGTTTACAATTGAAACATACCTTGCCAAACACGTAGGAAATACATTAAGCACTTATATTTGGGTTATTCACGGTAATTCAGACATTTATGTAGAGTCCGTAACGTGACTTTTTTTGCCATAACTTTTTAACTTACTGTTTGTTTCGCCTATTATTTTATTTAAAACTTTTCCTCCCAGCACACCAGCTCAAACTAAAATAATTTGCAAATCAAACGGTTAATTAAAAAAAGTTTCTGTTACGGTAAATTAAAAGTTATGGCAAAAAAGGTCACTTTACGGACTCAACATAAATGCTAAAAATACCGTGATATGCCCCTTTTTAAATAAATCGTGGTCAGTCTTTAAAACAAAGTTGGACGCAAGCGTCCATTACCCTCGTCCATTGTAGCGAATATGGACATAAAGCTCCGGGGATGAAGAATTTTCTACTTGATTTTTTTTTAATATATCAAAAATGAACAATGTCAAAGTTTAGCAATAATATATAGAATAAAATGTTGTTAAAATAGAACTGCGGTAAGGGTTATGTGTTAGGGTGAGATGGTTAGTAAAAGTAGTATCAAAAAAGAAGTTTTAAAAGAAAATATATTTGCCTGATATTTGTATTTGAGATTAAAAATGAACTTTTTATCAGTGTATAAGTTCAGTCGTTAATTTGCGAGAAAGTCATGAAAAATTCTCGTTAAAATGTTAAACGGATTATGTGCTTTGCTTGAAGCATCAATCTGCCACGGTTACGAGAGTTTTGTTGGGTGGAGAGGGGGGGGGGTAATGTTTACTAGAGCCCAAAACCAAACTAAAAATGCTAAAGTACAACACGTTCAGTACTGCGTAATAACTTATACAGCATCTTTTTTATATTGTGCGTAATTGCTTCATTTTTAAATGCGTTCAAATGCATGTAATTTTTACTGTAGCTAGTACTTCTAGGTTAAAAAAATAATGTATTGCTATGTTTACCAATGCAAACATGATTTCACTTAATAAGAAATTTCATGCTCCTACTCCGAAATTCTTTCTTTGGCAAATAATAAATAACTGAACAGCAGGACATTGCTTCATTGAAAACAATGAGAACTGTTCCGTTGTGTTTGAACTTCGAGTTGGCACTTGCCTACGTATTTACCTTTGCTTAACAATGCTCCTTTTGTTTCTTTATCTTTTCTCGGCTGGCTTTTTCTTCCCTTTTATTAACACTAACTTCAAGATTTTTATGTCTGCATTGTGCATTTTATTTATGTAAAAATGCAAATTATACATATTTCTCTTTAAAACATAAAATATTAAGATCTACTTCTTGTAACAGACGACAACCAACAACAACATGTAAACATCTATTGCAAGAAAATACTTAACCTAAATTTCAGAATAATGGGCTATTTATAGCCCTAGATCACGAAACAAATAAATCTTAAGGAAATTGCCTTTTATGTGTTTGCACAAGTTAAGAGGATTGCAGTCTTTAAGGGCTTAAAAATATCGTGCTTTATAAATCATTTGTTTATTTTCATTTTAACCCGGGAGAACTCGCGCAGGACCCGGGGTCACCCCAGTTACTTAAAACCGTATACTTTCGAGTTTGCAGTGAAACATATTTCAATCCGAGCTTCAGTAGCTTAATTTCCAAATATTCTCTTTGAAGAGCACTTGCCGGTAGTTGGTGCTTTTTCTTTGTTGAAAACAAGCATCCATTTCTTGGAAGGAAATCATCAAGTGCAGATCAACTAGGGGTCATGATAAAAAAAAGCTAAACTTATTGTGGTAAATGTGAATAATTTACTTGCAAGGTAAATAAAGGTTCTAATTGTACATGTTTTAAACGCATGTGAAATGTAATATAGGAATATGTTAAATGTATTTTCAGTGGCTTTTCCTTATTTCGTTAATTTTTTGAAACACATTAAAATTTTTTCTTGGAAACGTGTTGCAGTAACCAATTTAAAGTTTGTTAAATCGTTTTTATATGTACAAAAACTGTTTTAAAAATTGACAATGAACTTTTGTTAACATTTACATGTGAGAATTGCATTAAGCAAAACTTCATCGTGGAGACACACAAGTACCCCACGCGACCTTTTGTGTGCTGTTTGGCAGGCGGGTTCTACCGGATTAGGGCAAATTCAGCACTAGTTCTATTTTTTCGTTATGTATAGTTATTGTGTATCTCATTATTTCTCACAAAATCAGCAGATAACTGGTGTTTTAATTTAACACATGTCCAAATAAGCCTCCTCTTTTACAGTACCACACTTGAGAACGTTCATAGCAGTTGCATTAGCTATGAATTTTGGTTTGTAGAAATTTAATAAAACGTTAGATTACATCAAGAAAAGGAAAGTTCATACTTGTAAATTGACTTAAAGTATTGAATAAAAAAAATATCAAAAGCTTTTGTTATTTGTTAAATCAATTTCATTAACTCTTTCCAAGACAATTTTTAATCAAAAACTAACTACTTTGGCTGTAAACAGCATGCAAAATGGCATTTATAAAGCTTTATTAACCAAACGTTATTATTTGCTGTATTAACTTATAATTAAAGAACGACACCACAGAGCAAATTTCAGTGCAATAAACAAATAAAAGCCTTTTTACTACATTTATTTTTGTCACTTGAGAAATTGACTTTTTCAAAGATTTTGGTTGTAGTGAAGTTTTTAAAGACACGCGGAAATCCATTTTTTAAATAACTAAAACAAATTCACAAAGGCATAGATGATTCAATAATTCCTTTTACCATTTAAATGTAAAAAAGCTTCTATTTTGTTAAAGATATGTTATTATTTTTGTAATTTGCTGTTGAAATTTCCTTTCAGCTTGGTTAAATAAATAAATACAAAAAAATTGCATTGAAAGTGTATAAACTACATTTGCATAATTCCATATAAATACGAAAAAAAAAATATTATGACATTGAACATTTTTTGAAATGGCGAATTCATTTCATAAAATGTAGTAGTATATTCATCTGAAATATCCTTAGATTTAGATTAAAATGCTTTCAAGTGCAAAGAGGCAGTTTTTAAAGAAAGTTCACTTTTTATCTTCCCTTTTAAAGCAAGGAGGCTTTTACTATCGATTCACGACTTATTCAATCATAGTGAGTGCCACTGACAGTAGATGCTCCCTGGTTTTTATCTTTCGCGAGTTATTTATTTTTCGTCTCCAGAATCTTTCTTTCATTGATCCTGTAGCGAATGGAAGACTCTGAAAACTTGCGCTAAGAGAAGACATACAGCGCGAGAGATCAAGATATGAAACTTTAGAACTTAAGACGAGCTTTTATACCTTTTAGTTACTTAGACTTACTATCAGTTGGAAAAATTTTTACAAGAATATCCTAATACAGATGTTAGATTTTTCCATTAGTGTAATAATGGAAAACCACCAAAAGCTTTATGCTAAAATCATTTCATAAAATATATCAACAAAAAAAATCATTATATTTTACAATGTTAATTCCTTTCTAAACAAAAATCATAAAACAAAGGAAAATATATTTTCTTTTTCTTTCAAAAAAGACACACCATTTGCGGCAGAGAATATTTTTTTCATACATAAGTAATTTTGTTCCAATATACTGTCACACCTTTGCATAACGCATTTCATGGACTATCATTTTCAATTGCGAGACAAATATCTCTTACTGACATTCAAAACGGTGATTAACTAATACTTAAAGTAAGTAACAGGAATTAGTTATATAATATGAACGCTTCCGTGAGCAGGTGAATTGCAGCATCTGCAGAAATTACTTTTCAAGATATTTGGCGAAACGGATTTTGGATTCAATATTAACATTAGAGACATTTTGCAATTAGACTTTTATGTCGAGCTCTTTTTCCAGCGGAAATCAAATACGTCAGCGTGTTTATTACAGCTAGAGTACAAAAACGATAAAACTGAAAAAAAAAAAAAAAAAACTGAATTTACTGTCATTTACCTGCCTACAGCAGAATACTGAAGTTGTATAACATTTCTTGCGTTATGTACTAATAACTCAAAAGCATTAACTGAAGATTTTGCGGATACAGGTGTCCCTTGTATAACACGGCTAATTCGTTTCGTGCAGTATCGAAACCGTGTTATATGAGACTTAGAATTAATGTAAATCAAGAGATGTTTAGTATACCGTGTTATATCAAAACCAAGTTTCATAAAACCAAAGTAAAACCGTATTAGGTTTATCAGTCAATGACAGAATGTATTAAACAAAAATGAAATTCCATCTTTTAAAAATATAAGACTCGAGTTATATGAAAGTCATTAAGTATTAAACTCAAGTTTCGTACCGTGTAATATCGAAACCATGTTATAATAATCGCAAATTTGTTACCGTGTAATATCGAAACCGTGTTGTAGAAGTACCGTGTTATACGAGGGACGCCTGTATATGAGCCAAAATAATTTATAAATCAAATAATGGAGTTTCAGTTTAAAAAATATCGTGCCGAATTAGATAAATTTTCAAAGTCGAAACCTTGTAACTAGTACATCCCAGATAAGTCATAATCCCGTTGGTTACAATCATTCTTGTTGTAAATTGGCTATTTCATTTTGCGAACTGAACTGTGCTTTTGATAATTAATAAATATGTAATACACGATACTATACTGCCGTGTGCAGGTAAACGGCAGTATCTGCAGAAATGAGTTTTCGAGATATTTGAAAAAATATGTGGGGGATTCAATATTAATCATAGGGAAATCTTGAAATTAGACTTTTTTCTCGCCTTTTTCTCAGCGGAAACCAAATAAGCGAGCTTGTACAAAAAAGATAACGTACAATAGATGACAAAAATGCAAAAAAATGGAAAATTTGCAGTTACTGCCCTTTACCTGCACACGGCAGTATAACGGGATGTTTCGGATCGTACTAAGCTAACTTAATGCCCTAAAAAAAATTAGGAGAAAACATACGTAGATAGACTGATGCTTAAACATGTCCCAAAACAATATAAATAATCTATATTTCAGCAGTGAGAAGCAAAGGAATGTCAGTGGCAAAGTTAAAAATTTGGAGATAACCAGCGCAAATGGTAGGTGAACCTCTCCTCTGTCTTAGGGCAAGAGAAAGTACTAGTATCCCTGGTAGGTACTGTTATACAGCATGATTTAGAGAAAAACTTTTCAACGAAAGCCAACTTTTGACCTTATCTTTAAACGCGTTTTACTCAAAGCTTTAAAATGTCCACTTACATCCCTTTTCTTCTCACGGCCTCATTTGTCAACATCGCAATCACAGTTGAATATGAAAAGTTTACAATTACTTTAAAAAGCAGCTTGCTTTAAAAAAAAATATCCTAAAAATAGATTACGTGAGAACTCTACAGGCAATTTCTTTCTAACACTGAGAACAGTAGATTTTCTTCCTCACCTCCAGCATGAAAATTTATCGGCACACTTTCCCACGCTTCTTACTTCACCTTTAAATCCTAATTCCTTCTTAATTTATTCTGTTCTAAAAATCTCTCTGCTCTTATCTCCTCCGTTGACGCGTGGGATCGAATCCCCAATTGTGTAATCCTTATTCATGAGTGCTGCGATCAGCGCAGCAAAGTAATCCCCTTAATTTATGGCAGTATTAATTAATCGGTGCAATATGTTGAGTGTCTTCTTAGTTAAATGGTTCAGAAGCGCTGAGAAATCTTCAATTCAGGTATTTAATTATTTTCTGTAGTTCTCAAATTAAACTTTGAAACAATATTTTATTTTCATTTTCTTGTAATGCTTCAGGTGAAGCTGAATATATAAAATTGCGAAGATTTTTTTCGTCATTTCATTTTTTTCAAGTAATGGGAGAGTATTGAAATATTTATAAATAAACTCAGATGATGTAAAATGTAAGAAAATGACAATATTAAAATCTTTTAAATACATCTTTCTTTTTTAGTTGTAGGTTAAAATATATTTTGTTAAATTCTGTAAAGTACGTGAAGCAATATTATCATTTGTAAGTATGTTTTTCTTCACTCACGTATGCATTTATCAACTGTGATGAACTCTCTTCTTGCGATCCAAAGTTTAGTACCGAGAAGAAAACGATCATCAATGCCAAAATTACTATGCAAGAAGTGTGTGTTATATAGGGGAAGCAATATGCAATTATTCTTAATTCTAGATTCGAGAAATGATAAGTAAGTACTCTAGCAATAGCGATTGATTTTACATGCCATAGTACTGAACGGATGCAAACGCTTTTTTTTTTAAATTCGTCAATTCAAGCTTCCGCCTCGCATTTGCAAAGTTACTCCAACGTTGTGAAATTCGGCCCATACTAATCTGTTAGCACCCTCTTTGTTGCCATGAGTATCAGCGATTGCCAGTCTATAAGCGTAAGTGAAATTTGGTGGTACCGCGACCAATGAGAAAAGAAAACTTGGTGAGATATGGCTTAACCTATTTTTTTCTTATTTAAAGGGTAAATATTAAAGTAATTTTTAAAAATATTTTTTGATAAGGCAAAATTTAGTAAACACCCTGCAACTGCAACTATATAATTACAAAAATTCCAGAAGAAATAATTTCGTATTTGCTATGTGTTGATCAAAAATACTTTCAGTTTTGGATTAACCTGTTTCTTTAAAAATGTGTTTAGCATTTCGTTTTAATGTGCGTTACGGTTCTCTGTGAAGCAACGAAAAATATTTTTTCTTTCCTTATTTTCCGGTTAGTCATTCATTTGCTAAACTCTGCAATTAAAACTCACTTTTAGGGAAATTTTAAGAAAGAACGAGCGTACTTTGTTTCGAACTATTAATCATATGTCTCGCACGCTATGCATTTAAGACACGTAATTAAAATTAATTGTGCTTCAAAAATATCTTTATACAACCTTAAAATAGAAAGAATACAAAAGACGTTTTAAATAATTTTGTTTTCAAAGAATAAAAAAATTTGAAATGAAAGAACCATAGTTTTTTTAACTATTAAAAATACTGCAGTGAACAGAACATTAATACGCTGTTATTGGCATTGTATTTTTGTAGTTTGAATTTCTGCAAATCTATAAATGTACTCATAGTTTTGCTATACGATGATACTTGTTCCCTCCGCCCGTCCACTGCTGACTTTTTTTTTGCGGGGGGGGGGGAGGAGGCGAAACTATAATGATGCAAATTGCGTAATCCAACAAAAAATATGCAACAAATGGCTACAAATCGTTATTTCCAAAGTATTGTGTCTCGCTTAACAAGATAATCGTCTGAAAAGTCGAAATTTGCATTTGTTTTCAAGATATTTAGTCAACTGGAGTTGTGAAATATGAGTAATTTTTTTCCCCCGGCAGATAGAAGCACCTCCACTAGAACTATCCATCTTTTAAAAACTTTGACCTCGGTATGATCGCTATCTCCAAATCTTTAATTTTCCCAACACCTCTATGCTTCTTTTTGCCTCAAATGGGCTTTAATTTTTAATTTTGCAAAACAAAATGTTCAAAGTAAGTAAGTGTCAAGTAGATTCGCCCATTTCTTGCTTCCACCATTATCAATTCTTGCCAGGGACTTTTCATGATTGATGAAAGGCTGTTACTGAGTAACAATTAGGTGTTTAGTTATATGGATCTTAGAGCAGGAATGAAAATGGAGGGCAAGTAAATCACTGGCTTAGCAAAAGATGACCCTAAGGCTTCAAGTCACGTTACTCAACAAGACGAATGGTTGGCAAGTTTTGCGTGAAACAAGCGAAAAAAACCCGATTTCTCTCAGTGCTTTGCTTTAAAATTTATCACGTGACTTGGGGTCTTGGTTTCATGAATGAAAGTTTTCACTGCATCCATTTTACCTTTTCTCAATAATATGGTTCGGCGAAGTCCTATCTACATATTTTTAGCAACTAAATATTTCGTTTACCACAATATATCCTTTTAAGGCGTTTACGCAATTAAAACCAGTTGAACCAACCGGTCCCCCCCCCCCAGTTACGCCGACACGAGCCCCCTCCCTTTCCCTATTTTTCAGTTTCAATCATACCTTTTGATACATTAAAGGGGGTGGGGGAGAAAATTTGAAGTTTCAGCAAAGTTGAAGAAAAACCGAAGCAACCAACCGGGTAATATTTTTCATAAACTATTGTTGTTTTTTGGAACTCAATTTCTGCCACAATATATTTTTACTCCATGAATACTCCAAACGAAACAATGCATTTTTGTTACAACAAATGAAGTCTTAACCGTATTATGGATAGGTAAATTGAGTCTATTTTCATCTACATAAAATTTGACTCGATTAAAGCATAAACGTTTGGGTTATCGTTAGTTTTCATTTGTGATTAACTTTCGAACTCTTCAAGTTTATTTAAAATGATGGCAGGACCTCACTTATTATTATTTTTTTTTTTTTGCCTTGCTTTGTTCTTCTACCTCGGAGCTAAACTGTCTTTTTACATCGAATATCAAGATGCGGGATTTTTTTCTACACGCTTTAGACTGTGAAAGAAAATACATCAAAGTACTTCACAACAAAAACGGTGGTGAATAAAATATACGTGGCCCCACAAATAAATGTGCAGCAATGCCTGACAGTAGTTAATATATGCAAACTAAATTACAGCAAAAACAATGTGGCTACGCTAACTCCACCTCAAAAACCGCCGCGAAAGCCTGTGGCTATCCCCCCCCCCCCCCCCCCCCCCCCCCCAAATAAATCAAAAGACCTTGCAGTTTCTGGGAAAATAAAGTTGCAGCTCTGGTTACATTATTACTTTATAATTTAACCGTTGTGACTGTATATAGTGTACATAGATTTATTTTACTTTGACTGTATACATTTCATTTTAAATTATTCTTACCAATTTATATTAATTTACCAAAAAGGAAATTTTTCCAAAAATGTGATTGATTTTTAATGCTGACGATGACTGTTTACTGCGTCGCTATTGACAGCCACCAGAAGATTCAATGGACTACCAATTTTGACTCTGTATACAGTGTTTTTATATATTTTGCTATTGATATTTTTTTCTAAAATATGAATGACTTTAATGCTGTTTGATGAAACGAAGAATGTTAACTATGTGACTGTTTACTAGATGACTACTGGCGGCTCATCAAAAAGTTAAATGGACCAATATTTATGATTGTGCGTGTAGTTATTACTTATTTCGTTATGGATAATTTTTCAAAAATGTGATCGACTTTTAATGTTGCTTGATGAACGATGACTGTTCGCTACGTGACTTTTGATGGTTCACCAAAAGGTTCAAGGGACCAATAACTATGACTGTGTATATAGTGTTTTTACTTAAAAAAAACAAAGATGAACTAAAAAGTAAAAAATAATCGGTCATACCCACGCACAATTTCCTACCCAAATCTTTAAATCAAAATTATTTTACAATTCCATGAGAAAAATCATCTAAACTAACCATCCAATTATAAAATAAAAACTGATTTAAATTACTATACAATGACATATTTTAATACCTAACTAATTAAATACGATTTCTTGATTTTTAATAACCTTTTGCAGTAGTGACCTCCTATAAACTATTACCTAACGTAACTGACAACCCGCTGAATCCTGAGTCAAAGGCTAATTTAACTAAACGCGAAATTAGTCTTTAAAACTAAACCTACTCAGGTACGTGAGGCAGTAGTTTATAGGAGAATCCGACTTTAAAAGGTTATTAAAAATAAGAGATTGGATATATACTTAGATAGGAAAAAAACTAATTAATCGTATGGTAACTAAAATCAGTGTTTATTTTATAATTGGGTGTTTAATTTAGTTGATTTTGTACTATAATTGTAAAATCAATTGATTTATAAGTCGTTTTGGGAATCAAATCGTACGTAAGTAGGATTTTTTTTAATTTATTTTTTACTTTATAGCTCTTTGTTTTAGAAGTCAGTTCCTTTTCTTTGTTTAAAAATAATTTATTTCAGTCAACATATAAGCGGAAAAATTTTATTAGAATAGGTAGTAGAAAAAAAAAACTTACAAGTATAATGACATTTCCTAGTAGGTTAAAAATATTTGTTTCCCATCAACAATTATGCCAACACCATACTCATTCAAGGAAATTAACTAATCTAAGATTCACAATAATAATAATAATAATAATAATAGAATAATAAATAGATAAATAACTAAAGCGACATTGAAAATTGAAAAATGAAATTTTCCCCGTCAATATATAAGTATGTATATACCTTAAAAAAACTTGTTTCAATATTAGTTGTTTAATGTGTTTCGTAAACAACACTACTTAATAAGGTCTAAAATACAGCAATTATTTAATTTACTATTGATAAAATAATCTCCAATAAAATCTAATTCCAGTCTCAAAGGGCACCACATCTTGCCCACTAATGTATACAGCACACTTTCATTACGCAAGAGAAAGAAAAAAGTATATCTTCTGAGGGATGGAAATTAACTTAAGAGAACAGGCTGAAGAAACACAAAACTTGTTGCAGGCGATAATTACTCTCCCGCCAAATGAAGGGAAATTTCCCTTTCTCATTAGTCCATGAATTAAGATAACAATGAAAGAGTGCATGTGCTTTGAACTTCATGGGAGATGCCTTTACTGCGCAAGATCACTCAGAAGATAAGACAGTTAACGAAATCACTAAAGCTTTCATAATTTTATGAGTAGTTCTAGGAGGCAGAGAACAGTAGAGATTATACAAATATCGCGATTATAAAACCCGTTGAGAGTTTTTTTCTTTCTAACTTCAGTTTAGTTTGTGTGTTCGAGTACTACTAGGGTATTACGAAAGTATGTTGGGCAGACACCCAGACAGATAGATATTTCTGTTTATTTAGGTTAAAGTTATTTCTTTATTACTGTAACAAAAATTTTAATAACCTTTAATGAAACTCATTTTGTCACTACTGTGATAGGAACAGGTGACACTCGGGTGTGATGTGATGATGTCACTCTCCTGGTGTGTGTAAATTTGACCTCCTGTCTTGAGGGGTGTAGCATTGTTAAAGTGTTGTTTAAGTATCCCTTAATATGTTTCTAACAAAGAGTAAGTATAATTTCTTTGAAATTGTTTTAAGCATTTTTATTTAAAAAAAAATAGGGGATTGGAAAATGCCAGGTTTTTGGAGAATCACCCATACATTCTTTTGCTTCTAACTGCCACATATGTGCTTTTTCATATTTCACATATGTGCCTTAAGAGCCAGTTTTTATAAGAGTCAGAAAGGTCAGATACATGCCATTTTTGAAAGTGCTAAAAAAATTACAGTGGTTTCTTTGAGTAATTTTAGAAAACACATATTTTTTTCTTTTCTTCCAAAAACAATTTTTGTGACCCACAAAAATTCCGAAAGTTGGTCTCAACTTAGGTTTTTTTCTCAAATCGACATTTTTTAATATTCAATTATCTCTGCGCACTGAGCATCAGCAAATGTAATCTTTGTGATTACAACATGATGTTTTGTGCCTCAAATGAAATGTATCGTAAATTTAATGGCTGACCTTTAGTGGACCCTGGCAGGGGTGGCTAAACTGTGCCGAAGAAAGTGAAAATATGTCATGTTTGAGGCATCCTGGATCCATGCACCGAGGTTCAACCATAGTTCTGACCACCGATTAGATGATGCAAAGACTATCATTTGGTTTAAAGGTTAAAATTTGACGAAACCTATGCACATCAAATTTTTACCCCCCCCCCCCTCATTCAGCTACACTCGTCCATTCTATAGATACCTAGAAACTTACTGTTATTAATTTTCCCGTAACACCAAAACAAGGTCGTTAGAATTAGCTCTCTTGTTCGTGCATTTTTAAATTAATTTTAAGTTTTTTTTTTAAATCTAAAATTGGTATATACAGTGAGTTTTAAATAATTGCGGAGACTCAAAAGAAAAATCATGATTTGAAACAATAATGAAATTTAATTAAAAGCCATTACAAGTTTAACATGTTTTACTTTGATTTAGTACACCAAACAATGCTTTATTCTTCGTTTTAATTATTATGCGTTATTTCAATAATCGTTACCATTGGTTTTCTCATTTGGTATGAGTTTTAGAAAGAACTTGATTTATTCTATCAATTCATTAGAGAAATATCATTTCGTAATTTCATTCAAAATGTTTCCAAAAAAACGAAGTAATAATTTATTTAAACCTTATTTTAAATAATTGGTAATACGTACCCAACGCAATGAAGTGAAAGTTACGTGAAACAGATATTTCATTCACAAATCGCAAACAGGTTCAATTTGATTTAACGTTCCTCTTAGCAACTTTCCTATTTCGAAACCACAAACTTAACAAGTTATCCTTGAGGGAATTTCATATCACTCCGGGAAATGGGAATAAATAAGTTTGAGTTATACGTGTTGATTACACCTAATCCTAGACATCCGAAAATATTTAGTTTCTGAATACAAATTTAAGAGGGGATTATATTTTAACATGCATTTGGAACTGCTAATAAATTATCCTGTTCTCAGTTTTACTTTTGCTACGAATAATTTTGAAATAAATCTGAGTAAGCATTATTTCTTTTAAAAGCATAGTTGGAAATAATACGTCTTCTCGTTCATCCATGGTATGAACAAATATTTCCGTAGAATTTTTAGAGCATTATATTGGACTTATAATGCGTGTGCAAAGTATATATATTTGTCGTCTGAGGAAGTATATGTCCCTAATTTTCATTTTAGAAAAGACAATATGTGTAAAATTTGTGTGTAAATGTGTGATGGGTTTTTCTACAGTAAGACTTGTTACCCTGCTTCATTACCTTCCAAGATTAGTTATTTTAATGTAGAAGATTTTGAGATATACGATACGGGCTTTTGTGTGATGTCTTTCCATCTATTAGAGCATTACTTTTAGCTTGATAATGCTGCTTCCCGTAATAGCAAAAACAAGGTTGTTGGAATTCGCACCGATGTTAGTGCATTTTAAGTTAATTTTAAGTTTTGTAATTCATTGAAAATTCTTTCTTTTCTTTAAATCCTAAATTAGTATATACGGTAGGTTGCCAAATTAATGTGGACACTCAAAAAAAAAAAAAAACTGATTTAAAAAATAATAATGCGATTCAGTTGAAAAACCTTACCAGTTTAGCATCTTTTACTTTGATTAAGTCCCAGCTATATTGAGCTTAAAAAGTATATTAAAAACTTAACAAATATAAGGTGAAATAATTTAAGAAATAATTAATAGTGTCATATATGAGCATTTGGTCATGTTTCCTTTAACCTCTGCTAATATTTTAATTTGACTTGACATGATTTCTATACAAAGTTATGTATTTTATTTTTTAAAGATTTTGGACATCATACATTTAAGAAGAAATTGTGCAGCATATATCTCCAAAATAAGTTTACATTTCTTTCACAACTACTTTCAAAACAATTGAAACATTTCATACATTCCTTTAGGAGTGATCAGTAAGCAACAGAATCGGTTTTTTTCTTGGATTTTTTTCTGTAAATAGAGATTTATACTTCTATTTATAACTCTTCATAAATGAAATTGAGAAATATTATGAAAAAGAAAAATATTAATTGAAAGTGAAAATATTTTATTGGTTAAGTAAATGAGTGGACACCTCTTGTGCGGATAATATTTGGAACCATCAAAATGGCAGGGGTGGAATTTAGGAAATAAGTAATTTGTAAATTTTACGACTGAATTTAACGCTATTATTGTTTAAAAAGATGTACACTCGAAAAAAAAAACTAAATAACTATTTGTATAAAAAACCAGTTTTTCACACTAAAATTAAGTTTTGCATCATTCAAAACAGTTATACTTACGTAAAATTTACCTACAACGATAAACCATGGAATTTTCAAATCTCCACTTTAATTTGGCAACTAACTGTGTATAAATATTTTCTCTACATACTAATATTTATGTTTAATTTTTAAAAAAATCATTCAAAAGCACTGTAGGCAGCACACTCACCATGCAGTGCAAAAAAAAAAAAAAACCTATATAATTCCAAAAATTTTCTCTCAAAATTCGCAGCCTCCAAATTGTTTGTGTTTTGTTTATTATCTACTGATTCTACTGTTACTTTATCATGTCCCATTCAGGAGAGATTGAAGGTCTGTAAAAGTGGGTGGAGCACCTGTTGAATAGTGACGATAATATAACATGAAGAAAAACAGTATCGTTTTACGATTTGTTGAAACATTTTTTTCATTGTTTTGCGAAACATTAAATATATCAACTTGGAAACATATAGAAGAATTCATTTCAAAAAATTACCTCAAAGAAAAAGAGAAAAAATATGATAAAAAACATTTGAAACTGATTCTGCTTAGACAAAATGCTTTCGATTCTGTAAAAAACACAAAATAGCTAAGAGTTACTGTAAGCAGAAATAATTTTTCATAACCGAACTTAGATATTTCACTAGTTCATACACCACATAACAAAGAATATCCGGAAAGCGTTGGAGTAAAAAAAGCGATGAAAAATATCCTAGCGTTGGAAAAAATGATAGATATAAGGAGAAATTCATCTTTTATTTGGTGAAAAAACTACATTGCACAAATTTAAGTTTTTGTTCATCTTCCACTCTAAAACGTAAGAGAAAACAAATTCGATTTTATAATATACATTACTACTAGAATTACAGCGGTATTTTCATACCTAGAATTACAGAGGGGGTCATTTTAACCCCCGAGAGGAAATCTGCATAGTTGACCACAAAATGGTAAATAAATTCAAAAAAGTTTACTTTAAACATACTTATAATAAATGCAGTTTATTTAAAGTATGTAGAGGTTTTATGAAAGTTTAAAATACCCACATAAAATTACTAGCTCTGTTTCAGTTGCATTTAAAAAACTAGTGGCTAAAACTCTGTTTTACGTACAAAAACATTATGAATGCTTCAAATTCTTTCAATGATATGTTCTAAGAGGCGTTTTTGAATTGGTGCTCTGTTTCAGCATCCGTAAATTTATTGTCTATCCTTTTTGTTTTAAAAGTTGCCCTTAATTTCGGTTTAAAAAATACAATCTTCTTAAAAACTTTATATCATTATACAACACGATTATTTAGGAAAAGTAACATAAGGATTACATTTTTTATGAAAATAAAGAGACCTAATTAGAGAGAAAAGTTTGCTGGGGGTCAAAATGACCCCCGTAGAAATTGCAAATTTTCTTGTGTAAGGAGTTTCTGAAAGTAGTATTAAAAAAAAAAAAGCTTTGAACCCTTGACAGAATTACTAAAGATTTAAGTCAAACTAAAAAGCTAAATTTTTGATCAACTCTGACAGCAAAAGTAAGATTGTGTGTGTGAGTATTTTTTTTTTTTTTTTTTTTGTCTGATATTCAACAAAAATAGTCATTTGACTGGTCTTGGGCTTCACAAGGCAGTAATTTACTCTTTACACTAGACTGAGCCACAGTACAGAAATTGTTAAAACACTTTCCAAAATTCATATGTTTATGAACTTCACGAGAAAAAAAAACGACCAATTGATCTGTATCTTTTGTGGCATAAAAGGTATGCTTTAGCTGGCATTTTGCAATGAAAAATAAATCAACCATGTATTTAATGGTCCAAAAATGAATTGAGAAAACAAAAAAAATATATATTTGACCTGACTTGATCGTAAATAGCTGGGAATTTAAATTTGCGAAAGGATTTTACCTATTATGTACAATTAATTATAATCTTTTCGTGAAAGTATCAGCTATATTTACAAAAATAAAAGCATTTCTTTACACGCAAGATTTCCGTGACCGATTACCAAATTTTCAGAAAGTTTGATAACATACAAGACAACATAATACTACAATTTTAAACAAAAATAATAAAAATCGAATGAAATATGGACGTCCAACTTTAAATGCGAATGGCCAAAAGTTAATAAAGATTTTAAAATTCTATAGGGGGTCTAATAAGTTCCGTGTTAATGATTCTCGGAAGCGTGGTGATCCATAAGGATCGAAAAACAATCTGTTTTATCTCGAATCACATTGAACGGTCGAAGGCAAGGATGGAACTTTGCAAACGATCCCTTATGATTCATCGCCTCCTATTCTAGATGTATTGAAACTTAATTCATTACTTTGCCGATATCTATTCAAAATATTTAAGATATTGAAAAGGCAGATTTAATGAAGTTGCCACATTTACAAGGATTTTTAATTATTAAAGTTATTTTATTTTATTTACTTTTTTATTTATTTATTATTATTTTTTTTTGCGTACGTGCGTTGAAAACTTATTGCTTTTAGCAATAATACTTCATCAAATTTCCAAAAAAAAATGTATTTTTCCCTTATGCTGGGAAATTTTTTGAATGCCTAACAAGAGACGACGGAAAACTTGTGTTATAAGCCAAAAACTGTCAGATTATATGATTTCTTTGTGAATACAATTGATACTTTCACTAAAATATAAAAAGTATTTGCATTCGTCTTATAAGCTTTAAATGTTTTTGCAAGTTTAATATAAGATGACGGATAACACCGTGATTTATGAGCCGAAAACCTTAAAATAGTAATCGTATGTTTGATTTTCTTATTCCTTTGTGAATAAAAAATATACTTTCACGAACATATAAAACGTAGTTGTACATAATAAGTGTAAGTAATATTTTTTGAGGAATATAAACTTATTCTCAGATATTTTTGATGAAAGATGATCAAAAACTTTCTCTGGTTCAGAAATTTGTTGCTAGTCCCAAAAATATGTGTCGGACATAATTTTTATTGAGAAATGACAGCGGATGCTTATATTGTTTGTGACGAAAGTTACAAAGGATTTGGTTCCCTATTTCCTGGGAAATACATAAACATGTGAGTTTTGAAAGCGTCCATACACGTTTGGTGATACAGGGGGTCCCCAAACGACCACATAAACTCTGCACAGCGTTGGGAGTGCTTAAAACTGCCTAAAGAAACGTGTTCCTGTATGACAAATAGTTTACGAGAGAAATACGTAAAACAAAGCATGACGTCACTGTCAGTGCAAGGGAAAAAAATTACTGGACATATGAACAACAGTATTTGCATATCTTATAGGCGATAATGTTTAAAACGTAATTACACGCATTTGTTGTTATGCGAAATGAACGTATACTGCTGTTGATATGTCCAATTAAAGTGTTTTTTCCTTACACCGGCAGTGACGTCATGCTTTGTTTTTCGTATTTTTCTCGTAAACTTTTTCTCGTATTACTGTACGATACAGTACAGTAATGTCTCTAAGTTTTTATGTACTCCCAACGAGGAATCTAGCTGTGAAGAGTTTATGCGATTGTTTTGGACACCCTGTATACTTCTGTCAATAATTAAGCTTGCTCCATAAGTGGTAATGTTCACCATGAAAAGTGGACATGAAACACTAGTTATATCCTTACTATAGATTAGTTTTGAAATCAGCAGTTAATTAATAAATTCCAGTTTTATTACTCAACAACTAAAACATACTTGAAAAATCAGTACACAAAACCTCGGGGATACCCCTATGGTTTAAGTTCGAACTCAAGATCATTTTCAATAATAACAAGAAAAATGTTTCAATGTTATTTCCTTTCAGCCTTCCTAAGTCCTCTTCATGGTTACAGGATTAACTGCTGGTTGTTTGGATACCTAACGACTATAGTAAATTCTAATAAAATCCTGTTTGTAAGCTACAAATTTTCGTATTTGTGTGTAGTTATAAAAATTAATTGCATTACATTCAGTACAATTTATTTTTACAAAAAGACAAATAAACAAGTAAGGTTAAACATCAGTAGTGGCCACTTCAAGCTTCTTTATATACTTTTTAAAAAACATGAACAATACCAATGTTTTTTTTTTTTGGTAATTAATGTAACTTTTATTGAATTGATTTTACTTAACAATTATTTGAATTAAAGTAATTAACGTAAATTTTTGAGATGGGAGAATGTCAGATGGCCAATATTGAAATTGTCTGATTTTGGATTACCCACTACCGGATCAATTTTGCGATTAGGAAAAAAAATGATAAAAAAAATGAACAAATTGAAATTTTTGCATTTTTAGAAAATGGTACGATTAAGGAACAGTTGGGATATAATACGCTCATTGAGTTTCAAGAGAGGTAACTAATATTTTAGACCCACAATTTAAAAATATATTTGACTGTGGCCATTACTAGTGTGTTTTAAACCTTGAAGTCGCCACTGAAGCATTGACCACCACTGGTGTGTTTACCTTACATAGCAATGAAAAAAATATGTAAGAAATTTTAAAAAAATGAATTAAAAAAAACATGGTCAAAATTTAAACAGATGTAATAGTACTCCACTTGATTAAGTGCACGACTTTTAACATCTGAGAGATTTCTCATGGATACAGATTACAGTTGCTATACTTCTTAAAAATATTGTAAAACGGTATCTACTTGGCATGCATTAAGTATAAAACCTCACACCGTTTAATTACACGGAGAGTTTATTTAACGTCCAGCTATAATAGCTTAATTCACTCTGTTTATTAAAAAAAATGCCACTGCGCTCCTAAATAAATTATGCAAAAGCTTCCACTCCGCATTTATAAAGAAGCAAGATAACCGTCTTCTTATTTGCTTAATAAAAACAGCAACTGTCCGAACATTAGTTACACATATTCATCATAACTTTTCCTGAAGGATTTTAATTACTTTTCAGAAGAGTTCCAACATTAGCCACACAATACTAGTTCCCTCTTTGTTTCCTGCAGGTAAATTATGAAACAAAAATAAGCGCTTAAAATTGTTTTCCTTTTATCTTTGTCTAAAAGCTTCATCCAAAGAAAAGTGAATATTTGAGTATGTGGATTTTGCGAGACCACCGTTAAGGACCTAAGGGTTTTTTCTTATTTCAAGAAGAAATAAAGGAAGTAAGAAACAATTACGAGTAAAACTAACAAGCAGTAAAGAAAGAAAAAAACATGTATACTACTCAGTAATTACGCATAAAGTTAAATTAAATTCTTAGCAGAAGAAACTGAAATATTTCAGATGATAGAACAAAGGTAAATAAGCAAGGATGAATACAAAAATAATGATGGCGTTTTCTTTCCTTTATTTCTTAAGTTTTTGTTTCAATGGTGTAAAAGTAGTGTGCATCATTTAACCAGTTCTATTTTACAATTAATTAAATGTTTCCATCTCAATAATGGTTTTGTTTTAAGCTCTATTGAAACAAAAGAATGTGATTGAAATTCTAAAAATCACACTTTAGAGCAGCGATACTTAAATTCTGTTCCGGGGAGCTCAGAATTCAATGGAGACTACTCAAAAGTGCTGAAAAAGTTTGAGTTTTCATTAAATTAAAATTAGTCGGTTAAAAAATCGCTAAAATACATGTTAGATAAGCTTTTATCAGTATTTTTCGAACGAATAATAGGAAAAGCATAAAAATAATTATGGATCGAAAACCCACTTATTGTCAGTTACCTGTTAATATGTAGGTACAAGAATAATACAAAATTAACAATAGTACAATAAATATGGATAAAAAAACCCATTTAATGTCAACGACCTGTAAAGATGTAAATAAAAGAATAATACAAAACATTTATTGAAATGACCCTTGATCTCTCTTTTTTTAAGAAACTTTATATTACATTTTCATGACGGTAAGTGTTAGTTGAAATTCTTTTTGTTTTAATAGCAAGTAAGCCATTTTTGAATGTTGCATTCAAAGCATACTATTGAAGATAAATTTTGGGGTTGGTTCGGTGAACAATGTAGACACTAAAAAGGGCTTAACTACCCGAAGAAATTAATAAATGTACCTTAGGAATTTAGAAACATACCTAAAAAACCTACTTAAATTTGAAAATAAGCTTTCTAAAAAAGAAGCTGATGTTATGGTAGCACGAGTTGTTACCATAACATTTCATTTGTTCGTATAGATAAAAACTGTTTTGCCTTCAATGGTACGCTGGGGAAAGTGGAGCAAATTGAAATAGTTAAAGTTAGCATTAATTTTGAATTTTTTTTTAATGTTACTAAAAATACAGTTTAAAAACCATCAAGTGTTTTAAGATGTGAGTAACTTACTACGATTTTTCTTAAATAGGAAAATATATTCCATTTCCAATCTTGATCATCGCCAAGCTCTTTTTTCTTTAATGTTTTTTTTTAAATTTTTTTTGCATTGATTGTCATTTTTGCATGTTAATGATTAGCATATTTAGCCCTGTGTATTCGTCAGTAGTGGAAATTCCTGAAAAGTACGACCTTTGGCCATTCGGTAGCATAAATGCATTTATTATTACAAATTTTGTAAAGTTGCACAATTACTTTAGAACTTCTATGCCAACTCTACTTAATTTGAGGCTCCATAGTAGGGTGGGCCGAAAAAAAGGATATTTTCTGGAAGCAACTTCTAATAGCAAAAAAAAAAAAAAAAAAAATTCATATTGCCATCCTAAACATGGGGGAAATAATTTTATAGAAATTTAATAGTTATGTCATCAAATCGCGCACTGGCATCAAAATTTGAAAAAAATAGTCAATTTTCAAATATTTTTTTAAAATTCCAAATGTTCAAAATTTTTGTTTCAATCCCTTTTAAGTGCTTTCTTTTAATAGTCTTTATATCTATCTTTGAAAATGTTTAATTCTTTTACAGTTTTAGTTCGCGCATAAGCCGCAAATTTACGTGATATCAACCAAAAATTGACGTTTTTAGCTTATTTTTTTATTGCATTATTTCTTCTTTTAGATCCCAGCTACGTATTTTTTGCAGTAAATGAGCACTGTGCAGCTCTTTGCTGGAACACATGTATTATTTCTAGAAAAGATAAAATATCCTAGTTTTTCACACCATTACTGAAGCGAAGGAAGTAAACACGTTGACCTCTCAACTAACTGTTGCAGTTCGAGTCTTCAAATCTTAATATTGACGGAAGAAATTATCTTATTGTTCGAAGCGTTTCATGATTGGTGGCTTTTTGCGTTGTAAAGATACCCTACTGTTATCCAACTCTTTTACATTTCGCATTTAGTGCATTGCGATGACCGATAACGATCTCTCAAAAATAACAAAGTAAACATTTCTTTAAATCACCGGATCCACGATATTTGGAAGATTATCACACATCTGACTTGTATATTTTGTAACTTTAAATAGGTGTATAGTTAAATACTTCATGGAAGTTTGTTCTTTTCTTTAAATGTTTAATTATATCAAACCATAGAAGCATAATTTATTGAGCAATCACGATTGCTTATTGTTCTCATTTGACCGTTTTTGATGTTCCGTGCCTTTTTCAGCTTGAACCAGAAGCCTCTGCAGCACCACCGCCCACCGTCCTCTGCAGGCGGCGCTGCGCGGCTGCTCCGGTCCTGAGCTATCCGCTTCTCCTGGTCGGAGGCGTCCATGTCCTACACACACGCAGGCTCACACACTCACACACATACACACAGGTCTACGCACACACACAAGCCTACACATTTACACACACAACCTATGCACACACGTAACCATCCAGGAGGAGAGACAGGCTTGGGGGGGGGGGAGACAGGAGCTGTTTCTAGAAACAATAACTGCAATGAGTAGGGTCCTGTCTCAGTTCGTGATTGCGTAAAACATAATTTGAATTCAAAATTTCATAATTCAATTTTTTTTTTTACTAATGCTTTCATTCCACTAGTTGTTTAGTTTAAATATTATACAGCCCAGCACTTCGTTCGCACACGTTAACGAAAGCTAGTGACTAAAATGTCTTAGTTTTGTGGGAGAGATATCAAAGTCACATTTTCCTTTCTGTTTTGCAATAACAATATCCATCAAATACTTTTGCTCGATTTTTAAGTCAGTTTCCAAAACTTCGATTTCTTCCGACTGAGTTCTTTCTAAGTTAATAATATTTAATTTTACAAAAACAGTTGATGCTTTATCCATTAATCAGTAAATACTCCGGCTCAGTGTTGCCAGATGGTCAGATCCAGATTCCCCAATTCCCTTCCAACTTTTCCTCAAAAAGCGATGTTTTCTATCAAAATTCCCCAAATTCAAAAATTATTTTTCCACTAATATTTTCATAAAATGAATCGACTTCCTCTGATATTTTTGTCTCTTGAATTTTTTTTTTCCCCCAAATAGCCAAATTTTCTTATAAAATTCCCCAACTTTTTTTTCTTCCCATTTTCGCTTTTTTTTTTCTTTATCTTTTTTTATCTTTACTAATAAAAAAGCTGAAAGTCTCTCTGTCTGGATATCTGGATCTCTGTCTGTCTGGATGTCTGTGACGCACATTGCGCCTAGATCGTTCGGCTGATTTTAATAAAATTTAGTACAAAGTTAGTTTGCAGCTTAGGGGTGTGCACTTCAAAGCGATTTTTCGAAAATTCGATTGTGTTCTTTTTCTATTCCAATTTTAAGAACATTTTCTCAGTAGCAAAATTATCATAAGATGGACGACTAAATTACCAAGTTATCATAATGTGAAATCGTAACGTGGGCAAGCCAATTGGCGAGAAAATAAGCATGCATTATTTGTAAATATATAGGGGAACTAAAATACCTTTTAATTTTCTACTATGGGCAAAGCCGTGCGGTTGCCACTAGTCACATAATACAAGCGCGTGACCGAGAGATAAGAAATAGCCAAATATTTTTTTTTTTCTACTCGCATTTACTACTCTGCTTCTGTATGTACATTTAAACTATGAGTTTTGTATACATTTATCCAAGAACATTCTTCATCACACTTATTTTTGCCTGTTTTACATATCAACTAGTTTCTCACGCAGAACTATTAATGCGAATTCCGTAGCATAATATTCCGCATAATGCGAAATGCGAATTCCATAAAGTTGAGCAAAGCTAAATCAACGCTGTTTGATACAAACAATGTAACTACCAGACGTCAAGACACGAAATTAAATACAAATTTTTTTTTCCTCCGAGGTTTTTTTTTTTCCCGGGTTTTCCCCAAGAGAAAAATTTTTCCCCAAAGAATTCCCCTGAAACCCAATTCCCCAAAATTTCCCCAGAGAGCACCAGATTTCCCCAAAATGGGGAAAATTCCCCCAATGTGGCAACACTGCTCCGACTGCTCTTTTGCACTCCGCCTGGGGAATGGGTTATTAAGCTGGTTAGCGTGTCGGTAGGTTGAGTGTTTTTTGGGATGAGACAAGATGTGGATTAATGCGAAAACTTTTACGCTCGCGATCATCAATGCAAATATTGAGCCACAATTCCAACTTCAAACCTTCATCGAAACTTAGAAACTTGTTTAAAACCAAATAGTTGTTATTATTGTAAGTTACTTTACAAATGTTTGAGTCGTGTGAATAACCATTCTTCTGGGGAACTGCAGTAAGAACACCAAGTGCAACCACCAAATTGGGATGGGTTCTGGGTTGTTACTGCAACATAATTTAATTTCAGTTCCAGCAAAGAGCTGTATAGTGCACACTTACTGTAAAAAATATATACAACTGGGATTTAAAAGAAGAAATACTGCAATATACAAAATAAGCTAAAAACGTTGATTTTTGATTGCGTTCACTTATCTTTGCGGCTTATGCGCGAACTCAAAATTGAAAAGGAATGTAAATATTAAAGCACTATGAAAAGGAAGCGTTTAAACGGGATTAGAACAAAAATTTTGAACATTTGGATTTAAAAAATAATATTTGAAAATTGATCATTTTTAAACTTGTTTTCAAACTTTGCTGCCAATGCTCTGTCTGAAGACATAAATATTATTTTTTTATTATTGTTCCCATGTTTAGGATGGCAATACACAACTTTTTGTTTCGCTATTACAAGTTGCTTATCAAAAATGTCCTTTTTCCCACCCACCCTACTGCATAGGCATATTGCATTTTGGAGAGTCCATTAAATGTACTCTGAATTCATTCGATAAAAAAAAACATTAACAAATTAAGAAAAAAACTCATTTATCATCCAGCGCCTGTCACTCATTTGAAATTCAACGTCTTGGATTCAACTTATGTTTTTCGCAATCCCGATTTTCAATAGGACCCTATGTGTTGGGTTTTTTTCTTTATAAAAAATAGAATGTAATGGTAATAGAGGGAAAAAAAGTAACAGACATATGATATGACTGGAGATTTTCTATATTAAATAATACGAGGTATCCCTCCCCCCCGCTCCCCAAGGAAAAAAAACTGTTTTTTAGGATGTAGTAATAAATGCATGATTATTGTTGCTAGTTTGCTCTCGTACACATTTATTTTTACGTCGTATATATTAATGTATTTTTATTTCTCATCAATCTTAAGTAATAAGAATCAGTAATCTGGAAATGTTGTATTTACAAAAGGTTTTATTGTTTACTCGCGGAACTCGCACAGCTTTGCCCATAATAGAAAATTAAAAGGAAATTTAGTTCGCCTGCATATTTACAAATAAATAATGGATGATGAATTTCTTGCCAATTTTGCTATGGGGCAATTTAATGTCCGATCAGTCACTTTTTGACCTCACCATCTCCGATTTTAACAAAAATTGATGTGAGGGACACATGTGTCAAAATAAGTTATCCTCCCAATTTTTAGAGTACTACTTTAAAAATTTTACAAAATACCGGGTTGTTAAAAACTGAAAAAGTACGAAAGAAACGAAAAGTTGTGACATTCAAATGACTTTAACTTCTCTCCTGATTTTAGTAGGCTAAAAATTCAAAAATCATTGAAAAGCTAAAGAGTAGAGCATTCTATTGATATAAAACACGACTTTCTTACGATAGTTTTACGTTTCAAGATCATTCACCGTGACTTTTGACCTTGAATATCTCAAAACATGCCCCCTTTGAATTTCTTTAAAAACATATATTTCATAGCTCTAACACTATTCTTCTTCTACACCAAAACATAGACTAATATCGCAGTGGCAAGGTACTGAAAAAAATCAAGAATGTTCACATGTTTTACATTGTGGATACCCATATGTCAGGTCAGTCACATTCTTGACCTCCTCGCCATTTCCGATTTTAATGAAATTTCGTGTGAAGGTCACATACAAAAAGATAAGTAATCCTGCTAATTTTCAGAATTCTACTTCAAAAATGTTACGAAATACAGGGCTGTTAAAAACTTTAAAAATAGCAAAATAAACGGAAAGTTGTGACATGCAAATGACTGCAACTTCTATCATTCTATCCTAATTACAGCAGAATAAAAATTCAAAAACCATTGTAAAGGTAAGGAATAGAGCTTTCTACTGGTATAAAAAATGGCTTTCTCAAGACAGGTTTAAGTTTCAAGGTTCACCGTGCGTCAACGGTGTAAACGTTTTCATGTGTTCACCATGGTTCAATTCACCGTGAATTTCGACCGTCAATGTCTAAAAACATGCCGCCTTAGAATTTCTTTAAATAAACACATATTATTAAAGCAAATAAAACAATAAAATTGAAACAATAACATTAGGACAGAATTAATGTAAAACATGTAAAGAACATATGTAAATATTTCCGATTTTTTTGTTGTCCCTTGCCATTGCGATCCCAACCTAAGTTTTGGTGTAGTAAAAGAACAGTGTTGGAGTTATAAAATGTTTTTTTTTTTTTTTTTTTTTTTTGGAAAAATTCTAAGCAGGCGTGATTTGAGATATTTAAGGTCAAAAGCCATGGTGAATGACCTTGAATCTAAAACCTGTCATGAGAAAGCCATGTTTTATCCTGATAGAAAGCTCTAGTCATTAACTTTACAATGGTTTTCAAATTTTTGTTCTACTGTAATTAGGATAGAACGATAAAAGTTACAGTAATTTGCATGTCACAACTTTTCGTCTATTTTGCACCTTTAAAGTTTTTAACAGCCCCGTATTTCGTAACATTTTTGAAGTAGAATTCTGAAAATTGTCAGGATTACTATCTTGTTGTATGTGTCCTTCACACGAAATTTTATTAAAATGGGAATTAACGTACCTGAGGAGGTCAAGAAGGTGAATGACCTGCATATGGAATTCCACTATGTAAAACATGTGAACATTCTTGATTTTTTTTTTCAGTACCTTCCCATTGTGATCCCAGTCTAAGTTTTGGTGTAGAGAAAAAGTAGTATTAGAGCTATGAAATATATATTTTTAAAGAAATTCTAAGGGAGCATGTTTTGAGATATTCAAGATCAAAAGTCACGGTCAAACTTAAACCTTTCGTAAGAAAGTCATGTTTTATATCAATAGAAAGCTCTACTCTTTAGCTTTACAATGGTTTTTGAATTTTTATTTTACTATAGTTAGGAGAAAAGTTACAATCATTTGAATGTCACAACTTTTCATTTCTTTCGTACTTTTTCAGTTTTTTAACAGCTTTGTATTTCGTAAAAGTTTTTAAAAAGAATTCTAAAAAATGACAGGATAACTTATCTAGACATATGTGTCCCTCACAGCAATTTTCGTTAAAATCGGAGACGGTGAGGTCAAAAAGTGATTGATCTGGCATAGAATTGTCCTATGTTTGCTCGCCCATGTTACAGTTCCACGTTATGATAATTTGGTAATTTACTCGTTCACGTAATGGTAATTTGCTCTGCAAAATGTTCTTAAAATTGGAATAGAAAAAGAATAAAATCGAATTTTAGAAAAAAAGCGTCGAAGTGCTCACCCCTATGTCACGAACTAATTATGTGTCGAATTTCATGAAAATTGGTCGAACAGTATAGGCGCTATGCGCGTAAAAGACATCCAGACATCCCGACATCACCACTTTCGCCTTTATTATTAGTAAAGATGTTAATCTGGAAATGTTGTATTTACAAACAGTTTTATTATTTAAGTTAATCAGTAAAGTTGTTTTTCCTAAAAAACGCATATTACACAGAAAAAAGTCTGTTTTTAACGTAAAATCTGCTTGAGTTACAACTTGAAATAGCGAATGAATTCAAATCGCATACGATTTGTAACCACGACAAAAGTTAGTCTCTCCAAATGAATATTATTAACAACGAGCCTTATCATCGTCGTCATGATACTCTGGAAAACCAAAGGAACATTAACTGCAGTCAAGTGAAGACAAAAAACAATAAAAGCTAAAAAAATATGGGCTAATTTTTTTTTAAGCACAAAATTGTACTTTACATCAAAATTCATTACCCCAAAATTAGGAAGTATGTCAATAATAGCAATAGAAATACGTAACTTGTCCATAATCATAGCAGAGAAAGAGAAATACATGTACTTAATGTGTTTACGAAACGTTGAAAGACCAATAGAATTTAAGGAAACCCATTACCTCGTATTTTCAGACTTCCTGGTAAAGTTTTCAGATTTGTTCCCCTTATTATCTTCAAACAATGATGACATCTTCACAACTATTTGGAAAAATACGGAACTAACATATTGTTTTCCAATGACTCCGACTCAAACATAGTTTAGTTTGAACACTAAGCATTACGAATATTGCTAATCGCAACACTTATCGTATTTTCACCCATTTACCCCAATTTTTCATATAGCTCAGTTAATCCCGCATTAATATAGTGTGTTATACCCCATAGCATATATACCAACATTATTTTAATTAAAGAAATTAAAGTGTCTAAATACTAGCAGATATAAAGTTAGATTGTCAGAGCAAAACAGCTAATTCAGAAAAAAAATACATGCAATATGGAAAATGCATTTAATTTTAGATTTACTGAAAATATTTCAAAATACAATCCCATAAATTATGTTTTTCTTTATAAATAATGCGTTCCTTGAAATGAAAAATAAATTTTAGTCGTTGCCTGTGAAGTAAACTGCTAAGATAAATTTAAGCATTATCATTTTTATTGAAATGTTATAACGTCAAATGTTTAAATAAATTTAAACGTTCACTACCGAAAATCGTAAATAAACTGTTTTCTGTCGTTAATTTTGTACGAGAATAACATGCATATTAATGTTTTGACTCATTATTCTTAATTATGTAAATAAAGTATAATATTTAAATATTTTCACTCAACCATTTTAAAACAAAATACCGTAAAAATTCTCCAAGTACTCGAAATATAATACAATTCAAAGCATTATACATTCATTAAAATATTTTAATTTTATTAAGCAACAAAAATGTATCGCAATATACAAATTCAGTCGAGTAGTTAATCCCATGAATTCAACAATCCTTCACATAAAGTGTGTTTAAAATAAAGAAATCCCGGAACCAATTTTAAAAGCGTTCAACATACAGTTTAATAAAATTTTCTTTCTTCATCTGCGCCTGAATCTAGCAGAGGAAATTTTAATTACTTCACATGCTAAGGCCCGAAAATTTATTCCGTAACACGATAAGGAAAATGCTAAACTTGTTGCTGAGGATAATTACTCTCTCGCTTAAGGAGGAACGGGTGCTCTATTTTCTCAACAGTGCCTCCATGAATTATGCCTAAGAGGGGATATTCTATGTATGGGTGCTTCTAAGAGAAAAATCCCAGGCTGAGTAGTTTCTCCTCTTTTAACGAAGGGGAAAATACATTTTTAATCAACATAAATACGTGTTGTGTAAATAATTGAGATAAACAAAAATTACAGGACGTTGAAGCGGTTTTGTTTTTCTATCTAACTTTCAAATGCAAACATTTTTGAATTAATTAAAGCACGTGCCGATTAATTAGTTTTACCGACTTAAAAAAATAAATGTGAAAAAAAAAAATTTTAATAAGTTAAGTCGTGTTTCTGAGCAGAGGATTTTTTGCATGAAACACTGCAGTAGTACCAATGTTTATTGTGTTTGTGTTATTTATAATTAATCATTACATAAGTAATACATAACGTCAAATCTCCTTATTTGTGACTTATATTTGGTTGAAACCATGGGCGCCCATATGCAAAGTTGAAGGGGGGGGGGCTGAAATATTTTCCTCGTGGAAACCGATTTCAGGACAGATTAGTGTCATTAATATTTGACATTTTTAATAACCTATTCATTAATGGCTGGAGAAGAAATGATTTTACATTTTTTCAAAGAAAAAAGTACTAAAAGCAAGAAACTTCTAATTTCAAAAGGGGACTCGAGCCCCCCCCCCCCCCCCTTGCCTCCCTATATGGACGCCCTTGGTTGAAACGGAATATGCTAAACTTGTTGCTCAAGATAATTTCTATCGCGCTTAAGGAGGAAGGGGTGCTCTATTTTCTCAACAGTGACTCCATGAATTATGCCTAAGATAGGTAATCCCAGGCTGAATAGTTTCTCCTCTTTTACCAAAGGGGAAAATACATTTTTAATCGACATAAATACGTGTTGTGTAAATAATTAAGAGAAACAAAACTTACAGGACGTTGAAGCGTTTTTGTTCTTCTATCTAACTTTCAAATGCAAACTTTTTTGAATGAATTAAATTATGTGCCGATTAATTAGTTTTACCGACTTAAAAAATAAATGTGAAAAAATAAAAAATATATATAATTTAAGTTCTCTTTTTGGGAGCAGATGTTTTTTTATATGAAACACTGCACTAGCACCAATATTTATTGTGTTTGTGTTATTTATTATTATTTATGAAACAAGTAATACATAATGTTAAAGCTACTTATCATTTGTGTCTTATGTTTGGTTGAAAAGGAATTTATTAAACTTGTTGTTCAAGATAATTATTATCGCGCTTAAAGAGAAACGGGTGCTCTATTTTCTCAACAGTGGCTCCATGTATTATGCCTAAGAAGGGTATTCTATGTATGGGTGCTTTAAGAGAAAAATCCCAGGCTGAGTAGTTTCTTCTCTTTTAACGAAGGGGGAAATATATTTTTAATCATCATAAATACGTGTTGTGTAAATAATTGAGAGAAACAAAAACTACAGGACGTGAAAGAGTTTTTGTTCTCCTCTCTAACGTTCAAATGCAAGTTCTTTTGAATAGATTAACGCACGTGCCTATAAAAGTTTTCACACTTAAAAAATAAATTTGTAAAAATAAAAAATATAGGGTCTGGTGGGTAAAGTGGTCATAAAATCGCAGGTTTTCAACTTAGGTGGATAATAAATGCAATATTCTTGAAACACTTCTACTTTTTTGTTATTTTACATTGCATTATTAAAGATCACGGTATATCGAATTTCAGGAAAAAAAATATTGATTTAAAAAATTTTATAACACTTTCATTTTCCTATGTATTTAAGACCACTTTACCCCATGGGGTGGGGGAAAATGGTCATAGCATGGGGTAAATTGATCATGTTTAAAAATAGATGCAAAAACATTACAAATAACACTAATGTTTATATATTTCGGTTATTTTGACAGTTACAAGTATATGCACAAGTATATGTGCGTATACTGCCGTGTACTGGTAATAGGCAGTAACTGCACATTTTTTTTTTTTTTTTTTTTTTGCATTTTTGTCCTGTAATGTACGTTTGCTTTATTGAACAAGCTCGCTTATTTGGTTTCCGCTGAAAAAAAATTCCAACGTTTTCCAATTGTTAGTATTGAATTCGCCACACATTTCTTCAAGTGTCTCAAAAACTCATTTCTGCAGATACTACCGTTTACCTGCACACGGCAGTATACACGAGTAAATACGTGTTGTGTAAACTTGAGTAAACACGTTCATGTATGAGTGGATACATGTATACATCAGATACATGCTTGCACGTGCCTGCTGAAGTATATACGTGTATACACGAGTATATAAGCATGAATACAGGATTACCTACAGGAATGCATACGTGTCTACACGAGTATATACGTGTCACGTGTATATACGTGTCACGTGCATATAAGAGTATATACGCGTATAAACGAACATCATATGCACGTATGCACTTGTATCTCGGGTATATTAGTGCATACCTGAGTATATATGGGTATAGTAGACGTATATACGCAAATATAAGTGTAGATGCATACATATACGGGTATACACGAGTTAACTCGTGGATACATCCAGTGCGTCTTTGGTACGTGTCTACTCATGTAAATATATATATGGAAGCACGAGGACATGCGTATGTATACGTGTAAACACGATTAAATACATGTATAGACGCATATACGTACATTTACGCACATACACCAGTACATGTATGTATACACGAGTATATACCCTTACATACTGTGTGCCTGCAAAGTGAATCCAAGCTCTTTGGCAAAAATCTAGGGGGTGTGAGAGGGGAGAATAAGAAGAAAAGAATTATAAGGAACTTATGGTCGGTGACGCTCGACATGCACACAAAGCCAGAAACTGATGCATGCAAAACAGGTCACAAATTTGTTACTCAAAGGTGATTTTACCCAACATTTTAGTTTTAAAGAAATATTTAGAGCAGCTGTTAAAAGCTACGGCCTGTAGTAGCTCTAATACACGTATCGCAACAAAGACGCAGCAACTGATGAATGTTTTTCAAAAGTCTCGTTATTGCAACAGAAAGGGATTTGTGATTGCGACGCATGTAAAAAACAGCTGGAGGCCGCAAATTTCATCAATCGCTTTAAAACTTTCTTAAGACCTAAAATGTTGTGTAAAATTGTCTTTGTGTAATAAATTTCTGACCTGTTTTGCATCCATCAGTTTCTGCCTTTGCGTGCATGTAGAGCGTCAACATTGTGTTTGTGACCGTATGTTCCTCATGGTTGTTGCTTCTTATCCTTCCCTCTATTACCTTTTAATAATTTGCTCAATGGTTTAAACTCACTCTGTATACTTTTATATCATATGCTTGTATGTAAGTATCTACTCGAGTACGTAAGCGTATATACGTGTCTACCAGAGTATATAAGTGTTCGTATCTATACGAATATAAGCGAGCATATACGTGTATAGTCGAATATATATCTGTATAGATAAAAAATACTTGCAGATACCCATATACGTATTTATTGGTGCATTTATGTGAATACGTCTGTATACGTGCTACACGAGTATATATTTGTATGCATACGCATATACTCGCATATTTAACCCCGTTTACTATAAAAACAATACATATTAAGTGAAATTATTATTTAATAAGTGGGGGGGGGGGGCAAAATGATCGTCTTCCGTTGAATGGCAATGCAATAAAACCAATTTTTGTTGTGTTTTTCATTTGTTTGTGTTATTTATTATTAATTATTATGTAAGCAATAATAATTTTCTAGGTCAATTGATCAAAAAAAAAAAAAAAATCTTTAAAAAAAAAATGTTTGCGAGTTCAAGCAAGATTTTTCAAAAAAAGTGTTTCCAGGTTAGTTTTTATTATTTTTAATGATAATTATTTTTTTTATAGTATAACGTAAAGTTGATACATCAACAATCATTTTTGTCTAAAATCATATGTGGAGGGGTCCCACTTATCTCGTACATTTTTGCGATACTTGGTAAGTGGATCCTCTCACTACGTGGGTCCCCCTATAATAATGGGGATTTCAAAATCAAAAGCAACTCTGATGAAATACTTGTAATGGTGAAATACAAGACAATTCTGATGACTTAGTAGGAATTGATAGTTCAGCTGCTAAAGCTGCTAATTATCTATTTGTGAAACATACATGAAAGAAAATCATTAAGATTTAAGTAGGTCTAATGTTAGAAGTTGATGATATAATTAAAAAAATACTGTTGAATTTGCTACAACGAATAAAAATAGTGACACTTTTTATTGGCATAGTGCAGGTGAGGTTTGAATAATTACTGAGAATGACGAAATAATGGTTATTCCTTAGGCAACTTTACATAGACGCACTCCTTTAATGCTTCCAATATCCTTTTCAACTTATAGTTTTGGCAAATTTACTCGAATTTATCTTAATCAACAGTAATTACTATCAATAAACACACCTTTGTACGTAAAAGTAGAATATGTCCCTATAGGCTTTCAATAAATTTGACAAATGAAATTGTTTTGTTTTTCGTTTTAAAATTTTTTGTGATACAAATTTAAAAGGCAGTAAATATCTCATAAATGGATTCATTTACAAAAAAATAATTCACACTAAAAATTTGCATACTTTACCATGTAAGACCCCCTTACACATTTTATAGATATGCTTCATTTAAATTAAAATAAATGGGGGGTGACCCACTTACAATGAGGTAAGTGGAATACCCATCCGAGTTTTTTTAAAATATTATTCTTAGGAATATTTAAAGCATTATTTTAGAAAATAAGGATGAAATTTTTTTCATTAATAACGTCCAAGATAAAATAAGAAAATAAGTTAATTTTTTCCAGAACGATTGTATAATTTTCAGAAACGAACTATTCTTAGAAGAGGTCCCACTTACCCCAACCAACCCTAGTGGTAACGTTTCTTTTTTAATACAATATTGTAAATAAAATGACAAAAGCCATTAACAGCCAGGTTCGGAAGCAAGAATGCATTCATTATTAGCATTGGTTCATAGTTCATCCAGTAAGTTCAGAGTTCGAGTATATAGCAAAATTGTTTTAATTATTTAGATGAACAGTTGGACTTTAACTAATTATAGATTTGCTCATGAACAGCGTCTGCAGTAAAAGATGTTTTTCTCGTTAACGTGAATATAAAAACTAGTTCATTTGTTTCTTAAAAAACAGTATCTATAGCAGAAACGGTTTTATCATTAGCTGCAATATAAAGAAAATATTCCACTCACTAGGTTTGAAACATGTGCTAATTGCAAATTGTTTTTATTATTTGCATTAAAATAACGACCGAAATTAATTCAATGTGTGTTGGCTAATAAATCTCAGAAAATTACATTAGTACCAACAAATTATACTTAATCTAGCTGTTTTATTAAAAATAACTATGTTATCATTGTGTCAGGATCTGGACTATCTTAAAAAATAAAAAATAATAATAACGCAAACGTTTTTCTGTATTAAAAACTGTAAAAGCCATAAAAGCCATATCTCAAAGGGATGTCTAATGAAACAGTTGCACCTGCCACACTTCACACATTTCCATCATTAAGTCCATTAAGTTGAAACATGAAATCTAGCTTAGATGTAACAGCGCTTCGACGGAAATAAATTTCGATATGTTACGCAATCAAACAAAAAAAAATCTAATTTCATTTCTAAAATACAAAATCATTCACAGAAGTACATAAAACATCATTAGTGAAATACTTCTTTACATATCTTGACCCGTATGGTATGCGCAAACGCTACATAGTTATGTCTAAAAGTAAATATCCAAATCATAATATTACGTATTTCACGACTTTGATTTATTCACTTTTTTTTTGAAAATACTTAACAAACTTTGCGTTGCAAACATTCAATTTTTTTTTCTTATCGTTTGCTATATTACTAAAAATAAGTTTACTTCCGTTTAAAAAACCTTAGCAGAGATAGTTAATGTATTTTTGTCACTACCTGACGGAGTATTTTAAAAGTGTTTTTGAAATATTTATTCAAAATTTTAACATTTTTAAATTATTTAAAGTATTTTAAACTTAAAATAAACAAAAATTATTTACCAAACATAATATAGCAAACATTCGATTTTTCTTTTTATGTTTGTTTTTATTATTAAAAAAATAAATTTACCGCTCACATGCTTAATACCTTAGTAGAGATAGTGAACGCATTTTTCGCACTAATTAACACTAAAGATATTTTTAAAAGTGCTTTCAAATATTTGCTTAAAATTTCTACATTTTTGAATTGTTAAAGTGTTTTAAACTAAGAAGTAAAATGCACTAACATACTTTCATTAACATGACAACCAAAAGAAAGTTTAAAGTAAAGGCCTAAATTAAATAAGACTAAAAAAACCGAAAGTACTACTATCGTTTAAATATTAATAATGATCTTAACATCTGTTGCAAAGCAAACCAATCAAAAAACACTTACAACTTTTGAAATTATATAAGTTTTCTTTTTTTTTTTGCTTGCGAATACTAGCCTATTTTTAAATGATACTAAAAAAATAGCTCTTTTTTGCTCACAACATTGCATTCTACTTTGAAGAATGATATTTTTGTCACTTAAGATACGAAGCGAAGTGAACGTCAAAATAGTTAAATAGAGCATATATCTGTTGTGCATTAGAAGACAAAGTAAAAAGAACTTGACGCTTCAGCTCTTTCAAATTAATATGGATTAAAAATTTATGAAGGAATTTTAATAATAATCAAGGAAGCGTAAATGAATGTGAAAGAAATGAATAATTTTTTTTGAGCAAGAAAAATGTTAATGGCCGTCAAAGGTGTCACGTCATATGTTTCACATCCTTTTTCTGTTAAAAAGAAAATATAATTATCATTTCATAGTTTTAAAAAGAGCACAAACGTGCACAAGTGTTTTTAATCATATGTTAAGATCCACGAATAATTATATAATGTATATTTGTGTATATTTGAGACACAGTTACAGAATTTTGTAACAGAAACGTTGTTACTGTACAATATTCAGTAATAAGTACCACATATTTTCTAGAAGAACACAATACATTGGAAAAGATACTGCAATAATGCTGTTTCATTACTGTAGAAGTTGCAGTAAAATGAAATGTAGGTCTTTTAACGTAACTACAAAATCTTCAATAAGTACCATATATTTTACAGTAGAATGAAATTAACGTGGGATAAGTTGCTGCAACAAATACTGCAAATTTTATTTTACACTTTGCGGTAGAATATGCAGCAGTTCATTAATGTTTCTGTAAAATTTGCGGTATTTTTTTATCATTTAAAAAAAGTGGTACAGTAAAATAGGATTTTACGCTAAAAAGTAATGTAAAATTTATGGTTGAAATATTTGTTCCTTTTACCGTAAAATTTGATTTTATGGCAAAAGTTGTTACTGGCAACATGAATACAAGTAGCTTTTATCGCAAGTTTTCCGTTAAATATTTATCGGTGTGCTGAACTTTGTTTATATGAGGAAGTATATGTAAAGTTGGTTTCCAAAGAAAAAAATTCAATTTCATTTTCAAATTCCACTGAATTTTGTTGAATATCAACTATTCAACATCTGAATAAACGTTAATAAAATTTCATTAGACACTTATTTTAGTTCAATAATATTAAAACTTAAATTAAGATCGTGAGAAACCGTAAAAATTAAACAGCTCTTCTTTACTAATAATAATTTAAAAAAAACGTCTCTCTGTCTGGATTTCTCTCAGTCCGGATCTCTGTCTGTCAGGATCTCTGTGACGCGCATAGCACATAGACCGTTTGGCCGATTTTCATGAAATATGCACAGAATTAGTTTGTAGCATGGGGGTGTGCACCTCGAAGTGATTTTTCTAAAAGTCGATTTTGTTATTTTTTTATTCCAATTTTAAGAACATTTTCCCGAGAAAAATATCATAAGATGGACGAGTAAATTACCAAGTCATCATAACGTGGAACCGTAACATGGGCAAGCCAATTGACGAGAAATTCATCATACATTATTTGTAAATATACAGGCGAACCAAATGACCTTTTAATTTTCAACTACGGGCAAAGCCGTGCGGGTACCACCAGTAAGGAATAAAGTTTCAAGAGTAAGCGCACAAAACAAAAAAATGACATAATAAATGCTAGAGCAATTCTATATGCCGTCATTTTTTTTCAAGTGGGGCTTTTATTTTTTAAATGTATTAATTTTGCGTTTTATCCTTATTCTAGAGGCATCAGTTTTCTGTTTACCTTATCTTTCTGATTAATGCCGTAACTTAAGAAATGCTTTTGCAATTCATATTTGCCTAAGGTTCCAAATAATAGCAGCGCTCAGTTTCCTTTCATCAAGGGATTTAACCTTCGTTTATAATGCTCTTATCAGCGATAATCCCCCATCCTTATCCATTTTTTTCTCTAACTATTGTGTGTGTGATTTTTTTCTCCTCTTCCTGTTTTCTTGTTTGCGTTCAGAGAGAGACCAAGGATATCCCGTTTGGCTTGTCGTTAAGAATTTATCCAGATTTTCACAGTTTCTTGTTCTTTCCAGGGAAACGCCGTCAAGATCGTTCGAATAAACATTTGGAATGAAACAATTTGTTCGTTTTTCTTCGTCTTTCAGCATAAATGTAAATGAGAAATGTTCGCAAAAAATGTTAAATATGTTTCGGTATTACAAATTTCTAACAGTGAAAAAGAAAAGTTCGAATGCTTAATAGTGTACATAGTTGCTTTTACATTAGGGTGGTCCTTAAAAATGAACTTTTGAAATTCGAACGGGCCACCCTTCCATTTTTGTTTACGGCCTAAAATAAGACTTCTACAAAAATTTCAGATGGAAGAAATGTATTTTAGGGGTCGCTACCAAGCTTCAAAGTTGTGAAAATTCCGCATTTTCCCCCAAAATTCAAAAGAACTTCACTGTAAACTGAAAAATGCATAAATAAAAACCAATACCACCAACTGTTTACACAAGAAATCTACCTTCCCCCTTGTACAAGGTAAAAGGGAGTCAAATTCATGTTTAATGTTTTGATATGAGGTTTTAAGACCATATGTTCAGTGTTCAGAGAGCAAGACTGGTGAATTATTTTCTTTCATTGTGGAATAAGACTAATAATGGCGCCGGTTTTTTTTTTTTTGTTAAATTGCATAAAGTAGATGCAGAATAGTTGAAGAAAGAAGCAATGCTCTTTAAGAAAAGGATTAGTTTCGAAAAAATGAAGAAACGTGAAGAAGGAAATACAAGATGGCTGTTTAAACGAGTACCAACTCCTTTAGGGGAAAATGAAGGTAAATGTGACTTGATTGAAAGTTACAGCTGTTCTTTAAATACAAACCAAAGTTTATCGCGCCGTTTACCCCCTTGCAAAAGAAAAAGAGGTAGGAAGGGTGTTCTAAATAATGATGTTGCTGTGAGTCTTGATGCAGCAAAGTTGAGTGATATAAAAGCAGCTGTTGTTTTTACAACAACGCTTAAAAGTGTAGGTTGGGATCCATCGGAATGCAACTTAAACAAATCTTCTTCGGCGTTTCAGAATGAAAAGCAGATAGAACGATGCCCAATACTTGAAAAGTAAATTCTCACTTGATGTTCCTTTAACAGTTCACATTGATGGAAAACTTTTAGAAGACAGTGCAGGCAGTAAAACTGTTGACCGAATACCAATCATTGTTTCAGGAAAAGCTATTGAGCAATTACTTTCGGGACCGCAACTCCAATCAAGAACCGGAGAAGCAATAGCTTCGGTTGTTTGCGAGACCCTAGAATCCTGGGAAATCAGTGACCAAGTCATATGCCTGTGTTTTGATACAACTTTGACAAACACAGGACCAAGAAAAGGAGCACGTGTCCTCATTGAGAAAAAACTTAACAGAGAATTACTCTGCATGGCTTACCGCTGACATGTTCTTGAAATAATTCTTGAGAATGTTGTGGTTAAAGTTATTGGATCATCAACAGGACCTGAAAGACTGATATTCAAAAGATTTAAACATTTTTTGAGCTCCATCAATCACAGTAGTTTTTAAAGTGCCAATTCTGATGTTTTTATCCACGAGAAAGTAATCCAAAATGCACGAGATATCGTCGAGTTTGCCAAGAATCAACGTGACCAGTTCCAATTTCGAGACGACGACAAAGAACTTTTAGATTTGACTATCATATTTCTTGAAGGAACTTCGCGCTCGATGGATGGCAAAGACAATTTACACTGTTGAAATTTATTTATTTACAGATCAATTTGAACTTTCCGAACAAGAAAAGACTGGCATTCGCTACATATGCTCGTTTGAGGTAAAATGCTATGCAAAGCACTGGTTTCAATCAGCAACAGCCTGTTTCACCCCAAAAAATGATTTGCAAATCCAAAAAAGTCCAAAAAAGTATGGACGAATTAATTATGAGGTTACAAATTGTGCAATGAACAAGTTTGTTTGCCATTTGTGATATCTATCAGAGGAGCTCGTCGACGTGCGTTTTTTGACGATTGTGTTCCTCGAGAATGGAAAGGGAAGATGGTGAACGCTTTAAAAAGAAATGGAAAAGATAAACCATTAAAGAGAGTCAGAATAGATCCACAGATGCAGTCCTTAAAAAGGATTTCAATGATTTTGCATCGAGCAAAACACAGTGCGGTTTTTTAAAACTTTGAGTATATCTTCAGAATTTTTACAAAAAGATGTGACTGAATGGAAAGACAAATCCCACAACACTGTAAAAACGATTCAGAAACGCTCCTGAAAAAATAATAGGCAGCTGATGTACCCAATTTCAACCAGTAACATACCTTACGAAAACCAGGAACGTTGTCCGATAAAAGTCAGAAACCTTCCTGAAATACTGGGAAATCTCCTCCTGCTACACTGGTGTAAGAAATTAAGAGAATTTTCAGATTTGGTGAATTATCTCCAGAACTACTGAACCGATTTTAATGAAATTTGGTATGTAGATACATTGAAATAATACAAAACAAATAACTATCTTAAATTTAAAATGCACAAGCATGATCATAAATAACACTCGTTAGAGTCGGATGGTATGAAACAGGAATTGCAAAATTGAAAAAAAAGGGGGGGTTAGTAGGGATCCTCTCTAACAGACATGTAGGCCTCGCAGTGTGACTCCATACTTGAAATAAAGCAGTTCCTGGGATCCTTAAGCAGTTATTTCCACTCGTTCCACAACGCCGTTCTCAGGCTATGGATGGTCCCCGGAGGGGTGTTGCGAGTTGCTATTGCCCTCCTGAGAGCGTTCCAGACATGTTCTACTGGATTGGAGTCTAGAGTTCTGCTTGGCCAATCCATCGAGTGAATATTCTCCCTTCTGGAAATTCGTGGAACAGAAGAGCTGTATGTAGTCTTGTGTTAACATCCATTAAAAGTAACTCGGGGCTAACAGCGCCCCTCAAGAGGGGATCTTATTGATCCAAGACCACATTCCTATGTCTCGCAATTGTCACAGAGTCTCTCTCAAAGACATGGAGGGGTGTGCGGCCATCTAACATGATGTCATCCCAGACCGTCAATCCACCATTGCCAAAATGGTCGATTTCGCGGATATTGGAAGGCAAATATCAAGTCGTTTCAGCTTAAACGACTAAACTAGTCCTACGTTTACATGGATAGACGCATGTAGAACATGTCTGGAACGCTCTCAGGAGGGCAATAGCAACTCGCAACACCCTTCCGGGGACCATCCATAGCCTGAGAACGGCGTTGTGGAACGAGTGGAAATAATTGCTGAAGGGTCCCATGAACTGCTTTATTTCAAGTATGGAGTCACATTGCGAGGCCTACATGTCTGTTAGAGAGGATCGTACTCCCTACTAACCCCCCTTTTTTTCAATTTTGCAATTCCTCTTTCATACCATCCGACTCTAACGAGTGTTATTTATGATCATGCTTGTGCCTTTTAAATTTTAGATGTTTGTTTGTTTTGTATTATTTTAATGTATGTACATACCAAATTTCATTAAAATCGGTCCAATAGTTTTGGAAATAATTGATCAAATCTGAAAATTCTCTTAATTTCTTACACCAGTGTATAAGCCAGTCGCGAACGTTCTAGAAAAATTGAATAGATTTAATGTATTTGATTATAACCTTCCTGGTTTACCAAGAAAGCTCCAGAAGCATAAGCGCAACCATGGATAAAGCTACGCTTATAATTGCAAGCAAGAACCAAACATATTTCTTGCCTGCAATTCCTGCTTCGCAAAGCTGCAGCTATCCAGTGACATATTTGCTCCCACTGGGAGCTTAGTTATCCTGGACGAGCCTTAAACAAGCTAAAGTCTATACACTTAATAAACCTGCTCAGTCAATCTTTAAACTGGTAGCAAAAAACATTTTTCACAACAGTGAAAAGTATGCATTCGTGCGTCTTTTAGCAATTCAGGAAATTTTTTGCGAAGTTACTTGATTTTGCGGGGAAATAGGTGAAAACCTATGAAATCCTGAAACATTCCACGAAAATAACCAATAACGTTTCGGAATTCTTTTACAATGAAGCAAAGTATATAGATTGTTAGTTAGTAAAAGTTGTAAATAATGTATCGGAACGTGGAGTTGCACTAGTGGAAGAACGGATTAAAATTCTTACAAAAGTCGAAGAACAAAAGCAGTGCTTGTTGCTGTTAGTGAAACAGTTCAGAAGCAAATGTCTGGACTCTTAAAGCACCTTATTGTCTTAAAAGGCAATACACTGTGATTTGGTTTTTTATTTACTTTCATTGAAATAGTTTTTTTTTCTTAATAGATGTGTTTATTTTTAAATTGTAAGAAATATTTAGTAAATACTGTTTTTTAAGAAGAAGATGCGAAAACTCGAAATTTTTTCTAAAAATTCAAAAGTTTCAGCTGCGGTAGCGACCTCTAAAATTGGTCTTAAAAATCTCAAAAAATTACAGAAATTCCTTTTTATATACTAGATCAAAACTAGGGGGTGGCCCGTTGAAAATTCACAATTTTGTTTTTTAACCTCATATAAGGACCACCCTATTTTACACGTCAGCAAACTTTACCGTTAAAATAAAAAAGGCATGAAATAAAGCTTAATTTACCTCAAAAGTATTGCGAAAAGTAATTGGAAAACAAATGTAGTAAATAAATATATAAAATCAAAGATATTCCTTTATTTTTTATTGAATGTTGTTCATCTTTATGTAAAAAAGTTATTATACTACTTCCAGAAAACTATTGTAATTGTAAGAAAAAGTATTTGACATGGATTACATTATCAGTTAATTAAGGGAGTTAATCATCCGCTATTAAAGGTTTTCAAAAAAGCTTTTAAAATATACAGGATTTTTTAAAATTATAAACAAGAAGTTCATCCATAACTAGATTAACTTAGTTTGACGTAACACACCATGTTACACGAAAATAATTTTGCTTAATTTTGGATGAACGTATTCATGAAATAAAATCTTTTTAAGTACTTAAAATTCAATTTTAAATGCATCTATTTTTTTCAAAACAATGTCGAACATTTTGCAGTCCCAAATTAATTTGATTATTTATTTATACATTTTATTTTATTAAAATGTACTCACTCAATCTGAAAAAAAAAAATATTTTGCTTTTCGAAACTGGGTGTTCGGTGTGAAAAATTTTATTAACAGGTTCGTGTACACTTGCACGTGTTAGACATATTATAGGGTACACCGGCGCACGTTTACGCTGTGCCCTTTCTTCAAGACGAATTATAAATGGGGAGTCAACAGTCATAACATATTGATGCTGCTCCCTCGCAAGTATCCTCACAAGGTTTTGAGAATCAGTCGAGCTTCGGTCTAGCATGCAGAAAGAATAATTTGTTTTCTACCAAGTCGAGTAAACTTTGAGTTGAACTTTTGGAATTTTATTGTGAATAAATAATACTTAGTTAAGAAAGATATAAAATATAGCAGACATTTGTCCTTTTTTGAGCATTGTATTTGTATAAAATGAAATGTTATTATTTTTTTGCACGTTAAAAATAAATCGAAACTTGGCGACGGGGCAAGTTTACGCGTTGACCTCTGACCCCCCTCACGGACGTTCTTCACTGCGTCTTACTTCTAAACGCGCCCTGACGCTTTTTTCGTTCCGAACTGTATCAAAACGTTTTAGTATTTTCAGGCTATTTAGTTTTGAAAGTCACCATTTAATTTTTAATTGATTTACAAATTCGTATCTCATACCTTACAATCATGTAGTCAAATTTTACATATACACTATTCAGTCAGTAATAAATTTGCTTTTTTTAACGACAGTAAGACATTATGTTCAAAACACTAACCGAACTACGTTAGGTGTCAAAATAAATATGCGTAAACGTGCCCCGTGTACGGGGCAAGCTAAAACATAAAATTTAGAAAATTCATTGAAAAAAAAAAAAAAAAAAAACGCGTAAACGCGTGGCCTCTGTCCACCCTACTATTAACTTCGTAACTTTTCTATGGATTTATAGGGAAAATTGGAGTGCAATTTCTACACGAGAATAGAGAAAGTTTAAATTTTAGGAGGGAAACATTGATTAAAAAAGCGGTTGTAGTCAACTCCTATTTTAAACAAGATCATGTGTTCTGATCTGTTAAAAAAATTCCTGTTACAATTATTGACTTTCATTAATCGTAAGAAATGCTTCACTATTAGAGACTAAAATATATTGAAATAATGTCTCTAAATGCATATATAAACAATTTAAACCCCCTTGTTTTATGATTTTAAAATTTTCATCCAGTAGGTATTGAAAATGACGCTTATATTGGCGAAAAGGAATTGTAAACAAATAAAACATAAAAAAATCTTTTAATTGCCAAAAGGTACATTTCAAAACCCAGTTGTTTGTAGATGAAAAGCATTACACTGATTTAACATTTAAGATCTCGATAGCGCTTCAGCATCAGAGACTTTAGAACCTGGTAATTTTTGTCAAACTGACACTGAATTTGAACTATCAATGTTGGGGTTAACATATGGTCTGGCGAGTTACATGCATACATGCATATTGATTTGTTACTTCCATTGCATGTGGACATATACTTCATCAGCATAAAACTATTGGAAAAGGCCAAATTCGATTCGATTTTTACATTAAAAATAAAATATTGCAGTAAAGCAACCCGTATTAGCAGTAATAACCGCCCCTAAGCCAGGATTAAGAGAGAGCTACATGCACGATACAAGAAAGCCCTGTTATCAGGGCTACACATCCAGAGAATGCAGTTTTGTTTTTATTACCGTATTATCCCGCATTATCCAGCATGCCGGAAAAAAGCGAGGTTGGCCAATATGCCGGGAATTTCAAATTTTCCGGCATGCCGGATAATTCGAGGTTTATTTTGCAACAAAACAAAAGTTAATTTATTCATTTAGTTCCAATCAGAAAGCAAATCACTGTAAGGAAAAAATTAATAAAGTAACTTGTTTTCAAAAATAAAAGTGTATTGCGTACAATATGTGCTTGTTTTTAATGGTAGGTCATTATTAATGGATGCCAATAAAGTAATCTATTCAGAAGCAATCATCTTTACTTCAAATTTGTTCATCTCTTTTTTTTTAATAAATTATTTTAGGTTCAATTTAGACAGTTAAGTTTAATTTTTGCTAATTGAATAAATATTGTAAATTCTTTAGCACTGGTTTAGGGGCGGTAACTTACTGCTTAAATATTTAATTACGTAGTTTTAATTTAATTTTTATAAAATTATTTGTTATTAAACAATATTTTTCTCGTTGAAAAAACAAATGCTATGATAATAAATATTTTTACAAAATTAATCTGTTTATTAATAATAATAAAATATTAATAAAATCAAATTAACATAAGAACTTATATTCACTTTTAAGCTGAACATATGTGGTTTATATTATTTTTTTTCCTAACCTCGATTTTTCCGGCATGCGAGAAAGGACCAGGCAACTATTATTGA